>NC_140593.1:1217620748-1218260462 GCF_964204655.1 Triturus cristatus
TCTAAGGTATCGCCGTAATTGTTCAACTTTACAACACTACTCTGAACAATCTCAGGTGTTAGCCAATAAGTTGAAGGACCGGGCATACCCAATTAAGGTCATCAAACAAGCAAGAAAGCGAGCTTATAACACCCCGCGCGCTGCTTTGTTAGAAAAAACTCAGAAGAAAAGTAGCGACTGCATTCCAGTAGTGACCACTTTTGGTCCACTCTCTACTAAAATCCGACAGACCATTCGCAGGCATTGGCATCTGCTAAGTACTGCTACTATGCAAATGCCACCTCCCCGCTTTGCTTTCAAGCGATCAGCGAACATCCGTGATCGCCTGGTCCATACAAGACCAAAACAGGACCCCCGTGAGACCAACATCCCGCAGGGACACTACCCATGTGGGAGCTGTTCGGTGTGTGCGTTTACATCTGCCACCAAAAGTGTAACTCTTGCAAATAATACTACCTGGTTTTTAAATCAATTTAGCAATTGTAACACATCCAATGTTATTTACAGACTGACATGTCCCTGTGACCTCCACTACATCGGCCTTACCAGTAGGAAGGTCAAAATCAGGATACAAGAACACCTGAGTACATTACGTGCAGGGAAATTGAGCACCAGACTGGTGCAACACTATCAGTCCCAAAAACACATGCCGAAAGATGTACGGTGGGTGGTCCTTGAAAGGGTGATGGGGGACCAATTTAATATGGAGACCAGATTAAGCACCAGGGAAGCACGTTGGATTTATCAGGAGGGGGTGGACAAAACCGGATTAAATGACCTTATCGAGTGGAATAGGGTAAGTGTATAGTCCATCAATTACCTATTCCCCTAGATAAAATAATTGTGGTGCAGTATGCCAGAAATTGAGATCTAGGTCCAATCACGACCATGCAGTAATAACAACAAAGAACTACCAGCAGATAAACTCTTAATGAGAGCCCTTTACCTCTTTGTGAGACAGGTTTGATTGACACATCCTGATGTTGTGTGGAATCGATAATCATAGGAATAAATAGAATACACTGCCCGCTATTAATCCTTATTGATGTGAGCCACATTTAGGGGATTGATCGTTCATAATAAAGTTGTGGGGTTTTGAATCGAGGAATGTCAAGTGTAGCCTAAACTCGTACCATATTGATATGGTGTAAGCGGAGAGCTGGGGTACTCCATTATGACAATAGGGCGCCATGTGACACTAGACAATTAATACAGCCAAACTATATATATTTACGTATTGATAGCTGTAGAAAAGAAAGAGATGTAATTGCAGTGTATCCAATGGCAGGCTGGTATAAATATAATGAGCCACCTACTATGAGCGATCGAGACATTGTTTAATCTCATTTCCCCATGAACGAATAGCAGGGTGAGTGATAACCTGTTTACGGACTCCAGTCCAAGATGGCGGCGATGCACGACACAGAAAGGAGCGCCTTACTAGACACTTCTTGAGCAGGGCGGTTCCCTTCCGGGTTTGTACACGAGGTGAGCTAGAGTGTATTTAATCGTAGGTAACAGCATACCGGGTTGATGCGGTGCTGAGCTAACGCCGGACGCGCAAGCAATTAAGGTGGGTTCTGCAACATGAGAGACCGGTAGGACAGGGCCCCTCGGAACCCTACAATAATGGGCACTTTTAAGTAGCTAGAACTATGAGCAGTGGACTTGGGGTTACAGAGTGTAAGACGGGAGGGTCTGTAGCATACCCAGGAGGTTCCTTCCCAACCTTTTTTTAAAATACACCTTTTTTTAAAATACTTTTAAAATACAACTATGAGGGCTACAGTAGTGAAGAAGCAGCGTCCCACTACAGCTACAATTTGAGATGTGATGACACATTGCGATCACGGAACAGCTGCGAGATAGGGGGGTGCCATAGATACCAGCAGCGTGAGGCGTAAAGCGGAAGGATAGACACATAGTGAATCACGCAATGTCAAAATCCATAAAACAGGCTTGTGATTCGTGGTTATGTGTTACAGGCTCACAGTAGGAGCCCACCTGAAGAGCCCAGAACGAGTGCAGTCTATCGCATACAAGAGCTCCAGGGTAAAGGTATACCCACGCTGGGTAAAATCCCGGTAAATGACATGGCCTACACGCTACAAGGGAAAGAGTACACTTTTTCAACTTTGCCCGATGTCAATTAATGTTGCTATGTGTTGTTGTTTGTCTCTTTATCCTTTGTCTCTTACAGCAGTTTTTATCAAAAGATAGGCGGAAATGCAGGGTTGAGAAAAAACCCCACGCCCTGAAGAAATTGCCGTGAGTGTATCCAAAGGCAATGAAACATGTCGGCATTTTAAATAGAAGTAGACACACAGCATGGAATAAAGTTGTAAGCCAGTGTGTTCTAGTTCACTTTTATATATAAGTAGTGGGGTTTCCTAGGTGCACATAATTTGGCACTTCATTTCTCTTTACACACACCTTAGCACTTTTTAGGTTGTTATCCATTTTTCCTCCCTTACACTCAATTTGTTTTCGGAACGAGGGTAGCTGATGATGAGACCTTGAGGCAGCAGGCGAGTACCTTCCTGCTTAAACCTCCCTGGTGGTGCTACCGTGAGGCTCCCTCGCTCCTTTCCTACACTTTTTCACCACTTTTGGGTGTTTAGAGACAGACACTTGGGATTAATGAGAC
Organism: Triturus cristatus; assembly: GCF_964204655.1. Classification (NCBI taxonomy): domain Eukaryota; kingdom Metazoa; phylum Chordata; class Amphibia; order Caudata; family Salamandridae; genus Triturus; species Triturus cristatus. The sequence goes on from NC_140593.1 coordinate 1,217,623,396, forward strand.
TATTGTACCTCGTATGAATTTCTTCTTCTTTTTCTTTTTAAATTGGTGAAACCATACCCATAAGTAGCATAGATGGTGTGACCACATGCTGTATAGATTGTCTTAAGTATATGACCAAGGGTATAGATGTTTGAACGGTTTTTCACCTTGGGAACAGGTCACTTGTTGTATAGAAAGAATTCTTTGTAGTGTGCATGCTGTTCTAGGATGAAAGTTAATAGCTCACTATTGTATATTAGGACTTTAAGTTATAAATTGCAAGTAACCTGCTGATCTCTTCACATCATACGCACTCTGTAATCTACTTGGTACACGTTCTTTGCAGCAGGCATATTAACCCTCTGCACTAACTTCACCGAAGTCAAAACCTCAACTATACAAAACACTGATCTCTCTCCAGGAAGATAATTAATCACACAGTTATCTTGACATTTATGTGAGGCCTGGTAATTGCCGGGGAAAGAAACGCTGCAGCAGGTGCTTCAAAAGCATAATAAACTTTCACACACGCGCCCCCAGGAAGCCAACTTTGTATTCCTTTCCATGAAATGCATTCTCACACTACGGCAGCGAATGTAGAATCCAAATGTAAGGAATAGGCACAGTGGGGACCCAGGGGGTACTGGAACCAGCAAAAAAACCTAAGCCTCTGTAACCAGTTTACAAAGGCATGTTAAAATGCAAATGGTCTTTAAAGACCTGTGAAAAAACACAGGGGTGCCGGAGATAGGAATCCAGACACTGCCCAGCTGAGCCCCCAGCAGCTCAAGTTTCACTGCAGCAGCCGGGCTGAGACACAGGACGGGGGAAGTGTGGGGGGGGGGGGGCTGAAGCCCTTGGGCCGGGCAGAAGTGTGACTGGGAAGGCGCGACCCCCTTTGCATCACTCCACGGCCCCCCTGGGGGTCGCGCCCCACTGTTTGAAGACCCCTGCATTAGAGTATTCAATAAACGACAAGAAATAACCACCAACACTGTAATTCATAAATGATGTTTTATCTAAAATTAGTTCAAATGAAAGTCAATCAATAGCAAAATCATTATTCTCATAGTTACCTATTCTAGCTAAATGTCATAAATGGGTCAGGACAGGTCTCTTAATAAAGTCTCCCGAGTCGCCGTCCTCACAGCGTCGATCCTCACCAACGCGGGTTTGGGAAGAAGTGGCCTTAGACCCTCTCTAGTCTAACAATATTTATAATAGAACTTACAAAATAAAGCAACATAAAAAGTTCTGAATATCCGCTGAGCAGAGCGAGCAGGAAAGGATGTAGCATTGCTACATTTGGAAAACCTCCGCTCAGAAAAATCTCAAAAATAAAAAGACGGAAGAAGGAAACTCGAGTTTTGCAAAAGATACTTTCATGAACACATTTCCTCGGAACTATAGCGAAGCCACCGCTGTAATCACAAAGTTCATTGTGGCTTTCTTTTCCTCCAAGGTTATTTGGACGCTTGCCTGGAGTCACTGTCATCACGGAAAGTTTCAAAACTCCAGCAGAAGCCATGGTCAGGTGACTGCTCAACAAGGCCTCTCGTCATATCATATTCACTCGAGCACAGGCTGTAAACGGCAGCCATCTTGTTTTAGGCCAAAACGAACCATCTTAATTGAAAGAAACACAAACAACGTTACTACATCATCGCAATGATTAAACAGTGTTAATTCCCACTAATACCCTTATGTGTATGTATTTAACTAGCCATCTGCGACATAAATAAGCATTAGCACACGTTATTATTTTAAAGCATCAACACAAAACAAATAGCACACTTATATTAAATAACCGCACATTTATTTAGCAACATATATGCATTCCCACGTATAGTTTCTCTTGTTAGTCATATTGATTAGTCAAAGTCTCTCACAAAACCAATAATTATCAATTATAGATTAGTGATTTTAGTTAAGACTTATAGACAAAACTGGAGCTCAAAACCCGATAAATTTTCAACAGAAAACCCTGCTCCAGCACGAGCATCCACGGTCACAAAATACCAACTCTTATAGACTCAGGGCATCCGTCAATATGATGCATTAACGTCAAATCCTTAAACTGAAGCCCTAGCCCAAACTCTTACCATAAAGACATGCACCTACCACTATGGAGCACTAGCTCCAAGACTACTAGCCTGATCATTCTAGTCTGCAATATCACACCAAGATAAATCAATCATTGTCAAATTCTTCATAGCAGAAAATAGGAATGGCGTTCTGATAAGCTGAGCTGTGGATGAAGAATTGGGCCTAATCTTATTTCCTCATAGCATCATCAACCTGGAAATCATTCAAATAATCAATCAACCAGTAAATTTGTAGAGTGCTTCTTGTCACGGGTGATGGTATTCAGACTCTGGCAGGGACCAATACACAGGTCTTCTGGGACCTTCGGAACACTGGAAGAGATGGAGAAGTCTGAGGATGAACGGGCAGCTCGTTCCATGTTTTAACTGTTATGTAGGAGAAGGAGCGATCTCCGCATCTGCTACGTCGGTTGTGGAGGGTGAGGGTTTGAGAAAGGGAAGAGGAGCAGAGGTATCTGGTGGGCTGATGGAAGTTCAGGCGGTGGTTTATGTAGGCTGGCCTGCAGTTGTGTAGGGCCTTGTATGCATGGTTCAGGAGCTTAAACTGGCATCTGTTCTGTACAGAGAGCCAGGGAAGTTTCCTGAGGCAAGGGGTGATGTGGGGTTGTCTAGAAAGATCCAGGACATCTGGATGCACTGTTATGTATAGTCTGTAGTTGTCAGAGCTGCAATCCCTGCTTAGAGAGCATTGCTGTAGGCCAGTCGACTGGAGATGAGGGCCTGGGTGATGGTGCGTCTTGAGCTTTGGGGTAGCCATTTGAATATCTTAGGAAGCATGCAGAGGATGAAGAAGCAGGAGAAGGAGATGGAGTTGACCTGAGCCGTCATGGTTAGTTTGTTGTCCAGAATGATGCCTAGGATCTTAGCGTGGTCAGTGGGGGTAGAACATCAGTATCTCTGTCTTGTCTGTATTGAGTTCAGGCAGCTGTCCTTCATCCAGTTGGCAACTTCTGTCATGCAGTTGTGGAAGTTTGTCTTCGTGTTGGTGGTGTCTTCGGAGAGGGAAGTTGAGTTGTGTGTCGGAGTAGGTTATGATGTTGAGTCCATGGGGTTTGGCAATGCTGGCCAGAGGTGTCATATAAGTGTATATACAAAAAACATCCCAGAGCTCCTCCCTCACAACGAGGGGGTTGTAGCCTGCACCATGACTAGGCTTCATGGTGCAAGGAGGATTCTCAATGATGAAGAATGCCACCTCTGGTGGTTGAGGGAAATCGTCTTTTAAAGGAACGCCTTCTTCTTAGTCAGCCTTCTTTGTCTCCCCCTTCTCTTGATAGACCCAAGGGCTCTTGTGTGTTTTGCTATTTGAATCGGGGAGTTTGCCCTCGCTGGTCTTTGAAATCTCCTCGTGCCCCCTTCTGTGTGTACATATCTCTCAACTTACCTGGAGAAAATACATGTTAGGGATGTAATCAAGCATACCAGAGGCTATCAGGCAATCTGCTTTAGTGTTGTGAGTTCTTGCAAACTTTTGCTGCAAGTCCGCCCACACAAAAAATCCACACTAATATTTAAGCTTTTATTTTAAGTAGGGGTGCGCGAAATTCATATAATTTACTATTTTGGCAAAATTACGTATAATTACACAAAAGGCAAATCCATCATTTTACTCCATATTTGTTTGCGAAATGCGTCATCACTCCAACTTTTGACGCAAGGATGCTTTTCACACTAAAAGAAGTGCAAAATAATAAAAGCACTGGAAACAGCATTTGCTTGGGTTCTGTTCCTAAGCGTTCGTCTTAATTTGTTTATCCATCAATATTTTATTTGTTTTATAATTAGAACTTACAAACGGAGTGATGAAATCACCCATGAGTGTACTTTTTAAACAGTATACACACTATTTCCCAGTCAGTTTAAAGATTTGACCCCCATCCTTCGTATACATACAGCTATGTGAGCATGTAAAGCAGGCTGTCTTTAGTCCTACAACCATTATTCCTGGTTCATAGGTTGAATTGCAAGTCACAATTTGCATGTCCTTTGTCTCTGGCAGCCATTTGGAGAGATCTCAGGGTTCTGGGTTAGCCAAGCAACACCCCTTTGTCCAAGAGGTAGTCCACCAGTGGTTGCCATTGCGGTCCAGTTCAATCAGTGACAACCTCAATTTCTCCTTGGACAGCAGCTTCCAAAGTATTCCTGCCCAATATCGTAGGTACATTTGAAGACTTCCTTTGCATCGCTTTTCAGTTACCTTTTAGTTTTTTTTCCAGAGTTTTATATAGCACGAACTTGACCCGAAGGTATCACAGCGCTTTACGTGAGCACCAGTTGCGTTACAGACGGACACTTTCATTTTTTTTCTCTGGGGCACGGGCAGATTACGTGATTTTCTCAGAATCATAGGATGTTGAGCGTCCCTGCTGAGACTCGAACCCGGTACCCCAGCTTCGAGGTCGACTACTTTAGCCCTAAGGCCACATCCTCTCCCCAAGGATTGGGGATATTGGCTGCTGCCAATAGCATATTCGTTATGAGTCTCCAGTCCTGTTTCATCATGTGGGCTATTTCTGGTGGTCTAACTCCGAATATCATCACCACCGGGTTCGGTTTCAGCGGGTAGCCAATGACCTTTCGAACGTGACTAAGAATTTCCCTCCAAAGTATCTTTAACTTTGGGTAGGACCATCAAACATGTATGGTTTCTCCCACTTCCCCGCACCCCTCCAGCATTTGGCTTCTGCCGAATTATACATCTGCAGCAGCCAGACATGCGATACATGCCAAGGCATCATTATCTTAAACATCAGTTCTCTGTTTTGTACTCTTTTAATCAGTGTTGGGATATCAAGCCATAGTTTCTCCCATCTTGGAGGAAGACACAAGGGTCCCTAGGCAACGGGCCCATGTCTTCAAATATGGCCATTCAGTTTTAAAGTCTACCTCTGTTAATCTCTCGTAAATATTGGAGAAAGCCCTTTGGGGTTCTCATATGTCGTAAATAGTTTCTCCCACTTTGTTAAGGGTCTAGTAGTTGCTAGTTTATTCAACAGGGAAAGGCCCCAGTGCCTTAACTGGAAGTAATGTAAGCAATCAATCAATCAAATAGCATTTGTAGAGCGCTGCTAATCACCTGCAAGGGTGTCCAGGCGCTAGGGCTTTTTGCTGCTGGGTGGAATATTTGAACAGCCAGGTCTTTAGATCCTTTCTGAATTCTTGCAAGGGGGGTGGGGTCCAGAGGTAGAGGGGGAGGCTGTTTCACGTCTTGGCGGTTAGGTAGGAGAAAGAGCGTCCACCGCTGTTACTTTGGCGGATGAGGGGGATCTGGGCAAAGGAGGTGGGGCGCAGGTATATCGAGGGCTGGTGGAGGTTCAAACGGTGGTTGATGTTGGCTGGTCCCTGATTGTGCAGAGCCCTGTAGGCATGGGTCAGCATCTTGAATTGGCACCTCTTGTGGACGGGAAATCAATGGAGTTTCCTGAGGTGTGGGGTGATGTGGGTCCACCTGGGGAGATTGAGGACCAGTCTGCCTGCTGAGTTCTGTATGGTCTGTGGTCTCTTCAGTAGGTTAAAGGTGATTCCCACGTAGAGTGTGTTGCTGTAGTCCAGGCAGGTGGTGAGAAGGGCTTGGGTGACGGTGCATCTGATGCTGGCTGGAAGCCACTTAAAGACTTTCTGGAGTCCGCAGAGGGTTAGGAAGCAGACTGAGGATACTGCATTGATCTGATTTTTATGGTGAGGTTGCTATCCAGTATGATGCTGAGGTTCCTGGCATGTTCTGTAGGTGTAGGTAAGGGTCCAAGTTCTGCAGGCCACCAGTAGTCGTTCCACAGGGCTGTGTCACTCCCAAAGATTAGTACCTCAGTTTTGTCAGTGTTTGAGGCAGGTTTGCATCCAGTGGGTGAAGCTGGTCATACACAGGTGGATGTTGGCTTTGGTGGTGGAGGGGTTTGTGGAAAAAGAGAGGATAAGCTGGGTGTCATATGCATATGATATGATGCTCAGTCCATGGGTGGTGACGATGATGGCCAAGGGGGTTATGTAGGCGTTGAACAGGGTAGGGCTGAGGGAATACTCTTGAGGAACACCACAGATGATGTTCTGATGGATCTGAGGTGTAGGGTGGAAGGTGGACTCTCCGGGTTCTTCTGGCGAGGAGGGATGCGATCCATTTGAGGGCTTCCCCTTGGATCCCAATCTGATGGAGCCTTTTTATGAGGGTGTAGTGGGAAATGGTGTCAAAGGCTGCTTAGAGGTTGAGGAGGATCAGGATGGCAATTTCTCAACGGTCTAGGAGAGTCCGGATGTTGTTGGTGGCTGCTATTAGGGCAGTTTCCGTGATGTGGTTCAAGTGGAACCCAGATTGGGATGGGTTAAAGAGGTTGTTGTTCTCTAGGTCGTCTGTGAGTTGGCAGTTAATGGCCTTTGCCAGGACCTTGGTGGGGAATTGGAGCAGAGAGATGGGTCGGTGGTTCTTGAGATCGTTTGGGTCTGCAGATGTTGTTTGAGGAGTGATTTGACTTCCGCCTGTTTCCATTCTTCTGGGAATGCGGCTAAGCTGATGGATGCATTGCAGATGGTGGTGAGTTTGTTGCTGATAGCTTTGTTTCCCAGGTTGAACATGTGGTGTTGTGAGTTCCCTGTGGGGCCCACTGTGGTTCCCCCTATGTTAACCTAATTGTAGGTTGGTGGCTGCTTTAGCTTTGCACACGTTTGGAAGTAACACGTTTTCTTTGTGGCCACATTATGATTTTAGAAATAGGCTGTACATGTTTTGTTATTCAACTGTTCTGCTGGTATTTAGTCTGAACTTTTCGTACAAGGTCAAACAACATCGGGCCCTGTTTTTCTCTGTGGTCAGTCACTAACACAATTGAACACATAGACGTAACAGAGAGACACAGCTGCTGTATGCTAGCATGGCATTTCTTATCATATAAGGCAAGACTTGTCGTTTTGAAAATAGAGAGGAGAACTTCTAGCAGAGCAAAGTTCCCAGAATGGCCACGCCAGTGCTGCGTAATCTGAGAGGCAGACCAGCTATTGGCAAATGGCAGTTATGGGGTCCTGCTCTAATCCCAGATATCTCTGATATATCACTGTGCTCATATGGTGAGGGTAGGCTTAGACAGATGTATCCTTCGCCATGATAGGGCTTTTCATTGTGTACAGTTTATTAGTAATGCTAATTACTCTGCTCAGTTGCATATGTTTTCTAATTGCAGCTCAGTTGCTACATGATAGAGCACAATAGTTTCAATAAATAGTGTGAACTTTCCTCGTGTCTTTCATATGTTTATTATGAAAATGCATGAGTGAGAGAACAAAAGGTGATGACTTGTTACCATGGTTCCCCTGGGGGACTAGAGTGTTGTCTTCTTGGGTGCCAACTTACCTGTTACCCTGGGAAGGATAGGAGGGCATGTAAGGCACTATGAGTTAGTTTGGATTTGGGCCCATAGGTATAGATGTGGTATGGTGACTTATTCCCTACATACTGATGTTCCGTGATCCCAGGCATAGTTCTGTTTGTAAACCGAATCCCTGCAACAGTGGGGAGAGGGATCCCAGGGTGCTCCTGAGTGGATGGAGCTCATGATGGCCGAGGGGCTCTGCATGGTGAGTTGGTCCCATGCAGTGATCAGGAGGTTTAGGTGGGCGTCAGTGGGTTTGAGGGGGCTGAGGATGCTGGCGTCAGAGGGTTGGGAGTCGAAGTGTTTGTAGATGGTAGAGATCTTGTTATGGAAGAATCCTGCTAGGGTGTCACAGAGATCTTGGGAATGGTTGACGATGTTTCAGTTGCTGAGGAATTGGAGAACTCCTTGACAATGTTGAAATGAGAGTTCTTTGCAGCGGTTAGAGATGGCTTTGAGGTGGTCGCCCAGGACGTTCCTTTTCATATATTCCCGGTGCTGGTGGTAGTTGTTGGATGCTAGCTTGAAGGTGTCACGGTCATTTGGCTCCTTGCTGGACTGTCAAATCCTTACCAGTTATTTGCAATTGTGTTTGGTTGTTCTCAGATCTTCGGCATACCAGCTGGTATGCTTAGTGGGTCTGCTTGGTTTGATGGGGGCGCTTTTGTTGTCGCAGATGGTGATCCAGGTGTTGAAATTCTTGACAGCCTCTTCGAGATTGGAAGTGGTGTCAGAAAGGGAGGAGCTGAGGGCGTCAGTTCATTGGTTTTCGGGTATCTTGTTTCAGGTTCTGTGAGTGGTACTGGGCAGTTTGGTGGAGGTGGTGAGACTGCTGTGATGATTAAGTGGACGACTGAGTGCTCTGGAACTGGCTGCATCTGACTCTGTTGCTGGCTGTAAAAATGGGGTACAGCGTGTGTCCGGCAATGTTTGTGGGGCTGGGAACTAGGTGGGCAATTTAGTCGGAAATGGCATAAAGACGGGATGTAGTCCCGAAGGTTTGTAGGCGAGGGTGACTCTGGTGGTTGTCTTGCTGTCTGTACTGAGTTGGAAGTTGAGGGGTTCCATGATTGGAGTTGTGCTGTCCTTGGCGGTTGGGCAGTGGAGGGATTCTTTGTAGATGATGACTGTTCCCCATCCGTGTTTGTTGATGCAGTCCCTTTGTAAAGACATACAGTCTTTTTCATGTGTTCTAGTTTGCATTGGGCAAATTCCTTAATGCCCTCCCCCCCCGACTCCTAGGAACAGGTCACATAGCATTCTGCATCCAACATTTGCCCCTTTTGCAAAGGCTGCCCCTGCCATGCTCAGAGAGAAGTCTAATTTGCCAAACGGTTGTGGAATGAGAGAGGGGAATGTAGTCAAATTTGATTTCTGTTGAGGGAATCCCATATGTCCATGGTCAGTCCATGCATATCTGAACCATAGCAGACCAGGAGTATTGCATGTCTGAGGAGCCAGGGAACCAAGGGCGTAACACAGGCCCCACAGCCCCCACAGCCCCCATGGTGCGGGGGGGCCCCCGAGCTGCAGGGGGCCCTCTCCGCACAGTACTCAGGCTTAGAGCTCCGGAGTAAATCCGGAGCGGGGGCCCCTCCGTGTACCTTGCAGGGGCCCCCCCCCAACTTTTGTTACGCCACTTCAGGGAACTGCCCATGGAGCACGGCCCATCACCGCCACATCCATGAGTCCCCAGCGGCATTCAGTCTTGATAACTGACCACTCAAATAGGATTCTCAGCTGGGCTGCCTGGTAGTATTTTTTAAAGTCGGGAAAGCCCCAGCTTTCCTGAGCTTTTAGGAGCCCTCAACACCTTCCTGGACACTCTTGCCCGCTTTCCAGCACAGATACATTTGTTGATAGTCTGCTGTAGTGCGTACATGTCATTCTCAGGGATCCTTATGGGGAGAGACTGAAATGTGTATAGTAGCCTAGGGAGTACATTTTGTTTAATCACCGCTACTCTTCCCAACCAGGACACATAAAGATTTGTCCATCGGGTCAAGTCTGTGTTAATAGCACTAAACAAGTGGGGAAAGTTTGCAGCATATAACTGCTTGTATTGCAGGGTGATGTATATGCCTAGATGTTTCAGCTTTCTGCCGGTTGCCCAGTGAAAAGAGATCATCGTTGAGAGTGTTTTTTTGAGTCTGGGGTTCAGTCCTAATCTAAGCATCACAGACTTGTCATAGTTTACTCTGAATGCTGAGACTCTGCTGTAGGTGTCCAGGATTGCCGCAATTTTAGAGATTGATCTTAGCGGGTCAGTCACTGTGAGCAATATATCGTCCGCAAATAGGTGAATCGTTTGCTGGTCTCTCCAGAAGGGCATGCCAACAATCTCTGTTGTTGGTGAATAATCGCAGCAAGAGGTTTCACCATGAGGGCAAACCAGAAGGGGGCGAGCGGGCAGCCCTGGCATGTGCCGTTATGTAGGGGATCTTTACCCATTTGTCTCTATAGGCTAGTACCTGTGCCATGAGGGAAGCATTGATAGCAGCTAGCAACGTTCTCTTTCACAAGCCCAGGCCTATGGCTTCAAGTGTTCTAGAGAGAAAGTTCCAGTCCACCCTATCGATCGCTTTTTCAGCACCCAGGGACAGGATCACCATAGGAATCCCTCTACGATTGGCTTTCTCAATCCAGTGTAGTACCCTCCTATTATTATCTGCTGCCTGCCTATGTGGGCTAGAGCCCGACTGTTCTGGGTCCACGAGGAATGGCACGCATGGTGCTAGTTTATTTGTCAGTATTTTCATGAAGATATTGACATCAGTGTTCAGCAGTGCTATTGGGGGGTAAGTCTCATATCTATCGAGTGGCTTACCAGGTTTATATATAAGGATAATGTTGGCTTCTGACATTGTTGGGGTCACTGTGTGGGATCATAAAAATATGTTAAATGGCTTCACTAATTGTGGGATCAGTACTGGTTTAATATGCTTGTAGAAGAGGTTTATCAGCCCGTCCGATACCAGGGATTTGTCTGGATGTAACTCTCGGATACCTTTAGTGACCTTCTCCTCAGAGCAAGTTCCTCCAGGATGACCCTGTGAGCCTTGCTTAAGACTGGCAGATGGGCTGCCGAACTAAAGACCTCCACCGGCGATACACTGGGCACCTGATATAGGGACGTGTAGTAGTCTCGGAAGGCCTTAATCTTATCTGTGTCCTGCTCCTGACCCCCTGCCCATCACGATATTTTGTAGGGATCTGTTTGCAAGTTGTTTGAGTCTTTAAACCGGCATGCAAGGAGTGACCCAGTTCAAGTATGTTCATAGAATTGTGGTTGTAAGCACAGAAGTGCTTTTTCGGTTGTCCAGGGAGGGATCTGCCCATTCAGGGAGATGATCTCCCGTAGATCTTTCATGAATCCCATGTATCAATAGTGTTCTGATGCTGTGTTTATGTCAGATTCCAGGGAAACTGTAGTTCGCATCACAGATCGGCACAGGTGCGCCATTTCACCAATACAGTGCCCAGAATAACCACATTGAAAGCACCTCACACTGTATTCAGGGATGTCTTGTCAGGGTCATCTGTCCCGAAGTACTGGCTACCTGTTGTGCTGAGCTCTTGTCTCTTTGTTCCATTCCTCAAGAGAGACTTTTCAAATCTGCAGTCCGGACGTGCCTTGCCTCCTACTCTCCCAGCTAATTAAAGCATGATCAGATACAGGTATCACACTGTGAGTAACCCAGAGGGTGTCCTCCAACACATCTAAAGTACCCATCATCAGGTCAATATGGGAGTAAGACCTGTGGACCTTGGAGAAGAACGTGAATTCTGTATCATCGGGGTGCTTGTAGCACCATAAGTATACCAAGCCGAGGTCCTTTATCTCCTGCAGCAGGGTTGATGACATCATGCTATGCAGGTAGCGGTCTTGTGGGCGTTGGTCCAGAAGGGGATTATGAGCCAGATTGAAGTCACCCACCCACAGCAAGCTAGATGGGCCCATTCTCCAAGCAAGGACATCATGTGGGCCAGAAACTGTTCCTGTCCCTGTTTGGGGGTGCATGTATTGAGGATGTTTCAAGGGGGTCACTGGTGTCTCCCCGCTAAATAAACTCAACAACCCTTTTTAGTGTCACTGATCACTCTAGTCACCTCAAATGTGAAATCCCTATGGATCCCAATAACTACTCCCTCCTTTTCCGCAGAGGTTGCAAAGTATAGCGTGGGGTAGAGTTTATGTCTCATCAGATGGATGTTTGCTTTTTTCAAGTGTTTTGCACATGACACCTGGGTGTGCTTCCCTCACCTCCCTCCATATTTTATGGCACTTAACGGGAAAGTTCAGCCCATTTATGTTCCTTGAAATGACTTTGACCATGGTCTCTGTGAGGTAAATAGATCTAACGGTGTCCAAACATACTGTACGAGCGTGGAGAGGTGCACTCCCAAAGTGTCTTTTCCAATAAGTAAGACTGACCAATTCCTTTATGTAAGGCAATCCTTCATTTTATCAGACAACATGAGCTCCAGCCAACGTGTTTCGTTCATTAAAGAATGCACTTCTTCAGGGCTGTAAATTACAATACATAAATAACGTAAATAACCACATACATAAAAAAAATTGACACAGTGTTACACAGTGATACAAAAAGAAAAAATGGGAAACAAAAAGTATATACAAAAGGACATATGAAACTATAGACAAAAACCACATAACCATGTACCGAGGTGAGCACATAATATGTGACGACCTCCACTGGACTAAACATGCTTGCTTACATGCTCGCTACCAACCTAAAGTACCACTAATGTTGCCCTATTGTAGACCACTAGATGATCTGCTTGATGTAATATGGTGAAATGGGACCACGGTTGTAGCTTCTACCGTCTGGGGAGGATTTAGAGTAAAAGATGCTTCTTTATAAGACTAATTACACTGGCAGTGTGAGAAAGTGCCATCTTTCTTGCATGGTATGCCCCCACTTTTTGCTGAATTGCTGACTGTACTTTGACTGAGTGTGCCCTGGGCTCCTGCCAATCAGGTGCCCAGGGCCTATGTTCCTTCCCTAAAACCCAAAACCCAAATTGGCAAACCCTGGCCACATGTCAGCCCCTGGTAAATGGTACCCTAGGTACCCAGGGCCTTGTGACCAGGGAAGGCCTCTAAGGGATGCAGCACTTATTGTGCCACCCTTAGAGGCCCTGTACCCTAACACAAACACACTGCCCTTGCAGGCTGAGTGTCTGGGTACAAGACAAAACAGAGAGTCGACATGGCCCACATCCCTGTGTGCCATGCCTACAACCTACACTGCCCTGGCATACATCAGCCACCCCTCTAGCTGGGTGCCCTATGCCAGTGGTGTGGGCACAGGAGCATGAGCCCTGTGCCCCTACATTACCCAGGTCCATTCCTGGGCACTGTAAGTGCAGTGCTGCCATTTAAGAGTATATGGTGCTGGGAGCTCGTCAAACACGAACTCCACAGCACCATAATGGCAACACTGAAGACTGAGAAATTTAGTATCAAACTTCTCAGCACATTAAACCCGCACTGATGCCAGTGTGGGATTTAATGTACAAAGCACTACAGAGGGCATCCACGTCTTGTCTGAGAGGCTGCCTAGGCTGCCACATAGCAGACATGTTGCTTGACCCCTGGGTGGACAGCCCCCGCTCTCCTGGGCCTGCAACAATGCACATCCTGGGCGAGGTGCTAGGTCTCCTCCTCCAGGATGGGCAGGGGGAAGCTTTAAAGGCATGCCGCCTTTGTGAGCTTCTCCAGGCCATTTGCTGTACCCAGCAACTGGCCCCCACCGGTTCTGACCCCCACTCTGGCGGGAAGACTGGCCGGAAACCCCAAGTAAGGACAGGGGATGTGCCAGCCTCTGCCAACCCCACCCCTCAGGTGGGGGAGGCGAGGTGAAGCACATCTCCGGGCTCTCGCCATCTTGAAGATGGGAAGCCCTGCCCAATCAGGACTAGGCTACTGCCACCCTCCCACAGGAGAGTGGCAGAATAGGGGGTGTACCCACCCCAGGGCAGGGACCCATTGGTCCCTGCCCTTTACCTACCTGTAACACCCCTAAATCTAGTATTTAGGGGCACCCTGAACCTTCCCTCCTCAGATTCCAGATTCCGAAAAAGCAAAGAAGAAGAAGAAGAAGAAAGAAGACCTGCCGTGCAGCTGCTAAGAAGAGGAAGACACCAACTGCTTTGGCCCCAGCCCCACCGGCCTGTCGACCCTCAAACCTGCTCCTGCTAAATCCAGGCACCTCCTGTGGCCAGCAACCTCACAAACCCCAGAGGACCTGGCTACCTTGTGAATCTGAGCATCTGGGACTCCCATGAGCAGTGGCTCTGCTCAAAGCAAGTTTCTAACCCCTGACATCAGCCCGGAACCGCGAACCCTGCACACTGCACCCGCCAAGCCTGGCCTGTGCCGGAGTGGACAAAGACCCCGAGGGCGTCCCCCCGGCAACTGTGACCCCAAATCCGGCACCCAAGGACCCACCTCGACGCTCCTGATGACGCCTGCAGCCTCAAAGCCAGGGACCCCCCCAACCGCGATCAACAGAGGGTAAGATTTCCCGACATCAAAAGGCACCCCGGCGCCCTGCGGCCCACTGTGCCCGACTCCTGGGTACCTACCTATCCACCAACTACCCAACTTACCTCTCGAAGTGGTGGTGGCACCTGAAGAATCTTCGTCCCCGAGCTTGCAGCCTTTGTTCGTCCTTGAGCTTTACCATTGAAATCCATTGAGCAGCCGAAGGCTCAAAAGCACCCTGCACCCAGCCGCCCGAGTGGCCCTGGCAGTGCAACTTCTATTCCTACATACTTCCCCCATTTGCCCTGAGCAAGTGACCAGGAGCTCAGCTCCCACAGCCGCGTGGCCTGCTAGTCAGCAGCCACCAACCAAGGCCCCCCTGCCTCCCATAGGATAACATTGGGCCTAACTCACTCTTCACCCGGCTGCCCCAGTGCCGCTGAGGGTGTAACCACTGTACTTATTTGACCCTGGGAGACCCCTGAGTCTATGCCCAGAACCTTAATTCTGCCAGTCGAGTACTTACCCAAAAGCCGATAACTCGATTTTCTTCCATAGGGTAACATTGACTGGCTTCTTCTGAAATTTCTTCTAAGTGTGGAGTTTCTAAACTTTAAAATATTCACCTAAAATCAACCGAGTAACGAAAACGGAAATACTCGCCTGCTATTAGGAGAGATCCCAGTGCTGGATGTTGGTGCCCAGCACTGACCCTGAAAAGTACTTACAACCGTACTTACCACTAACTCAATTTTCTCCCATAGGAAACCATTGACTGTTTTTCTGTGAAATTTCTTCTAAGTGTCGATTTTTGCAAACTACAAATATTCTTTAAAAATCGTACCAACTGTGAAAACATAATTACTTACCTGTTTTAGATAGATGTCCCAGTGCTGAGCCTAGGAGCCCAGCACTGGATTACAAAAGTAACGAGAACATACTTTACCTGTAACTTGAATTTTCTCCCATAGGAAACCATTGACTGTTTTTCTATGAAATTTCTTCTAAGTGTCGAAATAAATATTCTTTAAAAATCGCCTGTATAACTTAAACGCATTCTATCAGCTGCTTACAGGTGGTACCCTAGTGCTGGATCCAGGATCCAACACTGACCTAGAAAAAAAACTCATAACACCACTTACCTGCTAAGTGAATTTCCTTCCATAGGATAACATTGGTAATTTGGTCAGAAAAAGTTTCTAAGTGTCAACTTTTAAAATAGCAAAATATTGTTTAAAAATCACAACAGTAACTTAACTGAATGTACTCACTTGTTTCCAAGAACCGTCCCAGGACTGAATCTAGAATCCAGTCCTGGAGTTAGAAAAGTAATCCTGAAAGTAATCAAGTGCACATAACTTAAAATTCCCATTGAGCTCAATGTATTATTGTGTTAGAAATTGTGTTGCCTATTGCAACAACCTGTAACTATTACCTACAAAAGTAAATTGCATATTGCAAAAGTATTTAACTAAAGCATCTCGTTCTGAGAAAGTATATGTTCATACCTATTGTTGGTTGTAAAATAAAACAACCATACATTTGTTTTATAAACCATTGGGCTAGAGTTCAGTTCTTGAGTGTGTGAGACCATTTGCTGACTGAGTGTGTGCAACAAATGCTTACACTGTCCTCTGATACTGCCTTACTGCTCGACCAAGCTACCACTTTAGAGAGTAAGGTTATATATACTTTAACCTCTGCCAAACCTCTGGGGACTGTGGACTCTGTGCACACTGTACCTATTTGGGAACAGTATATACAGAGCCACTTTCTCACAGGCAGTTGCTGTACGTTGGTGAAACTTCGAACTTGTGAAATAAGGACAGCTAAAGTGCATAATGAGATCTCTAATAAACTATGGAAAGGGCAATAGGATGGCAAAAGAAAGGCACAAAAAGGGGGAAACGAGGGGATGGTGGGGTGACCTGTTCCAGGAATGTGGGATATATTGATCTGGGTGCGGCCAGCCGGCTGATTATGTATGGCCAGAAAAGTGACTATGATTGTAAGCTAAAGCATATCAAATCCTTGGTTGGAAGAGTGTGCAATGAATAGTGTGTATCTATGAATACATACCATTGATGGTTTGACAACGGATGGAGAGCTGCGGTTCTCGGTTCCCCAACTGCTCAAAAAGATTAGGATGAAGAGCGTGAAGTATCAATGCTTGATGTTGTTATCCAGGAGGAAGCGTGTAAATCAGGCGTGTTTTGATGTGTCCTGTGACAGCCTCCTTGATAAGGGCCTGGATGCGTGAACCTAAAATGGGCAAAAATAACCATCAAGGAATAAAGTGAAGTGAAACACGCTGCCACGTTGTGTAGAGAATAAAAAGTTTCAAGATTGCCCGCTAATGGAGACAGTAACCGGGCCGTGCGCTTGTGATGCCAAAGTGAAAAGAAAAATATTACAGAACTGTATGGTTGGCCTCGAAGGTTGTGCAATTGGGTAGAAACACCTCATTAGATTACGGCAAAGTATGTTGCGGCGGGGCTGCCCATCTGCAGCTCCTCATGCTGCATATACCAACTCCCAGAGATGTCTAGCATGTGTGAATTCTCAATAGAAAATGAGAGGGAAATGCCCCTGACCCGAGATCGAAAACAAATAACATAAAACCCCGCCGCGTGTGGCATTGAGAACTAACAGTCCCTGGTGGTGTGCGCTCAGTGGGAAAACGGGCTGTATTGTAAGACGAGGTCACATGTCAGTGCCTCTGTTAAGAAGCAAGCTGTTGTGTGAGCATGATAGATAGACTGTAACTGTGCTCCGTGTGCTTTGAGCGGCTGTACGGTAAAGTCGGATACGTTGATTCCTATAGCGGAAATGGGCTGAATTTAAAGACGCTGTCACATGTGAGTGACTCTGAAAAAGTGCAGACTGTCAAGGCGGCCCGGGGGGCCATGCAGTGGCCCCTCAACAGGGCGGCACTGGAGTCGGCCTCCTAGTTCCCTGGGCGTGAGTCCAGGGGGACGTCCGGCCGGCCACTTCCGGTAGTGGGAGGGGGGATAGGGGTACAAATACTGTCTCCCGCCCACTGGGCAGCCTCTTGTCTGCTGCCCGTCTCACCTTTGGGTCTTTGGGTCTTTCTTCGGCAGATTGGGGTTAGCCTGACTGTAATCTCCCTGTTTGTCACACTTGGTTTTATGCGGGGGGTGTCAACAAGCCCTGTGGTCGGGTCAATTGACTGAGGAGAGCCATTATCGCTTGGTATATCTGGGCATGTAGGAATGCCAGGCAGGATTCTAGCGAAGGCAGGTAGTGGTACTCATCGTGTATTGGATGTTTGTCTCACTGGCAGGCCGCCATGCAAGGGGACCATGTACCTAGGTCACACATCAGGCAGTGCCAGTTTAACAGGGACGATGTGTACTAGAATAGACAGGAGTGGTTCCCACCACTGTTGGTTAGATGGGATGCTGTCATATTTTCCTTGTCATTGGATCCCCTTAATCCAACATTCCTAATGTAAGCTGAGGATGCCTGTTGTTGCTGTCAGACCTGCTATTAGTTATTAAAAAAAACCAGGTACTATGAATTATTCAGTTGTACTCAATTCATAGGTAATTACAGGACGCATATGGTTCAATACATACTCCTTTGGACAGGACTGCCCCATCTCGTTCTAGGGGAAGTAAACATTTTATGGGTAGGCAAACTTTTGCAGAACATTGGTGGTTAGCTCGCAAACATGGGGGTTCTGGGAGTTTGGGGGCAGGATAGCATGCATCATCTTGCCACTTTTCTGTCAGAGCCAGCAGACCCCTACGGTTACAGCGCGCTCAATTACACGTCATGTTGGAGGTAGGTCCAGGATGAAAGGGTTGTGCTGAGTGTGGCTCAAATCCAAAGCGATTGTGGTAGCTTTCCGAGGGGCACATCTGGTTTGGCTGTAGGAAATTTTAAAGTACAACCAGGGAGCCCCTTCCCTCATGTCATATCCTGCTTATTGGTTGTTTCAGCAGAGTTTGGGGGCAGGTTATGTGGCCCAAACTGGTGGGTTTGATGTTTGGTCGGGTCAATCGACCGAGTACAGCCAATTTTGCTGGGTACATCTGGGAAGGTAGGAAGGCCATGCAAGAATTAAGCAAAATCGGAAAAAGGCAGGTAGGGTACTTATGGTGTATGTGATGTATTTTTCACTGGCAGGCTGCCAGGCAGGGAGACATTGTACCTAGGTCACTTACATCAGGCAGAGATGCCCAGTGGAAGCATGTGGGGGACTGCACAGAACAGGATACTGCACAGGTTAGATGCCGGCAAATTGTGGCTGCACTACAGTTACAGTTTTAATTCACATTTATTTGGCCCGTAGATCCATAAACAAAACACACAATATTTAAAATTACATCTTAAAAAGTTCATTTCTATTAAAACATTAAAATATTAAAATACATCTTTAAAACTCATTTATACGTCTTATAACCTAAATTGCACATAATCTATTAGCTACAGCTCAATAAAGGTATTCAAAAATACTTTCACTTTTTGCATAAACTTTCCCATAGCAACAGCAATATCTAAATTAGTCATTTCGGTTAATAGTGCGGCAGCCTGTATCCTAGTTTTTATCTCATATAGCTTAAATAATGGTTTTAAGAGCATGCATCGTAGTTCTAAAAGCATGTGGCAATCTAATAATATATGTAACAGATCCCAACGTGTGTGCAAAGTGCAAGTACATCTTCCCATCTTGTCAATCATGGCGCTTTTTACCATATGGTTTGTATAACATGGGTTTACCCCAATTCTTACCCTAAGGACCTCCCTCCGTAATCCACAATCTGGTAGCCTATCAATATAAGGGAAACATTGATTATCTTCCCAAACAGTAATCATGAAATCTACTGATGGTTTAGTCCGAAGATACTTTCGATCCTCTACAATACAAATTTCCTTCCCCAGCGATTTGAGGATCTTTTTATCAATATTTACCACAGAATCGTTAGGGCCCAGGGTAACCTCCATCCTATGGTATAACTTCTTCATGGTTGCCCTGATCTCTTTTGCCCATCTTAACTCGCTTTTCTCTACCTCGTTTTTACACCATTGGGATACTTTTAAGTTTCCATCCGCCCCTAACCGTTGCCAAAAACGAAGCAGGGCCATACCAGCCAACATACCCCATGAAGTCAGTCCTAATTCCAATCTTACGGCCTGAACCATTGACGAATGAGGGAGCGCAAATAAGTTTTTTAAGTTTTTACCTTCCTCAAGGTCCCAGGTCGTCTTCCCACTTAGATATATCAATTCAGCACCATACAGAAATTGTGGGGGTACCATAGCGGAATAAGCTTTTAACACTGGGCCATCCGACAATTCACCATAGGCTTTGTTAAATATTTTCAGGCCACTGATTGTTGTTGAGGATCTCAATTTTAATGCATCTAGATGGGTATGCCACTTCATGCTCTTCTCAAACCATATCCCCAGGTATCTGTATTCAGAACCTGATTCCACCTTCTCGGCCCCCATCCACCAAGTAAAGCTGGATTTCTTTCGACCAAAAGTCAAGGTTTTGGTCTTATCCATATTAATCACCAGTTTTTTCTTCAGACAATAAGCTTTAAAAGAATTCAGTTTCCTTTGCAGGCCCACTTCGGTCTGGTCCATAATTACCAGATCGTCAGCATAGAGTAAGCAGGCAATATGCTTCCCATCAAGTTTCGGGCTAGCCCCAATTGGTTCCCCTACAATCGAAGGTAGGTCTGCCAGGAACATGGAGAACAACTGGGGAGCCAATACACATCCCTGCCGTAGCCCATTTCCAATCTCTATTTTCTTAGATAAACTACCGTCTATATCTAGAATTATCTGGGCCCAATTTTTGGTATGCAGGATTTGCATCAAGCGTAGCAGTTCATTTGGGATCCCATAGCTAATTAGGTCCTCCCATAGGAGCTTCCGATCCACCAGATCGAAAGCGGCCCGGAAGTCTACAAAACAACAAAATAAATTACCCCGTGTTTCCATTGACTTCCGTGCTATTGCCCATAGCGCAAAGCAATGATCAATTGTAGAATGGCCAGCTTTAAACCCCCCCTGTTCCGACGGGATAATCTGTTTTTCCTCAGCCCAGTCTTTTAATAAATTCAATAATGCTTTTGCAAAGACCTTTTCCCCTATATCTAGGAGATTTATCAATTTATAATTTTTCGGTAAATTATAATCACCCTTTTTATGTATGGGTCGTATAATCGCACCCTTCCAACTTTCCGGGATAATTCCTGTTTCCAGGATTATTTGGAACAGTTTTGTAAAAAGGTCGACCCACCATTCCGGTCTTGTTTTTATTATTACAGCCGGTAAGTTATCTGGGCCAGCCGCACCGGTGAGCTTCAAACTGGCTATTATACTTTTTATGTTTTCTGAGGAAAAATATTCTTTTATGTCCTCTGGCAACGGTGTCCAGTCGATAGCTCTTGGATCTTCTTGCGTTGGCCATTGCCCATAAATTTCTCCCAGGTAACCCACCCAATCATCTTCTGCAACCTTACATATCAGGGAGCCGGTTTTCATACCCACACTTTCTTGGACTAATTTCCAAAACCCTTTAATGTCTTTGGTTTCTATTACCTCCAACATATTTGTCCAGCATTTATCTTTATAGCTTCTTTTTTTTTTCACGGATTAATTTTTTATATTTGGTTCTTACTTGTTGGAGCGACTGATATACATCCAGCTTAAACTTAGCCCTTAGTTTTCTTTCCTTTTGTCTAATCTCAGCCTTTACCCTCCTACAATCTTCATCAAACCAGGTCTTCCTCATATTTATAGATGTATTCCTACCCATCTCTGACTTTTTTGCCCTAAACTTCTTCTTTAGGGTTTCCACCAGCCTTCCCAAGGATGATTCATACCAGGTTATTCCAACATTCACAAACATTTCTTCCATTGAAATTTCCTGCTGGATTAACGATAGCTTTTTAACATGCTCTTCAGTTATACATGTTCTCAGCCGTTTTGGATATTCAGCATGTATCTGTAACACCCTTTCTCTATTTCTATTATTGCTTGATAGTTGGATTTCTGTCCTTAGTGGGTAATGATCACTGCCTGACATTTTTACCACTTCAAAATTTTTAATTGTCTCAAAACACCAGGCCTGGCAGAACATATAATCAATTGGGCAGAATTGCTGGCCCCTCACAAAGGTCCGGCTTGATGGTCGATCCAGATGGGATCTCCCGTTTGCGCAGATCATGCCCAATGAGCCCATCAATTGGGTAAATATCATATCCTGTGCCGAGATCTCACCTTTTGGAAAGATGGCTGCTTCTATATTGTAAGCGTCTAAACATTCTTTATACCATTTATCCACTCTTCGGGGGTCTAATCTGTGATTAAAATCTCCTAGCACCAATACTAGATCCTTCCGATACTTTACACAAACTGCCGCTATATCTTCTTTCAAATTACCCAAATTTACTTTGTAATCGTTGTCTCCGCCATACTTTCCCTTATGTATGTATACATTTATGACACATATTCCTTCATATCGAGGGTCGGTCTTCTGTATTAGGACCCTACAACCTAATGCCCAATCACATAAAAGCTTTAACTTATCAATTTTCCTTGCTATCTGTGAAGAGATCAACGTTATTTGGCCCCCGGATGGTCTCCCGAAATTTTTTTTCTCTGCTGCTTTGGAATATTGGATAAATCCTTCCAAAGCTTGTAATTCTAGGGTATCGTCACACAGCCAAGTCTCTTGTAAACATACAATATCATTACTCCTTATAAATTTAACAAAATCTGTGTTTACACTTATTTTCTTGAGACCATTTATGTTCCATGAAATGGCTGATAGGCTGTGTGACGTCCCAGGTTCCTAGTCTATTTCGCTCAGAGAACCCTCCTCATCGTCAACCCTAAAATCTGGGGATGCTAGGTGGTTGTATCTATTTCCTATTAATAGGTCTGTTTCATAGCTCACGGATCCGCTCTCTGTTATAGTTATTGCAAGATCTTCCTTCCTATTCCAATTTGAATTAATTAGTCTTATCTGCCGTAGACCTAGGCCCGCATGCTTCGTCAAGAAATTCTGTCCCAGTATTTCCTCCTTTCTTACCAGTCTAATTCCCTCCCTTTGCAGCTCAGTTTTGGCTTTTTCTACAGCATTTTTCACCATGGCTGAGTGAAAGAGTACTTTAGTCACATCTCCCCCTTAACTACTTGTGACAAACCCCACTTCTTTAAGATCCTCTGTGCCAATGCTTCTGAGACTTACGCATTTAGCCATTGAGAAGAGAAGTTGGGATCGGTTTAGAGGGTTTAGTTTCCTTACTCTTTTCCCGCCTTTTGCATCCCTATACGGTTCTAAGAAGATCCATAGGTCTGGGGAGCAGTCTTGTCCTGTACCATACAAATCCACCTTAATACTGGATTATTTTCCCTTTATTTTATATTCACCCTTATCTTTCCCTAAGGGAACCTGGCTACCATTTAAGTTTCCAGGTCCCCCCTGCATCATCAATCTCCCTTTTATTCTTCCCCCTTCTTTCATCTCCATCTCCCTTGATATTAGTGCCGAGTCGCTTTTACCTTTCTTTGGTTTTTCTAACTTTGTGTGGTTTCTTTCACCTTCTACCTGAGTCTTTACTTTCCTCATTTTAAAATTTTGCATTTTCTCCCTTTCTTTAACTTTATGTTCTTTCTTTCCTCCATCCTTCACTCTCTTATTCCTTACGTGGAGATTGGTTGCACTACTGCGGATGGCAAAGTAAACCTTATTGATTACAGGCGGGGTATGGTGGTGGTGGTGGTCCAACCTTTTTTCTCAGGATCACTTCCTGTCTAGTTTAGCGGTGCTCGTATCCCATCATTAGCATTTGCAGCGGCGCACATGGGTAGCAGTGAAGCTTCTTTTATTTCGCCTGGGATGGGAGCTGGCAATGTCATAAAGCTTTGCAGCCAGAATCTGATTAGGCCACGACGTACCGGTGATGGTGCAACGGGCACTAAGCGGTAGAACCAGCTAAAGTTTCAACATAATCCTGGTATACCGTCAGTTATAAACGTAAGGTCGTTGGCGACAAGTGAATAGGCACTTTCTGTCAGCTGGTGCGGGTGTGTGCTATTCCCAAGAGTGCGTGTTGCCTTGTTAGTGCTGAGATGGAGGGGATGGAGCACTTATACGGACATCTACCAGAGCACATTTTGCAGTCATAGTTAGGTTACATTGATTATATGGCTGGCTTGTTACCAGTTGCTTCAGCTAAGCTAAGTTACCTTGGGAGTTGTCAGCGAACAGTCAGACTGCAACGTTAGGGGTTAGCCGGTTGGCAGGCCGTTTAGACGTGTGCTCTAACTCCGGCATGTCCAGGTATGGGCTATGGTGCTCAAAGTCGGCCCTGTGATGCAAGTTCACAGGCAGGTGGAGTGTCAGAACGGAAAGGGGCTTGGGTTCGACCGCTGGTCACAGGTTCAGATCCTGGTCGGTCCACTTAGCAGTTCAGCCTTGTGAGGTCATTGAAATAAGTACCATTGAGTCGAGTAACATGAACATGTGCAATTTCTGCCGCCCTGTAGCCTTGGCTGGCAGCTATGCAGGTTGTGGAAGTTGTCATCCAACTAGGGCGATATGGTCCATATGATTGGGGGAAACCCCTGGGTTAAACACAATTGGGCTACAAAGTATTAGAAGAACACTTGGCATTCCCAGTATTCAAATAAGAGAGGTATTTATACTTTGGTTCCCCTCTGGTTCACTCGGTCCTGTCTGCTCCCTGGTATACTAGCAGAAGTTTGAGGAGGGCAAGGCTTCACATAGGGTGGTCACTGACGGAATGCGATGGACATACTCCGACTAGTGCTGACTCTGATAACTGAATGAGGTAGTAAGGCGGGCTTGTCAACTCTTACCTTCACCCGTATTGGCACTTCCTGGTAGTAGGGGCTTGTCAAAGGTATTGCAGGTATGTCTTAGGTCATATCAGTCAAATATCCACGGGGAAGTTAGAAAGGATGGGGGCACCTGTGCAGAAGGGGCATGCTGGCCTCCGGTCCTGTATGGGCCAAGACTTATTTTGGCTGGACCTGGGAGAGGCCCGGTATCAGCATGTTGTAAGTAAAGAGGCCTACCTTGGTGGGGGGGCCCTGGTTGTGACGGTGGCCACCCCCAGAGCTGTGGAGGAGTTACAGGGCGATCCAGAGTCTGCAAGTTACCAAGGGGTACTTCATGCAGCAGCACAGTATGGTGCTAAGCCAAGGATACCCAGGGATGTCTTAGCGTTGTCCCCTGGAAGAACTACGGCGCCCCGTTAGTCCTACGGCCGGTTGTGGGTCTGAGCAACCGGGGACTGCCTGGAACTCTCCGCCCACCTTTTGGGGGGCGTGAGTAAGGGAGTGGACTGGTGGTCCACTGATGGGAGGGGTGGCCCCTCCCAAGAATTGGTAAACACCGATTGGCGACGGCCACGGTGTAATTTGGCTCATCAGACGGGCAGGCGGCATAGGGGTTGGCCTGCCCTGGGATCGCCCGTAAGATAACTCACCATGTTGGCATATTTGTTATGCAAATAAACCTGCAGCAATTTTCTCCACTAACAAGGTGTCGTGAGGTTTATTGATGTATTGTGCTGCATGATATGTGACTACAGTTGCCGATATTGGCACTATGTCAAGGCTGCCCGGGGGTCACGCAGTGGCCCCTCCACAGGGCGCCCGCCTTAGTGCCACAGGAAGGCACTGGAGTCGGCCTCCTAGTTCCCTGGGCGTGAGTCCAGGGGGACGTCCGGCCGGCCACTTCCGGTAGTGGGAGGGGGGATAGGGGTACAAATACTGTCTCCCGCCCACTGGGCAGCCTCTTGTCCGCTGCCCGTATCGCCTTTCCCGCCCCACCGCATACCCTGCGGACAGACAATGAAGAGGATTGGGGGGGAGGGTATAATTTCTAACCTATTGGTTTGTGTTGCAGGAGGAGTTACAGGGCGATCCAGAGTCTGCAAGTTACCAAGGGGTACTTCATGCAGCAGCACAGTATGGTGCTAAGCCAAGGATACCCAGGGATGTCTTAGCGTTGTCCCCTGGAAGAACTACGGCGCCCTGTTAGTCCTACGGCCAGTTGTGGGTCTGAGCAACCGGGGGCTGCCTGGAACGCTCCGTCCACCTTTTGGGGGGCGTGAGTAAGGGAGTGGACTGGTGGTCCACTGATGGGAGGGGTGGCCCCTCCCAAGAATTGGTAAACACCGATTGGCGATGGCCACGGTGTAATTTGGCTCATCAGACGGGCAGGCGGCATAGGGGTTGGCATGCCCTGGGATTGCACGTAAGATAACCCACCATGTTGGCATATTTGCTATGCAAATAAACCTGCAGCAATTTTCTCCACTAACAAGGTGTCGTGTGGTTTATTGATGTATTGTGCTGCATGATATGTGACTACAGTTGCCGATATTGGCACTCTATGTTGTGTGGACATGAGTGATAGACTATAACTGTGCTCAGTGTGCTGTGAACGGCTGAAACATTCAACGCCGGGTGAATGAAATCCTATTGCGCTTCAACCACTACAAATTCCTGTTGTTGAGCGCTTTAAAACATAGTGCGAAGAAGGTCCCTGTTTTGGCTAAAGCATGAGTAAACATGAGAGACAAATAGTCACAGACTCCGATATAAACGAGCGGCATCAGCAAGTGCATCCGGAACAATAAATACCTTATGCGTTGCACGTCAAGCGCGTTCCTTCCCGGGTCGCCAGTGTAGAATGGGATGAACGCCCGATCTGCCTCCTATATGAGGCCAGAAATCGCGGGAAAGTGAAAGACAAAGAAGGGAAGAAGAAAGACTAATGAGGACAGAGTGAGGCTAGCGAAAAACCTGATGGATCCGTTGATCCAGCTGCGCGTCTGACAGTAGTAAGTGTCAGCACATACCGTTAGTACCATGGCATGTAGGTTGTCATGGCAACTTAGATACAAATAGATCCTGAGAAAAGTCTGCATTATGTAAGCCATGGGTCCTGTTTAGGTAATACCCATGCGATATGTGTGTGCGAATGAAAAAAGGTCCCAGCGCGTCATGCGGGGAGGAAACAGCGGAAGTGGTGCGCGTTGGGCCTAAACCAGCGACATAACTCAATCAAGGTTAGAGAACAAAATTGGAAGAAGTAAAAATGGATGGCAGGTGAAAGACAGTCACACCACTTATGGGTGACTGTACCGATAGAATGCTAATAGGTTGACAATATTCAGACTACAGCCAGCTAAGCCTAACATGCTGTGGTATGAAAAGAATGAAAAGAAAAAAGAAAATGGCTGACATGAGTGGTGGAGAGGTCCCGCCGACTCTGTACACCATGGTACACAGGCTTGAAATGATTAATGTTGCTTAGAGTGCGGGGGTCTGAACACAGTCTAGAAATGGAGTTTTAAAGACTGTAAAATCTATGAGGGACAAGGACACGGACAAAGCTCCTCAGAGAGTGGGGAACAGAAAAGCTTTAGGTCCGCCCTGTGAATCCCTGCCGTGTTTTAAACGGGTGAACCCAATAGCCGGTTCCCTTAGGGTGGTCCTGAGTGGGGGTAAGTCTGGCTGACCACGTGTTGAGAGACAAGGCGCAGGGCCTCAGTAAGTGACCTTAAGTCAGAAAATAATGAAATTTGTGGTCGGTGTTGTGTCCTTTGCTGACTGACTCTAATCTGCAGATCCATTTGGCTTCCATCTGACGCAGTGTCAGTTCTCTACCAGCCCCCCCCCCCCCCGGTTGTTGGGTGGGATGTGGTCAATCCCACAAAAACTGAACGTGACCTCACCTGCATGTGTAGTGCGATAATGCTCAGTCATGGGATACCTGTCATCACTGTTGATGAGAGCCCGGCGATGTTCTTGTATTCTTGTTTTCAAATTGCGCAGAGTGCTGCCCACATACATTGCACGGGCATTCTAGAATTTAAACTACATACTGTGTGTTGCAATTTATGAAATGTTGGATTGTGTGTACAGATTTTGTGTTGAAACAGAAGTCTTCCCTCTTGTTCTGGCTCAAACAGCAAATGTTGCAGTTTGTACAAGTGAAAAAACCCTGAGGTGTGGGCGGCAAGCAAGTGCTGGTTGTTGCTTTCTGGGTTGTGATGTAACTGGTACATGGGGATCTCCTCAGAGTGCGTCCCCTCCTATATACCAGCGAGGGATTGCCATTGACGAAGGGGCGCAATGTTGGAATTTCTAACAGTAGGTGCCAATGTTTCCTAAAGGCATTGAAGATATTGTTACTATGTGCTGTGTAATTAGTGAAAAATGCTACCTTTTCTCTAGGTCGGTCCATGGCGTGACGTTTACATGTCTTCCTAGATGTGCTGTCCTTTAGTGTCCTCTGATACATCCCTAACGCGATGATGAGCTGCGTTGTGACCTGCTTCTGTCCTCTGATACATCCCTAACGTGATGAGGAGCCGCGTTGTGACCTGCTTCCGTCCTCTGATACATCCCTAATGCGATGGTGAGTTGCGATGTAACCTGCTTCCGTCCTCTGATACATCCCTAACGCGATGATGAGCTGCGTTGTAACCAACGTCCGTCCTCTGATACATCCCTAATGTGATGATGAGCTGCATTGTATCCTGCTTCTGTCCTCTGATACATCCTCAACACGATGGTGAGTTGCGTTGTAACCTGCTTCCGTCCTCTGATACATCCCTAACGCGATGATGAGCTGCGTTGTAACCAACGTCCGTCCTCTGATACATCCCTAATGTGATGATGAGCTGCGTTGTATCCTGCTTCTGTCCTCTGATACATCCTCAACACGATGGTGAGTTGTGTTGCAACCTGCTTCCGTCCTCTGATACATCCCTAACGCGATGATGAGCTGCGTTGTAACCAACGTCCGTCCTCTGATACATCCCTAACGTGATGATGAGCTGCTTTGTAACCTGCTTCTGTCCTCTGATACATCCCTAACGCGATGATGAGCTGCGTTGTAACCAACGTCCGTCCTCTGATACATCCCTAATGCAATGATGAGCTGCGTTGTAACCTGCTTCTGTCCTCTGATACATCCCTAATGCGATGATGAGCTGCGTTGTAACCTGCTCCCGTCCTCTGATACATCCTCAACATGATGGTGAGTTGCGATGTAACCTGCTTCCGTCCTCTGATACATCCCTAACGCGATGATGAGCTGCATTGTAACCAACGTCCGTCCTCTGATACATCCCTAACGCGATGATGAGCTGCGTTGTAACCTGCTTCTGTCCTCTGATACATCCCTAACGCGATGATGAGCTGCATTGTAACCTGCGTCCGTCCTCTGATTCATCCCTAACGCGATGGTGAGCTGCGTTGTGACCTGCTTCCGTCCTCTGATACATCCCTAATGCGATGGTGAGTTGCGATGTAACCTGCTTCCGTCCTCTGATACATCCCTAACGCGATGATGAGCTGCATTGTAACCAACGTCCGTCCTCTGATACATCCCTAACGCGATGATGAGTTGGGTTGTAACCTGCTTCCGTCCTCTGATACATCCCTAACGCGATGATGAGCTGCGTTGTAGCCTGCTCCCCTCCTCTGATACATCCTCAACATGATGGTGAGTTGCGATGTAACCTGCTTCCGTCCTCTGATACATCCCTAACGCGATGATGAGCTGCATTGTAACCAACGTCCGTCCTCTGATACATCCCTAACGCGATGATGAGCTGCATTGTAACCAACGTCCGTCCTCTGATACATCCCTAACGCGATGATGAGCTGCGTTGTAACCTGCTTCTGTCCTCTGATACATCCCTAACGCGATGATGAGCTGCATTGTAACCTGCGTCCGTCCTCTGATTCATCCCTAACGCGATGGTGAGCTGCGTCGTGACCTGCTTCCGTCCTCTGATACATCCCTAATGCGATGGTGAGTTGCGATGTAACCTGCTTCCGTCCTCTGATACATCCCTAACGCGATGATGAGCTGCATTGTAACCAACGTCCGTCCTCTGATACATCCCTAACGCGATGATGAGTTGGGTTGTAACCTGCTTCCGTCCTCTGATACATCCCTAACGCGATGATGAGCTGCGTTGTAACCTGCTCCCGTCCTCTGATACATTCCCAACATGATGGTGAGTTGCGATGTAACCTGCTTCTGTCCTCTGATACATCCCTAACGCGATGATGAGCTGCGTTGCAACCTGCTTCTGTCCTCTGATACACTCTCAACACGATGGTGAGTTGCGTTGTAACCTGCTTCCGTCCTCTGATACATCCCTAAAGTGATGATGGGCTGCGTTGCAACCTGCTTCTGTCCTCTGATACATCCTCAACACAATGGTGAGTTTTGTTGTAACCTGCTTCTGTTCTCTGATACATCCTTAACGTGATGATGAGCTGTCTTGTAACCTGCTTCCATCCTCTGATACATCCCTAAAGCGATGATGAGCTGCGTTGTAACCTGCTTCCATCCTCTGATACATCCCTAACGCGATGATGAGCTGCGTTGTAACCTGCTTCCGTCCTCTGATTCATCCCTAACGCGATGATAAGCTGCGTTGTAACCAACAACCGTCCTCTGATACATCCCTAACGCGATGATGAGCTGCGTTGTAACCTGCTTCCGTCCTCTGATTCATCCCTAACGCGATGATGAGCTGCGTTGTAACCAACGTCCGTCCTCTGATACATCCCTAACGCGATGATGAGCTGCGTTGTAACCTGCTTCTGTCCTCTGATACATCCCTAATGCGATGATGAGCTGCGTTGTGACCTGCCTCCGTCCTCTGATACATCCCTAATGCGATGGTGAGCTGCGTTGTAACCTGTTCCATCCTCTGATACATCCCTAATGCGATGATGAGCTGCGTTGTAACCTGCTTCCGTCCTCTGATTCATCCCTAACGCGATCGTGAGTTGCGTTGTAACCTGCTTCCGTCCTCTGATACATCCCTAACATGATGATGAGTTGTGTTGTAACCAATGTCCGCCCTCTGACACATCCCTAACGCAATAATGAGCTGCGTTGTAACCAACGTCCGTCCTCTGATATAACCCTAACGCGATGATAAGCTGCGTTGTAACCAACGACCGTCCTCTGATACATCCCTAACACGATGATGAGCTGCGTTGTAACCTGCTCCCGTCCTCTGATACATCCCTAATGCGATGGTGAGTTGTGTTGTAACCAACGCCCGTTCTCTGATACATCCCTAACGCGATGATGAGCTGCGTTGTAACCTGCTTCCGTCCTCTGATACATCCCTAACGCGATGATGAGCTGTGTTGTAACCTGCTTCCGTCCTCTGATACTGTACTGCTCGATTTTCCCGGCCTTTCTTGTGTTAAAGAGGGACCAATATGACTTCAGTCTCTTTCCATTCAAGTTTAAGGGTTAGAGTAGTGTATAGAGCCTATTTACTAGGCACTTCAACATGATCCTGTGTTCTTCCCCATAGATCAGGGCTTGCACACATAGCCTAGGGGATAGATTCGTTAGTATTAGGGGTAACCTGTCCTGTAGTGAGGGTATTTCATGGAGCCGTGCTGAATTCAGGCCTGGTAGGCCTCAATCAGGAGAGACTCCATCTTTCTTTCTGCTCCGGCAGCTTGGGATGTTTTTAGGTCGAGGGTGATGTTTTAGTTATGAGGTGTTATTCGCTTGGAGAGAACCGGTTCAGGCCGGCCCTTATCGAAGGATTGTATTTTTCTTCATGCCGAAGACACTACATCAGGCCGGCCGGCTGGGAACGTGTCCTTGGCACGGGGAGGTACAAGAATTTGGTGGGCGGCAGGTTACGGGCTGGAATTTTCCATGAGGAAATGCACATCTATATTAGTAAAAGTTTGAGGCAGATACTGGCACTTGCTTTTTAGTCCGTAGGCGGCACCTGGCCGTTAAGCAGTAAAGCTACTACTTATTCCAGGGAAGACAGATGACAAGCTCGAAGGTGGAGAAAAAAACGAGAGATAGATATTCTTCTAACAGAATAGCCAAAGAAAAGAGAGTAGCCGATGAGGAAGAGGTCCCAGTGACTCGGAGAAGGGGAAGGGAGTAGATCCGTGACTGCGGAGGTGTAACTTCCAGGCGAAGCCGAGGCACAGACGAGAAGGGAACCTAGATGACCATTGAGCGCAGGCTACATACGACCAAGGTGATGTCAACCCCTTTATTATTAGAGTGTACACCTTAATCTATCGCTTTTCTTTGCAGGTCATATGTAATATGTATTATGTTCTGTGAGTGTGTATGTAGTGACTAAATAAAGTATCCAGTTTGTAGTGAATCAACATGTACTGCGTGTTCTTGTATAAGAGGGTAGCCTATTCTTCTAGTCAGTTGTGACTTGATATGAACAGATGTTAATCCTGATCAGGTAAGTGATAACTGAATAAGGGTGAAAGGAGCCCCTCGAACTGGGGAACAGGTTGTGCTCAACTAGCAGTCTTTGTGTGATCTGATACATAGTAACACTGGTTCCCTTGTTGTATGTCATGGTAATTATAGGATGAACTTGTGCTAAGGATGCCGTCTGGGTAGGAAGTCCTGGGTCCGTTTGGGACCGCGAGGCTTAGGCTGCCGTCTGGGTAGGAAGTCCTGGGTCCGTTTGGGACCGCGAGGCTGAGGCTGCCGTCTGGGCAGGAAGTCCTGGGTCCGTTTGGGACCGCGAGGCTAAGGCTGCCGTCTGGGTAGGAAGCCCTGGGTCCGTGTGGGACCGCGAGGCTGAGGCTGCCATCTGGGCAGGAAGTCCTGGGTCCGTTTGGGACCGCGAGGCTAAGGCTGCCGTCTGGGCAGGAAGTCCTGGGTCCGTTTGGGACCGCGAGGCTGAGGCTGCCGTCTGGGCAGGAAGTCCTGGGTCCGTTTGGGACCGCGAGGCTGAGGCTGCCGTCTGGGCAGGAAGTCCTGGGTCCATTTGGGACCGCGAGGCCGCCACTTGTATTATGAGAGGTCTTGATATATATATATATATAGTAGGAATTCCCTGTCCTTAGGTGGTATATATATGTGGTTATTTAGGTGTGAATAGGCCCTAGGGAGGGGGTAACGTTCTGGCTGGGTTAGAGAGGCTCTGTTGAGCGGGTTCTATCTGATCCGAAAACCCAAGCAGAACATTTGGCGTCACGAACCGTTTACGAAACCTGTGTGCGTTGTGGTTGTCTTGTGTTTGCTTTCGGCGCGGGCGTGGTTTTGTTTGCATTTTATTTTTGTATACTTGTGTGTATAGTTTTTTTTTTTCTTTTCTTTCTTCTTTCTTCTTTTGCTTCTTTTTCTTTTCCACGATGTTTTCTAGAAGATCTAAATCTACTTTTAAGTTGCCCGTTGATATTCCCGGATGGGATTCAACGACTTATGAAGCCTTAGCCCGTGAGTGGGCTGATTCTACTGGTTTGAGTGAGAATTGGAATTCTTCTTTGGAGCTGGCGGAGCCGGCTAATGTGATTACTTGTTTGCAGAAGGCACCAATATCGAAGGGTGAAGAGATTCCTATTTTGGGGCGCAGAGGTTGGATTGTTCTGTCTGCGTATCGGATTCTACATGAGAGATTGTTGAAATTACAGATATCTCTTAAAGATGTGGAAGCGCACTTTGTTGAGATTCAGAATTCTCATACTTTGTTGCGGTGTCAAAATAAGTTGCTTGCTGATAAGCTGGAGACTTACCAAACTATTGCCGAAAGGGCGG
This sequence comes from Triturus cristatus, assembly GCF_964204655.1. Lineage (NCBI taxonomy): Eukaryota > Metazoa > Chordata > Amphibia > Caudata > Salamandridae > Triturus > Triturus cristatus. The sequence goes on from NC_140593.1 coordinate 1,217,655,952, forward strand.
CTGTGCGAATTGCTCGATATAAATACAAGAACAGGCGCGGTCGGGTTTCGACGCGAAAGGTGCGTCTGGTCGTGGCGAAAGCCGGACTGGATTGGAATCCTGATGAATGGGATGGTAATATCTGGAATTCGAGTGATTCTTGTTCCTCGGGTGAGGAGTCTGTCAAGCGCGAGTCTTCTCGTTCCCGTCATGATTGTAAGTCTGCTTCTCGCACCTCTGATGGTGCACCCCGTGATTACGCTCGTTCTTCGGGTGGGATCGATACCTCTTACACTGATTATCCCTCTACGAGTACTGATCGGGCTCCTTGTGATGCTCGTCCCGCGGTCTCTGCGCATCCAGTTTTTCGTCGGAAGTTGCAGCAGTCTCCCGCTGCTCCGCAGGGTATTTCTTTGGACTCTTTAGAGGACTTTACTCAACAGGAAATAGTGATATTTTGCAGCGATTTCGGCAGCGAGCTGGTGAGACCTTACTCACATGGATGGTGCGCCTTTATGAACTGGGCGCTGCTGGTATTATGTTAGATATTGGCGATTGTTTGAAGTTTTGTTCCTTGAGTTCGGATTCTACTGTACAAGATCATTTTCGTAACTATAATGGTGGTGGTCAAATTTCTTTGCTTCAATTGGCGACTGAGGGTTGTAATCAAAAGTATCCTACTGAATCTGATTGGCCTGTGAATGACAAACCGTGGTATACTTTGCGCGATGCTGCACAACGTCTCAAAGAGGAGGTGATGAAAACGGCAATTTTTTTGGGTACTGCTGACAGGTTGCTTGATGGTTTGTTGACATCTTCTGTGCGGAATCGCATTATTCGGTCTTCCCCTGTTGCCTATAAGCAGGTCATGATGACTTTATTGATTAATCAGACTGGTAACGTGTTATCTACGGTTTTGGAATCGGTGCGCCAACTCGGTGAGTTGGGTGAGTGGTTTAAACCTGAACGTCAGTCCCGGCCTGACACTCGTACTCCTGGTGAAAATAAACTTACTAGACGTGATATTTTTTCTGGTCTTCTGGCTGATGGTGTGCGGAGGGAGGACATTGATGGTGAGACTACCGCTCGTTTGTGGGAGTTGTTTCGCAAACGTGGCTTGGATCGAAAGGAGGGTGCCCGGCGTGTTCGGACCACTGAGTGTGATCGTGGTGGTTCTGACGGTAGCGGTGATGACGACCGCCGTGGGCGCTCTGTTCGTCGTGATGATCGACGTTCTGTACGTGATGTGTCCCCCCGTCGAGAGAGAGACAGGGAGAGAGAGGGGGAAAGAGAAAGGGGGAGAACTCACTATGTTTACAGCAGACGTAGAGATGATAGGGATCAATCCCCTGAGTTGAGGAGGAGAGAGGATCGTCACAGTTTGGTCGATCGTAACCCGCAGTACAATGCAGAAGATACGAATCCGTTCCGTACTGGGAATGGATATGAACAGGAGGTACCGATACCTAAGAAGCGTGAGAGTCTTTATCCTGATTTATCCTGGTACACAGAATGCAGTAAGAATGATTAGGAAATAGGTCAAGCTCCGGTACACAGATGGGCTCACAGAGATAATAGACCCTATGTAGATATTGACATTTATTGGAGACATCGTAATATCCAAAGGGCCCGAGCATTGGTAGATACAGGAGCGGAGGCCACTCTTATTCATGGAAAATCGAAGAAGTTTACAGGTCAGCCTTTTACTATTACCGGATTAGGTGGAAAAGAAACCCCTGCAGTTCAAACTTTGCTTGAAATGAGAATAGGTAGAATTCCTAGAAAAGAGTATTCTGTACTAGTAGTGCCACTCCTAGAATTCATAATTGGGATTGATATTTTGAAAGGAATGACTTTGCATCTAGATGACGGATGTTACCAATTTGGAACAACGCATTATATATCGTCCAGACCTATACGGGTTGGTCGTTTAAGAATGCCCCCCATACAAGTTCCCCAGGCGACAAAAGTGGTTTGTCAGAAGCAGTATCGTATTCCAGGTGGTCATGAGGAGATTAGTACCACTATTCAGGAGTTGGTGGATGCAGGAGTCATAACCCCAGTTACTTCTGCTTGGAATAATCCTGTTTGGCCGGTGCGTAAGAGTGATAACTCTTGGCGCATGACCGTTGATTATCGAGAATTGAACAGACACACACCCTCTTTGACTGTTGCAGTACCGGATGTTATTACACTAATTGAGAGAATCCAAAAGCATCCAGGTACATGGTATGCGTCCATTGATATTGCTAATGCTTTCTTTTCGATTCCGATTGCCCCAGAGTGTCAGGAACAATTCAGTTTTACGTGGAACGGGCGTCAGATGACGTTTAGAAGTCTTCCCCAGGGCTATGTGCATAGTCCTACGATATGTCACCGGCTGGTGGCAGAGCATTTGGCTGAGGTACCGGTTCATCCCCAAATTCAGATATGTCATTATATTGATGATGTTTTGATCCAAGGCGAAACACAAGAGGAAGTTCAGACCCAATTAGACAGAGTCATTGAGTGCCTGCGTGAGACAGGTTGGGAAATCAACCCAGATAAATTGCAAGGTCCGTCCCAGGCTGTAAAATTTTTGGGTATTAATTGGCATGAAGGGCACCGTGAAGTGATCCCTCAGGTTAAACAGAAGATTCTTGATTTTGCAGTTCCTAGAAATAGGAAAGAAGCCCAGAGCTTCATTGGTCTGTTTGGCTTTTGGCGCCAGCATATTCCTCATTTGAGTCAAATATTGGCCCCTTTGTACCGGGTCACGCGTAAAAAGAATGCATTTGAATGGGATAAACCACAGCAAGATGCGTTTAGTCTGGCAAAAGAGGCAATTCAACATGCTCTGGATCTATGGCCTGTACGTGATGGTGACGTGGATTTGAATGTGTCTGTACAGGGCCTTTATGCAAATTGGAGTTTGTGGCAGAAACAAGGCAGGAGTAAAGTACCGTTAGGTTTTTGGACCAAAAAGTTACCTGATGCTGGTGAGCGTTACACACCCTTTGAGAAACAGTTACTTGCTTGTTATTGGGCTCTGGTGGATACCGAGCAATTGACTTTGGAACATGATATAGTTCTGCGTCCGGAAATTCCTATCATGCAGTGGGTTCTGAGTTCGCCGAAAACTCACCGAATTGGACACGCTCAAGAGGCGAGTGTGATTAAATGGAAATGGTACATACAAGACAGGGCACGTGTGGGCCCGAAAGGAGTTGCTTCTTTACATGAGCAGGTGGCGCGAGCGCCATCGACTGAGACTGAGAGTGAATGTTCCGTACCTTTAGCACAGGAGTCTCCTGTCAAGTGGGGTAAGCCTTTTGATGATTTGTCCGCAGCGGAAAGAAACCATGTTTGGTTCACTGATGGTTCAGCGAGGTTTATAGGGATGACACGGCACTGGAAGGCGGTGTCCTATAATCCGATTACACAGAAATTGTTGAGCACAACTGGTGAAGGTAAAAGCAGCCAATTTGCCGAGCTTTACGCTGTTTACCAAGTTTTGAAACAAGAGTTACCTGGTACATGTCATATTTTCACCGATTCTTGGTCTACTGCCAATGGACTGGCTGTTTGGTTGCCAACTTGGCATTCCCATAATTGGAAGTTACATTCCAAAGAATTATGGGGAAAAGAGTTATGGCAAGAAATTTGGGAGATGCTCCCACAGAGTACTGTTACAATCTTCCATGTGGATGCTCACATCCCGATAGATTCTCTTGACAAATTTTTTCATAACATTGCAGATGAGAAGTCTAAAATTGCTGAGGCAGTGGTGGACAGGCAAGATTCTGATATTGCGGGATTGGCGAAATGGGCACACCAGAAGGCAGGACATTTTGGAGAGAAGGCCACTAGCAGGTGGGCTGCTGATCGAGGAATTTATATTCCCCTAGATTTAATTAAAAATGTTATTTTACACTGCCCCGTTTGTCAGCATATCAGACAGCGTAAGGTGCCCCAAATTGTTAAAGGTCATTTACATCGCGGAAAACTGCCCGCTCAAATTTGGCAGATTGATTACATTGGTCCACTTCCCATGAGTAGGAATTGTCAATATGTTTGCACTATTGTTGATACATACAGTGGCCTGCTGGTAGCCCTTCCCTGTAAGCAAGCTACCCAATTGAATACCATTAAAACATTAGAATTGATTATGATGTACTATGGTGTGCCATTCCAAATTCAATCTGATAATGCATCCCATTTTCGTGGAAGATTGGTACAGGAATTCTGTGCGGAAAACAATATTGAATGGATATTCCATATACCCTACTACCCACAGGCCTCGGGCCTGGTGGAGAGATTGAATGGCCTGCTAAAGGACCAGCTGCGTAAGTTAACAGATGACAAGTATAAAAATTGGCGAGACTTTTTGCCCCAAGCACTATTGATTTTGAATAATCGTCCTTTTTTAAATGCTGAATCTCCACTTATGCGTTTGTTTCCCCCGAATGTTGAGGCTATGCCTAATGAAATCAGAGAAACTGTGATGTATTGGGAAATTACTCCCGGAGCTTTGGCTCCATGTAGAGCGACCCCAGGGTCGGCAGGTTTAGACTTGCATGCTATGGATGACATTGTTATAAAAAGTAGAGATCGAGTCATCATAGAGACAGGTGTTGGTGTTCAGATACCACCTGGAAATTTCGGATTGATCGCCCCTAGATCGGGGCTGGCTGTAAAAGGCATTCAGGTGCTTGGAGGAATTATCGACAGTGATTATCAGGGAGAGATTAAGGTGCTCCTGCTGAATAGCAGTGAGGTTGACTTACTGATACATCGCACTGACCGAGTGGCTCAATGACTCATAATGCCTGTTTTCAGTGGTGCATTAATGAAAGGCACTGCTCCAACGTTGCTAACTGTACGAGGCCAGAAAGGTTTTGGCTCCACGGATAATCCTGGGGCCAGAGTTTGGGTGCAGTCGCCTAAGAATCCCCCTGAACAATCAGAGGTCATTGCCACCGGTCAGGACAATACCATTTTGGTTATGAGACCAGGGAAAGATAGCTGGGAAGCGGTCCCGGCTGATAAATGTTATTTACGAGAATGATTAATGCCTGTATTTGGTTCTCTTTCAGATCATTCTTTGGATTGTTGCTGCAGGATGTGTCGGAGCCGGACTGTTTTCGGACTGGTACGACGAGAAAGGAGGGATCCTATCAACCCGGGATGAACTGGGAACCCGAGTGTTGCGTTCCTTCGCTGCGTGGGATTCATCATCGAACTTTTGGACCGCACTTGCCAAGAGGGTGACTGACGCCCCTCACTTCTGTTTGACACCGATGAGATCTGTACATGACATTCTGGCGACCTGTCTGGTTGCTGTCCCCGCCTCATTGGAAACTTTAATTCATATTTTTAATGTTTCGAAGGCCCGTCCCAATATTCTCCTGGGTGATTTTGCTACCCATGTATATTGCCCCCTATGTATTGAATTGCCGAACGAGCAAACCCCCATCCAGTCCCAAATACTTACTTATAATATCACACAAGGTGATTTGTGCTTCTTTCTTACGTGTAACCCTAGTGCGATCTCTGAATGTCTGCGCCTAAAACTAAAAGGCGCCACTTCATTTACAGCTCATGAACGGACTTTGTGCTTTCAAAGGACACCGACCACATGTGTTTCAGTTCAGAACAATATGACTTGTAATAGTTTGGTAGTTACCCCCAGTCACTATCGCACGATGTTACTACCTGCCGGATGGCTTTTCTCATGTGGTAATACTTCCTGGCCATATGTCCCTGCAAACATTTCCGGAGGCCCTTGTGCCATTACGAGACTCAGTTTGCTGATGTTCGCATCACATCCGAATGCCAACTCTCGTGTGCTTCGAGATACTGTAATGTTACAGGAGGATTGTGACCCATCTTTGCATTTATATTCCAAGTCTGAATACCTTAGCTTAGCTGTTTCAATTATTGGTGTTCCTGCTTTGGCGGTTTATAATGCCAAATCTATTGGGAAAATGGCCTGCTGGATGGTGAAATCTATTAATCATACTTCTACAATCTTGTCTGACATGCTATTAGACGCCCAGGGTGAACGTAGGGCCATTTTGCAAAATAGAGCAGCCATTGATTATCTTTTGCTTAAACATGGACATGATTGCTCCGACTTCGAAGGTCTCTGTTGTTTTAACTTGTCTGACCATACACAATCCATTCGTGCACACATCGACAAGTTGCGTGACTTAACAGAAGAAGTTAGAAAACACATTGACCAGGGCTGGTTTGACTGGCTCTTTAATTGGTTACCCGATATACACATGCTACGCCAAACATTAGGTGGTATTTTGATTGCTGTTGCTGTTTTGATTTCTATCTGTTGCTTTATTCAGTGTATTCCTTCACTACTTCAATTCTGCACACTTGGTACTAGACATAGATCAGTTAGCTTTGTTTCATATTATTCTTCCACAGATGTTAGCTCCATTTAATGAATGTATAATAGACTGAAGTCAAGGGTGAAATGTACTGCTCGATTCTCCCGGCCTTTCTTGAGTTAAAGAGGGACCAATATGACTTCAGTCTCTTTCCATTCAAGTTTAAGGGTTAGAGTAGTATATAGAGCCTATTTACTAGGCACTTCAACATGATCCTGTGTTCTTCCCCATAGATCAGGGCTTGCACACATAGCCTAGGGGATAGATTCGTTAGTATTAGGGGTAACCTGTCCTGTAGTGAGGGTATTTCATGGAGCCGTGCTGAATTCAGGCCTGGTAGGCCTCAATCAGGAGAGACTCCATCTTTCTTTCTGCTCCGGCAGCTTGGGATGTTTTTAGGTCGAGGGTGATGTTTTAGTTATGAGGTGTTATTCGCTTGGAGAGAACCGGTTCAGGCCGGCCCTTATCGAAGGATTGTATTTTTCTTCATGCCGAAGACACTACATCAGGCCGGCCGGCTGGGAACGTGTCCTTGGCACGGGGAGGTACAAGAATTTGGTGGGCGGCAGGTTACGGGCTGGAATTTTCCATGAGGAAATGCACATCTATATTAGTAAAAGTTTGAGGCAGATACTGGCACTTGCTTTTTAGTCCGTAGGCGGCACCTGGCCGTTAAGCAGTAAAGCTACTACTTATTCCAGGGAAGACAGATGACAAGCTCGAAGGTGGAGAAAAAAACGAGAGATAGATATTCTTCTAACAGAATAGCCAAAGAAAAGAGAGTAGCCGATGAGGAAGAGGTCCCAGTGACTCGGAGAAGGGGAAGGGAGTAGATCCGTGACTGCGGAGGTGTAACTTCCAGGCGAAGCCGAGGCACAGACGAGAAGGGAACCTAGATGACCATTGAGCGCAGGCTACATACGACCAAGGTGATGTCAACCCCTTTATTATTAGAGTGTACACCTTAATCTATCGCTTTTCTTTGCAGGTCATATGTAATATGTATTATGTTCTGTGAGTGTGTATGTAGTGACTAAATAAAGTATCCAGTTTGTAGTGAATCAACATGTACTGCGTGTTCTTGTATAAGAGGGTAGCCTATTCTTCTAGTCAGTTGTGACTTGATATGAACAGATGTTAATCCTGATCAGGTAAGTGATAACTGAATAAGGGTGAAAGGAGCCCCTCGAACTGGGGAACAGGTTGTGCTCAACTAGCAGTCTTTGTGTGATCTGATACATAGTAACACTGGTTCCCTTGTTGTATGTCATGGTAATTATAGGATGAACTTGTGCTAAGGCTGCCGTCTGGGTAGGAAGTCCTGGGTCCGTTTGGGACCGCGAGGCTTAGGCTGCCGTCTGGGTAGGAAGTCCTGGGTCCGTTTGGGACCGCGAGGCTGAGGCTGCCGTCTGGGCAGGAAGTCCTGGGTCCGTTTGGGACCGCGAGGCTAAGGCTGCCGTCTGGGTAGGAAGCCCTGGGTCCGTGTGGGACCGCGAGGCTGAGGCTGCCATCTGGGCAGGAAGTCCTGGGTCCGTTTGGGACCGCGAGGCTAAGGCTGCCGTCTGGGCAGGAAGTCCTGGGTCCGTTTGGGACCGCGAGGCTGAGGCTGCCGTCTGGGTAGGAAGTCCTGGGTCCGTTTGGGACCGCGAGGCTGAGGCTGCCGTCTGGGCAGGAAGTCCTGGGTCCGTTTGGGACCGCGAGGCTGAGGCTGCCGTCTGGGCAGGAAGTCCTGGGTCCATTTGGGACCGCGAGGCCGCCACTTGTATTATGAGAGGTCTTGATATATATATATATATAGTAGGAATTCCCTGTCCTTAGGTGGTATATATATGTGGTTATTTAGGTGTGAATAGGCCCTAGGGAGGGGGTAACGTTCTGGCTGGGTTAGAGAGGCTCTGTTGAGCGGGTTCTATCTGATCCGAAAACCCAAGCAGAACAGATACATCCCTAACGCGATGATGAGCTACATTGTAACCAACGTCCGTCCTCTGATACATCCCTAACGCGATGATGAGCTGCGTTGTAACCTGCGTCCGTCCTCTGATTCATCCCTAACGCGATGGTGAGCTGCGTTGTAACCTGCTTCTGTCCTCTGATACATCCCTAATGCGATGATGAGCTGCGTTGTAACCTGCTTCTGTCCTCTGATACATCCCTAACGCGATGATGAGCTGCGTTGTAACCTGCTTCTGTCCTCTGATACATCCCTAATGCGATGATGAGCTGCGTTGTAACCTGCTTCTGTCCTCTGATACATCCCTAACGCGATGGTGAGCTGCATTGTGACCTGCTTCCGTCCTCTGATACATCCCTAATGCGATGGTGATCTGCGTTGTAACCTGCTCCCATCCTCTGATACATCCCTAATGCGATGGTGAGTTGTGTTGTAACCAACGCCTGTCCTCTGATACATCCCTAACGTGATGAGGAGCCGCGTTGTAACCTGCTTCTGTCCTCTGATACATCCCTAACGCGATGATGAGCTGCGTTGTAACCTGCGTCCGTCCTCTGATTCATCCCTAACGCGATGATGAGCTGCGTTGTAACCTGCTTCTGTCCTCTGATACATCCCTAACGTGATGGTGAGCTGCGTTGTAACCTGCTTCTGTCAGCTCCGGGCCTCCCTGGGGCTGCAAAGTAAGTATCCACAACACTTGGCAAGTTTCAGAAGCAGTTCCAGGGAAAACATCCATGGCATAGTTCAGCAGCATACGGTCTGCATGTTCACTGTGTCTAACGGATCTTTTCACTTCTGATTCGTTGGGCGCGGTAGTTTAAATTTCTCCCAATTTTCTATTGGTTTCCATCCCGGATTGTCCTCCTCTTTTGCCAGGGATTGCAGGCGATCCATACATGGGCCCAAAATCTCTTGCGCCTTCTCCACTGTGCACACCAATTGAGTTTTCTTGAGTAACTGGACCCAGAGGGCGAATGGGAATGCCCATCTGTAGCGAATCTGTCCCCTATGCATCTCCACTGTCACTGGGGCTAAAGCGCGCATTTTGATCAAGGCAGCCGGGAGAGATCCTGACGCAAATCTACGTTTTGGTTCCTGGTTGGTGATTGGGTCTAGATTCTTGACTGTCTTCCACCTCCGAGGAACCCACTTTTGCTATAATGTCTCTTGGTCTCGCCTCAAGTGCAGACCTAGGGGCTCCCATCCTGTGGGCCCGGATAAGTAGAATGTCAAAGGTGAGTTTTATTCGAGGCTCTTACAGAAGTGGACCACATCATCTCCCTCCTTAGTGTCCCGGACATTGCCGATGCGTATATTGTCTCCTCGTGACCTGTCTTCTAGATCAGTGCACTTCTCCCACAGCTGGTGCACCGCGTCCTTCAGTTTGGCCCCAGAGTCCTGCACCTTCTCCATCTCCTGACTCATGGTAGTCATGTCGTCCTCATTGGTGGCCGCTCGTTCTCCCTGGGCTTGAAGTTCTTTTGTACCGCGGGTGGGGCCAGTCGCCCAATCAGGTTTGAGGGCCTGGATCTGGGGGTCACCATATTTGAAATGCTATCCTTCAGATCGCGTACACATGCCTGGAGGTCTTCTTTGTGACTGGAGTTCCCCCCTGACCTTTCTTTGAGGTCATGGCACCTCCGTCCCCCAGTGCAGCTGTAGGTTGGATGGGGGGGGTTAAAGCCAACGGTTGCTCATTGGTCGCTGGCATTCCCTTCCCCCGCACTCACAGAGAAGCTTTTGTTGCTTAGATTTTCTGCTCAGAAGTGCCTTGGATGGGAAACATCCATTACAACACAGGCATTGCAACGCGATACCTTTACAACGCAAGTTCCATTACAGTGCTTGCCATTACAATGCATATCCCTCACTGACCAGCACCTTCCTTGAGGTAAGCACCCAGCGGCATAGAATAGTAATGTTTCTTGTAATGGAACATGCGTTGTAATGGATTGCCTTGTAATAGCATGCATTGTAATGGAAGATGTGTTGTAAAAACTGCATTGTAAAGGTATGCATTGTGATAGTTTACGTTGTAATGTCATACATCTGCCTTGGGTAAATATTGGTAGGTGGCGCCCCCTAAACCAGTTCGGTGCCAGTAAATTCAAGGGTCCGTAGTGCTGCTGCCAGGTCTAGGAGGGTCACTGTAGGGTAGGTATTGGGTGCAATGGCCCTGGCTGGCCTCCACTCAGGCTGGGTAATGTATGGGTAGATACCAGTCCTCAGAATAGATGGAGCCTCCCCAGCAGGTCCCTCGTGTGCTCCTCCATGTAGCAGGTGGGCCACTGTGTGCTTCCTGATGCGGGCTCCAGCAGAGCTCACAGGTCTCCACGCCCTGCGGGTGTTGTCCTGGTGTCCGCCAGCGGCCCCTCTCTCCCTTTTGGGAAAGGATCCTTCGAGGATTGGCCTAGGTGGCTGGATTCTCATGAGACACTGGTGTTGGCTCAGTTCCAGAAGGAGCTGCTCTTCCCTCTGCTTGCCCTGGAATGAAGGCCTACTCTCCCTCCCTGAGCTGGCTGGGAATGATCAGTTCATAGTATCTGGGTAAAATCATCCACATGATTCATGCAGTGTTCACTTACACACTCAAGCCTAAAGCCAATGTGCTTCTCCCTAAGCAGCAACCATTTGAATATATACATTGACTCTATCATACTAAAATCCTACTATCAGAATGTTTGATAAATGTAACTTACATTGCTGAACGTCAATGCATCCATTATTGCAAACAAATCTTGGCTTACATCGCCTGAGGACTCAATAAGCAAATGAACAAATGCATAAAACAGGGGGGGCCAGAGAACAATGAAATGCAAAATACATAACACCCCATAATGACAGTAAGAATTCTAGACGAATATATTAATCATACAAGAGCTAATTATATGTCAGTGTCCACGGATGCATACCGATAAGTGAGTAAACAAGGCTAGACGCCTGATCTCTAATTCACCCTTGCAGCAAGGTGCACAATCTCAATAAACACTCCAGCACCAAAGGGTGGAAGCACAAGCTGCCTAAATGCAAAAAGCATCTGCAGTCCGTTCTGTCGTGAAGCAGAGTTCTATGTCAGGGACAGGCCTGGGCCATCCAAACCCGCAGCATCAAATGAGGATTCAATGATCAGAGGCGATGGTGAGAAGCAAACCATGGAGACAATGGAAGGAGTTGGAGACGATGCAGGAGATTCAGTTGTTGTTGGGATTGGCAAAAAATGACCAAAGATTTCAGTAGAAAATGCTGCTGCTGGTTAAGGTATCATATTAGGTCCAGAGGTGCAGGACCTCATATGAAAGTGTGTGGTGCCATAACAGAAGCAAAAGGAGCTGGACAGCCAGAAAGTATGGAGGAGAGTCAGCAACATTCTATCCGTGTAAGGCAGAAGCAATGGAGTGCCAATCCATAAGAAGCAGATGCGATGATAAGCCCCACAGAGTGAACGATGAATGACCAGGGGGGGGGGTTAATTCTCAGCGATCCCCAGGAAGCACAGCTGGATGTTCCAATGGAACATCTAATATAATTGCATGAAAGCGTGGCACTGGAATCAAGGTGTCACTGCTGGTGGTATAAGCTTATGAAAGCTCAAAGACCAGTACTCATCAAAGCTGGAGAGCAGCTCCACTCCCAAGTAGAAATCAATTCCCTGGTAACAGTGCTACTCAGATTGGTACAGAGAATTAATTGTCATGGGAGACTGAACAAAATAGCCATATCTGCAAGAAATAGAACCATTGTAAATCCACCAGATTGGAAAATAGTAAGCCCAACAATACATGTACACTTCTGAGTATGGATTTGAAAACAGGTCATAGTCCAGAGCGTATTTTCTTGAAAATTGTAGTAACACCAGTTATGCCACTGCAGCGGCCGACGTCTCGCCCACCACTGTCTAAAGTCGCAGCCCCGGGCAGGCAGGATGTCTCATTCTTCCTGCACGGTATGTCCTGGGAAGGATCAATACAGCTCTGACAGGCCACCGCATCCCAACTGACAAACTGGTGCAGTCCTCCAGATCATCACTATTTCCCAGAGTCTGACAGAGCAGATAGTGTTCTAACCTATGTTGACAATTCCTATGTCTATTGCCCAATCCAAGATGGCCACCATATTATTATGCTCTGGGTTTCTCTTCCCAATTCAATATAGCGGCTTGTGTTATTCAGCTTTAGACTTTAAAAGGCAGTCAATACCTCTGTTGCATGGCAACGCTTCAAGTGGTGGTTTTCGTCATGTTCCTTGATCCTGACAAAGCCCTGGTGTTTGCACCTACTCCTGTGCTAGACTTCCCTCTTCTTGCCCTCCTTCTTACATTTGCCTTATCTCTGAATCTCTAGTCTCCCCATTCCTGCTCAGGCTGTTGGACCCTCCTTCAAGTCCTGGGAGTTAAGGTTCCACAACTTTCATCTAGCTTTGGCTCCTGCTGGCATCTTCCAGCTGGCAGCTCCAGAGCCCTCATCTCCAGTCAACAGGAGTTTTGTTTACTGTGGGCTTTTTCATCCTTGGAGCTTCTTCTTCCGAAGGCACTTACTGCTAGGTGCTTCTCTGTGTCAGAGGCACTTTGGCTACTGGAAGGGGTCACCCTTGCCTCTGGCAGACCAAGTCTATGAAGACCAGGCCACCCAGGCTTGGAAGCACATTCAGAGAATCTTCCAAGCATCAAACCCTTGACACCAGTGTTGTGTTTGAAGAGTGGAAGACAGCATCAGGCAGGTCAGCAAAATGAGTTGGAAGCTCACGGTCTGATTTAGAGTTTGGTGAACGGTTTACATTGTAACAAGTGTGACGGATATCTCTTGCACTTTATTACAAGTGCACATTTCTTAGTGAGCATTTTATCATGTTGTTTGCTCACTGTGTCCAAGGCTTAGGCGCATTAAATGTGATGCTCTTGCATTTGGTAGTCCGGTTGGAGACAGCTCTGAGTCTCAAGACAAACAAACTCAACGGAGTTGCACCTTTGACACAGTGCGATTGGAACAGTGCTTTTATTACATAAACCACCTCTAAGTCAAATTCGACAGAGGAGCACTTCTGCAGAGTATCCTGGAACGCTGTGCCTGTGACTGAGATGCAGCCCTGCAAATTCTATTCTTCCTCCTGCAAAGGACGGTAGTCTGCTCAACGCTGGATCGGCTTCCTGATACACCATACACAGGTGTGGGGGGTTAGGTTATCCAAGAGGTCTGGCAGAGGATACGCCCACTAGGCTCTCAGTAGTGTAGGTGGTATTAAGTAGGAGTATAAATATATTATTAATCACCCTGTGAAGTTAGAATAGTTGAACTGTTCATCTTTTTCACCATTCTTGTAATGCTGGTTACAATGCTTCGTTTCATCCTACTAATAACAGCAGCTCGTGCTCTTTACACAGGAATACACTTGTTCCAATACATGTTGGGAAAACCAATTTGTATGATTCTTGTGTCTGCCTTGGGCATGCCTGAGTAACAACGAAAGGGTAGATCTGTTTCCACGATTTCCTTGGGGACTTATGGTGGTCGTGTTCTGAGGTTGCAGATACCATTTGGCACCCTGGGAAGGTTAGGGGTTCAGATGGCGCACGAAGAGCTAGCTAGGAGTTGGGCCAACATACTCTGATGATATACGTGCACTCGGTCCCCGTATTCTGACAGTTATGTTGTCCTGATACAAAGTCCTACTTGACTCGTAGGAACCGTAAGACACCATAGGATATAATGTACTTGTAATAAGGCAGATGCGATATCTGCCACATTTGTGCCGGGGTAACCCATCCATCCAACTCTAAAATAGGCCATTAGTTTTTAAAAGATGGTGTGTCTCCACTGCTGAATGTGGTGAACTGAAGGTCAAACGTCTGTGCTGTAGAAGTTAAAGAAACTTCTCTTGTGTATAACTGCTCAGCGTTTACTAATTTTATCAAGGCACGTAGGGAGTAAATTAACCCTTGGCCAGACAGGAACGTCAGAAGCCCTTGATGGAGGAGGATACAATTTCATCTCATTTTACAGACTTTTCCACAGTAACTAGATAAACACAATCTTGATGTAACCCACAATAGGAAACATTAGTACTGAAAACATAGCTACCATTGTCAGATAAAGCATGGGATGAGGGAATAACTGATGCAGTCAGTAACTTGCAAGCAAGGTCATGCTTCAAAACGTCACTAGAGCTGTATGATGTGACTGTGTCACATAACCGTGAATGCCGTAAAGGATTAGTACTTGAAGATATGCTAAGAAGGGCTGGAGCATCAGTATGGAAGTCATGACACTGAATTTCCCATTGATACAATAGGTAGCTGTTTTATAGAGGGTTCATACACTCCCAAAGAGGTTTCTTGTTCACAACCTTAAAAGTGAGAAATGGTGATGGGCAGAGAACTAACTCCATGTATCTACCACACTATATTAGGAGAAAAAGTGGCCCTCCGATTTGCTGTATTGAGGGAGTATGATAACCGGTGTCTTTTTCACAAAGTGACGCTGACCCGAAAGAGAGTGTAGGGTGCAAAGAGTGGAGTTCCATCGAGGAGGGTCCAGGGGACCCTATGTTATTTAGGAGTTTGTAGAGTCGAAGACAAATGTGTCATTCTAGCTGACAGAACTTGTTCTTGACGTAATGACTATAAGCTTTCTCTGACTAGTTTTAAATCTAATGAGTCATAGTGGAAACAGAATTAACTTGTTTAGGTAGCGCTGAAAATCCCAGTAGCAGCTTATTTCTCATAATAAGCAGCATTGGCTTGTATCACAAAATACACGAAAACAAAAAGAAAACTTTTTACTCCTACAGCACCTTGACCTGCAAAAAATGTCATTTTAATTCCTGACATCCTATATATTCATCACATTGTTTCACAGAATGAAGGTAAAATGTAAACAACCATCATTGGCGCAGCTTCTCAATGTGAATACTTAGGATCAGCTCTGTTTACTAAAGAGCCAGAGGTCTTCGATAAGAATCTTTGAGAACCTCGATAGTTATAGATCAGCCACAATTGTACTCCATTTAAAGCCCATGATCACATATTGAATGCACAGGGGCAGATTTACAAGCCCCTTGTGCCACTTTTGCGTCACTTTCCCCATGTTAAAAATGACGCAAAAGTGGCGCAAGGGACTTGTAAATAAGCCGCACAATTTTTAACCAATGTATTCATTTCACCGTTGGACAAAGATCTTTCCCGCTTTCAGTCTGGAACGTCTATGTAATTCGTTTGGTGAGCTAGTGGAGTTTGTAAATCTTTAAGGGAAGCTAAACTCTGAGATGTAGTTTTTACAGAACAGTTTTACTGAGAAATGTATCATCTCTTGAATATAAACAGCCAGGAAAGTATGTACCAAATCCTTTTATTTATCACAAGTCAGTGCACCAAATAAATGTAACTGGAATTGTACTGTGCCAGTACGTATATCCTTGCTCTAAAAAGGATTCAAGAGATTCAGGGGAACCCATAGCGTTATGTCCGGTGAACAAAACGTTTTGCAATAATTCAGGGTTGTGCAAATCAGAACACGCAGATCAACCAGACCTTCTATCAGTATGAATGTTGACCAATCTGCTGGCAGTCCCTCGAGCTGCCAGCCCAAGGAGTTGTACGGTGTCCCCATTGGGTAAATGACACAATTCTTGTCGGCTGGTTGGTTGATGAATGCAGGGGTGTCCACAGTGATGAGAACAGGCTGTATCCTTCTAGTTACCCGCATGGAGATAAGAATGGTTCTTCTGTGTTGAAGCAAAGGCAATGAAATCCCCTTTGAGCTATTTCACTGCTTAGTAATCCATGGACTTGGCATAAAATGTCATACAATAAATGTGTGGAACAGGTGGTATTTATCTTACTTCCATGGAACCCAAAAAATAGTATTAGGTAACGAACGCGCATTAATGTTCATAGCATCATAGCTCCTTGCCACACGATCGGAGGATGAACCTGGCTGCAACTCTTTTATCACAGGAGACAGTGGAGAATATTATGCGAGATATTGCCTTTGCCCCATTCTCAAGATGATAGTCAGCATTGCAAGCCACAAAAGGAAAGATAAACTTGCGTTGAAAATCCAAATATATGACCATGGTGGACAAACATCCCCACCGCCTCTCCAGCAACAGGTAATCAACCATCTAAATCACACACTGACTTCAGATCTTGGCATTCCCATTTCTGGGCGTGACGGAAGGCGAAACCTCTTGTTTCTTCAGAAATGGGATCAGGTCTCGACAATGTAACTTTCTTCAAAGACATTGACTCTTTCACTGGTGTAGATTCTTTTGGCGCTGCGGATGCAGTCAATCTCGGAGCAGGTTCAGGTGAAGTTGCTGCCTGCACTAAATCAGGGTTTGCCCGGTGTAAAACTGGAGGCTCGGCAGTTCCTACAACTGGGGAGGCTAGCGTAACGCAGCGGATCTCTTCTCGGGTTAACTCCAGAACAGGGAGATGACATATTGGTCTTTTCTGGAGGCACTATGGCAGTGGTGACATGCAGTTACACAGAATCTGCCACATGATACTTATTGTTGTGATGAAGTGACACCTATCTGTTTTTGTTACCAATAGGCAATGGATTATAGTTTGAGTGGCTTCTCCCCCGGGAATTGGGAAAGGCAGTCTGCATGAGGGCACAAAAATATACTTTTTCAGCACTTCTTTTCTGGGCTAATTCTTGTGGTTTTGGGAGCCATCCCTCAGCAGCTCTACCTTCCAAAAAGTCAATTGGAAGAACTTTTTTTGGTTATTGAGTTTTATTTCAAAACTTGAAGGTTCTGCACCAGACCAACAAGCGAGTGAGGGATATCATTTTCTTCCTTGCTCTTCAAGGATGCAGTAAGTCACTGATAAACACAGGAACCAGAAAAAGAAGTTTGCATTGTGTGGGACCATCACATCCAACCTCCACAACTTATTTTGCACTTAGTGAGCCTGGCATAGGTTGAGGTACCACTGCAACCCTGTGACCAGAACCCTCACAGTTGAGGCTTGTTTAGGCTGATCGTTGGCTCGCTCAACACCTCTCTTCGACTCCAGACAGAAGACATACAAGTATAATAGGCATACACCTAGATAGAAATGGCATTAGCAAGAGAAGAACGCTGGGCCATTGTCTTAATTAAAGGTGTGCAATGTTCCCATTGTTACTAGGCACTGCAAATCTTTCATGACTGCAAGAGCAGTGTCAGTCTTTTGGGGCCATACCCACAGGAATCTAGAATAGGAATCAACCACAGCTAATATATACTTATAATGTTTGGCAACAAGCAAAAGAATGATATGGTCAAGGTGGATGACACCAAAATGTTTATCAGATAACACCAGAGATGTAGGACATGGCCTTCCAGCAGTAGAGGATTTCATTTGGTGGCATATGGTACAGTTCTGTCCCTATTTCAATGAAACTTTGGACACATGGGGCCACCAGTGTCGCTGTAACATTGCTACTGTAGCATTAATGTCGGCATGAGCTGATCTAGAGGTCTCCCGGGTGCTGCTTTTATGAGGTCTTACCTAATGCTTCATTTATAAGATGTCTATCCTCTGTCACTGGTATAAACACAATGGTAATACTTGACAGGAAATCACTTAGTGGGTTTCGCCCCTTTTAAAGTTGCCTTTATCGCCATTCCGTTTGTAAAGTTCCCATTATTACTTGGATTTCTTGGTGCTGAAATAATAGATGTTCATTGACGCAACTCAAATGTACTCATTTTATTGAACTCACAAGCGTGAAAGGCTGAGTGGACCCTCTAGGATTTGAGCCTGTGACCATGAGGTCAAACATAGATTCCTGGAATGGATGCATTAGTCCACTGGGCAGCCGGCCTGGCTGCGTTGATGTTAGACTCAGATTGTATTCTATCAGCAACCTTGCAGGTTTGCAGGTTTGAACAGCTGTTCCTGCAGCAAAATCTGCTGCACAGTTCCATTTAGAGGGTATCCCTTTCCTCTTATGGGCCATCATATGCTGTACGTGCATCTATGGTAGTTTATACTGTACCTTCCCCCAAAGCTGTTTAGGTTTTATTAAATGTCTGCATGTAGCCCATGTAATATTGGTGTTCATTTTGTTTCACAAAAGGTGGGCAACATTAACTCACTCAGCTTAATGCTGCAGAAAAGCCCTTTCAAAATTTCTATTAGGGTTTATAATTTTTTTTAATGTGTTTGCAGTTTGTAAAGAAGCACATTTCTATACTGAATCAGGTGCTAATCCTTTGCCTTCATTCGATAATTAATGTCCTAAAAAGATTATACTAAGGAAGGTAATCTTTGATTTATAGAAATTTATTTAATATCTGTGTCAGGCTAAAACAATCACTATTCTGGTTGCCCTTTCTAAATGTTCACCTAAGTCAATGCTCAATGAAATATAGGTCATCAACATATGATAACACGCCAGGATCGCCCTGTAGGATATTCATTAATCTTGTTATGAATAAACCCAGACATTTTTATTATATCCTTGTGGTAATCTCGTATACACCTATTTAATAACCCCAACAGTGAATGCTGTGGGGTATGGTGATTCAAGCTCTAAGCTCGGACTAAATAATGCATTAACAATGTCAAAAGTTGTTTTGCAATTCCAAACTAAGTTTGTCATCATCCCAGTGCTGAGGGCATTCTGTACTGCATGTGTATGTGTCTGAGAGTTCACATTGCTATACATTAGAACTATACAGCGAGAAAGAAAAGAGAGTTTATTAGTGAATGACAGGGTGCTGTCACTCTCTGATACTACAATTGAGTCAAGATTATTTTCTATATTTCTCTTCGCTGCAATGGATATAGAGCCTGCACCCATGGCTCACCCTGAAGAGGAATCCCATGTGGCTCAGAGTCTTTAACCCGCCCAGTCTGGTTTATATACAACACAGGAGTTTGTTTCAAAGCCCACTCTTGAGCCAATTTGTCTCTGAGAACCTTTGACTGTCAGATCACAATTATTGGACAATTGGAACATGTTGGAAAAGGAAGGTGTAAATGAGATGCCTCAGAGTGGGTTTCCACTATAGTGGTAGCAATGAAAAAAATGTGGGGGAAACTAGGTTACGTGGCAATGTCAGGTCCTTCAAAAAGAACATTCCAGTTGATTACCATCCTCTACCTAAAAGTTTAGAGATTGCTGCTTAAGGTAATGCACATTAGTTCACTACGATTTACCTGAAATTCGGCGTGCCACCACATTGAGTTGTGTGAGGAATCAAGATCTTTGACTAAATTCTTAACACCATTTGGAGCTTGTCGTTACCTCAGGATGACATTCGGATTACCATCCACTCCATCTGTTGCCCAGAAATTGATGTTAATTTTGTTTAATAGGGCTAATGGAATCCTAATGCATGTGTCAGAAGAAGAACACAACAAAATTATTGATCGAGTGTTAGAAATATTAGGTATACATGACATTACTGTAAAATTGAACAAATACAATTTTTTTACAAGTCGCATATTTGATGATTGTTTGGCTCCAGAAGGTACTAAAACCAAAGTGGATATATCTAAAGCTCTCAATGATGGTCTAGGTTTGTGCAAATAGTTTTTGAACTGGTTTGTGGTAATTGATGAACCTCTAAAGAAATTATTGTATAAGCTAATGACTTTTGAATGGGGGAGAGTGAAGATCCAGCATTTGACAGTATTAAGCAACACTTATGAAATCACCTGCATTGAAACCATATCAAGAAGGAGGGGTGTGTGTGATCACTGTTGACGCTAGAACAATTGGTATTGATGCAGTATAAAGCCAGAGAGTGGGCTTCAAAGAGCATACCGCAGCCTTTTCTTCAAGGTGCCTTCGTAGTGCTGAACAACACGACATCACCATTGAACATGGAGAATTACCCTATGTATGGACTGCAGAGGATTTTAGAACCTATGTTTGGAGAAGAAAAATTACTATCTGTAATGGCCACAAACCTCTCCAATATCTTACAGATGGAAAAGGCAGCTCCCTGCTTAGTGAGATTGTTATCAAGATTACAAGAATTTAATTTTGAAATATGACATATGACGCTAAAGACAATGCAAGGGCAGACTTTTTATCTAGGTTTCCTGTGGATGAAAGTGGTGAAAAGGGAGAATCCAATGGAGAAATCAAATGCGTGCTAGGGACAGTGGATGTGACTGAAAGTGATCATTCTTACATTACAGAGGATGATTGAAAGAAATGTTCTCTCGGTTGACAAGGTTCTATCTGAAGTCAGGACATTTTTGGTGCAAGGGTGGCCTAAAGAATACTGTCTTAGTGGTGAGTTTCAACAATTTTTCAAAGTTCAGGATGAGTTAAGTATGAAAGGGGCTGTTATTTTTTGTGGTGATAAAGTGGTATCACCTATATTTTTGCAGAATACGTTAATAAAAATAGGTCATCAGGGCATGACAGCAACTAAGAAGAGCTTGAGAAAGTAGCATTGGTGGCCAGGAATGGACAATAACGTGGAGTCGCATATTTGTGCATCCAAAGTGTGTGAAAGTGCTAATAAATAACTAAAGGGTAAAGGACTGATTCCACTTAGCTTTCAGCTTATTCCTGTTTAATTTCCTCAATATACCTGGGAAAAGTTAGCCACTGATTTTATTGGTCATATACAAGGTTTATCCCAAGGTAAAAAAAAAAAGTTCACTATTGTTCTGGTTAAATATCACTCACAGTGGGTTATTTTCTTTAGTAAAGGAGACCATCAGGAGTGTTGACATGATATTTTTGTAGCAGTGTTCTCTATTGATGGGTATCAACGTGTCCTGGTGTCTGAATTTGTGTCCCATTAAATGAATGACTATTTAAGAAAGTCAGGCATCAAACAGTTGACAGTTACCTTGTAAAGCCCTCTAAATAACTGCATGGTGAAAAGGATGAACAAAATTATAAGAGACAATCCAATAGACCGTCATCTACGCATTCGATTTTGACAATACTTTGAGAAACAGATTTTAGTGTTACCATATCACACCTCGTGCCACTATTGGAATTATCACTTTCAGGTTTCTGTGTTGGTGGCTAAATTCATTCAAGATGTGAGTGCAGGCAATGTTGAAGTCAATTTGCAGGCAGTTAGAGAAATAATTTGCAACGCTCAGAACAAGAGTGTAGAACTATTAAATGCAGCACATCATGCTAGGAACCAAGATTTTAAGGTGGGAGATATTGTTAGGATTCACAAATCTTTCAATGAAGCAAGAACTGTTTCTATATTCTTTAAAGATACCGGTGTTGTTAAAGTTTGCAAGGGTTCTGTACTAGACAAAACTTTAGAGAGGAGGAGCGCCAATGTCAATATCAATTCATAACACAATCAATTATTGTAATTCTTCTAATGATGAATCCTCAGACAGTAGATTCAATTGAAAATTCTTCTTCTTTATTTTGATAATTCAATAAAAGGTCATCACAAACATGTTCCAATAGCTCAATTTAATTCCAATATTTGGATCAAAACTTTGGTTTTAATGTCAGCCAACGCGTTTCGTCCTATACGGACATCACCAGGGCTGAAATAATAGAACAAACAAAAAATATATCAGAAACTTATCATTGCTGCTTTATAGTTACCAAAGACAGTCTAATCTAACCTATCTTATATGTATTGATAAAGTTTATTCTGCAATAAAGGTGGTTGTTGTGCGGTGGACCACGAGGAGTGAGCACTAGCATTCTTTGAATATATTATTTTCTTCAAATCGATTAATCAACTAGTGCGCTGTGGTATTAAGCCCTCACCGCTGGAGCTGGATAAAGTGAAATTCTGTACAAGACAGTTGATAGTGAAGTAAAAGATGTGTTACCAAAGGTGGAATGAACGAAACAATGACCCAAGTTTGTGATAAGGAAAGTTTTCCTTATAGTAAAAAATATTAGTGTTGAATCTGAGTGCACAAATCTTTCTAGTCCGAATGTTCAGGTGCCAGAATTGGCATGTTCAAGTTGCTTGAATGAAAGTTAGACAACTGTTGGTCTGTGTGATTTAGATTTTCAAGTAGCATTGGGAAATTAAGATCCGGATGGTTGCTTTACTTCCAATAATGGATCTGAAATTGGCAACAATATTGGTTCAAATTCTCGGGTAACTACCAACTCATATTCTCCTATAATGAATGAAGAGCACATTGAGGAAAACTCGACTGATCTTGTTGCTCGTTCAGTCATGGATAAAACAGATGTTAGAAGACTCAACAGAAGAGTGAGGGTTCTAACGTATTTGAAGGATTATATTTGTCGCTAATTTCGGGCATGTGCTTTATTTAGGTATGTGTTATGTTGTTACTAATAAATGTAAGTGCTTATTAGTATGATGTTCTTCTTCTAATGCAACACAAAAAGACGATAGGTGGAATGCTGAACATTGTCAAAAATTCACACTCAGTCACATATCTGGGCCTAAATCCATCGTTTTTTGCTCCCCATGCCATTTCAGTTTGGACCCAGGCATATGCAAATCAATCTTCACACTGCTCCCCGTTGGAACAGTCCAGCATGAACTGCCAAGCCAGGTCCTCCCTGGACTGGAAACAAGCATCCTGGGACCGGTTACGGGGTAGCACCCCTCATCAGCCAGGGTAGCTAGAATCCAGTGGCGCTGTGAGCACAGGACCCACGTCTGGGCATACCCATCCCACTTAGGGTGAAAATTGGAATACAAAAATACAATGATTGGAACGGTGAACATTGCCAAACCTGTTCTAATGCATGCATCATGCCTCATGGAGTGAGCACTGGAACTGGTATGTCAGTGAGAGTGAGAGACTTCTGGGAGCCGAGAGATGGAAGGAGCTTCCTACAAGGAGCAGTTAGCTGGCATATATATCTTCATGTAACCTGTGAATAAAAGCCTAAAGACTTCATACAGCTTTTTTCGAGTTCATTGTAATAATATCACAGCATTGTTGCTATCTTATATTTCTCCTCACATTGTGTTTGTCAATGGTGTGTGTGTAGTATTCTGTCCATACTTGTTGTTCTCCTCTTTCATCACATGCAATTCCTCTAGAATCTTACAGTGTGATGATGCTCTGTGGAATGTTGGGTGTCTCTCAAGAAAGGCACAGTTGAGATGGGCTGAGCTGCCTGCTGGCTGCTCCTGGTGGGGCTTGTATTTGATTACTTCTTGACTCAACTATCTATGTTCAATAAACCAGCTTGGAATACCCCAACGTGTCCGGCTTCATCACTACAGTGTGTTTAGTTGTCGATCAATATTTTCTCAGCGGGACAAAATTTTGGCTAGTACACAAAACTCTGGTTGGCTGGTTACTGGCATCGTTGTTGACATATTGGCACAAAGAATCAATTTCAGTGGTGAGATTGTTCAGTGTAAATGATGGAGTGTTACCATATTACATGTATAGCACATGCAACAATATATTTGGAACATTTACTTCCTATTGCACCACTGAATGTTACTTTGTAAAAATTGTTTCAGGGAACCTTACACCCACTGAAGGAGTCTGACTCGTTCACTAGTTCTATACTCTAGTAACAGCAATGTTTTCTAAAGGGAAAAAACATCCTTAATGAGCAACCACCACTGTCCTGCACCGCACTCTGAAAACTGTTCTAGCATCACTGACCAACTGCGCATTCTAGAGTGAAAGGTCTAGCACTCTGCCTGGAGAAAGTTAACCATGGAACAGTGTCATCATTTCATTCCTAGAAAATGATGGTGCCCCCAGCAGTATGAGGTCATCAGATGTGTGGCCCCTGGCAACAAAGCTCTATTTTGGGGCAGTGTTGGACTGACCTTTCGGGCAGTCTTGCATTGCCATATGGCCAGTTTGAAAGGGTAAGTATGTGGGCTGTTTGTTTAGTCCATTCCCATATATAGGCCATTTCATGGTGGCCCATCTGGCAGTGCCAGACTTCTTGAAAAGCAAGTCCAGCACTCTTTTAGGAGCACATTGCCCTTTAGGAGCACATTGCTGTTTAGGAGTACATTGCCCATTAGGAGCACATTGCCCTTTAGGAGCACATTGCTGTTTAGGAGCACATTGTCCTTTAGTAGCACATTGGCGTTTAGGAGCACATTGCCATTTAGGAGTACATTGCCCATTAGGAGCACATTGCCCTTTAGGAGCACATTGCTGTTTAGGAGCACATTGCTGTTTAGGAGCACATTGCCCTTTAGGAGCACTTTGCCCTTTAGGAGTACATTGCCCTTTATGAGCACACTGCCCTTTAGGAGTACATTGCAGTTTAGGAGCACATTGCCTTTTAGGACCACATTGCTGTTTAGGAGTACATTGCCCTTTAGGAGTACATTGCCCTTTAGGAGCACATTGCCATTTAGGAGCACATTACCTTTTAGGAGCACATTGCTGTTTAGGAGTACATTGCCCTTTAGGAGCACATTGCCCTTTAGGGGCACATTGCCCTTTAGGAGCACATTGCAGTTTAGGAGCACATTGCTGTTTAGGAGTACATTGCCCTTTAGGAGCACATTGCCCTTTAGGAGCACATTGCTTTTTAGGAGCACATTGCTGTTTAAGAGCACATTGCTGTTTAAGAGCACATTGCCCTTTAGGAGCACATTGCCCTTTAGGAGTTCATTGCCCTTTAGGAGTACATTGCCCTTTAGGAGCACATTGCTGTTTAGGAGCACATTGCTGTTTAGGAGTACATTGACCTTTAGGAGTACATTGCCCTTTAGGAGCACATTGCTGTTTAGAACCACACTGCCATTTAGGAGTACATTGCCCTTTAGGAGTGCATTGCCCTTTAGGAGCACATTGCTGTTTAGAAGCACATTGCCATTTAGAATTACATTGCCCTTTAGGAGTACATTGCCCTTTAGGAGTACATTGCTGTTTAGGAGCACATTGCCTTTTAGGAGTACATTGCCCTTTAGGAGTACATTGCTGTTTAGAAGCACATTGCTGTTTAGGAGTACATTGCCCTTTAGGAGCACATTGCTGTTTAGAAGCACATTGCTGTTTAGGAGTACATTGCCCTTTAGGAGCACATTGCCCTTTAGGAGCACATTGCCCTTTAGGAGCACATTGCCGTTTAGAGCACATTGTCCTTTAGAAGCACATTGCTCTTTAGGAGTACATTGATGTTTTGGAGCACATTGCCGTTTAGGAGCACATTGCCTTTTAGGAGCACATTGCTGTTTACGAGTACATTGCCCTTTAGGAGCACATTGCCCTTTAGGAGTACATTGCCCTTTAGGAGCACATTGCCCTTTAGGAGCACATTGCCAGTGGTCATATTTGGAGGAGCATATTCACCAGGAAATCCTCAGGTGGAAGAATGTTCACATTGGTAGACAGAATGTCCAACAGTCAAAATTTGAAAAAAAGCAGCCAAGCGTAAAGGGCTAGAACATTCTCTCTGAACCATGTCTTACAGCGACTAGTGTACACATATATGCCAACAATGAAATTTGGATTTGAATTGATGTCGTAAACGTGGTATGTTCCTCTTCCTATTGTATTAATGCTAATGTTGCAAAGATACCCAGTCTGTATATGGTGAGCAACTGTTTAATAAAAAGAATTTTTTAAAAACCTCTAAAAAAGGCCATGAAGTTCAGTTCTTCACGTTTCATCGTTATTATATATGCCTTTGACCACAAGGGGCTGTCATGAGAGGTTTTATAAAATATCCAATGGGGAGGGTTGCAGGAACCTCCTTGAAACCGATCATATTAAGAATGTGTGTTGGCTGCTGGGTCTTCTTGTCAATAATTCCAGCATTAGGACACACCCAGTGTGCATACGTGCTACAGATGACTGTACTCCTCAGTCACACACCAGAGTGAGGAAGGACGTGTAAAGGATCCTATCCTGCCACACACTTGTGATGTCCTTCTTTGTGTATGTATTTATGTGGTGTTTATATAGTGTGAACCTAGCTGCAAGGCAGGAGAGCGCCGTGCAGGGTTGAGGGCGGAAATACACATCTAGTTGCGGGGTGCTGGGTTCTGAGTTCTGCTGAGTTCTGAGCAAGGGTCTGGAGAAGTTATGCTGTCACACAGTACTCTTTGAAGAAGTATGCCTTTGGCTTTTTTCTAAGTTGGAGAAGAGCAGTGTTGGTCGTGATGGGTAGGAGGACATCATTACACAGTCTGAGTTTGTTGCTGGAGGGGCCTGTTGCCTAGTTTTTAGGTCTTACCAGTTGCCAGATATGCGGGGTGGTGGTCATGATGGCTTTGTAGATGAAGCTGATGGTCTTTAACGTGGTGTGGGCTGGCAAGTGGATCCAGGGTGGTTCTATTGGGGTACGGGTCAAGTCATCAGATTCCTACAGGCCGCAGATGAGGTGTGCAGTGGTGAGTAGGATCCCCCTTAAGAGGGGGCAAAATGGAGTTTGAGAGACTGCAATATACACAACACCTATGCCACTGAATCTACAAATATGTGTGTACCTGCATAGTCTGATTATGTCCAGATTACTACACTGGCAAAATGTACATCTGAAGTACTGTACATTTTTTAAATTTCTTTGATATGATTGAACCAAATTGGAACAACATGCTGCACAATATATGGGACTGCTAAAGTATTATTTAGGATTATTTTCAGTCCATGTTTACTTTTGTGAAGGTTTTCACGATGATAGCAATGCGAGTAGGACTTGTATGCTAGGCTGTATGCCAGTCTTCGACTTTCAAAGCTTCGAAAGCCAGCAGCCTCTCGGGTGGTGGAAGACCTTGGCTGAAACCAGTTGTCGCTAATGGACAAGATGCAGAACACTGTTCTTAGGGAAATAGTCTTTACCACAATGCCATTCACCAAGCAGGTAAGTACTTACTATGGGGTATAACCTTTACCATACATCCTTTACCATGTGGTTTTTTACTGCGCAGGTAAGTGGTTTTTCTCACTTAAATAACAGTTTTTTAAAATGTTATTTAAATAGAAAGAAGAGATGTAAACGCAGCCCCACCATGCCCAGTGTTGTTATCAATTATGTCATTGCAGATGCTGCAGTGATTTTATCAATGGTGTCATAGAACATGTCATGAGTGATGTAACATAGGAGGTAATTAGCTGTGCATGGCGAGAGCATGAATTGTAGTTACTTTAGGGCACGAGTTATAACTATTTGAGATAACTATTTGTGGAAGGAGGAGCGGAAATATGGCTTCGGAGTCTTTTCTGTTCTCTTAATAGTGACTTTTATTGGGTCACAGGTAAGACATCAAGCATGGACAAAGAGGAGTCTTTGTAGAGTCCGCCTTAAGAGTGGGCTATTGATAGTTCTGTGTCTTGATCTGAAAGTGATGTGAAACGCTGAGGACTGCTGAGATTCTGCTGTAATCTTCTCCTTTTTCTCAGGGCTCCAGCATGGTTGCTGCCAGCGTCCTCGGTGGAACCGAAAAATGTATGGGTATTAGCAATTTTCAAGGCAGTCTTTACTATCTCTAGGGAAGGGTCACCAGTCACCCGTGAAAGAACTGAGGCAAAGCAAGTTCCCACCAGGGAGAGAAATTTAGATTTAGTGTGTCAGACAATTAAAGGTGTTGCCCTTTTAAATCCCCACCAACTGAGGAAGGTGCAATTGGCATTCTCGGGCTGGATATATAGCGTCTCTAGTCGAGAGTACCCCATGATTCCAGCCCCTCTTATATACTGCAGGTAAGCTGTCGTCCGGTATAGAAAGCAAAACATACGGTGCCATCATTATATAAAAAGAATACAGTGTTGAGTTATAACGATAAGTGCCCCAAACTAAGTATATAGTGCTACCCTTTGCCCCTTTTCAGGAGGCTTTGCTCGAGTCACTCATCCAAGGGCCACAACTCTCCTGAGTTGTGGCGGCTAACACGCAAAAGCTTGTGGCGTCCACCAGTCCCCACTCAACACCTTGTGGTCCTCATCCGTCTCATCCGTCTCCTTCTCCGTGCCTCAGTCTTTGTCCGACTAGTGCCTCTCCTCCAGGTCCTTCCCGGTTCTCCGTGAGTTTACGGAGTTGGTCTCCTCTTCTTGGTCAGTCGTGTTGCTGTTGGCATCTTCATGATGGAAGATGGGAGAACCTCCTTCATAGTCCCTCTTCTAACTGCCCCAGCTCCTTCACTATCTCTGCAAAAGAGAGTCTGTTCTTTGTGTCGCTGCGGGGAGGTAGGGTTTAGACTCTTCCCCCTATCTAACTCTGTATTCCTTTCATTTTTAGGTCGAGCCTAGTGGCAGCACGCATGCGCTGCTCGCTCAGCGAGGCATGCAGTAGTCGAGTATGCTGTGGAAGCCTCGCCTTCTCTCCGCCCATATTTTTGATTGCCAGGTGTCCTTGTCCTTTGTAAATGTTGGCTTCTGATTAATAATGAGGCTTGTTAGTACCTCCTTGTTACCGCCCTGTCGCCATTTGATTCCTCCCATGAGGACTGGATCTTTCACTTGTGGTGTTACACGGTCTCCTTCATAAGTCGGTAAGCACTATTTCTTTTTTATTTGCAGCACTGTCTGCTTTCAATTTAGCGGCTGCGCTTGTTTATCTAATTAATTTGCCGGGCGGGCTGAAAGGAAACGTTTCTACTCACTAATCTAACAAGCATTTGCAATGCAATAGGTCTCACATTTACTCGAGTTTGAGCATTGACATTGCAAATAACAATGCCTTTTATTTTTGTTTTTGAAAATATAAAAAAAGGCATTGTCATTTACAATGCCAATAGCTTAAACTTGCGTAAATGCGAGACCTATTGCATTGCAAATGCTTCTTTTAGATGGCATTGGCAAAGAGCAGCGGTGTCGGTGGGGACCCGGCGCTTACCTCCAGGTATGTTTTGCACCCTGCCAGGCCCCTTTTCACAGTATATCTGGTGAATTTCAGAGGTTGTGTTTGTTTACAATGGCATGTTTTACCTGACATTGTCACCTAACTATAACATTCCTTTAGCCTTTGTTTTTATCAGTGAATTTCTAAGGGTTTATTCAAAAATGTAAAATAACTTATTATTACAATTCCAAACTATAGCTTCACTTTTACCTTTGTTTTCTTTTCAGTGAATTTCTATTGTTTAAAAAAAATGTAAAGTGAGATGTCTATTGCCAAGAGCTGCATGGGGTTGGGTGCTGCTGTCAGGCCCTGAGCCTAAACACCCCTGCAGGCGCCCCCCCACCCTGCATGGCCTTTGGCTGTGCGTGGCGTGGGTTTGGGTGCGTGACCTTTAGCTGTACATGGCATGGGGTTGGGTGCATGGCCTTTGGCTGTGAGTGGCGTGGGGTTGGGTGCATGGCCTTTGGCTGTGAGTGGGGTGGGGTTGGGGGCATGGCCTTTGGCTGTGTGTGCCGTGAGGTTGGGTGCATGGCCTTTGGCTGTGCCTGGCATGCGTTTGGGTGCATGGCCTTTGGCTGTGCATGGCATGGGGTTGGGTGCATGGCCTTTGGCTGTGCGTGGTTGAGTGCATGGCCTTTGGCTCTGAGTGGCATGGGGTTGGGTGCATGGCCTTTGGCTGTGCCTTGCATGGGGTTGAGTGCATGGCCTTTGGCTGTGCCTGGCATGGGGTTGGGTGCATGGCCTTTGGCTGTGCATGGCATGGGGTTGGGTGCAAGGCCTTTGGCTGTGCATGGTATGGGGTTGATTGCATGGCCTTTGGCTGTGAGTGGCATGGGGTTGGGTGCATGGCCTTTGGCTGTGAGTGGCATAGGGTTGGGTGAGTGAGCTTTGGCTGTATGGAGTTGGGTGCATGGCCCTTGGCAATGCATGGTATGGGGTTGGGTGCATGGCCTTTGGCTGTGCATGGCATGGGATTGGGTGCATGGCCTTTGGCTGTGTGTGGCGTGAGGTTGAGTGCATGGCGCTTGGCTGTGAGTGGCATGGGATTGGGTGCATGGTCTTTGGCTGTGTGTGGCATGGGGTTGGGTGCATGGCCTTGGCTGTGAGTGGCATGGGGTTGGGTGCATGGCCTTGGCTGTGAGTGGCATGGGGTTGGGTGCATGGCCTTTGACTGTGAGTGGCGTGGGGTTGGGTGAGTGAACTTTGGCTGTGCATGGCATGGGTTTGGATGCATAGCCTTTGGCTGTGAGTGGCGTGGGGCTGGGAGAGTTACCTATGCAGTATGGGGTTGGGTGCATGGCCTTTGGCTGTGCGCGGTATGGGGTTGGGTGCATGACCTTTGGCTGTGCATGGCATGGGATTGGGTGCATGGCTTTGGCTGTGAGTGGCATGGGGTTGGGTGTATGGCCTTTGGCTGTGCATGGCATGGGATTGGGTGCATGGCCTTTAGCTGTGTGTGGCGTGGGGTTGGGTGCGTGACCTTGGCTGTGAGTGGCATGGGGTTGGGTGCATGGCCTTGGCGGTGAGTGGCATGGGACTGGGTGCATGGCCTTTGGCTGTGTGTGGCACGGGGTTGAGTGCATGGCCTTTGGCTGTGTGTGGCGTGGGGTGGGTGCATGGCCTTTGGCAGTGCGTGGCGTTGGGTGCATGTCGTTTGGCTCTGAGTGGCATGGGATTGGGTGCATGGCCTTTGGCTGTGTGTGGCGTGGGGTTGGGTGCATGGCCTTGGCTGTGAGTGGCATGGGGTTGGGTGCATGGCCTTGGCTGTGCATGGCATGGGATTGGGTGCATGGTCTTTGGCTGTGCGTGGAGTTGGGTGCATGGTCTTTGGCTAGGCGTGGCGTGGGGTTGGATGCATGGCCTTTGGCTGTGCATGGCATGGGGCTGGGTACATGGCCTTTGGCTGTGAGTGGCATGGGGTTGGGTGCATGGCCTTTGGCTGTGTCTTGCATGGGGTTGGGTGCATGGCTTTGGCTGTGAGTGGCGTCCGGTTGGGTGCATGGCCTTTGGCTGTGCATGGCATGGGGTTGGGTGCATGGCCTTTGACTGTGTGTGGCGTGGGGTTGGATGCAGGGCCTTTGGCTGTGCCTCGCATGGGGTTGGGTGTATATCCTTTGGCTGTGCCTCCCATAGGGTTGGGTGCATGGCCTTTGGCTGTTCATGGTGTTGGGCTGGATGCAGGTCCTTCGCTGTGGGCAGACCATGCACTCAATCCCCGCTGGTGTTAAACTGTGTCATTTTAAGTAACGCAGACATACTGGCTTTGTCAAAGGGTCAAAACACTAAAACAAAGAAATCAGGGGGCCTATTGGTTTTATCAAGGGGCCAGCAGATCAACATATGTAGAGACCTATTGGCTTTGTCACCTCTAATTATTATCAAATGTATATTTTATAAATTCCAATATTGCAATGTTTAATAATAGTGATTGTCACAACGTTTTCAGTAAAGCATTTTTCTGGCCATAAAGTACAGCCATTGAGCCACCCACAAGGGACGGGGTCCTGCACTCACGCTGAAGAACCCACAGCTCTAGATCAGAGCGCCTGGATACCCTCACGGGTGACAAGCGCCACTCCACAAATCCACTCTACATTACATTACCAAGCACTTGCAGTGCAATAGGTCTCGCATTTGCGAGAGTTTCAGCTATTGGCATTGTAAATGATAATGCCTTTTATTAATGTGTTTATAAACCTGCAAGCGGCATTTACCCACTGCTTGCAGGTTTTCTAAACACATAAATTACAAGATTGGACCTTATACAGGTGGGAACTTTATGGATTATATAAACCCACAAGTATCTGCCAAGCATAATTATTCGAATGTGTACATTTCCCGCATTTCCCAGCCATTATTTTCCATCCCTGGTCTAGCCAACGTTAACATTAACATGAATATTGAATATTTTAGCCCTTCTTGGGAAGAAGAGAGAACAGGGAGATGAAGAGAGTATGGTGTTTGAAAAGATAGACAAAAGGAGAGCGGGAAATATAAACATAAAAAGAAGGAGCAGAGTGGGAGATAATAACAGAAGGAGGAGACAGGGAAAATAACATAAGTTAGAACAGGAGAACTAGAGAAGGAAAGATAGGTGAAAAATAAAATAAAAAGGAGAGTAAAGAGAGGGAACGGAGAGGAGACAACACCGAAAAAATGAAATGAGGAGAAACAGTGAAGAGGAGAGCAATGGTAAATGAATGCTTGAGTTGTTGGTGGAAGCTTTTTTCCTGTACAGAATGTATACTTTTATTAATGATGTTTAATATTCATTTTCTATGAAACATTTTATTCTAATATTTATAAAATCTGAAAATATGTTGATTTCTAAATAGGGTGGATTGGGACGAGACAGACCTTTTAACTGGAAAGATGTTAGTAACGAATTGCATGTTTCTTCGCCTGGGAGGAAAGTTCAGCTTGGGTCCAACATGTTTTAGTGCCTTTAATAAGGGCTTTCCTTTCCACCATGCACTAGAGTGCCGTGTCAGATCTGTGCACTGGGGTCCCATCTGCTGCGATTTAATCAGTGAACAAAGGAAACAAGCTGTCAGTATTACGCCATGTGCTTGTAAACACGAATCTGGGCCACAGCGCTAATAAGTACTTAATAACAAGAAGATGCTGTTTTTCTTGCGGCTGCCAACACATTCGCCATTAATTAGATTTCTACCACTTGTATGTGACTGCAACAGGCTCTTCAGCGAGCATGGAATGGCAGCCGTACTCTTGGCAAACGGACAACCATCAAAACTGGGCAGTACAAAAAAAGAAGAAAAAGAACAGTATACCAGCCCCAGATTTTGTTCAAGAGTGGGTAACTGGGATTTATTAAGTCGTTTTTTATGGAATAATCTGTTGTGGTAGAAATCAAACAGATTCCAAAATATTGGTTACCAGGCGACTCCATGATAGCAAAGATGCTTTGAGGAATAAATGAGGAACAGGTGTGGTCCAGGGCTCAGTCTTAAGCCTCGGAACCTGGCGGTCACTTCATCTCCATTGCCTCCGATTGTAACTGTATGTCTAATGTAGACATGAAAAAAAGGACCTCGTTACCCCTAGAATTGTAAATTTGTGCCATATCAGTCCTTTATAAACAAAATCGAATATGTTCTGCTACTTCCAGTTTGGATGCTCGTTAATGGTACCAATTATTGTAAACCATCAGAGTGCAGTAACTGGTAAAGTAAAGCTTGCGACTTGAAAATGTGCCCTTGGTGTCATGTGGTGTGAAAGTTATTACTTAAACCAGCAGGCTCATTATCTGTTTGTCAACCGTTATGACCCCAGGTACCCGAGGACGCGCCAGCCTTCTCTGTGTGCTATCAGCCTTTGGAGTCCGTTAAAGTGTATGTTCACCTGATTATCATTGTTTCGTCCGACCGGATTAGCGCTGCCCCCCCACCGCCACGATTAGCGCCGTCTCGTCCCGCTCAGTTAGCGCCGCCCCCTCTAGATTAGCGCAGCAGTACATTTTCGTGCAATTGTAGAACGATTCTACCGCTATTGAAGAGAATGCTTTTATTATATTCGTGCTGGAAGTTGTCTGTGAATGAATAGTTCTCATAGGGTCATCATTAGTCGTGAGATTTCAAACGCTGACTATCGTGTAATATAAATCGACACTGAAATGGAGAGGCGCATGGTGTGTGTCTGTGTGTTAAGGGTGTTCTAGTTAACTGGGAGCAACATTTTATAGCATGCGCTGTCTCAGCACAAACCGACTGTTATTGTAGTTACCGCCATATCAGCTGCTGGGCCCTGTAAACGGATTTGCTTTCGAGAACAATTGAAAGAATTGGATTTGTGCAGAGTTAGTGACTGCACAGTTAGTTCTCTGGTGAATTTTGATTGATTGACGCTCTCTTCCCGTCCTCCTTATGCACACCCTCAGAACAGTTTAACATGTGTCTCATACATGGTATATTTACCAGATGGCAAACAAATTAAACTTGGCAGTAGCTAACTACCTATCCTTTATGAAATCGCATCAGAAGCATGCCTCCTTATTCAACAAGAAGGACGCCGCAGCCAAGAACATGCCCGCGAGTGGCGCGCGCGCGCACTCCACAGCGAGAGATCTGTTTTCAATTATCGCGCCCGTGTCTGGGCACGATAATTGAAAACAGATGTCGGCGTGCGGGTAACAGACACCAATAGGCCATGGGCGGAGCAACGCGACTGCCTTTGGCCTATTGCGTGCTGTCTTTCTAAAAAAGACGACCGCAAACGCCAATACCGTTGCCCAAAAGGAATCGCACATGTACGAGCGTGTGCGATTCCAGGGCCGTTTTGGAACCCTCCACAAAAGGGCTCTCGCCTGCGTGAGCAGTGCTGCGCACTGCATCGCTGCTAGGCACGAGCCCTAAAAATAATATGGTAAGCTCTCCTATGGTCATGGATTCAACTTACTGTTACATTTTGCTGGGGTGGCTGTTGTGCGCCCTGGAGCTCTCCAGAACATTAAAAAATGCTTGGTGTGCCCCTGCCCCTTCCAGGGGTTCCACCAGTATTAGAAAAATATGACTGAAAAGCGCTTGCAGGGCATTATGGGGAGATCCTTGCTGGAACAATGAATATTAAATGAGTGCAGCCTTCCGCTCATTTAGAATTCGGTTTTGCTTTTTTTGAAAAATATTTTTGGGGTTCCTATTTGGGGCACCCCCCTTTCTTTTTATATTTTTTTTTATAAGTTGTGGGCTGCTGAGGGAGCTTCGAGACCCGTACGGCACCTGCTGTCTCCCTAGCTGGCACTGATACCAATTGCCGGCAGGAGCCAGCAATATTATTTTTAAAGTCAGGGCCCCAGTGCCCACCCGGGTCATTCATAAACTGTAGAATTGTTGGAGGCCGAGGGGAGAGCCTATATATATAAACGTACATGCATAAGGGGATTAGGAAGTATGCGAATATATATGTATATATGGGTTTTCACGTGAGCAAGGCTGCGGATGCAGTCGAAACGCGTAGTGAAATAAACCTGGTCGCATTTTCTCTTGGAAGTGTTGTTTTTGAAGCCTGAGAGCGTACGTAAATTTGGACATTGGAAACTGAAGGCTGCCAGCCGCTCCGCTGGCGTGTATGCCACTTTCCAAGGGTGCCAGCTGTCCAGAAGGGGCTTTGCTGTGTGGATATATATATATATATATATATTGGGTGTGCACATACTCACACACACACATATATATATATATATATATATATATAACCACAAAATGTGTGGTAAAGGTCAACAATATGTAATGCCACGTGTTGTAAAGGTAAGAGTGTGGTATTACATGCGTGGTAAAGGCATGTGTTGTAAAGTCATACAACCCTGTTCTTAGCCTCCAAAGACAACACAAATAAACTTCCAGTAGGAATCTTTATTAAAAGTACATTAAGCTGTCAGTACTCATGTTTGCTGACTGACGTCACGATCTGGAGTCGACAGAAAGCAATGCCAGGTCGTAGAAAAGATGCAGTCGTTGGAGTTTCATGAGAGACTACGACCTCTCTCTCACACATGCTAAGAGCCACTGAGACCACAAATGTTTGGTTTTCAGCAAATTCATTCTTCATTGAAACTGAATCAAAAGCTCATGTGCACTGATACAGCTATGTGATAGCACTGGTCTTTTTTTTTTTTACATTCTTTAACTAAACATACTAAACGACCTTTGGTTTTGCAACTATATTTTTTATAATTAGAGAGACTGCCCAGTCCTGCTGGAATTACAAAACGGTTTTCAGATGAAATATTAATCATTTATTTGAAGCTTAATAAGTGTCACCTTTCTCGTTCTAAGCAAGAGAAATAGATGCACTGGGGATTGGGTCACAGCCAGTAATGAGGTGAAGGCAAAGTTACAAGAACTGGTTCAGGAAGAGATCATGAGACCAATAGAGGCATGGGGTTGGCTCTCAATAGCGATTCTCATCAAGAAGGTGGACTGGAGGCTGGAATACTGCGTCTACCTTTGTTGCCTTCATCGGAACATCAATTTGGGCAGTTTTCTTTTCCAAATATAACCAAGAGGGTTTGGTTGTTGGGTGGAAGATCAATCATTTTAAAATGTGATTTGAAAGCTTCATGTGGTCACATTAAATGACCCGCAGATCCCAAAGCTTTGACATCCTCTATAACAAAGGAGGGTGAGCTTCAATTCACCCTCATACCTTTGGCCTTGCTTTGGCAGCTGGTATATTTCAAGGCCTGATGTCCAACAATTTTTATGGTTTTATCCTCTTTATTTCATCATATATATCAAATACCATTGCCTACATCCGTTGGCTGGTAAGGAGCAATGTACTAGACATTTGTTATTTTAAATGATTTCGACCCTCAAAACTTCAACCCCCCCACTCCATCTTCTTCACAATTCAGGAAGAAAGCTTGATCAGTCACGTTTAAGGAAGGGTATCGCGGATCTCAATGGGACTCATGCTTGCAGGTCGCCTTCAGAGTTTCATTGATGTATAGTCAGAGGGCAGGAGCCAATCACTTTCAGGAATGAAGGACATTGTACGCGTCTATATTCTGTAGAAAGGATCATAATTAGCGGGGCACAATCCATTATACGTGCTTTCTGTTCAGGTTCTATAGCCAATGTGATCTTTCCATTGCAATTATTTCCCAAAGCCTGTTCAACCAATCGATCAGTGATGGTGTCGTCTGGATCTCCCGCATCGCCAGCCTCGTTCTCATTGCTGTAATAATTATCATGCGGTACAAAAGGGGGTGGTGATGGACGGAGCATCAGAGCCAATCAAACACTCACACCCAGTCAACAGATCTGGGTTTGATCCATCACCATTCTCATTGCTGTTTGTTTACCCCCATAAGGACTTGTGAGATTTACCTCTCTTGGATTGCATGCCTAACACCGCTACACCAGGCTTCCTGGGAATAGCTCTGTCGGGGTGCTTAAGCACATCTTCCCAATATCTATGGAGTTTGGCAGATGATCATAGATGTAGTAAAGTGCCAGTGGCGGCGCAGCCACTCCAGTATAGGTCCAGTATAGGTCTGATGCCACCCTGTTCCATTGCACTATCTGGGGTTCTATACCAATGTCTTAGGATTTTGTGGTGTATGACATTTTGCACCACTACCCGAGCCCTATCAGACACATATTCCCATTGTTTAAAAAAATCTGCACCCAAAGTCCTCCTCCCACGGTCTTTTGGCCTGGAGTTCTCCCAGATGGGGTTGTTCTTGCAGATCACTGATACTAGACGCTGATCATGCTAGCCCTCTTTGCCACTGCTAGCGTCTGGAATTCCCTCCCATCCTCTATTTCTGGACAAGTGTCTCACTCCCTTTTCCGCAAGGCCCCGAAGAGTTGGCTCTTTACCAGTCTATTAGCATGAGCCCTACATATAGCTCTGTCTGATGGCCCTGTCTGTAGCGCCTTGACGCCTTTGGACAAAATGTACGCGTTATAAGGCTAATATTCATTCATCTTCTATGTAGTATGAGTGATCACGTGGCACCCTGTTTGATGTGTGGATGAAGAGCCCAGTGGCATATTTGTATATAAGCAAAGCACTTGGATTTGTGTAGGTTACATTCACGTCTTCAAAGGGTTTTATCTGGTTCTTATTGAACAGAGACCCAACCATAACACATCTGTTTGTACGCTACTTCATATAGGCATGCTTGTCATTAGCTCATATAAAATCTGTGTTGAAGCAAAAAGGTGTGCACGGGGAAGAATATGGAGCCCATCCCATTGTTTTAACTACCCAGAATGCAAGTGTAACCCTGGTAACTGCGGACTAATACAATCCCCCCGTGTTGTTGTGCTGTCCATCGCCATGGCACCTGCCACAAGGGGCTCGCTGCAAATGAACAGTCAATAAAGCACCTTGGTTTGCAGTTCCACATTATCCCAATCAACCATGCATCTCAGATGGGCAGCCCCACAGTATGAAAGATTGTGTAGTAATGCAAGTCCGCCTTGTTAGGATGGGCGAAATAATCTCCTAATCACTATTCTTGGGGTCGTCCCCTGCCAGAAGAAATGATTATTCACTAACTGAATCTTTTTCACGAAAGTGGCAGGGACAGCTAGAGGAACGGGTTGAAACACGTATCATATTCTGGAGAGTATATGTATTCGAACTGCAGCCTCTCTGCTCAGTCAAGAGATGTGTTGCATTTGCCTAGACTATAGATTGTTTTTGATTTCTGTCAATAAGTGTACCTAGTTCAGGTTCACTACTTGGAATGTGGTATGGGCTAGCTTGATCCCTAGATAGGCTATCGATTGGGCTGGCCAGTTGAGCAGGGATTCATTTCTTCGGGAGATCTTGATGTTGTGGTTTAAGATGAGACTATCTGATTTGTAGATCTTTATTTTGACTCCTGAGACAGTTCTATGAGAGAGTAACTCTTCAAGCAGGGGTTGGTAGCGAGTTCACAGCATCTTTAAGTGGAGCAAACATGATGACACTTCCCCGCTCCTTATGGCATTAGCCAGTAGCTCCCCGAGTCAGGGTGATAAGAAATGACAAACAGCAGCCTTGTGGAGACTTAACCCCCTTTATTCTAGTAAGGGTTCATGGAGAATGGTAGCCTGCTAGTATCCAGGACTGGAATCTCTGCCAAACCCTGCCCATGTCAGAACAAGTTACATGCGTGTCCAATCAACCCTACTGAACAGTCTAGTGATAGCAGCTGGCTGTTGCCCTGTGTTCTCTGAGCTCCTTCGTTTATATGAACAGGTTTTTGAGTATTATTTGTACACTGGCAACTCGCTATTAAGCCTTATTGGTTGGAGTCTATCATCAAGGGCATAAGGGGAATGAGGCTTGCTACTAGCGTGCCAGTAAAAAGTTTAACACCCATCTTTAGGAGTGATAAGGATCTATAAGACGAACACAGGCTTGGATATTTGCCTGGCTTAGGCCAGACCAGTATCACTGGCTCCCTTATCGTATCGGATATCTCCCAGATTCCCTAAAGCTGTTCAGCAGTCTAGTCAGTATTGGGGTCAGTTTTAAGCAGAACATTCTATAGAATATAGTAGGGTAACATTTGGTCTTGTTGTTTTGCCAAGTTTGAGCTTGGTAATTGCAGGCAATAACCTCTTCCACCACAATGGGTCCGAATAGTTGTTCCAGTCATTCTTTGGATGCTATTGGTTGGAAATTTTAGTCCACACATGTCTATGCTTGGGAGGGCGACATTCCCTCACCTGTATATTACGTTTGGTAGAAGAGGTCAAAGCTCTTGGCTATTTCTCTATCTTCAGTAACTAGATCGCCCATGAGTGTGCAAATTGCAGATACTCTTTCTCTGTTAATTTTATCTCTAAGATAGGAAGCCAATAATTCTTAGAAAAGTACTTCTGTTTTGTTCGCAGAAGGGCATATTTAGCTCTATCCACATCGGGGGATTTAAGCTGGGCATGAGCTGATAGGATTTTCCTCCATGTTTTCTGTGAGAATGTGCAATGGTGTGTCCCTGTTCCAAGAACTAAAAATACCTCTGAGTACTGCCTTAAGAGCTTCCCAAATTGTTTCTATAAGGGTCTCAGGGGTGTCACTGTTTGTAAAATATTCCGTGATCGGCGTCCCCACTTTGTCTTTAACTGTTGGGTCATGTAGGAAGAACTAGTTCAATTGTCAGGATTGGTACCTCAACGACAGATGTGAAGGTTGAAGTGTGAGGGTCAATAATGCATGGTTTGGGTTGGCCATGGGACCAGCAGAAAAGGCCCACGTTTGAACTTTTACACCAGGGCTCATCAGAAAGTGATCTAGGTGGGCATATGTTTTGTGGGCGTGTGATATTTGTAATCTCTTTCTATTCCAAGTCTTTCTATCCAGGCATCCACAAGGCCAACCTCTGCCAACGAGTCTCTAAATTCCCGCTGACCATTCCGCCACAGTCATCTCTTTGATGTGAGCTGTCGATTTGCACCACCACATTTAGATCTCCCCACACTGTTACTTCTCCTTCTGCAAACTCAGATTGTTGAAATGAAGGATTTAGGAAAACGCTCCTGACCCGTATTGGAGGCGTAAATTGTAGCAATAGAGTATTTGTTGCCTCCCCTAATGTATTACCACAGTGAAGAATCTTCCTTCCTTATCCTTTACAATCTTTTGTATTTTTGCCCAACAAAGGCGGTATGGCACATGATTGCCTCTCCTGCGGACTTTAATGAGGCTGAGAAGAAGATCTGAGTGCGGATGAATTTGTTTTCACCCTGCCCAGTCAGTGTTTAATAGGTGTGCCTCTTGGAGGAGACACATGTCACCCTGAAAGTCACTTAACAGATTGATGATTGCTCTCCGCTTTATTGGTGCATTAAGACTTTTCACATTGAGGGTATTTGGGTACACCACCGTAGTTCAAGGAAATGTGTGGAGGCCATGTGAAGTGACATCTGAGCTCCCACTCTGTGTGTGTTTCTCCCTGTGAGCCTGGGATCTCGTCCCCTTGCAGAGTACATAACTGCGGCCCATGTCCCAATTCCTGTCCCCTGCATGGGTAGATACCTCTTTGTCCCCTCTGATGTTCCGTCTCTTTCCTAAGTATGATACAACTCCTATGAGAGCATCTTAACCCCCTTGTATCCACAGGATTACCCAGTCCACTCCACTCCCCTCACATTCCGCTCCCTATCCCAAAATCCCAAGTCTCTGATCCTGAATTTGGTCATGGTCATCATCACACTCGAGTGTCCTTAAAGGCCGCCTCCACTACTATAATCTACTCCCATATCCGGGCACCCTGGTTTGCCCCATGTTATTTCCTACCACACTCTGGTTAGCCTTCAACTTGTTTATCTGACCTTGAGGTTATGCCATTGTGTTGTTAGGGTTTGCAGCTTCCCAAATTCTTCCAATGCTTCTTTTCTCGCTTTCTCAATTTCTTTATTTGTGGGACTAGGTCCCCTCTGGGAGGTGCCTCTGGTTTGCCAGTGTTGCCCCTGTGTGGAACTAGCCTGGCCTCTTCTATTCTTACACTCCAAGGGTGAGTCCTCCTGCAAACCTAGGATTGGAAGGTCTTCCTCTATTGTTTTAACATTTCTGGTTTTGTTCCATTTGAAAATTAGGTGAAAGGGATGTCCCCATTGGTTGCGATATTTCATTTGCACAAATACTGTGTCACTTGATGGAATTCTCTCCTTCTGTGCTGGGTTGCTGCTGCTAGTCCATGGTATAAGGTTGGT
Source organism: Triturus cristatus (assembly GCF_964204655.1). Taxonomy (NCBI): domain Eukaryota; kingdom Metazoa; phylum Chordata; class Amphibia; order Caudata; family Salamandridae; genus Triturus; species Triturus cristatus. The sequence continues at coordinate 1,217,697,140 of NC_140593.1, forward strand.
CTATTACCCTTATATTCCACCATATCATTGATTCTGAGCAAAGCCACGATGTTGTCTGCCTTTTCCTCAAAGAAGTAGACCCTCGTTAGAATATCCAGAGGAGCCTCTCCTCTGGGGCCCACTGTATCCAGATCTGTTTAACTGAGTGCACATGCATGACATTTCTGTTTGAACAAACATATGGTGCAGATTAGTTAAAACATCTGTTTCCTGCTGGCAGCAAGGCTGTCTGATGTGCTTGTTTGTTGTTCATTTGTTCAGCCTCCCTGTCATCCAACAAAAGGCCCACAATTCCTCCCCAGATCAGCTGAAAGCCTCTGTTTCCTGCTGGCCTAAAGTTACCTGATATGCTTGCCTGTTTATCTGTTCAGTTGTCCTGCCATCTAATTGAAGGCCTCCATCTCATGCCCTAGTCTCCTGCCGGAGACACTCTTCTAATTGACAGGAACCACTTAGTAAGATTAACACCTGCCTGCCAGGCCATAAGAACTGCTTTTAAACTCCGTCCCCTGCTTGGCTTTGTCAATCCGAGCTGTGTTTCCCATCCGTGGAGTCATTGGGTTCCAAGCCCTACCGCCTGCGACAAGTATAACCTAGATATTGCCCTGGAAGCTGAGGGTCATCAACCCCTCTTGGAACTGCTTCCCTTACAAACAGCCTCCAACAATCTTGAACTCTGGTCGATGAACTGGTGCAGTTGTACCCCCATAGCCTTGCCAGCTTAGTGGCTCCCTCAGCGCCGCGCATCACATCAGTTTCCTCGCCAGTGGTGCCTCATTTGCTCTTACACGGTTGGTTTGCCCTGGGGAGTCCCGGGGGGGGGGGGGGGGGGGGGGGGAGAGGATCCACTAACATGCTTGAACAGGAAGAAAGATGAAGGCCCTCGGCACCTCATGTCCGCACCATTCCCCGGCTGGTACCGACAATCCATGCTCCTGTTTACCACAGGCACCCTAATATTTTTAAGGACTAATCACATGGTTTATTTTCAAGGATGATAATCTTGCATTGGTTAAGAAGCACCCCATGGCTGCAGACATCGGATGCTCTGTGTCCTGTTGTTCTGAAAGCAGCTCTGTAGGATGGCGCTGGGTCCTGAGGGCCGCTGGTGGGGAGGAGTCAAGGCCTAGAGTTTGGATCAGGAAAGGACGCCAAGCAGCAAGCCATGATGGAAAGTCAAGCAATATATTTTGGCTTGAACTTCCGGTTACTTTCTGCCTTTACCAACAGGTCCCCAATCTCTCTATAGTCTGTCAATTTTCCAACTTTAAATGGTGGATTGATTTCTGGATCACTCCAAACTCTTTCAGGTCACGCAGGGATATTTAAACCAGCCAGTTACACTTGTTGCCTTTGGAATTCTCCTCCACTCTTCATACCAGAGCCCATAGTTTTTGTACTTCTGAGCCTCTTATTCTTTCACCTAGTTCCTTCCTTCCTTTTATACCTGCTCTTCAGCCCCTCTTCGCTGCACTCTTCCATCTTGTGTGAATTTGTTTTGCTTGCATACATCAGGAGGTTTTTATTACCACAGGTTTTTTTTCCTCCGAAGGCCCTGTCCAGCTTCGTGTTTCAGTCACTTGCTGGCAAAGTGAATTCTGCAGATGATTGTTCCATCTTCAAGGCATGGGCCAATCGGTCAAGAATTCAATTTTCTCATCCAGCCCTTGGGAGTGTTTGGAGAACAGACAGAAGAGCACACAATGGCAATGAAACAAGTGTTGGTCAGACTGGAAAAGGCTTTTATAACTTTATGCAAAGTTAAGTGTAACCTTCTCGAGAAAGAGGTAGATTACTTGGGCTACACTATTTAGCTGATGGCGTGAGGCCAAAGGCAAGTTTGTTGACGGCATAAGACCAACACTCACACTAGGAAAGAACCTCTCAGATAAAACAGAGTCCATGATAATTCTGTCATGCAAGGTGAAATAGTTTGAGTGGGGAGAAGTGGTTCATCGAAACTTCAAATGCACCAAGGATGAGGTTGTAAATGAGAGAGTTATATGTATTTTAATGTCCACAAAAAACGTATCTGCCATTTGATGCCTGTGCCCAGGGTGTAGGTCATGGCTTGTCGCAAACGCACAATAGAAAAGACATTTCCCGTTGAATTTTGGTCTCCAACCTCAGCTGAGAGGAATTTCTGGGTCATTAATGGGGAGTCATTGGCAGCTGCATGGGGAGCAAAGTATTTCATTTAAAACTTGAGTTTTGTGTTGCAAACTGCTCATAAGCATTAGTGAAGGTGTTTCAGCCGCAAGGTGCAGTTCATGGGTCGACGAGGTTGGTGAGACTCATGGTTAGGGTAAAGAATGTTTATACTCTATGCAATTCATTTCAAGTTCATGCAACCAACAGATGGAGGGCATCAAGGTTACCAGTGAGAAGATGATATTGAGGGCGATGGGTTAAGGGGAGGCTGAAGGAGTTGTGGTCCAGTACAGAGGATGCAATAGAAAGTTGTGACTGCAGTGACCAAGGAACTGTGGGTGACGGCAGAAGGAGAAGATGTTGTGATGGAGGCTGGTCAGCAGCTGGTAAAGGTTTGCGTACTAGCGATATTTGGATGTGGTTTGAGGTATGGCCATATTTTAAAACTCTCGGCAAAGGAGGAGCGGTCATGTATGTGGAATTGGGTTCTACCCCCGAGGAAATTCAGAGTAACCTCGTTACGCTGGCACATCAGGGACATCTACAAAAACAAAGTGGTGAAGAAGAACTTTTAGTGGCCACGTCCTGATAATCTGGAGTCGAGGCAGATGAAGCAGTGCATTAAAGACCCTGGAGGTTCTTGGAAGAAAACCTGTTGAGGATGCTAACGCAACAGGTATGTCGGAGTGTGAGAACCTTGATGCAGTGGCTGTGGACGCACAGCCCACGTAGTTCGAGGTGAATGTTTCAAAGTATTGCATCCAGCACTGCAAAGGTTTTACAGTCTTATTTTTGAAGGAAGGTTTTCTGACCCATTTGGTAACTGACAATGGTACACAACTAAAATCACATAAAATTAATCTGTTTTCAGATGGCTGTGGTATGAAGCATAATTGGACATTAAATAATATGCTTGTGAGTGCAAACAGTTTGATAAAGAGAGCAATACAAAAGGCAATTAGCAACAGATTGGATGTATAAAGTGGTGTTGCGGACACTGTGGACATATGGCACGCCAATGACGGCAACTACGGGCAAAATGCAGTTTGGTTAATTAGGGGGAGAGAAGTTGGGACAAACCTAGTTCCAGCTTGGTAGATGAGAATGGTTGAAGGCTCATGAAAACTGGGTGAGCATGGGGGAGATAAATGGAGAGCAAGAGATGATGACCAATGTAGAAACGTTGGGGTGTAGGAAGGGGATCGGGTGAAGTTGGGACATATAATCAGAGTGGTAGTGGTGACCGTGGTAATGGAGTGTATAGAGGTGAGATTACTCTTGCAAGGAGAGGTGAGTACATAAGAATGAAAAGAACACTTATACGTTTGGAAGGTTATGTATGTGGTAAACACTCTCAGCCTCATCTTTGGGTATATTTTTATCATTTTACATGTGGGGCGACAACCTAACTCTTTTAGCACAGGGTTATCATTTCACTGGGGTTTTGTTCGATGTTCTTAATAATGTTACTTTTCTTTTTAGAATCAAGGAGAGGTGTTATGCCTCAAACGTGTTCCAAAGCCTTGCGAGGTTCTGCATTCTATGGGTTACATCTCTGTGAGGATTACACGGTCAGTTGGTAAGCTGAATGACACTCATGACACCACACTTGGGTTACAGTCTCAATAAAGTTCTTTGCGTCATCAATGCAATATCCGTCTCCTTTACAGTAAATACCTTCCAGTGCACTTATCGGATTATGCAGCTGTCCAATTGAGTTTGGATCTACCTTGGATTTGAGAATATTGTTAGTACCCTAGAAGGGAAAGTACTTGCAAACCATGGGATTTTTCTAAAGCTAAATATTGGTTCCTGGTGGGATTACTGCAGAGCCTTTCTCATCGAGGACCGACTCAACTGATGGTCCATACCACCCGGGAAAGATAAAAACTTCCTGATGGGGCAAGGGTTAGAGAAACATCGGAGGCGTCTTCAGTGTCTCAATACCAACTTTGCATGAATTGTAATTCTTCAGTAACACATCTACTTGCACACGTTCTTCTCAGTACCTCCTAGATAAAGGACAGAAGACATATGTAATACAAGGCAGGACCACCTGCAGCCGCAACCTCGACTCCAGTCCGGGAATTACCAGGTTCTCAGTAAGGAAGTACTGGCAACTGGCTAAGAGTACTGGTAAGTCTCTGGCAACCCAGACAGCCTGAGGACTTGGAAGTGTATGAGTCGATGGGCAGCAGCTATGAAGCCAGAGTAGTGCTACGGGAGGAGGCACTGGAGGAACGTGCCAGCCAGGTAGGTTCTAAGCCCAATGGGTAAAGTTAGACAGCAGATGCAGGAGCAAGAAGCAAAATAAAGTAGACATCTACAGAGAGAGGAAACAAGGAAAAAAGGGTGAAAGTAACAAAGGTAAAGACAAGAAGCACACAATGGGCAAGACCTACAAGTTGGAGAGCCATACATCTAAGCAGTTGCAAAGCCAATGGCCAGAGTTTCTAAATGGTTCCTACATTCCCCTGGAAACTCCTGCCTTGCCTCCGGACTTCCCTCAGATTGGTCTCTTGTGGTACTGACATGGAAGGCCTGCCCAATACCCTTGCACCTCAGCTGCCACTGACCATCCCTCCAAATCCTCAAATGTCACTACTTCCTATTCTTTTTGCCTGTAGTGTGTGCTCCTGTTGGTCTTGTGCATCCTAGTTCCTCTGATCCTGACACCAGCACTGTGGGATTAAGCAGGAGTCCCAGATAGTTTATAGGTTCTTCAGTTATTCTAGTATGGATATATGGTTTTGTATTCTGGGGAGAACTAATTACTAATAGTCATCTTAGACACTGGGAGCCCATATGGTTGACATCTTGAGGTTCAAATATTTCCAACTGAAATCATGGGCATCTTCTTTGCAAGTTTTACAGGATTGCAAAGAACAGTCAATTTTGATACAGCACTCAGGTTATGAAGAAACACAAGAAATGAGGTGGAATAATTATACAAATCTTCCCAAGAGATTTGCAGTGTCACACGTCTTTGCCCAAGCTCCATGCCTGTCACAGATTAACTCCTCCAGCACGGGTGGGGAAGAAACAAGTGAACTGCACTGTGGCGACCATCACAAGGGACTCACCTAATGGTGGCCAGTGCACTGGTGCCGACTGTCTAACAGATTCTCATTTCCCTGGAAGTGACAGGTTCGGTGTGTCGCTGCAGGCATGGTGTGTTCTTGCTCTTAGCAGGCACTGGGTGTAGCTGGAAGTTTTATTCTTCCCAAAGCAAGATGGCAGAAGTTAAATGGAGAGAAAGGATTTTCTTCCCAATCCAAGATGGCAGTGGGGCGGGGTGTCTGTTCTTTCCCTATACAAGGAATTTTCTGATACATCTTTACACTGCAACGCTTTGGATGTTCTTCGTCATATACTGTGCTCTCTGGTCTCCAGTTATCATTGGATGCTCCGGCTCTGTTCCAGTCCTTGCGCCCGTCCTGCTCACAGGTTAACACATCTTTGACAGGGTTTGGCACCTACACATTTCGCAGGTAGTCATGCGATATTTACTTGCTACTGGGAGCTGAGCAGTGCTCATGGCTTGTTACTTTAGGTGACAGATATCACACCTATTCACCAGAGGGTACATGTTAGGGTTGTAATTTTGCCACTGGAAAATGGACGACATGGAAACCACTTCACAAAAACAAACAACTTCTTTAGTTACACCAATCCTTCTTAGTTCAGCCTGATCAAATCTGAAGAAAACACTGACAGCAATGTCTTTGCACTGGGAAGGAGGCGATGGAGAGGACAAAACATGGACAAAACAATTCGGCCTTTATTTCATTGCACAGAGGTTTATAGGTACAAGTTTAACAAAGCACAGGATACAGTACTTACTAAGAAAAATGCAAACTAATCACTCGTAAATGCATGCTGAGTACTTCAATTGCTTTGAATGTGTAGGATAAAAAATGTACAAAAATAAAATAGCATGCTGCTGTTTTAAAATATTGAAAGATTTCTTTAAAAGCCCACTAGTTTTACAATGAGACAAAAAATTAAAGGTTCTTCGAAGTTGATAAGGCAAACTTTTTTATATAATAAATAGATTATAGGTGTTTTAAACATACATTCAGACAATTACTGAAATGATATAAAGTTTGTTAATAAATTGCTTCTTTTTAAATATATTAGTGCTTTTAGTCATTTGGCTATTCGCAAAGAACATTCTTTATTCACGCTACAAAAGAGAAATCCATTTTTTACAATCTTCTGCTTTTAAAGCAATTGTCAGAAAAAACTAACACAAGATCCAAAAGTCTCTGTGAAAGTGATTGAAGAATGTGTTCCTATCACATAAGAACCTTGGCAGAAGTAGATTTTTATTTCATGTGAGCCTGCTGCAAGACTCTCAACATATCCTTTCTAAAACTTCTAGTTAAATCCACGTTTAATGTCAATTATGATGGTCCCGTGTCCAACTGTTATCCGATGGATGCGAAGTGTTCCATTCTACAGTAAATGTAAAATGGAACACTGGGATCCATAGAAGGCTCTACCACTGGAGAAACCCCCACGGCGGCTGAAAATGATTCCAAATCTAAAAAGCAATCAATCTGAAAGAGAAATCTGAAGTTTAACAAGGAAAAAATAGTGAATCTCTTGAATGTTGAGGCAAACAAGGTGTCTCCTGCTCACAATGGGACCTACTTACAAAAAGCTTTTACTCTTGCATGTGTCATCCAAGCATCTAAAAACAGGAAGAACCAGCATAGAATGTGGTGTTTTTCATTTGAATAGGTATGTGGGAAGGACAGAGGAAAGAGGCGAGATGGGGTGGGATTGGAAGGTAGCTTAGTTACCACGCAAAAGAATTGTGCTTGCAAACCCACAAAGACGTAGTCTGTGGTTATTTGGAAAACCTTGGCAAGTTGTTTTTCATAGGCATGCAAACAGATACTTAGATTTACAAGGAATAGGTGCAGTGTGTATTTTGGTGCCAACAAACTCAAGCACCCACATTTTACATAGGGGTGTAACAGAACATATTTATCGACAGGGAAAATAATTTCCCTGCAGAGGAAAAAAAACAGTTACAAAGCAAATTGTAATGTTGGATTAAGCGTACACAGTAGTAATTTCCATAGCTTAACAATTCACCTGCCCTGAGCACGTGGTTTCCATTGTAACCATGCAAGTCTATTGTCTGAGGAAAAATGGGAGCTTAAAATAAAACCACTACTCAGACTGTGATGCGTACCTTTGCGTCACTAGATGAGAATAATCATCATATGAAACCTGTTTTGGGGCTTGATTTAGATTTGGTTACTACCTTGGTTACAGGAGGAAGCGCTACATCTGGAGAAAAATACACTACCGAAATTTTCTCCACAATAATATTTCTATAGTGAAGGAAACTCCTCTCAGTGGGTTCCTCTCATTTAGAACTCCCTTTCTTCAGAAATCGCATGATTTTCCATTGCCACTCTACTCTTAAATCAGACCCTTTCTGTGTTCCAGGTGCAGCAATATATACAAGCGTTAAATGCCTCCTTTAAGATCCAAATCACGAAGTGCGGCTTGATAAAGTCAGAAACATATTCCTGTAGGGTTTATCCGATGTTTGGGGCAGATTTCCCCATTTTTGGGGGGATTTACAAACCTACCCATGAATAGTCCTAAAAAGTTAAGACAGTCATAGATTCCCAATCCAAGAACACCTTAATGACCCATCTTTATCGCTGCAGATTTTCTAGTGAGTAGAATAAATCAGGCAAATATGTGCACTTGAACTTTTTGTTCTCTCAGGTAAAACATTTTCCCCTCTATAAAAACCCCTTAACATAACATCGAATGAAATGTAGGGGTGCTCTCTACCCTTTCTCCCTCTGGAAACAGATACTCTATCCCTTTTTAAGGCAACTTGAAGAGTGTTTCCAGGGGCAGAATGCCATATAAATTATTTCTAGATACCCACAAACATTGTTGAGTATGCTCCATACATTTTCCATGGCCACCGACACTTGTAAGTGCCACCAGCCTTGTGCTGGTTGTAACGGTTATATTGTTCCATGATATAATATGGTATTATTGTACTACATTAGTTCTTTCTTTATCAGTAGTTGCCAAGCAGAGTGGAACCATGTGGCGGAGAACACGCATTCAAGTTCATCTGAAGTCTTCAGCTAGTTTTACAGTGTAGCTTAGACTGTAGGGTCTGAAAACAGTTTGGACTTTTCATATTTTAAGCATCAGTATAGTGCCTGGACCCCTTTGGGTAGCAGTGTGCTCTTTAAATTTACAAATCAATCAATTCAACTCCTAAACCAACTGCCTTGCTATTACTACCCATTGCCTAATGCGGGAAAGACCAAAAGCAGGAAACACGGGAAGACAATGGAGGCAGCAGCCGATACCAGAGAAGCTTCTGAAAAGCGGCATCCCGAAGAACTATTGCCCTTGAGGTAGCATCCAGCGATAAGTGCTATAGGAAGCAAGTACGTTTGCTCAGTTAACTCCCTTTCGTATTACTTTGATTTCGTCTCTGAAAAGCAAACACATTTGCAGAAAGACTTCTTTAGGGGAGGACTCTCCTTCCAAGTGGAATCCATCCCTACTTGAAAGAGTATTTAGATATGTCGACCCTAGAACTAGTGAGTGCATCCTAACTCAGACTGCCTACTATGAGCCATTTCTCCAGTATCACCGTCTGGGTGAATCTCTAGAGGCCTTTGGCAATAAATGTGAGAATTCCAGCACGCCACACTACCCAACTGAGGATGCCTTCTGCCATGAAACCAAGTTGTCTAGGTAATTAAGTAACATGATTTATCCATGATTAATGTGTAAATCAGTAGGCACAATGCAAGTTTATGCTAAAACTTTTGTTGTTCTGGAATGTCTTCAAACTTACATGACCGATAAAGTCTTTATGGGATGGCAAAGCGTGACATAATTAAGTGCCCGCTATGTGCATGGAGTGCTTTGTATCTTTTATTAAATGCCCCAATAATTGATGACGAAAGTTTTAGAATAAGTGCTATCGTGGGTATCATATCAAGTATCTTTGTCATTTCAATTTTCTGACAACAAAAAGACTGAACTATGTGGGCTTGCCATCCCACATATGATCCTGGTGCCTCAAGTTTTGGGGGCTGGATTCCTAAAGTGACTCTCTCTGGAATCAATGGCATTAGGTAAAAGGAGTCTCGGCATTCGGCTGCTCCTAGGTGGAGGTGATGACGAGAGAATAATTTCCGTAGAGTGAAATCCGTTCTCACTCAGGTGATCATCTAGTGTTGAAAGGGCAAGGGCCTAAAATTGACAGTGAACCAGGGTACTTTCTGCTCATTTCCTTTGAACCTATGGTTCTTGCCAGAAATACGTCAAGGCGTTTACAAATCAAGTAATCTAACGGGCCCTGCACAAGAAGGTATATTAATCACTGGAACTGAGAGAGACCTAGCAAATATCACAACATGGGAAACAGTCACGTAGAGACTTCAGGTTAGGCAGATTCCTTTGTGTGGAAGTACCATCTTCTCTCTTGAAAGCACTGACGATCTAAAAGTAATCATGGATGAATTCAATGAATTCGTACTAGAGTAAAGAGTGTGTGGTCCTAGACCTCGGGATGCACCAACAGATAAGTGGAGCATCTGCGTGGCTCGGAAAAGGGCCTACAAACACTAAGGAGTCGACCTGGAAATCAGCCAGAGCATGTTGGATAAGCACCGAGAGCAGAGTTTCACACTCCTCTAGAAGCGGCCAGCTGAAGATCTGTCATACATCTCATGAAGCTTTGGAGAGAACATAAGTTAAACTGTAATCAAAATACACAGGATAAGAGGGCGTGCCGGCAACAGAGGATGTACATACATGGCTTAGGCTCCAAGGTCTCACACTTGTGGTTGGCTTAGTCACAGTGAGAGGGGTGCTGAGCTCAAGTACCTTGTGCAAACATTAAATCTGAAACCCACACACATCCAGCTCCACAGGACTACCACACAATCAGTCACCACAGATTAATGGAAAAAATGAAAAGGCTTACAGCATGCAAAAGGCATGTTCAGGTGGGGCTAGTGGGCGAGGAAAGGCCAAACGTCCCTTTCAATCTGACTAGGTGGATCGATAAGAACATATGTACTCATTAGGTCGAATTATTTGCATGGTTTTACTATCTGATCAATGCAGAGGGATCAGCTTTATTCAGGACTCTTGTTGTTCCTCAAATGTTGGAACAAATGGAAGTAAAACTGTTTCCTATCGAAACGAGTGGGGCTGCCACCACTGCTCACCTAGTCCATACGACCGACACATATCAAGCAAGAAAGGTACTAATAATCTGGAAGACAAAGAGCAGCAATGTGCGGAGAGGTTTATTTCCCTAGCCGCAAACATTAGGTACTCATTTTATACAAGACATATGCACACCTTTCAATTAGAGATCTTATTATGTGCTCTCTGCACCCCATCTTTACTGATATTGCTGTGGAAGTTGGGATTTATGGGAGGCCTTTTACTGGAGGCTATCGAAGTAGTCTCTGGCATTATGAAAGTCACTATCCTACACTGAAAAGGCATCTTAACGTGTGGCTGCTGAGGTACGCCTTTCTGCTTCCTGAAGGTTTGATTGGCAGGTATAAGAAGTGGTGGTATCAATTTGCAAGATGGCTTAGTTAGTCAAATACTTACCGCTGTCATCTAATCAAACCTGAAGGTTGCAAGTTTGAATCAACTCTGCCGTCTATCTTTCCAAAGCCAATATAGCGGGGTACCTTTAACCTGGACGTACAACCCATTACTGATAGAACTTACAGACATTAAAACTTTGGTACAAAACACTGAACAAAAACATTATTATTTATAATAATGTTCCTCTCTGAGATTTCAAAAAGGTGAGTTTCAGGCTCAGGAAAATGTTTTCATTGAGGGTCTTTTTACAGAGCAAACCTGGAATGCGTGTGCCTCATGCAGGGTAACAAAGATCCTGTGTGCAGGTCTACAGATCTTGGGGAGAGGCGGTTAAACAGTAACGTACTGGGTGACTGCAGACAAGTAGGAGGGGAGTGCAGCAGGATGGGGGAAATCAGAAGAGGCATACTGTTATTCAGTGCCAGAGCATACGAGTACTGCTTCAATGCTCACATTGAGTGTTCCTGGGATTTCACACATTGTAAGGCAGGCTGTGCAACCGGTGATGGACATGTGGATCTTCTTGCTGAGTAAGTCGGTGTATCTGTACTTTCGGATTGGTATTTCACCCATTACCCTTGTAAAACATGAAGCCATTTAGTGGTTGAGGTGACGCGTCTGAATTAGATAGGCCATCCTATTTTAGGTTTAAACCTAATCTTATAATAACTGTGAAAACCCCACCGAAAGGTAAACAACCCTCATCAATGTAAACATATAAACACTGATGCACACCTGCACAACCACAAACCAAAAATGTCATCCAAAGCCAAGAAAGTGAAAGCGAATGAGTCATTTTAATTTCTTTCTGAAGGGGCCAACACAACGTAACTTTGTTAAACAAAGTAGCAGCAAGAAGGACTGGTCTAGGATTATTTTGAAAAACATTGAGAAAACTCCACTTAAATTCACCAAAAATAAACACTGAATACAGGCCAACCTAACCACGATATTCCATTATGTAAGAGAGGCAGGTCACTGTAAAAGACAACGATGGCTGGTTTGTAGAGCAGAGGTTAGACAGTTGAAGGAAAGGTTTGATTTTACCTGGTATGCTAAGTTGGAACCAGGCTGCCATCGCATTTTCTTCACATAGTCCAAGGAAGAGCTGATTGGCGTCAATAGGTGCCAGTTCACAAAGTGGCATCACAGTCTTCAAGGTCCATGTTATCAAGAAAAGCCTGCACTGATGTAGGAGTAAGCATCCATTGTTGATAACAAGCTCAGACTTGGCGGGGTTGAGTTTGATAGAAATGTCAGGCAACCAATCGTGGTCTGAGCCTAACAATATTGCTCGCTGATGACACTTTGAAGTATTGTTGAATCCTATTGGGGTATTGTTGGAAGGAGAGGGGCCTGTTGGCTCAATAGTGCTCCTAGTGGCTCCATGTACCGGCTGAGTTTCAAGAACTAGGGCATGCCACAGGTGATCGTGAGAGGTGGTGAGATGGGCAAGTCAATTTGGACAACCTTTTGCAGAGATATTAAGTGAAACATTTTATGAGTGATTCCATTAATATGGATGTCTTTGCAGAAATAAATGGTGTTTTCAAATCAAAGAGTATCAGGAAGCAGGGGTGCATGTGTTTGGCAATCTTTAGGGTACTCCATACCACCTAGATTATTAATATTTCAAGGCTAATACTTAGATGAGACCCAGGAAGGTGGTACTGAACATAAAGGTGAACTTGGAACTGCGTGGCCCCTGGCCTCTTAAGGATTTTTCATAAGAAAGGAAGTCGAATGATAGGACAACTGTTCAATATTTTCTCAGGGTCAAGCTTGGAGTTTTTGAGGTGGGGAAGATTTGGCCTTTCTTTAGAGAGCAAAGGAAAATGTGTCAGGAGTAAGGTGTTATGTTGAGGTGGGGGGCTCGGCTCTTAGGGGGTAGGTTAGGAAGCTGCCATCAGAGAAGGGATTTTTAATATACTGGACAGAGATCAGTTGGGTAAGTATAAGAAAAAGTGGAGGGCGCGATACACTTTTATGTTTATGGTTGCGATGTCAATACTATGCCTGTGTTGACTTTTTAAAAGTTCTTTATGTTGCTCAATTTTTGAACTGAGTAAAGGTTGGGGCAGGAAGGGGCAGGGCTGTGCATCTTTGGTCAGTGCCTTACTTGCTCTGCTTCAATAGGGACTTTCTTTGCCCTTCACTGGATTTCAGGATGCATTGTAGGCATCGTCATGCATGAGTGCTTTTGTAAGAAAACACCCTAATCAATCTAGAAGACACCAGTATTGTATGACATGTATTCATGTCAGCATGTGCAATTTGTAAAGCTCTGAACCACAACACACTCAGGAGAAGAACCCAAGATTATCAGGCAATTGAGGCATCTTCGGAATACTAAGAATCTCCTATTAGAAGCCAAATTAGAAGGAAGGCTTTCATCTCGGCTCACTTCTTCTCTGATTTCACCTGCAAGATCTAAAATATACACACTGTGATAAGGCAATAGACCATCTTTACCTCTTTCAAAGCTGCACAACACCTCCGCCAGATATCCTAACAGCAATGTTTGATCCCTGCAGTCAATTTCTGCAGAAACTGTCTCTCCTGTGTCGTTCAAACACTTGATGTCCAGTCAGGACAGTTACAAGCTCTGTATATGAAACTGACTGCATAGTACATACACAGCCCTGCCAAGTACTACGCATCAGGCATTAGACTAACACATTTCAGTGTGGTGATCCGCATCACCATACTGAAATGCAAAGTCACGCATAAAAGGCATAGCGCCCGCCTCGGCTGTCAAGCCATTACAGCTCTGCTATGACTAAACTAAAGCTGGAGTGGAAGCACGCCATGGGATGCGCGCTGCTCCCTGCAGGCTTGGAGTCTGGCTTGGAGTCTGGCTGAGCTAGTAGCTGCTAACTTACTGGCTGCTTACAATGTATCAATAGAAGGAATCGAGATTCCCGCTGCGGCGTCAGTGACTTTAATAGGCACTGCGGGACGTCACGTTCTCCTGCTGCTGGCTGCAGATAAAGGTTTGGGAGGCTGGCTAGGCTGCGCGGTGGTAAATTAAAATCAATGATGACCCCCGTGACCGTTGGACCCAACCCCACGGACTGCGGCGGCTGCTGGAGCCCACTGTGCAGCTCAGCTCTGAGCTGCGCTGCTGATGAGCAGATGCCAGGGTGGCACACATTTGCCATGCTGAGGGGGTGAGTTGTTGCGGCCAGACTCTGAGGAGGTGGGCAGCCAGCCCATAAACTAAACTGAATGCCGTGGCTCACCTTGCAAGTTAGTGTCAGATAGAGTGCCAGCAGTGTTAATCAACAATTGCTTTTTAGCGCTTTTCGTGCGATCAGCTGTCTTCTGATCAGTGTTACTAGCTGATCAAGTTCTGCCCAGGCTGAGGCTCACTGAGGCTGCTGGCAAGCTGTGACTTTTAAGTGTGTGCCTCAGACTGAGGCTGCCTCGCCCAAATTCAATGCCCGGTGCGTGCTGTCTGCCGCCGGGGCTCAGGGCTGTCGAGTGAGTCTGCCGCGGTGAGTACGCGTGTGTAGTGTTGACTGACAGTGACTTCTCCGCAAGTACACCTCTTCTTTTCCTTCCATCTTGGTTAGTTTTCACCATATAATACTTCACACCCCCTCGGCCAGCCAACAGTGAAATACATATCCAGGTTTCTTTAGTACATCGCCAAAATGTGGCGTTGTCTTCCTCATACATTCCACTCCAGACACAGTGAATTAAGTGTAAAATACTTTATTAGAACCCCGTGATTAAGACAGCGAGCTCCAACTGTCGTTTTAGGCAGCTCAACTGTACCGCTGGCTGTGGGGCTGGGTAGGTAGCAGTGCCCCAAGCGGGGCAGACAGCTTTGGGCTAATTTTTATTAGTGTTGAGAATAGTTTTTAAAATGTAACACTACAGCACCCTGGCTGACAGCTGTGACCTATGTGAGACTGTGAATGCCTCTACCCGAGGCTTGCCCGGTGCCTGTGAGTCAGATGACTGTGTTGACTCTTAACTAGGCAGCTGAGAAGAGATCCGCGTTGTTCATCTTGGGGTCTCACATCGTTCTGTTGGGGGTTAGGTACCATGTGGGACAGAGAGACCCTGGAGTCCACACCGATGCTCTGCATCCTGATCTGATTGATTGCCGGCAACAGGAAGGATCCAGGGGGGCAGCATGGGCAAAGGCTGGCTAAGGCATCTGTGTTTTAGTAATTCAGATAACTTGCTATGGCTGTTATTAACAAATAAAATGAATGCTTCAATCATTCTGAGTTGCCTGCACCTTAGGCCTGTAGTGTGCAGAGTCTAAGAACTGTGCAGTCCCGCAGTCTGACTCTGCTGTCATCAGCAGCCTGCCGTTAGCACACTTCATTGCTCAAATGGGTGTAATTTCTGATATTTATGTTTCCCTTGTCTTCCTTGCTTGATTTTGCTGCAGAGAAAGTGTCACTCATAGCCGTTGAAATGTTACTCATAATTACACTGAAATTATGAAAATGTCACACATAGGAATCTGAAACCTTGGCAACTATGAATACATCTGCTGCACTGTGATTGTTTGGTGATCTATCTTGTGTAGAAATCATGGGGTGCAGGAGTCTGTTTAGAAATTGTAAATGTTTCAGTTTTTCTGTAATTGATGGACACCAGCCTTATTTCACAAGAATTTGGTGTCTATTTGACACTAAATGTCAGTTTCCTATTCTTTTTAAGGACATATAATCTACAGTAGTAAATTATTAGCCAATAAAAACCATAACGGTAACATAACAATTAGTGTTTAACTGGTGTAACCCAGAGACCCATCCTCTCATCTCCATGGAGCAGATCAGATGTGTCAAACGGGCGAATTCTTATGTCTCTTGGGAACAACTACCAAATACATTAATATGTCCAAGGCGTTTCAATTCTGTCCTTCTCAGAACTCTTCCAGCATACAGAGGTGCCATTAGAGAACTATTCCACTACAGCCATAAAGCATGTTCAAGGCTGACCATAACTGCTTTATCAAGAGCTGGCTCGAAGACCAAGTAGTTAGCTACACACCAAGCTGTTGTGGAGTGTGACTGTGCTGCATTAAAACATATTTTGATGTGAGGGATGCAAACCCTCCCCTCTCAGATGGTATTGTTAGTGTATCCCATTATAGAGGACTGCTTTAAAGTAGCCATGGTGAATATATAGAGTCAAGGACCCCCACCCTTCCACCCAAGCAAAAGCACTTGGCTTCTAGGAAGCTTCTTTGAGAGTCAAAGAATGGAGCTGTCAAAGTTCCTATGGCTGTGTGACCTCTATACACTAGAGGCACAAGGGAAACGGCATACAGTCTGTCCAGATTTAAGCTGGCCTAATATTACTACATCATACTTAGGCTTTCCTGTTTTCAGTTTCTATTTTTGGTGAATTCTGGTGGTGTTTTTTCAGTGTTTTCCAGTGATTTCAAAACCTCAAAAAACAGTGCTTTTCAGTGGTTACTCATTTTCGCGCCATAAAAACAACTGAAACGGTGTTTAACCGGTGTTTATGGAACGCTTTGCTTTTATTATTGCTTGCTTTCTTCATTGATGCATGGTATATAGACAGTGTACGTACAGTGTAGATGAGGTCCAAATACATTTTTACAAGTCGAAGGTTAAGTCAGCACTTTCTGAAATTTGCCTTAAAAGGTTGGCTCTGTGCAAGGCACACCTCTTGAACTACGGGGTACAGAGAGAACTTTTTGGAAATGAGAGATTTCTGGGGGTGTTGGGCGTTGTAGGCAAGGCAGGCAGGCAGGAAACCATACCGAATCGGTATTTGGCAGGTGCGGGTTTAGGGCAGCCCCTTCAAATAACAATTCCTGGTATGTGTTCATGTTTTGCAACCAAAATCTGGTCTTAAAACATTTATATTTTACAGACTATTAAAAGGTATTGCTAATCCATTTGCCAATGGCTTCTCTTTTGTGAATGGTCAAACAACAATTTTTAGGAATAGTCAAAACTGTGGTGTGTCTGTGTATGCATCTGGTGTGTCCTGTGTGTCCTGTGTGAAAGGAGATGATGTAGTGATGTGATGTATCTGTGGCAGTACATGCAACAAGAGCTGCCCTTAAACACGGGCTTATAACAGACAATTAAAACGCCGGCTGGATTTCATGTATCTAGGTATCTCAGTAGGCAGCACGATTTTTGGCAATCAACTAATTCAAGCACAGAAGACACACAACAGCCTCAACAGGGATTTAATATGGACCACAATTTAGAATCAAAATACAGTATTGACAACAGGATATACAACCCACGACGTATACATACATGAATATGGACAAACAGAGAAAAATATTGCGCAGTGTCCCAATGTGAGGAGCCACATAGAAGTAGAATACTGAAGTACTACATAAACAAAAACACACCTAGCTCCACCCAGCCCAGCAACTATACTGCTGACCCTCTACAGGGCGAAACTTTAAGCAATTGGTAGAGTGGCGCCGCAGGGGCTCTTAGAAGAGGTAAAACAGCAGCGAGACCTCATTAACATGCAAATGGTCTTTTAAAGACCGGTGAAGTGCTCGGGGTGCGGCTGTGTTCGTGCCCTGAAGCTGTCTCAGCCCGGGCTGCCACACACGACGGGGGGGGGGCTGAAGCCCTTTGAGTCCAATGGGTGTTGCGCGCCTGGACCCCTCACAGACTGTGGACCATTTTCTCTTCCGAACACGCGATGCTGTAGGCCCGCCCCTCCAAGCCATTTCACACTGCATTTTATTTGAATTTTTCACAAGCAGGAGCCAGACAGCTTCCTGCAGGATTGGTTGGTCTTGCTTCCTCCAATGACCTCATGGGTTACTTGATGCCCATGCAGAGGCCCCCTCTTGGCCTTTCCCAACAATTCCCTCTCGCCTCCAGCCCATCCTAATCATATTTTTGTGGGGTTTAAAGGGTCAGATTCACATGCTAATTAGCATCATGTATGTGTTTCCCCCAAAAGGAAAATGCTTTTAACCAAACGCGAGCTACTAGCACGCATGCCTGAGATCACAAGCAGGTATGTGGGAATGCCGGGGGCTCTCAGGACTGTCGGCGCTGCAGAGGCGCTGGGAGGCCGCGAGGCAGACGCACACTGCTGTCTCCACAGAGACAGAGATATGAACGGCACGTGAAGAGGACAGATAACGAGTGCATTATTAGCCGCGCCCCTCCCCTGATCCATTTCTGGCTCGCACTTCAAAGCCAGGACGGCAGCCAGGGCCCGGGCCGAGCATGTGTCTGTACTGACGGCTGCTGGAGTCGAGCAGGAAGCACAGAGGCGGCGCACTGCTCGTTGGGTGCTCGTTGCTATGTTGGGTGCTATTGGGTGCTAAAAGTGCATCAACACGCAGTAGAAAGTAAATATAAACATGAGTCCTGCCCGGTGAGTCACGGCGCGTGGGCTCGCATGCCCGCCGTAGAGCGTGGGCCCTTCCTGGTGCCTGCACGTCGCTTCTCACCTGCACAGCCTCCCGTAGACTCCCTTTCATGAGGTGGACGCAGCCGATGTTGAACCAGATCTTGGAGTGAGGCTCCGCGACGCTGGTGAAGATTTTTAAGGCCGTGTCCGGGTCGTTGTTGTCCAGGGCCAAGACTCCCTCGTGCCAGCCTTTCACTAGGTCCTTGTACGTCATCCTGCCCGGCGCGCAGGTGGCTGTCCGAGGAATGCTCTCCGGGCTGGGGGGGACGGGTAGACAGGGTTCGGCGCTTCCCTCCGAGAGCTGCACCTGTGCTGGCTATCAGGAGCCCTGACCAGGAAGTGTGCGTGCCTCCTTCCTCTGCCGTGCTTTAATTACTCAGCGTGCACTCCTCCCAGTCCAAGAAATTCCTGACTTACTTCATCGGATGTCTGCCTGTACGTGTAGAAGTCCCCGTCATTTTTCAAGCACCTTAACTATGAAGAGGTTGTCTTCCTCCTCGTGCAGCTATTACCAGGTGTACTTACGCTGTATTCCAGCAGATGGCACAAGTTCGTAAATATGAAATCGGTGCGGCCGCAGTCAGACAGACCACAACAGCTCCTCTCCCCCGCCAGCTATGAAAATCAGTGACACTCGGTTTAAACCGAGTGCGCAGATTTTCATCCGGTAGGGTAGTGTCGGTTAGATTCGGTTTAAACCGAATTCCGGACAGCCTAATCATACTTAAGAACAATTTCTACAGATCGGTCCACACCTATGAGAAAGGTGGATATATTATGCACGGAAGGTGTGTCCTACCTACAGTCACATTTCAGGACTCTGGAGGCTGCCCTGTTTCAGATAAGTATTTTTTGTGGATTTCATTGGTGTTTTTTCAGTATTTTCCAAACGTCTCGAGATCAGTGTCAAGTCAGCTGCCTAATCCGCAAAATAGACACCATTTTTAAAATGTATGTCCCCGAATTAGTCACAAACTACGTTTTGCCAGTGTTTACTAAATATGTTGTTGTTTTGCAGTGATTGGTATAAACACATAATTAAAGAATTAATGTTGCGTATGTAGAGTCATTTCATTGGCAGTGTGCCCAATAGGCTTATCTCAACGGTTTTAAGCACAGAAGGTCTGTGTATTGCACTCTCACATCCAATTACGTCTCACACTCACTCTGTCTGGTTTCTAAGACTATTAATGGATTAAAAAGTAAGAATGCTATAAACAAGTTCCTAGATACAGTTAGGGGTCATTTACCCACTACTTACTGAAAATTATGCCATGATGGGGTGGTCAACCTTACCATCCGCATAATTTGTAAAACCGTAAAAATTTGGAACTACACCACATTAATTTGTAGGCCAGCATTCTATGGCAGTTGAAGCCCGATGCTTTAAGCAGGCTCCCAACTGCTTTTCTGCACTCTTTGCCTGACTACAATAGGGTGGTGCTGCTGTTGTGTGGAAATTCATAGCTGCTAGAGTCCCCATGGCAAACGTCCTATTTTAAGTCAGTCCTGACCTTTTAACAGACATCACATTGTACTCTGGGACTTGACATTTTGCTGTTGACATCTTAATATGGGCACAAAAACTCCAGCAGTAAAGTGTAGTTAGGCAAAATACAAACAGGATTAGAGACACCTTGCATCTATGAATTTTGTTGGTGTGTGGAAAGCCATGCATCATGTTTTCACCATTATCCCATATGCATGGTGACAGTACTCACTCTTTTCACAGGTACCTGTCACTGTATCTTGCATTGAATGCCAGTGGTGCATGGCAGGTGATCTGCTAACAATACTGACTAGTTAGGAAATGGTGCTGAAATAGCAAAAGGTTTTACCCATTCCGTATCTGTGGGAAAATGTGATAGTACGTATTGGCCAAGATTTTTAAGAGGCAGCCATTTCATCAAGCAGTGGAAGAATTACACACTACCAAAAGATGAAATATGATTTTAATATTCCCATATTCTCTACAGTGTATTACATATTTAGATAAGACCTAACACATGCTTCTAAACCCTGCACTTTTAATCTAAGCACACACAATTGGAGGAAAGAAACGGAAGAAGAAACAATATTTTAGTGACATCCCTAAACAACAGAACGCTAGCAGAATAATCCTAGGCCAGTATTTCTTGCTGCTACCTTGTACAATAAAGCTTGTGTCACACTCTTCAGAAAGAAGTCTGATAAAGCTACTTTGTGTCTGCCCCTCCAGAAATAAATAAAATGAGTAATTCTCTCTCCCTTTCCTTTGTTTGGTGTTTTAGTTTGTGGTTTGGCAGGTGTTCATCAGTTTTAAAATGTTTACACTCATGAGGGCTGTTTCCCTTTCAGTGGCCTTTTATCAGTTATCATAGGTTTAAATCTAATATAGGACAGCCTATACACTTGGTAGGAGGGGAGTGTAAGCCAGTCTGACACAGTGTATCCTGGGGCAGCAGGATAATAAAACCCATCTGTCCAAACTAAAATAACCTATTCCTGCTGCACCTAATCCTACACATTCAACATGCACCTCGCTTTTTCTAGGCTGCTCACCTTTACTTTTTTTTTTCTTTCAACAGCAGGGAAGCCATGGGCCAATGGCCGTGATAGTTGACTCGCCCTGAATGCCAGAGTTATTTTGCTGATATCTATGTGAGGCTAAGAGTGATCTCAATGACCTTAGCAAAGCCAAAGAACAGTTAGCTCCTGCAAGGACCCATCCTCTATTGATGTTTCTGTAATGGAGAGCCCTACATGTCATTAACTAGTCAGAGATGTTTTGTATATATTTGGTACCTTGTTTCCATTAGACTGCATGAGTGGAATAGTGTTTTGAAAGATAAACATAATTCAAACTAAAGACAAAAAAGGGCTATCAAGATTGGCTTGGCATAAGGAGTCTTCTTTGTGCTTAAAATCAGCTTCAATTATGGGTTTCATATTCTTTCTTTGGTACCTGGTTTCGGTGATGTTCAAGCAGTTAAGTTTTGTTTTCTGGCATTAAATCAGACGGCAACTGCATTTGTGTCTTTCTCGCCATTGCATTTAAGAATCGACAGACAGTCCTGTATGTTTGGCTGAGGATGTCAATGGATGTAGTATAATCTATGTGGAAATAGTTACGAGAATAGTGTGAGGTGTTGATTAGCAATCTAGTCACGTCAATGTGGCACTACTTGTATGAATGATCTTGTTTAAAGTGTTTATGAGCGAGATGGATCAGACTTCATACACCTTTGCTTTAAGTTAAAGGTTTGAGCTTTTGTCTGGAAGATGTATTGCACTGATTTGCATTGTGGTTCTTGGCTCTGACGGCTGATGGGTTTTTTCTCAAAGGTTGCTTAGGCATCAATTAGGGCCCAAAACTTGATACATCTGCAGGCCAGGTCTGGATTTCTTGTGCCATTGGCAAGTTTTCCCTTCCAAGTTTTGTCCATGTTGAGATTAAGGTGACTGGCAATCATCCAGTCATTCACTGTGATCAGGCATGGTGCCAATGTGGCTATTGTGGTGTCACTAAGGTTCTCAAATATAAAGACGATCTGTGTTTTGTCAGCGTAGCTCTAATAAGAAGCACCAAATGATTGAATTAGTTCGGGCTGAGGTAGATGTTGGTTGGTGGAATCCAAGTGTTGGGGTTTGTAGGTAAAAGGTGGTAGTTATGTATGTTTTGTGCTCTAGTTTGGTAGGAAGGGTGCAATCCAATCCAGGCCGTGTCCTTTGATGCCCACATTCTCCTCTCTGGTCAGTGGTAGAATGAGTCAAAAGCAGTGGACTCTAGTAGGATCAGAGCAGCCACTCCAATAACTTCGTTTTACGCTTAGTTTATCCAATGTAGAGGCTAGGTTAGATTCTGGAAGCATAGGCCCGTGCATTTAAATGACTGCTTTTTCTTCAGCAAATTCCCACATTTGACTGTTGACTCCCCTTTCAATTATTTTAGCTAGATAGTATCCAATTGCTATTGGTCTATAGATTGCAGAGTTGTTTCCACCAAGACCAGGCATCTTTCACAGAGGTTTTAAAAATGGGCATTTGAGTTCCTTTTTCATGGTTATGATTTAACGATCAATGACACTAGCACACCCTTCACCACTGTGATAGTTTGGGGGTGAATGTGGCAGTGTTGACAGGTTTGGTGCTGAGAGTGGAGGACCAAATGAACGGACTGTGGTGACACTTGTCTTGCATTTGAGTACGATCTTGACCTCAATGCTTGAAGACTCTCTTTCATTTTTTGTTATGAAGAAGAGGCAATAGGTTACATTTTAAAGGAGCTTAGGTCTTTGTCCAATATGTGGCGTACTCATAAATTTGAAACAGTAGGCTGCGACGTTCAATAATGTTGGTCCATGGTTTGAGAAATGTATTAAAGATAATTGTGCTAGAACACAGCCTCAGAGCATGAACAGGTCAGAGTGCTTTTCTAACTTATTGTTCTGTGTTCTGCCCGTTAAATAATACTAAAATGAAATGATACAGAACTTATTAAACGGATGTACCTTTCCAAATAATCGAACAGTATCATATCAATCACTGTCTGATGACGGATCCAGTAGTATTAACCCTGTACAATGTACCCGCTTCCAATAATTTCTCTCTCTGGTACCATAGTAAGAAACCTGATGAGGTATCATCATGCAAATGGTTCTCCAGCGAGTAAATTCTGACAGCATTCTATTTTTTGCTGAGAGGTTACATTTTCATGGCATGTTGGGCGCACCGATGAAGTTTTGGATCACACCTGGTTTTGGTAATATTGGGGCTCTTAGTTTTGCAAAATGTACATTTTATACCTATTACAGTCAGGCATGGGTTCTGAAACTATTCTTTTGAGTAAGTACAAGTCCCACGGCATGGCAAGGTGTGAAGTACAACGGTCCGTCTATAGACCTAGTACTTCCTGGCAGAGAGTGGGGATCAGAATCTAAGAACAGGACATTCTCTTGAGGTTCTTCCTCCAAGTGATTGGTCAGTGTAGGCTCTTCGAAGGAGGAATCATTCCATGTTTATGTCAACAAATAGAAGGACAAAGTAGGGATTGTCAGAATGACCCTGAGAGACGAAATCTGAGCTTCTTCCAGCTGGAGTATAAGGAACTAAATTCAGCCCACCAAAGCGTTTTGTAAATGCTGACAGATGCTCCAAAGTGTTTTTACAAGTTTAGCTGCAAATCTCAATCTTTTGAGACCTGTGTTGGTTTCAGAAACTGACAGTACCTTGCTTAACCTCTTTTCTTGCCAATCAATTGCAAATGTGTAAGGCTCAGAAGTCTGGTTTAGTGTCAGTTTTATTGAACCAATTATATACCAAGATTATCAGGGTCAACCAATATAAAAATGAAATCCTGTTACATCTTTAAATGTCATCACTAGAAGACATCAAGCATGCAAGTGGGGGCTATACTGGACTAGACAGTGCCTCAAACTGTTCTCAATAAGAAATATTTTTGCTATTTCCTCTTGGTCACCTCTATTTCTATAAAGCAGCAGCTTGCTTAACTGCACGTGCTTGGCATCTCTTTTCTGCTTGTTCCCTATACAAAGTCTATTGGCTTGGTCCTTGACTCTGAATCAATTATCTGGACCAAGCCACCTATTTCAACTTCATCTATAGATTTGGGGACTGAAGTGTAAGCATAATAAGTAGCTTAGCCGATTGGGTGATATACAGCTCTAGCACAGATTCTTTCACGCCTCTTCTTAAAGGAAGGATGCTAACGTGTGTATGAGCATGTGACTCTCATTGTATCTTTGTAGATTTGTTGTTTGGATTAGAAAGCTCTCCATATGAATCAACTATTGCACTTTGTGTCCAGACTCTCTGACCCTGGAGGAAAGGGAGCTTTAAGAATCCAGCAAATCTCACAGTTGGGCATCCCTGTCTCAGCCCTCAGGTGGCAACGTCTAGTTGAAATTCTATTACTTCGCATGCCACATTTATTACAGACTATTTCTGTTTAAGGAAAATAACAAAAGATCGTACCTCGCTAGTTTGTGTGTGTTAATTGAATATTTTATTATGTAGGGGTTCTGATTTGTACAAGCTTTCTTAATAACATTATGCTTATATTTTAGGCTGGTTTAAATGCCTGTTCCAAATCCTTTACTTTGCATTTTAAAAAGTGCAAACAGAATAAATATACAGTTCAAGTGTGCGACCAAAGAACATCTAGGAGGGACTTAAAGAGAATCTAAGACGGTACAGTTCCCTCCGATGTAGATGCAGGCTAAGTTCAAATGTTTTGCAAAAAGGGAGGCATACCTCAACACAAAGGGGCATCACTGTCCACAATAACATTTGGTAAAACTGCCCTTTCAGGTGTAAAGGGAGGGATTACCCTTTGACGGTCAGTGTTGAGGCCATAAGCTTTCTATTTATCTTGGAGACTAAGGTATTACTTCAGTCACTACTTCAGATAGCAATGCTTAATACTGATCAAGATTGTCTTTTAGGCCAACACTATGGCTTAGTGTTAATGCCAGAACCAAGACACTTACTTGACTTTTTGAAAAAGGTTTGAAGGTGGGGGTCAGAATTCATAACTACCCAAAATCATTATGCCAGAGTAACGGCAGACATTCCCTTGGATCTTTAGTATACATGAATACCCTTAAAACAGACTGGAGTTTTCAGTTTTTCTTTTACATGTTGACATAATCAGAAACAAACAGTATAAAAAGGGGAGAATAAGAAACCAAACTTGAAAATAAAGGCAGTGAAGTGAAACATTATCAACAAGCACTTGCAACACCAATAGGTCTTGCCTAAGCGAGATCTATTGGCTTTGTCAATATTATTCTTTAGTGCTGCAGCGTCGCTGCTGTGATGCATGGTTAAAAGTAAAAAAAAAAAAAAGCCATGACGTGGTCAATGCTTTGCCAATGCTTGTTTTTTCTAGTGGGAGGGGATGGGCCAAACAACAAATTTTAAGAAGGGGGGGTGCAAGAAACGCAGGAGGAGGGGGGAGTTACAATGCAAGCAATAACGCGGGAGGAATGCTGCAAAAAACAACGACAACAGGACAACATAAAAGGGCAAGCAACAACAGTGGAGCAACAACAACATGTACTGGGAGGGGAGGGAAGCGGGAAACAACCTGTAAACACATGCACAGTTGTAACCCTCTTATAGAGTATTACAACTTAAATTATATACAGTAACTCGGAAAGCACGCAAGCAGTGGGAGGACACTTGGCGGTGAAAATAAGCAGTACTTGGGCCATGCTCCAGGGGAGGGACAAACTCACGAAGAGGAAATGCAGCCAGCACATGTTGACCAAAGAGATGCAAGGAAATGAGAGTGACAGGACACAAATGAATGGTAAGCAATGGGAGAGCTCTAAGCCCACTGTAAGCTAACAAAATGTCTTGCAAGCGCTGTCTCATGCAAGATCTAACTAAAAACTGAGTGAGTAGGAAAACCATGGCCCTCTATCAATTGAAAAAACATGTTAGTTTTTGTGGTTGTACACTATGTCCTATTTTGAGAAGTAAGGGAAAATGCCACATCAAGGAGATCTCTTAGACTGTGGATGGAAGAATGAAGCTCTAATTACCATAGTAACTGTAACCTGAGTTACATTTGAAGCCACTACATTCTGGTAGCAGTCTCAAATATTTCCAAATAAAAGTTGTTGATCAACAAGCTGCCTGCAAACTAGCCCTGAAGACGTCTACTGTGATTATGTTGTGCAGATTTGCAATCCTACAGCCATTACATTCAGCAACAGGAAAAGGAAATTCTTCAAGAGCCCTGACCGCGTCAATACTATATTTAACTGGAGGATGAAGTTCCATATGGTTTACCTCCACCTGCTTAATTATCTGACTTTGGTCTCAGCTCAACAGTTTTGCTGTGTTTTTGTAAGTTACCATGGCATTGAGTGGATGGTGCAATGACATTGAAAGGCATCAACAGAGACTGAAAAGGGTAGGAAAGAAAAGTGATCCCAACCTGCCACACTCAAGAGTGTTTTATGTGTACCATTACAGTGCGAGTCAAATCAATGTAATTCATCATAGTATGGAGTCTGGCAATGTAGAGATCTTAAGGTAAGTATGCATGCCCTAATTGATATGCTAATTAATGGGGATGTAAAGACCACAGGCTGCAATGTGAGAGATTGAACATTATGCTATTTGCATAGATTAGATCTGAAGAAAATCAAAAATACTATCTACTTTTGGACACCCAAATATATCTATGTTGAGAGCAGTTGGGCAAATTCTTGCACGATCTCTATTTCTGGGCTGCATATCAAAAACACGATATTCCAAATCAAAGAGCTTAATGATGAGCAGGTATCTAGTCAGAAAGCTTCTCTACACGCAATGCTCATGGACAGCCAGCCTTTTAACATTCTATGGATGGATCTGTAGAACGGGATTATGTTGTCTGTGTACCTTTCCTGTCCAGGTCAGGTGCTGCTTTAAATAGGTCAGATATAAGAATTCTCCTGGGATTGGAAGGTAAGGTGCTCTTAGAGGCCTTGAGAGGATCTGCACCAAGGCTGGAACCAAAAGCCATCTAATCAATACCTATAAGGTCTTACTTTCAGGGCAAACACTAAGTAATACACTGCTGTCTTTCCAACACTTTTCTGGGAAATTCTATATTTATAAATAGGCTTTAATCTTTTTAGCTTGGGTAGGGTTTATGAAACATTGCACAGTAGGAAACAACAAGAAACAGACATAACATTTAAACAAGACTAAGATAATGGGATCAATTCACAAAAGTATTTAGAAGTATGCCAAGTAATACTGTTCAGTTCACTATTGTTAACAGTGTATCTATGGCACAGTCCCTTCTATTTGTACCTACTGTATATCAATATTCCCTGATCTTTCGTTTGTAGACTTTTTGAGTTTACTTCACAAAAGCATTCACAAGTATATGAAGCAGTACTAAAGGAGTACTACTTCATATACTAAAGGTGAACTACTTCATATACTAAAAGAGTACTACTTCATATGCTGGAGTACTACTTCATATACTAAAGGAGTACTACTTCAAATACTAAAGGAATACTACTTTATATACTAAAGGAGTACTACTTCAAATACTGAAGGAGTACTACTTCATATGGGGAAGGAGTACAACTTCATATACTAAAGGAGTACTACTTCAAATACTAAAGGAATACTACTTTATATACTAAATGAGTACTACTTCAAATACTGAAGGAGTACTACTTCATATGCTAAAGGAGTACTACTTCATATGTTAAAGTAGTACTACTTCAAATACTGGAGTACTACTTCAAATGCTAAAGAAGTACTACTTCAAATTCTAAAGGAGTACTACTTCATATACCAAAGGAGTACTACTTCATATACTAAAGGAGTACTACTTCATATGCTAAAGGAGTACTACTTCATATGCTAAAGGAGTTCTACTTCAAATACTAAAGGAGTACTACTTCAAATACTAAAGGAGTACTAATTCATATGCTAAAGGAGTACTACTTCAAATGCTAAAGGAGTACTACTTCATATGTTAAACTAGTACTACTTCATATACTAAAGGAGTACTACTTCATATACTAAAAGGAGTTCTACTTCAAATGCCAAAGGAGTACTACTTTATATGCTAAAGGAGTACTACTTCATATACTAATGGAGTACCACTACAAATACTAAAGGAGTACTAGTTGATGGTGGTTCAGCACTCACAATATTAATTAAATTCAGTCTGTCTCATATGAGTTCGGCACACATTTCACTTGCGACAGTAATGATCAACAAAACATAATACATGGTTGGCACATGAAGAGACGTCTGTATCAATTTATTCTTTATTCATTTTCTTCTTAAAAACACGCCCATTGAGCAGTGATTAGAGTAGCCTTCATATACTAAAGGACTACTTCTTCAAATACTAAAGTAGTACTACATACAATACGAAAGGACTACTTCTTCAAATACTAAAGGAGTACTACTTCATATGCTAATGAATGCCTTTCTGAATTGGCCCCTAGGTGTTGGTTCAGCTCTTCCTTGAAATTAATATTCCTTTGTTCAGAGAACTGATTGGAAAGATTTGAAGACATTCAGACTCATTAAAACACTTAGCTCCTTTCCTACATGATGCATCCCCTTTAATGTAGAACATGGGTGGAGAAGATGAATACATCTCCTATCCGCTTGATTCAACATTTGTAACATTCACAAATATTCAGAAAGGAAGTCCTAGCTCTTTTAGTTATGTAGTGGAACTGGAGAGGATTCAGGTCTTGAAATATCCATGTGTAACTTTGATGTGTGCACGAGAAAAAATTAAATAGAAAGAGACCGCATATTACATAATAGTGACCAAGATTCAGGGCAAAGACCATGCTAGTTACTGTTTCACGTTTAACAGACTCATAAAAATACCAAGCACAAAGGATCCAAGCAGTAAATTTAGGGTACAGAAAATGTGGTTACACTATTAAATGGAAAGCTGTATTTAAGCAGCAACATTTTACGGCCAATCAGATCACTTGTAACATAAGAATTTACCTTTCCTATGGATCTGGCTATAAAAAGAACAAGAGCGTGCCTAACCAGATGTTTGGTGCCAGCCACCATTCATATTCTTGCCCACTTCCATTTTGAACACTACGAGGGTGAACTCCCCTGTTGGCAACTCAAGTAGGGCCCTGGAATGTTAGAAACTGGAGTGAGAGAGTAACTGCTCTGAAAAACAGGCATATTGAAATCCTATAATTTTGTGAGTCTGACATGGAGATGGGATTCTAAGTTAATTTAACACAGGAAGATCACTACATCACTAACGGAAGTGGTGACCGTTCCAAAGAATAATTACCCATTCCATGCTTTAAA
The DNA here is from genome assembly GCF_964204655.1 of Triturus cristatus. Taxonomy (NCBI): domain Eukaryota; kingdom Metazoa; phylum Chordata; class Amphibia; order Caudata; family Salamandridae; genus Triturus; species Triturus cristatus. Next base: position 1,217,726,144 of record NC_140593.1, read on the forward strand.
ATATTATATATATATATATATTTGCCCTCTATTCGCCAAAGCTCTGCAAGGCTGTTCAACACTGCATTACTTCATAACAGCAGGTTTGCCATCTAATCTGTTGGCCTCATTGTTTCTTGCCTTAACTCTTTCCGATACTATCATGTTGTATGTGCAGGTGAAGGTTACACTCTTGTGCTTGCAATGAACCCTGTATTTATCTACCTAATCGCCCCTCACTTCCCTTGTTTAGCCACTTACTCTATCCATTTAGGGTGGCTGCCATAAGAAGCAGGCAGTCATGATGGATGTGACAACGGTACCAAGCCAGCTTTGAACTCACCTGTGCTGAGGCTTCTGCTGTGAATTATCTGCATGGATATTACACATTATTTATTCGTTTGGAGATTTACTGAATACTTTTGTGCACTTAAAAAGGCAGTAAGTGTGGGGTAAATTAGCAGGCAATATGAATTGAGAAACAACAGATCTGTTTAAAAAGACTGGAATAGGTTTTCCTACTTTGTAAAGCCCTGAATTGCATACAAAAGTGAAAGAGGGTTGCTTCCTTCATTAGTCGGTGTGAATGAGCTAACAAGTCTAAAAGAATGAGATCAAAGGCCGGCCTAGAATTTTGTAGAAAGAGAAGTATGTGACCAGAAATTTCCAGAAGAAAGGCGACTCCTTTAAGGGAAAAGGTAAAAACACAAGAAACTGGAAACAATACCACCTCACAGATCTTTTAACTTTTGACTAATGAATCAAAGCTACTTCCCCCTATTTGTGATGGTGATGATGTAAAAATCCTGGCATGAGCTAAGTCTTGCCCTTTTAGATCTAACCTACCAGGAAAGGATTGTAGTCGTATGCTTAACTCCCATGAGCACTTCTCATTGGAAACAGTAATGAGATAAATACTACCTCAGGCCTCTTTTTTTAGCTGTGGTTTGGGATCAATGGGTGTTTAATGTGCAGCCAATCGAATACAGTACTCAGCTGAATGTCAGGGACAAATGCACAGAACTACCAGCCTCTTTGGTACGCCACAAGTGAAAGTTTCCCTTCTGAAAGCCGAAAGCCAGATACAGAGGGTGTAGCTCAATCTTTGGCAAATGTAACTGCTACAAAGAGAGTGAGAGTAGTAGATCATAAAAGCAGTTATTGACACAACAGCCTCTATCGTTGGATATTCTTTTTTAAATCTGAGCTTGGGATGTGCTTGAGGTAGAGTGCTGAGACTGCTTTTATGTGTATAAAATAGATCTACCTCAACTCTGCTAGCTACTGCTTGAAGGTGGTCAACTGGAACATGTTCGTAGTCCGTAGATGCTTTAACTCTACATTGTACATCTTACTCGGACATCCAGACACCCCTCTACAGTTCACAAGTTTGCTGTCAAGAAATCGTGCACATGCAAATTCATGGCCTAGGCGTTAAGCATTACCTGCCTCATGGTCTTAACTCATAAGGAGGATTCAGTCAGTAGGATGCATAATAGCATGGAAAGTGAGGTACTAAAAGGAGCCAAGGACAGCCAACACAAAATAAAAATCACATTCCTTTTAAATGGGTATAGCAACTGTTACATTATTATTTCCTTTTATTTCTTTTGAGTGATGTGCAGAGGAATCATCTCAGGATAACAGTTAGCAGTCCTTCACACCAAACATGGGCTTCTTCCTTCATAGACGGCTATCCCCTCTAGCACAAACAAGCGATCCCTTCTGCATGGCTATGAAGACAACAGATCATCATGATGAACAGAGACAAGAGATTCCTCCTATAAACCCAAGACGTTTCCCATGGTCCACACCAATTAATTACAAGGACAGTGCAGACAGAGAGAAACAATAGCATTTTGGAAAATACCAAGTTTACAAGCAACCCTGCTATTGCGACATTTCTGGATCAGAAAGATCATTTAAAATGTTTGACGGTCTGTGATTCTGGGAGGTCCAGATGACAGAAGATGGTGCTATTGTTCATCAGAGTTTGTGGGCATGATTTCACTTTTATTTTTTTTAAAAGAGTCACAAAGCATTTCTCTCTGAAATAATTATTTTCAGTTTTGCATTTTTAACAATACTAGCTTCAGATAAAACACTTAAGTGTACTCGTCAACAATTCTTTTTCCCCTCATCATGAGTTACACATAAATATTAAAATTTCGACACCACAGTTGAAAAGACCATCATAGAACTTCGTTATGAATACAAAATAACCTTAGAGGAAGCAAAGGAAGACTAGAAAAGAAAAACAACAGCACAGTTAACATATTCGAACTGTACAGTGAAAGCACTCAGCATACATTGAAATAACAGTCCTTGTATATTTGGTCATATGGTGATCACTACAATCGGTTAAAGCAAGGCCGTTTTAGAAGCGGCTGTTACCACTGACGGAAGCAGGTAAAGACAGGCCCCAACACCATGTGAAGGAAGAGGCTGCAGATCTTACAAAAATACCTCTTAGCAATCTTAACCCTTCCCCTCCTAAAGTAAATGCAGAGAATCCAGCCACCCCACAGAAATTTAACAATATTTTCTTTTGTCCACTTCTCTAAATTTGAGTTGTCATCAGCAATGCAGTTACTTCACTTAACATTTCCTTGGAAATTCAGAGGACCTTCTTCATCCAGTTTTAAACATATCTTTTCATAAGTAAAACATCGAGCAGAGGGACATACCATATTAACCATTACTCTTACAACTGGCATCTAGCAGCTAATGTTTAAGATATATTGGCCAGATGTTTCTGGGACCTTTTTAGAGTTAATATACAAATTAAACATGCCCAACTATACCAGCAAAGATGCTGCAATTTATTGATGAGAGGAAAGTTGGTTTAATAAACGTTAAATGTAATACAGACTACATAAAACATTTTAAGTGCCTATGGATGTTATAAAGACTGGTTCCCCTCTTCAGAGTCTTAGAATGTTTAAGTACGGTGGTGTCAGCAGACAACAGTACAGTCACAAAAGAATATGCAGACTGAATGAATCAGTGCTTAATTTGAGCCGCTGGTTTCTGGTGCTGGGCACCAGCACTTAATTGTCGGCACCATTACTCATGACAGTCCACCACATGGAGGTGCTGTCTGTCTAATTTTTAAATGAGCACAACAATAGTTGTTAAATAATTATTTACACATTAAAATTGACTAATACCAGCTGCCCAAGCCAATCTTATAGCTTTGGGCGGCCTGGAATAATCCGAATTGTCACCCTTGCAGAAGTGTCATGGTTAGGTGTTGTTATTGATAGCGCAGGCAGGGGCAATGGGTAGTAGAAGCTGCCGTGGCCGCCTGACAGGGCTCTGGCACTTTATTTTTCAAGCTAAGCACTGTACAGAATCAGTTAGTTCCAGTGTTACCCAAGTAGATCACTTTCTTCCAATGTATACTATATCCTCTGCAAATTATCTTAGAAAGAGCCGCTAGGAATACATAACAATTTGAAGGGAGGGCATTGGAAAACTCAGAAAATGAATTGAAGGTTCCCAAAAATATGCTAAAATATCGACTTTTGAACCAAAGGTGCCATGGCATCCAATCCAGGTATTGTAATTCACAAAAGATCTATTGTTTGCCTTACAAATCTGCTGCAAAGGCACTACTCTAAAGATAGCAGCAAGGCCACTATGTCCCTATTAAAGTGCACAGTTATCTTCTCACATGGCTGCATACAGCCCCTGAGGCATAACAACCACACCATTAGAAGACTTTCTTAAGTGAACAAAAGTTGCTTGCCAATAACTGTACTTGTCAATTCAGGATGTGCCCCATTCATAAAGATCCTGAGAGGACAGTAACACGTGTTGGCTCACATCTATAGTCTGTGCAGGTTTCCTACATTCTTGGAATCCAGCAGAGGCTGTTGTAGCTTGTCAGTATGTACATGCCTAAGAAGGCATGCATGTGAAAATGTAGCGAAAATGAATTTATGGATACGGACTTGCTTCGCCTCTGACAAAGGTACATCTTTGTCTACAGTATGAAAAGGTGCTGGGAAAATGTCTGTAAGTACCCCATACCCTGCAAGGCTGCGAGTGTTCACCTATTCTGAAAGGTTGCCCAGTCCTGAAATACCAATAACCTGGCCTTTGAGCAAACTTCTTCACACAGGAAATTCTGCCATACTTGTAAACCTTAGGGGTGAGAAAATCCATTTATGAAGGCAAACTCACATTAAGTATCTGTTCAATGTGCACATATCTTTGTGAAGCAATCCACCAAAGTCTAAGAGTCCTCGTTGAGTATGAACTCTGCAGCCTGCCTCTGATGGATGCGTTGAGAGAAGGAAGGGTGCAATAGATGGATCGGTTCAAATGAAACCACCTTATGAAGGAACAAAGTGTGCAGTTCAGTAGCCCTCCAGTTTGTCGTAATCATCACCAGAAACACGTCTACAGGACATGGGTGTTCACATAGGGAACAGGGTACTGACAAAAAAGAAGGCAAAATGTACGGAGTTTACTCAATTTTGGCTGGAGGGAAATTATTGCATTGGATTGGTTTACATGGAGCTTCACTGAAAATGTTTGAATTGGGATCAGGATTAACCAGTTTGTTGTTGAAAAATGCTTTATCATATGTTACACCGTTTACAATTTAAAAGTAAAAAGACATGTTTTATTTGCTTTGATCACACGTATATGTCCACATGGATCCACATGAATTTTACGCCCCCATCATACACAGGCAGGATAGGAGAAAAAGAGAATCTGATGCTGATCAGACGAAAATGCAAGGTGTGCATAACTGCATGTAGCTGAGCTTGGCCAATACCGAATGGTTATATTTGAGGTTTGTTCATCCTCTTTGCACATGCTTGTTTGCAAATTTCTCAGCCTTATTTAAACCTGTATCTCCCAATCACTTTGAAAATGGTCTTCACATTGTATGGAAGTACAGGTGCAATGGACTTGATTGCATCTCATGGATCTCATCACACTTTAAATAATGGTATGCGGCTGGAGCCCGACCCAGGAGTGTACTGCCAAGAAACCCAATCGATGGTGAAGTCAAATCTCTCTGTTGAAATATTTTACATATGTACTGTACACCGTAAACAAAGACAGAGTAAACTACATAATCTATCAGCACTGAATGGTTAATTATGAAAAATAATGAATGATTGTACAGTGACTTTGATTGGTAGATATGTATCAGTTTTATGACAAATGATTTTAAACTAGTTTTGAATTCTTCCTTGTCATTGTGATGTATACTATCACGTTGTTGTTTATGGTGTACGATACATATGTAAAACAATTGAACAGGGCGATTTGATGATAATAATAGTACATTTCTTTATTGTGGGTCTGCATACCCTGTCCCCTTGATTGCGGGCTGTGCTCATTCATTACCAGTGGCGGCTCCTCGAGGGAGAGCGGCGGGGCGGGGCAGGGGAGGGGCAGAGAGGGGGGTAGTAAACTCCGGCATACGGCCCAACGGAGTGAAGTACATAAATAAATAGCACAATTTACATTGCGCACACTGCAACGCCAACTCGGCGATGCAGCGCACGCAATGTAAATTGTCCTATTTATTTATGTACTGAACTCCATTGTGCCATATGCCCGAGTTTACTGCCCCCCATTCTAGCCTGCCCCCACCCCGCCCCACCGCTCCGCAGCACTCCCTCGAGGAGCTGCACTGTTCATTACTCAAGATGTCTATGTGGCCTCCATCTCTTCTGCTCCCTCACACAAATCCTTTGGGTGACAGTGACCCCTCCGGTCCCACGTATGGGAATGCATTTTCCAAGGAACGCATGGTAAGTGAAGGCTCTGCATTGGCGAGTACACTCTCAATCCCCCGCACCAGATCCTGAATTATATATGTATATATCACAAAAACTAACATCAGTGCAGAAAGCCTCCCCGCTCTCCCCTCATACCCTAAACCCCAGCGTCTAACAGGCTTTACTTCACATAGCGTGGGGCGGGGATGTGCCTTTATTATATACATATCAAAAACCAGAAGCACTGGAGAACAAAGAGCACAGGTCTGCTTGTAGAGACATGTGGTCTCACTGGCAGGGCATACCCCCCTGTTCTAGACTACGGACATTGGGATATTGTGAAGAAGTGATAGGTATAATCCCACCAGGCTCCTCTAGAGCTAGAAGCAAATGATTTTATTTTGAGATATACATACTTACATATATTAAAAGCATTTACTCGTTCACGTTCTCCAGTCGGTGCTTAAAAAACCCACAAACCTACTGCTCTCTGCAAACAACAAGACTTGAACATAAATGCAGCCTGTGATTGCTCGACGTGTTCCTGGATAGTTGTTCCAGAACTAGGAAAAAGTTCATTTGACAAAGAAACACTGGAGAAAGGCGACACTACTAAGCAGTGTTGTCTAAAGTATGATTCCTTCATGGAGCAATGTCTGCAGGCACATCAGGTGACTCTCACACAGCGATCACAGACTTGCCAAGACATAGGCTGTGAAACCCTCTGTCACCTCCAACTGTAATGAAACCACTTGGCCTACTGCCCTGCCATTCTGATGTTCTTCTCTTTAATTCTGCATGGAAGTTCATACAAATATTGGTATCTATTTGAATTTCGGCCACAGTATCCAACAGTTTATATAAAAATTGAGTTGGCCTAATCCTATCACCCCCAAATACGGCTTTAAAGAAATGTTTGTACCAAAGCAGGAGGTTGGGACACATGGACACTAGTGCAAACATGGGAAGCAGATCAGAAACAATGACTTCAACAGAGGTTGCCACATTCCAGACCATTGTGCAACACAAAGTTTTTCAATGAACTGTGCAAAATTGTCCTCTGTGATTGTGCGCACAGGGAATTAGACAGATCCGTTTCACCTAGCAGTGCCTCTAGTTTATGAAACAATGTGAAATCAATTGCAAAGATGCAACCCTCTCCCTCCCCTAACAAAAAGGTGCTTGTAAGAAAGGCTGCTCTCTCGAACAGCAGTGGTCACTTGAGATATACCAACCAGGGGTCTACCTCATAGGTGTCTGCAAGAAATAGGAAGAGTAAAAAAACTAAACACAACTATATTATCTGCAGGCTCAGTGCTCATGCTCAGAGACTTAACAGATGTCTTGTCTATTTATAGGAACATACCAAAATTTCTACGTGCAACGGCGTAGCTACGAAGGCACAGACACATGGTTTGATTCAGACACAATCTCTATCAAGGCTAACATTAACAACACAGTGTAATCCAAGGGCAAAGAAAGGCTTGTTAAATCTTGTCCCCAAAGGTAGCCTTGAGGAAGTTGCCAACAAAGGGCCTGTCCTGAGACTGAGGGACAGTATGAGGAGACTCATGAAGAGAATGTAAGATCGGGGATAAGACAAGGTGTCCCGGTGTTGAGCCAAGAATTCATAAATACTGAGATGCTTTCCTGTGGAGATGCCTTCTCAGATATTCCTGAGTGGGAAAATGAGTTAAGTGCTCCACCTGCACTGAGCCACTGCTTCTCGTGGAGAAAAGAATCACGAGAGTAAGCGAAAAATCACCATGCAGCAGGAAAAGGATCTCATGCACAACGAAATGGAGCATCTAGGAATAACAAAGGAAGGCGGGTATAAATGATGAGTATCTACTACACAGAACAAAAGCCCATGTATGTATTCCTTCTCCCTATTTTGAATACAACTGCCATTCCCAGGGTTTAACATTCTCTACAGGAAGTAACAGGTTACAAAGACACTATACAGTAACAACTGTAAGGATAGATAGGTTCCATGTAAGGATTCCTATTGAAACATCCATTCTCCATTTCCACAAGAAAGGCAGACATATTTGTGTAGGCAGGTCTTCCCTTCCCCTTTTGTTGGTCTTCATGACTCAAAGGCCTCCATCAGACATGGACTTGCCGCTGCCAAATGGATTCATTTGCCCAATTACATGTCTTTATGTGATGATACCATAGCGCACACGGTAGAGTTGAAACAGTGTGGTATGGCAAGCCTACATTACATGTAAGTTAACCATCTGTGGGAAGCAGCTTCATTGTTTATTTGAAAGTTGGCAGCTGGAAGATCCTTCAAACAAAATATTATATGCACTGAAAAGTAAAACTACGAAGTAAAATCAATTGTGCAGCAAGAATGCATCTTACGATACATTTTAGCTTTGTCCTTACATTTCGATGGACATTTTAAGTGTTTGCGTAACATGCTTGCAGGCTGTACTGGCTGTACAAAACCCAGGCAAAATAATTAAATTTGTACATCCAGACATAGTAACTTGCAATAAAAAGGAAGAGTCTTCATGAAGATATTGGAACAAATGCATGAAAAGTGTTCATTTAAAGTGCAAATAATATCTTGTAATCAACAAAGCAACCACAAAAAGGCAATCTGTAAAAGACAGGAAAAAAATCATCAAGGAAACAGGAGTGTTTTAAAGCAAACACTTATCGAGGGAGGGGTGTTTGGGCCGAAGTTAAACAGGCATTTATAGGTCAAATGCCTACTTTTTTATGAATAAGCAGAACACTTATAAGGAAACTCTTTTTTGTTACATAAGTATTCACATCCTTGTATCCAACCATCTATTTATCACTAGATGTCTGTGTTCTCTATTTTGGCAGGGCCCTGGGTAATCTCGGATGATGGCAGTGCTCTGCGTGGACACAAGCACAGTCGGAAAAATGCCAGCTGGGGCATCCACAAGTCCAATCAATATCAACTGCACCAGAGAAAAGCTAGAAACTCAAGTGAGTGCCAGGGGAGGGACTATGCTACCAATAAACAAAGCAGATCTCTTAAGAGGCTAGGAGGGAAGATTTCCATGTGAGTGCCAAATGAGGGACTGTGCTACCAATAAACAAAGCAGATCTCTTAAGAGGCTAGGAGGGAAAATTTCCATGTGAGTGCCAAATGAGAGACTGTGCTACCAATAAACAAAATCTCCTAAGAGGCTACGAGGGCAGATTCCCAAGTGAGTGTCAAAGGACGAATTGTGCTGCCAACAAACAAAGCAGATCTCTTAAGAGGCTGGAGGGCAGATTCCCAAGTGAATGCCAAATGAGTGTGTGTGCTACCAATAAACAATGCAGATCTCTTAAGAGGCTGGAGGGCAGATTCCCAAATGAGTGCCAGAGGAGGGTCTGTGGTACCAATAAACAAAGCAGATCTCCTAAGAGGCTAGGAGGGAAGATGTCCATGTGAGTGCCAAATGAAGGACTGTGCAACCAATAAACAAAGCAGATCTCTTAAGAGGCTAGGAAGAACAATTTCCATGTGAGTGCCAAATGAGGGACAGTGCTAGCAATAAACAAAGCAGATCTCTTAAGAGGCTAGGAGGGAAGATTTCCATGTGAGTGCCAAATGAGGGACTGTGCTACCAATAAACAAAGCAGATCTCTTAAGAGGCTAGGAGGGAAGATTTCCATGTGAGTGCCAAATGAGGGACTGTGCTACCAATAAACAAAGCAGATCTCTTAAGAGGCTGGAGGGCAGATTCCCAAGTGAGTGCCAAATGAGGGACTGTGCAACCAATAAACAAAGCAGATCTCTTAAGAGGCTAGGAGGGAAGATTTCCATGTGAGTGCCAAATGAGGGACTGTGCTACCAATAAACAAAGCAGATCTCTTAAGAGGCTAGGAGGGAAGATTTCCATGTGAGTGCCAAATGAGGGACTGTGCTACCAATAAACAAAGCAGATCTCTTAAGAGGCTAGGAGGGAAGATTTCCATGTGAGTGCCACATGAGGGACTGTGCTACCAATAAACAAAGCAGATCTCTTAAGAGGCTAGGAGGGAAGATTTCTATGTGAGTGCCAAATGAGGGACTGTGCTACCAATAAACAAAGCAGATCTCTTAAGAGGCTAGGAGGGAAGATTTCCAAGTGAGTGTCAAAGGAGGGACTGTGCTACCAAAGCAGATCTCTTAAGAGTCTAGGAGGGCAGATTCCCAAGTGAGTGCCAAATGAGGGAGTGTGCTGCCAACAAACAAAGCAGACCTCTTAAGAGGCTGGAGGGCAGATTCTGCAATCACTAAGCAGTACACGACACTGTAAGGAAATGGATTCTGCTGATCTTGGTTTGGAAGCCAAATTGGTGAAAGGAGACAAAACATCAAAGCAATAACACTGCTCTACTGAGCACAAGATATCTTAAAATATCTAACAATGGACCAAAACTTCTAAAATACAGTAACACATTTGAGCGATGCCACATAACTTTTTCAGGGCTTAGTGCTCGTTCTGCAAAACGTTTTTATAGATTTTGAAGCAAGCCATACCATGAGATGGTGCCAGATGATGGAGTTACTTATTGTTTGGAAATTATATTGTTATAAACTTACAAACAGGTGCTCATTACATTTTTGACTTGGGCCCTGAAAAAAAGTCTAAGATGTCTGCTTACAAAATGCTGAAGAGGAAGCAAATCAGATGCCTCCTGTTACCAGGAGCTAGTTCAATACAAGCTACTTGAACTGTGAGAGTTATTGTCCTGATCAGAAATGGCCCTTCTTAAGAATACAAATGGGTGAAAGTCAGCACGAGAAAATGGACCATGTGGCAGACCACATGGATTCTTGCCATATTCCTGGAGCCCTGTTTTAGAACCTCCAGGTGGCTGCAGCTGAAATGTCTCTCGTCAGAAAATGTGCACTTGTCTTGAAGAACGGCTAACATGACGAAGGTGTACTAGTTATCTGTCTATAGATTAGAAACAGCCAGTAAATCGTTAGCTCCGTCAGAATCCTGGCTTATTTCGAGGAAATTACCAAAATGTGTGCACCAGTTGGATGAAAGCGGGAGGACTGCATAACACACTCTGAGCAGGAAAGCTTTAGCAAATAAATGTATGCATCGCAATATGTTTGCTACTTGATTACATTGATCACTGGTGCCTTGGGGAGTAGCCTAGGATGTTGCCATGAGCAGGCCTTATTTTAAAATGTCACAGTACTGTACCATCATGGAGAGGGGCTATAACACCTTTAGGTTAGACTCAAGAGTATTCTGAAATAACCGTAAAGTGAACTAGAAGGACCAATAGGTAAATCAAGTATTGGTAGGTTTGCTGACCACAGGAAAAAAAAATCACCATGACCAAAAGCCTCAAATAAAATCTAATTGCCATTTATGGAGCTAATAATATAAAAAATCAGCTAACATTATATGTGTTTTTGTGGGTGCGGGGCTTCAGCTGTACTGCAGTCTCATTGATCTTTATGCATGGCCAAGCAAAATCTCAAAGTTCACAGACATCCGTACTGAAATAAATGCCACATGCAAAGCTGCCCACTCACCGTAAACCATGGGCTCAAAGGAATGATTTACATCTCCTCAAAAAAGGATTAGATTCCTTAGCAGGAAAACAAAGATAGACATGACCATCAAAGTGTTCTTTGATGCATATATTATCTGAAGGTGAACACTTGCCTCTGTAAACTCCAACAGATAATACTTTTAGACAATTAAGATATATGGTTATTTGGCACTTCTATAGCACATATTCGTCAATTAGTATGGTGCCAGAGAATCTGGTAGTCTGGAGATGACTTTCTATACTGTTCAGAGGGGCCTATCTCAAGGAGGAAGGGAAAGAACTGAGTCAATGAGCTCTAGGTATTTTGCTGAATTAAAAAAACACATTTGCAGCTCTGTGGAAGGCTAGGTAGTTTAAGAATAATCTCATTCCGCTGGGACATAAGTTTCTAAAGTTGGAATAATGAAGAACTGGCCAAATAGAGGATGTGGATAGAAAAGCAAAGATGTCTGAAGTGGTGGGTCTTGTTTGTGGCAAGGGATAGAGGGTCACAATTGAATTGTACAAGATAGACTACATGGAGCCAGTTAAGAGCAGAAAGGACATACGTGGTGCAGTCACTTCTTTGAGATTAAGCAGTATATGGCTAGCAGCATTTTGAACAATGGAATCTCTGCATGAGTAACAAGAAAGTTAGAAGTAAACGTTCTGGTTGCAGTTGAATTGTTAAAAAGACGATAACCTCTTTAATAGTCACTTTAAGCAGGAAGTGATCTTTTAATATATTTTGGTGGCGATAATAGATGTTGGTCCATGCAGATGTCAAAATGATATCGGCTCCGGAAGAGTTTGGTGTGTGGGTAGAGATTAGATGGCCAGATGAGAAAATGTCAGCAAAGATGGCAGGGCCTTGTGATTAGAACCTCGAATTTGACTTCATCCACCACTGGACTGCCGTCATACATTAATAGAAACTGTTGGAGATAACATCAGGGTTGTCATCCATCAGGACTAGAATCTAGGTACTGTCAGTCTATGAAGTGAACACGTGGCAGAACAAGCAAACCAGGAAGTCTAGGGGGTGTAGACGGATGATCTAGAAGAGGAGGCAGCAAATGAAGACCAGCAGGACAAAAGATCATGGCACAGCCCTACACCCATGGAGAACGGCCACATGCTATCAAGGACTGAGATGATTACTGACTCAATGCCTGGCATAATGACAAATGTTTAGGAACTAGCTCTGCACTGATGACCTGATTACCTCACTTAATGCTGACATGGGTAAGTGAAGTTCTTTTAGTCCTGGAAATGTTAGAAGGCATCAGAAGAAGCAATAAGTCATACACTTGGCCAAACAGAGTAAATCCATGGTAATGGCTGGCACAAGGGTAAACAAGCATTGGCATAGCCAATAGGTCTCCCCTTTGGGTATCGGAGACCTGGCTGAGACAACCTTGATAACCCCCCCCAAAAAAGAACTGTTATGAAATTATCAACAAATATAACAACATTGTCGAGGGTGGACTGATGAGAGAAAACCATCTTAAAACAGTGCGTCAGAAATGGACGGTCGACATTTTGTTTAGAGCGGTTTATGTAAGGGGACACGCCCGAGGCTCCAAAGTTGCAGACAAGCAGAAGGGACAAAATATGTACAGTGCAGAGAATATCCGAGAACCTTTATTTTAGATTGCATCCCAAGCAGAACGCATACCTCATTTGGGTAGTAAAATGTTTTCCAAATTTTTTTTTTTTTTAAGTCAATCAGAATGTGCTTTCACAGCACTAGGGAAAAGCACGGACATTGTTTTAATTAACCCCTATTTAAACCCTTTCCCGATTTTTTGGGGGGCTATGAGAGGTTAAATGCAATGAGAGGTAGACGTAGTTCACACGTGCCATGTCTTCCTATGGTAAGTATAATATAATTATTTGTTTTATATAGCACTCTGTACCGTACTCTGTTGCTCCAAAGCGGTGTCAATAAATTGGAAACCAATTTTCCGACCCCAAAAGATGAAAGCTAAGCCTGCGAACTTGTAACCCCAGACAGATCACAGCAGATGTTAGTAGCCATGGACAGGTTATTTTTGTATTTATTAAAGGCATGGACACTGATTTGAAACATACTCTGCTGTGGCCAGTTGGAGAGATCCGTCTAGTTGGAAAGGCTCTGGACCCCAGAGGCCCCACCGAGTGAGAGAGCTGGAGGGTATACGGTTCAGCAGATCAAGGTGTGATCTAGACGTGTGTGTCCCCCCCCCCCCCATTTTATATGTGGTTTGAGTCTGAAACAGAATCTTTTCCCATACAGTAGGCGAAAGGCCTCTCGTTGCCGATGCAAGTGGGCGTTGTCAGGGTGACCTAGGTGAATATTTTCGAATTATAGACTGCAGCCTTAATGAACCCAGATATCAAAAATGTCACTTTGGGGAATGGGCAAAATGCAGAAAATATCTATCTGATAAGAATATAACGGTTTTTTCATATAATGGAAAAACTGTGTTGGTTACCAATTTGGTGGAGCCAGACAAAAAATGTACAATTACCAAAAATGAGTAAATTAGGACAATTGAACTGAATAAATAATTTACACAAAAAAAAGATTAGATGAAAAAATGGTCAGGACGGTCTATCTTCTATATCTACCATGAACCCTGGAGGAGGAACAAAGAAAGGGCAGCGTGACCCGGTAGAAGAAGCCCAAGGGAAGTAACTTATGAAAATGGGGTCTGGAGAACACATAGAGAAGGGACCGCAATTAACAAGGACGGAGTGGAGAAGAACATGGGTGTGGATGAGGGGCGCGAAGAAGGTGGCATCTGGGAATGGATGCTCATGCCATCATACAGAACACCAACAGGAGCCAGAGGAGGAGCGTGTGTGTCATTCAATGGGCAAGTATACAGGGGTAGGAAAGAGATCAAGTCAGAGGGCGGTCAAGAGCAAATACGCAATGAAATGTGCACACAAAAGTGGAGATTACACAAGAGTCACTGCAACAACAAAAAACAAAAAAAGTCCGAGGCCCAGAAATGCGGCAATGAAATGTGCACACAAAAGTGTTGATTACACGGGAGTCACTGGAATACAAAAATAAATTAAAGAAGTCTGAGGCCTAGAGAAGCGAAATGAAAGTGCACACAAAAGTTGGGATTACACGGGATTCACTGCCACACTTTTTTTTTTAAATACGAGGCACAGAAAAGCAGTAATGTAATGTGCACACAAACGTGGGGATAACACGGAAGTCACTGCAACAAAAAGAAGAAGAATAAGTACGAGGCCCAGAAAAGCGAAAACGGAAGTGCACACAAAAGTGGAGCTTAGATGGGAGTCACCACAACAAAGACATAAATAAACAAGACAAGCCCGGCGGAGTGTGGCGCACGCGCTTGGCGGGGGAGCGCATTCCAGGCGGGGGAGTGGACCCTTTGAAGTACGATGCCAAAAGCGGATTGCATGGCGGCACGATGCACGTGATTGTGCGCGTGCTCGCCATGCAATCCACTTTTGGGAGCACTTTTGGGAGCCCCTTACTAGAGTCTCGCTGAGCGATTGCTTACGCGATAGCCAGCGAGACCTAAAAAATGGGGCAGAAAGGCAAACCCAACTAGGCAACGCAGAGCACAGTTGCGAAAGATGCATCTTTTGGGGGTGGGAAAGACTTCCTTTCTTGTTCACTGCAAAGATCCTTCCTTGACCGTTGACCCTTCTGACTCATATGGTTGCTGCTCATTCTTCATGTTAGGTTCTTTTGGCTGAGAGTTGATTAATTTAGAATCATTCAACCCTTAGTGAAGCTCACATCTGGAATAGGTGCAGTTTGAAAACTATGGATCTAAACAATTTTGACTGCTCCATCTGCGAACTTTAAATATTTTTCCTGGCATGCCTATATTTTTTACACACAGTGTTTGAAAAGTGTAGCACTCTGGGCTATTTATGTGTGATATGCCCTTACCTGTAACCCTTGTTAAGCCTTGGAGCTAGTCAAATATATCAATAAACAATTACACAGACTATAAGTTTAACTACAAAAAGAGCTTTTAGCAAGGTACTGTCCCTACCCGTTACTCAGCTCGAGCACTGCGCTTATGCAATTAATGGACAAACCAGTTTTTCCAAGCTGAACCAGTCTACGTTCTCTTTGGAAAAAGCACAACGGTGCAATTTAAGTTCAGTTTCTATCTTGAAGAAAGTCCTAAGTTGGAAGACGGTGCCAATTCTGAACTCTGAACTCAGGAGAGTGTTCTAAGAGAGTTAAAAAACTGAGGAGGGTCCTGAGCACGCAGAGCATTCTATACTACTGATCTTTTCTAACACGAATAAAACATGTAGCTTTTGATTAATCTCACAATTAGAGATGTATGCCGAAACGACTGGACACCTGAATGCTTCTTCAGAACTAATGAGCTAAGCCTAAGGTAAAGGCCATCTTCCAACATGGACACAGCCCTGGAGTCTTACGCGTATCATACTGTGTAAAAACAATGCACGGTCTCCATTTCAATTACCACCTTTAGTTTCCCCTTACTTTATTGACAGATGTACCAGCATCAATATTGGCTACTGGTGGCCTTTGGCATTTACAAATGCTTCTTTCTTCCAGCTAAAAGTGTCCCTTACTTAAACAGGAAAGGTATCTGCATCATGTTTAGCACTCCCGACCAAAGTCGGATATTAGATTCTCAAATACAATGATTTTGACCGAGGTCATGCACCAGCAGTGAGAAACAAAGTGCCCGTCATGAATGTTACCACAGAAATAACAAATTAGGGGGTAAAGATCTTTTTTTTTTTCTACAGATCATACAACAAGTCTTACCTAGATAGGGAGGAAAAATCATTTCGTGTAAATAATCACACTTACAGTGGCGTTTCTCTACGGAAGGCTATTTACAAAAGAGCCAAAGAAAGTGGGAGGTGCATGGAAAGGCCTCTCTCAATGTTTAGGTCAGGTTTTTTTTATATAACTGACAGATTTAGTTTAGTATTTCTTGACATTAAGGATTCTCAACACTGCCATATCCCATAACATATATTTGTATGCACATATATCGAAATAAAGTCAGTAAGTGCAGACAATGCTCCCCTTGAGTTTTTTCACCTTTGTATTATCAACACGAATTTGAAAAAGTTTGGTCACTTATACCTCAGTCCTATAAACCAAAAGCAGGCCAACTTTAAGTTTCTACAGTCAACTGTAATTACAGAGTATTCCATAAATATGGGACACCAAAAAGCCATTAAGCAGAGAACAAAGGTAAGCCAACAAAACCAGATATTCTTATGTTTCACATTAGGCAAGGACTCTGCTAACCAGAGGTTGAAATGGACAGGATGTATGGAGAACGAACTGCCAATAGGTTTTTAATTTTTATTTTTAAAAATGCTATACTTTTTATTTAATAATTGGCCCTGGAATGTAGTAGCAACCTTGAGATGCCACTATCTGAAAGAAAAGGGAGTGAGGTCTCCTGTGCTGTCAAGGTAAGGGAGTAACAGAGAGCTAAAGGAAAAACAAGGCTTCTCCCCAGGGTGCCTGGTGCCAGAAAAAAATGTAAAAGTGCAACTGAGTAATCAGCAAATGTAAAGGCTCCCTGGGAGGCAGTTTAGGCTTTAACTGATGGAGTCTTTTTATGCATCAAGGTGACAAAGATGCCTTAGTTTTGAGGGATAATGCAACGATTTTATCAGCTGAGTTCTGGAGTGCGTCCTTTTAATGGACACTTGCTACAGTTGCGTATTACTAAAAAATATATACCCTGAAAGCACTTGTTTTATCTTAAAAACTCGATCTTTTTGCGCATTTTGCGCAGCCTACCTAATATGTATATGTAGTACAATTTTAAAATAAGGAGTTACCTATTCACAGTGGTTTCTTTCACAGAATGGGACTCATAGCACTTTAAGTGGGAAAACCACTAATCCCCACTGTACCAACCAGTATTTTATTCAATAACATTCTGATCACACACAGCTGCAGTGTACAAATTAACCAGCTAAGGTTCCATTGCGTAGGTGAGTACAATTCTGACCGGTTCATTTAACTTGCATTTATTTTTCATTTAAAGTGTGTGTTATTTTTTATGCAGTTACCTGGAGGTGATAGTTACAGAATCTTGTGTTTGTTTAGGCCATGTCACTGAGCCCCCCTCACAGCCACCGACCCCGCCTCATTGCACTCAGAACCACAGTCCCATATTCTTCTTTCTGCCCTTCAGGGCCTGCTGCTGACAGACGG
This sequence comes from Triturus cristatus, assembly GCF_964204655.1. Taxonomy (NCBI): domain Eukaryota; kingdom Metazoa; phylum Chordata; class Amphibia; order Caudata; family Salamandridae; genus Triturus; species Triturus cristatus. Next base: position 1,217,743,595 of record NC_140593.1, read on the forward strand.
ATATTCTGGCAGCTTTGCCCAAAAGCATGATGTTGAGGAAGAAATCATATATATGTTTTAAACTCCTTTGCTGAACTTGATGAAATTGCAAAGACACTTACAGTTTGAGCAAGTTTCATAGAGCCTCTTTACTGCGAAAAGGCAGCTCTGAGCACCTTGTACTCGCATGATTACTCCACATGCAGCTCGGCTTAGGACAATCCCTCTTTACAAACAGCAAGAGTGTGATAAAGATAATGTTTATATGTAAACTGAGCAGCTCTAGCATTGATTTGGTATCGGAATCTCAGCCGGGCCCCACAGTGATCTTATTGTAGTTGAACTACGTAAGCAGCGCTTAAGTTACTGTGTTTTATGTAATCGTTGGAAAGAAGCACTATAAATGAATGTAATTGAAATAAATGTAAATAACGAGACCATCTGACGATGCGGTCAGTGTTGCAAAACAAGTGAGAAGAAAATGTACCTTGTGTCTTCTAAAGATTTCCTGCACGTATCTCCTGCACAGATAAACCAGCATTCGGATGGGAGGGCAATCTAGCTGGGGTTGAGATGGGGCGGGTGGAACTGGGAAAAAGGCAACAGGGGACGGAGGACAGAGAGAGTGAAACAAGAGCACTTGAGTGGAGTGCTTAAACACAAAGAAAAAAGTATCTCCTAAAACGGGAGCAGTGATAGACACAAGTGTTTGGTCCATGCTCTGGGGGAGGGCTAAACATAAAAAGAGGTGTGACGCATGCATGCCATGGACAAATAGGAACAAAGGATATAAGAGTGATGATGGAGTGAGCAAATGATAAGCCTATGGCGGGCTGAACCCCACAGATTGAAAACATCATGTCTCTATGAGACGGTGCATGCACTGTCTAGCCGAGACGTGAAAACGGAAGTCAATGCTTTTTGGTTGAGGTGCCACAGAAGGTATGGCGGTCAGTGGGGTTTGTATGAACCAAGACTGCGGCACATAAAGAAGAGGTAGGGACTCAGTAAGATGCCAAAAGGACAAATGTATTGAAGTCTTTAACTTCCCAACCCATGGTCCTAAGCGTTTTTTGGCTTACACTGCATTTAAAAGTGATCAAGATGGTCTCAACTGAAGCACTGCCAGAAAGTGTGGGTTTGTCTTTTAAATAAGGAATTTGAATGTATTTGATCACTTGACTGTAGCATATAGAAAAGTGAAACAATTAGTCGGGAGTCAATCAGAGACACTGCTGTAAGTTGAGAAAGATGCCCCTGCACAGTAGGTGACCACTCACTCCACCCATCACTCCTAGCTTTAACCCAAATTGATTTCTTGTTTAGTGAATGGATCTCAATATCTATTTTTTAGCCTCTCATTCTTTGACTATGGAGACCATGAGAGCTGGACCCATCTGACAGATTGGCAAGTAAATCTAGATAGAAAGAAAGGATGAGCAATTTGCGCTTCAAATTCAGCAATCTTCAAAGCGCACAAAAACAAGGGTGGAAACAGAGAATAAAAGTTCACGTGCAATCGTCTCCCTGAAGTCTGTTGAATAAATTCAGTGGGCAGATTGAGTGTTCGTGTAGGGTCCACGCCAAGCCCCTTGGGCACCAAAGGTAACCCTGATCACATCTTCAACTGCTACCAAGCCAGTCCCAGGGGTCGTGCCTATTTATCAACTCCTCATCTATTTTAGTGCGTGAAACGATGACAAATATATCGCATTTTTTGCAGAATAGGATTCCTATGCTTTCTTTATTCTAAATATCAAGTATTTAACTGTACGCATGCCACAACAGACTATGGGATGGAACCAGAAGTCACACTTGTAATACCCGTCTGACTCAGGACAGCCTAAAGCAACCTCTTCTCTCATCTCCAGACTGTGGGCACGACATACCGTACAAACGAATGTTCAGTAGTGATCGCCATGCAGAGTCATCAAGGAATCCAGTTATTTGAGGAACAGCACGCTAGTTGTACACACGAGAACAGTCAAACAGGAGCTCTACTAGGGACTTGTGCTATATAGCGTTATGTTAGAGTGCAATGTTCAAAGATGGCACCAAACATCAGGGGAGAGAGCAAGAGAGAAGACAATCAGAAACGCAATGGGTGAACTTCCAGTACAAGAAGGAAAGTGCAGAGATAGGAACTCAAGCTCTTTCAGCGCGTAGGAAAGGAAGCCTGGGGTGCATACTAAGGAGACTACACATCCTGGACAGCTGGGCACAGCAGCAGCTCAGAGTGCCTGTGCGTGCTGGTGGAAGCAGGGCCTTCCACGTTGTTTTTGCTGCTTTAAGTAAGGTGCTTTTCTATTTTCCTCAACAGATATACTGTGCGTGAGGGAAAGACATCTCTGTAAACACAGACAATGGTTTATTTTTCTATCAAAGCAATGGCGAGGTGCAGGCAGAAATACTTTCAAAGCACAGGGTGAAGAGTACAAGCCAAAAAACAAAAAGCCCAACTCCTCCCATCCATGGCAGACTGATTCCTGCTAGCCACCACATCCTTGTATGGGGGACTTTATTCTTGGAAGCAGGGCGAGGACAGGATGGAAAAACGCATGGTCTCCATCTGGGAAGGATCTGCTTCCACACGAGGTGTATTGTCCATCACAGATATACAGTCAGCTGCTGCTCGGCTTCGCCTCCAGCCATGGACCACTGGCTGCAATCTCGGAAGTGGGACCAGAAGGCAAACAAGAGCAGCTAGGCCATCAAACAGCTTCCTGGAGAGTGGTCGAAGACCTCTAAAACACTGAAAGTTGTTGGGCACTGCTTGAATGGGAGGAGTTGTCTTGTACTCTACACGCTGGACCAGAACCCAGCACAGGGCCATAGGTATATTGCTGCAAAGTGCCAGAAAACATGTTCGCTTGCTGCTCGAGCAAAATCCAACATGAGGTCTTCTACAGGTACATCAGCAATGATCACTACATCACTGAGGAGGAAAGTTCTTAAAAAGGTGAAGTGTTGGCTTAGAGTTTCGGGGCTTCATTGGACTCATGCAGAAGTATCCCCACTTTAAAACAAGCGCAGATATACCTCTGCACGCCCTCCCACAATCCCCACGCTATTTCTGGAACAGAGAGAGGGTCTCTGGGAATACACTGTCAACTGTGTTGTACGTATGTAAATGGACAATAGTGCAAAATGGTTACATTGGAAAGTTACTTACATTAAAAAACAAGAATCCTCCTCTTAGCTGCAATTTTTCCAAAACTATAATGCCTCTTTAAGGACTGTCCAGAGGGTTAGCAATTATATCTTTACAGAGTATGCGGACGTGCCCATGAGACTTTCCTTCTCTACTGGTGAGAAAACAAAAATTGGTTTTAAAAGGTAACCTGTAGCCAAGTTGTATTGTTTGCTAATGCTCCCTGTTCTTTAAATCAGGATACGCTCCTTAATGCAGTTGTGAAGAAGCACGTCTGGCTAAGTACATGATTTTTGTTAAGGGACACCATCTGAATCCGTAGTAACAATCTCAGAGTGCATTCCCTGAAGGATTCCTTTGGCCTCCACTAGGTAAAAATATAACAACAACCTCAGAGGATGCCAGTTCTGTGATGGGGACACAATATTCACAGATTCTGTCAAGTCTCCAAAGAGCTAGGGGAAACTATATTTGGTGCAGCTAATAAACCAGGTAGAAAGCTGTTCTGGGTCAGTAGTATAGTACAGAAAGAACACATCTTTGAAAAAGGTGGAAGGGCTTGTACACCAGAGGACAATGTTTACCTACCTCTAAGCCTGTATCCACCTCAACTCTGATTGTAAGAAACAGCTAGGTTTCCACCCATCTCCCCATTCTGAAGCCACGAAACTCTAAGTTACAGAAGAAAAACATGATTTTCTTTTCCTATGTTTCAGTCTTGGGAAGCCTTGTTAAAGCCCTACTCACAAAGAGAAACAGCTGCCTTGATTATTTTCCGCTTTTTGTTTTCTTTCTCCACTTGTTTAAAGTCAGCTAACCCTTTCTGTCACCGGCGTCCTGGTGTCTACAGGCTCATCCCTGCCAGGCCTCGGCATGCTTGAAGAAACCATGTCTTTCCTATCGCACTGGTCTGTCAGTGGAGGTTTTGCAGCCTCCGTGGAGCGGCTGTCACTCTCAGGGCCACATCTCGGCAGCTTATCATCTCTGCAAGCTTTGCTGCTCAAGTCCTGAGGCTCATCAGCACTGCTGTCGTCCCTTGAGCTCTCTGGGTTGGGCCCGGTGTCCTTGGACTCTGAGTGGTGATGGTGGTGGTGGTGATGATGATGGTGGTGGTGGTGGTGATGCTCCTTTGAGCCGCTCCTTCCTTTCGGACTCCCTTCTTTACTTTTCCGAACTGGGCTCCTGGAGGACTTCTGTCCTTTGTTGCTGTTCTCCTCCACTGAGACAAAACTCTCCGGCGTTGTGGTCTCCTTGACCTCTACGCTGACTGTCTCACGGGTTTTGCGTTTTTTGATGGGCAGCACAGTCTCGCGGATTGGCTGGCTAGCAGACTCTTTCACTGGCTTTTTTGTTGTAGCTTCTACAACGGCTGTGACTGTTGTAGCTGCTACTGTTGCAACAGCCGCAGTGGCCACCACTGCAGCATGAGTACTACCATGTGTACTACCGGGCTTCCTGCCCCTCTTCTTTGGAGCGGCTTGGTCGCCAGATTCAGATTTCCTTTTCCTTCCTGGTCGCTTGATTACTAGAACCTGTTCAGAAGTTGTTGCTCCTTCTTCTTCACTGGTCGAAAAAGGCATTTTGACCAGCAGCTTCCCGGGGCTTTTCTCAATAACCCGTTTGACTTGAACACCCTCTGATATGAACTTCGGCTTGGCTTTCACACTCCCTTTTGGTCTTCCCCTACCACGACCAGAGGCAGAAGCTTTTGGAGTTTTTACTTTTTTAGGAGGTTTCTGCTCCCGCCGGGAAGGGCTGCCTCGCCCAGTGACAGTAAAGTCAAAATCATTAGGGTCGAGCGTCGTGTCTCCTACCTTTTGGAAGTATGCAATAAGTTCAACTTTGGAGCGAAAAGCTTTTCCTTGGGGGCTGCAGAAAAGGGAAAAAGAAAGCAAATTAGCAATTTGAAGTTGAGAAATGTAAAGTCATGAACTATTAGAGAGTCATTCTGAAATGTGTTAATTAAGCTGAGCTCATAGATACAAAGGCCATTCATGGCAGATCCCTTCCAGTCTGTTCATCTTCCTTCAATACAACCCAAGCACTAATCCCACAATTTTCCCAAAAGCTGTTCCTCCCGCTTCCTTTGTAGTCTCAATGCCATGGATCTGACCTAAGGGCTGTAACATTCTATTGATGTATTGCTCCGCTTGGAGGCAGTTTTCTCTGCTCACTATCTCATAGAGGAATGAGTTTAAAAAAAAGACCCGGACACATGCCTTCTGATCTCTCTGTTAACCCTTTGATTAGTCACTAGAAAGCAGGAGAACAACTTGGTTGGAATTACAGTGGAATACTGAAGGCCTGCCCGTATCCAATACATCTTTTCCATGACAAACCACTTCCTCAACTATCACTTTCAGTTATTCTAACTAGTTCTACCAACCACAAAAAGCTACGGCTAGGCTGGAAGGGTACGATGATGACCTGCATACATAACAGAGGCCAAGGCTTGAACCTTACTGGTTAGTTACATCTTCACTCAGGGTCCCACCATCTTCAATGCACATCCATACCCTGTTCAGGTGGGCAGTGTGGATGAATGGAAATCCTTGCGTTTATCAGAAAAAATTCTGGAGGACCGCGGAGGCAATGCTTTTATTAGCCATGCTCTCAGAAGCCACCAGAGGATAAATAAGTGGGAAGTTATACTGTTAAATCTCTAGTCTTCTTTAAACCTTGTTCCCAGAAGAACAACATGCAACGGAAGTTCTGTTATAAAGTTGTGCCCTTTAACGCTCCCCCTTCAAGAGAAGGGTCTTGGAATTCTTGATTTCATCCTTCTTGGGCATTCTGAGAGTATCTCCCAGTTGTCTTGTTGAATGTCTTATATTTTACCAAAGAACAGTAGTAAAAAAGAAAATATTAATTATGTGTAGTCCCGATTCTGCTTCTTAGACATCTTACTTAGATGTAGAACCATTGGAATAATACACCGCTGCATGAGAGGACCCCAGAACACTTTATAGCCAAAATATATTTTAGTGATGTTGAAAAGTGTAGCATATGTGCAAATGTAGAGGAGAAACCTCAAAAGCATAAAAAGGGCACGATTTTTTTAAATTTGATACAAAACAAAAACCCCTTTCTCAAAACAACATTACAGCACATAGAGCATAAACCCCTGTCTAATATGTCTAAATAATTGAGGGAAAGAGCAGCCAGGTAGGCATTACTATCAGAAGAGTTTAGAAAGTATGTCATTTTTAGAGTCTGAAAGGTTTCATTTCCCATGATGTACCAGTTGCCTCAGAAAATCATTCCTTTTTGGAGGATACACTGAGATAACTAGATTATAATCTCTTGACTTTAAAAAAAAAATCCCATATAGGAGAGCTAGAAAGCCAAAGAGGCGGGTAAGTCATTTATGACTTAAACGAAGATGTCTATGATGCAGAACCAAAACTACAAGTAAGGAACCATGACTTATTATGTATTGCAGGATATTCATTAATGTTCAAATAGAATAGCAAGCAATTACATCATCACCACACTCTGTGCTCTAAGTGATAAAGGATACAGACTAAAATAAACTCCAAGGAGAGCCTCGTCCATGAAGATTTCTTAGAGTAGTTTGACCTTCATTAGGCCTAGCTCTCGCCTATGAATCAAGACCACAGTGTGGACTGATTTCCAAGGGGCCGACATATAGATATCTGTTTGTGAAATGGTTGTTAGCCAGGTTGCAGTCACTTTTTCCCTGGTGGAATGGATTCTAGGGTTTCCTGGCAGAAAGTTATCCGCCAATTGATAACAGAAAGACATTCAAGACCATAACAGGTTGGAGAGAAGCAGCAAATGCACTTCGGGAGAAACCTCAATCGTCGATACACACACGCCTGACATCTGCCTTCTTCCAGAAGTAACTGGGATGGACAGGAAGGTCAGGTGATTAAGAGAAAAAACACTTGCGTCAGGCAGAGGCAGATTTGCAGGACCCGATCCACGCCACCAGGTACTGGTGGAGTGCCACTGAAGTAGGGAAAGAGGAAACCAAGGGAGAGGGGAAGGGGGCTGTTCCAAAAGTGACGCTGGAGGAGAAGAACGCAGAAGGAGTCTGTCTGGAGGAGTGGAGCTGGACGCCTTCTTCATCCCAAGACAAAAAAGATATTAAGAGCCACAAACAGGAGGGAGCTTCCAACTGCGATGTCGAAAGTTATCTTGAAATGACTAACTCACCCATCCTTCATAAGGAAAGCGGTGCTGAGTTCCCGGATGCCACAGGACAAGAAACAGGATGTGACCTGAGGCAAGTGGCTGAAGGTGATGGGGACCTCTCACATCAGAAAGAATTAGGTGCACCTAAAAGTGGGGGAAGGGGTTGTATGGCACTCAAGTGCCTCAAAATTCAGACACCAGGATTCATAGATCAAACAAATATCTTCTTTTGTAATATTGTTAAAATAGGCAAGCAAATGAAGAGACCATCATCCATTTTGTTTTCACAAATGGTGAAACCTTGCCCTTAATATTGTTTTCTCATCTTAGTTTTTGCTTCTATTTCTGTTATTCAAGCACCAATGTTCCTCCTCTGTGCGGAAGACAGATGGAGCCATGTAGATCCCATCCCTAGGAGCCTGCTGAAGAAACACTCATTTGAAAGTAATTTGCTTGCTTGAAAGAATACCATATAAAAGAAAGTACAATTATTCAAATGAAGTATAGATTCAAATGTCCTGGAGATATATATCCTGTACAGACACCCAGTCTAACAAGAGATAGATTGCTTTGAGGTAACTAGGCTTATGCACATTGAGTCACAGTGGGTAAACAGTTGACTGGACTTAATGTTCTTGTCTAAATAAAATGTAAAACCCTCCTAACGTCTATCAAGTGCAAGAAACTCTCACCTGGAGTACATGGGTTATAGAAGAGACAAGGGAGAGTACTAGCTTGTTTAACGTGAAAAATCTGAAACCACCTTTGTAAAAAAAAAAAGTGGATAGTTCCTCAGGAGTTCCTTGCTGGAGAGGAAAATTGCACAAGATTGAACAGCCCAAAGAGCACATACATTAATAAATTTGCAAGCTTATGTGATGGCTTCTAAAATGCTGTCTTCTATGACAGATGCTACAATGAAGCTCTGCGAATAGGTCCAAATGGAGGACCCATTCATTTTAAAATAACTAAATTGAGTTCACAAACCTCTGAAGGTGCCCTTACAGGATGAAAACGTTCCTTTAGGCCTTCCAGGAAAGTTTTCATTGAAGGGACCTTACTAAAGATGTCTCATGATGTCCTTTATATAAGCTTTTATCGCTGCAAGGTGGACTTTGAGGAAAACTTCAACTATGGTTGAGCAAGATGTCACTAAAAAGAAAGAATCAAATCTTATTGGCAGAAGAAGGGATTGAGACCCTTCTGTTGGCACCATACATTGAATATGTTACTTACCTGTAAATGCAATTATCCAGTATTGGTTTCTTTCATAGATTCACATGCTTGAATCATTTCCCGTCGTCGAAGTGGGTGTCCCACTGTTCCATAGTAAAGCAATATGTATAACTATCATAGGCTATAATGGCACTAGGCCTTCGGTTTAATTGCCTATCTATGTCCTTTTTAAAAAAAGGACCAACTCCCGCAACTCTAAGGAACTCTTCAGCATCATTCAATAATTAATCAAACCCCCAGCGAAACCTCCGACGCCCCTCCCTTCCAGGACCTCTGCAACAAACTCGGCTCCTACTTCCATCACAAAATCAGGACTTTACAACAACTTCGATGAACGGAACCAAGGCACCCACACTACACCTACCACCGGCAACACCACCCAGCTTACCATCACTTCCTGGGTCCCTGTCATCACAGAAGACACCGCTAAGACCATGAGGAGCATACACTCAGGCGCCCCCACTGACTCCTGCCCACTGCACATAGCCGCCTTCGCTATAGCACCCGAACTACGACGTACTATCAACTACACTCTCTAAATAGGCATGTTCCCCGATGAATGGAAACGCGCAGAAGGCAAGCCCCTCCTCAAGAAGCCCTCTGCAGACCCGACAGACCTCAAGAACTAAAGACCCATCTCTCTCCTCTTCTTCGTAGCCAAAGTCACCAAGAAGATTGTCAACAACCAGCTGACGAACTCCATAGAATCTAACTCGATCCTCAACACTTCCCAATCCGGATTCCACAGCAACCACAGCACCGAAACCGCCCTCCTAGCCACTACGGACGATATCTGCACTCTCCTCGACCAAGGCCACACGGCTGCCCTCATTCTACTAGAGTGCTCAGCAGCCTTCAATGATGTCTCCCACCGCACACTAACCGCCAGACTCCACGATGTCGGCATACAGGTAACTGCCCTAGACTGGATCCGCTCCTTCCTCACCGGCCGAACTCAAAGAAACAGACTCCCACCCTTCCTCTCCGAACCCACAGATATCAGCTGCGGAGTACCCCAAGGATCCTCACTCAGCCCCACGCGCTTCAACATCTACATGGCCCCCCCTTGCTATCATCGTCAGAAACTATGGAAAGACAAAAGAAGTCGCATCCTGGATGAGAAGCAGCTGCCTGAAGCTCAACTCGGAAAAAACTGAAGTCCTCGTCCTCAGATCCACCCCCTCTGCATGGGACAACACCTGCTGGTCCACTGCCCTCGGCAACCCTCCTACACCCACGGACCATGCCAGCAACCTCGGTATCATACTCGACTCCTAACTCACCGTGAACTGACAGGTCAACGCCGTATCTTCCACGTGCTTCAATACCCTCCGCATTCTCCGCAAGACCTTCAAATGGATCCCCGCCGTATCCAGAAAGACCGTCACCCACGCACTCATAACCAGCAGACTGGACTAAGGGAACACCCTTTATGCCGGGATCAACAAATCTCTACTCCTCAAATTCCAGACCATCAAGAACACTGCAGCCACACTCGTCCTCGGCATCCCACGACAAGACCACATCACCCAGCACCTATGAGACCTCCACTGGATCCCCGTCGTAAGGAGAATGACCTTCGAGCGGCTCATTCACACCTACAAATCTCTCCACAAAACCGGACCCCAATGCTTCAACGAAATAATCTTCTTCTAAGCTCCCAAGAGAAACCTGCGCTGTGCCGACCTTGCCCTGGCCGAAATCCCACGCATCCGCAGAGCCAAAACGGGAGGAAGAGCCTTTTCCTACATCGCAGCCAAGACCTGGAACAAACTCCCCCCTTAGCATCAGACGAACCCCCACACTGCAAGCATTCAGGAAGAGCCTCAAGACCTGGCTCATCAGATGAGACGGAGCTGCTCAAATCCCCCCTCCCCCCAGCGCCTTGAGACCCTTATGGGTGCGTAGTGCGCATCACAATTCCCTGATTGATTGACTTGAACCATGACCAATCAGGTGCTAGCACCCTTTAGAATACTCCCAAGAGAGGCAGAGTTCCTCAGGTTTTCAAGCACAAGTAGGAATACCATCCCTAGTCATAAGGGGCGCCTCTCAGGGGAGGAGGGTGGGTTGCATGTCAATCTATGAAAGATACCAATACTGGATACTTGCAGTCACAGGTAAGTAACTATTTTCTTATCCAGCATTGGATCTTTCATAGATTCACATGCTTGAATCAGAATAGCAAGCAGTATTATAGGTAATTTAAGAACCCTTAGAGGATGGTGGGTGACAAAGCAATAAATATATATATATATATATATATTATCTACTGGCGGTCGCCAGTAGATAGATATAGTTAGGATCGTGTTTCCATAGGAAATCCGCAACATTCTATTTTGAATAACTTTGGCGCCGATTGACGAATCCTCGCGAAATGTTCAAAATAGGTGGGGCGCTCCGCTCCGCTCCTTCCTTGAAAGTCTCGGGGGGATTCGTCAAGCGGGGGCTGAGAAAAAGGGGGGGTCCCAAAACGCGTTTTCCCCATGCATTTTTCCATAGGACCTTTAGTCCAAGCTACAGCCCGAACGGCTGAACAGAATTACTTGAAATTTGGCAGAGAGGTAGTCCTCAGGTCAGGCATGTGCCTTTTGCAGGTCTGGTGTAAATCTGTTCAGTATTTCCTGAGAAAATAGCATTTAAATCAATATATATATCTATAGGCGCGCTCCGAGCGCGTACGGTAAGCTTACCGTACGCGCACGCCGCCGTGCGCGAGCTTAATTCTGATTGGTGGTTACATGACTGTAAACATTCGAATCGGTCGAAATCAGGACGTGTCGGCCGCCATTTTGTGTGTCTCACACTGATAAACAAAGGTGGAGAACGTGAAAAGGGGGCAACGAAGAGAGTTGCAGACCCCCTAGCGTTTGTCAGGGGGTCCAAGAAGGACCCAAAAGTATGAAAAATACATTTTAAATTTTTTATCTAAAAAATCGCGGGGTGCGCGTACGGTAAGCTTACCGTACGCACACGGCAGAAAAAAATAAAAAATAATAATATATATATATATATATATATCTATATACACACTCTCTACTGGCGGTCGCCAGTAGATAGTTATAGTTAGGACCGTGTTTCCATAGGAAATCTGAAAATTCTATTTTGAATAACTTTGGCGCCGGGTGACAAATCCTCGCGAAATTTTCAAAACTAATGGGGCACTCCGCTCAGCTCCTACCCTGAAAGTCTCGGGGAGATTCGTCAAGCGGGGGCCGAGAAAAAAGGGGGTCCCAAAACGCGTTTTCCCCATGCATTTTCCCATAGGACCTTTAGTCGAACGTACAGCCCGAACGGCTGAACAGAATTACTTGAAATTTGGCAGAGAGGTAGTCCTCAGGTCAGGGATGTGCCTTTTGCATATATGGAGTCAATCTGTTCAGTAGTTCCTGAGAAAATTACAGTTAAAAGCATATACATATCTATAGCCGCGCACCGTGCGAGCACCCTAACGTGCACAAGCGTATTTCTGATTGGTGGTTACATGTTAGTCAACGTTCGAATCGGTCGAAATCAGGAAGTGTCGGCCGCCATTTTGTTTGTTTTCAGTGCGAGAGTGAAAAAGGAAGGTGGCGAACGTGAAAAGGGGGCAGGGTAGAGAGTTCCTGACCCCCTAGCCTTTGTCAGGTGGTCCCTGAAGGACCCCGAAGGCTGAAAATTAAAAAATAAATAAAAAAATCGCGGGGGTGCGTGCACCGTGCGCGCATGGTGAAACCCCCCCCCCAAAAAAAAAAATGTATTACGTAGTTTATTGTAAAATAAATATATAAAAAAACAATAATACATACATAACTTAGCATTTAAAAAACCGTACAAATTCACTGAAAAAACCATAGGTTTCACACACGTTATAGTTAGGAATTAGCATTTAAAAAACCTTGCAAATTCACTTAAAAAACCATAGGTTTCACACATGTTATAGTTAGGTGGATATTTCACTCGTAAAAAACCAATGAAATTCCCCCGTTATAGTTAGTTCAGATAACTATAACTCGCGCGACCGCCACTCTATCACAAGGATGATGTCATCAGTGATGTCATGAGTGATGCCACTGACCATGTCATGAGTGATGTAATATGTGACGTCATGAGCAGGATTGCGGGCGCGCGAGTTATAGTTATCTGAACTAACTATAACGGGGGAATTTCATTGGTTTTTTACGAGTGAAATATCCACCTAACTATAACATGTGTGAAACCTATGGTTTTTTAAGTGATATATATATATATATATATATATAAAACGTTTCCATAGGAAAAGCATTTTTAGTTTTGCCAATAACTTTGCCGCAGCATTGACGAATCTTCACGAAATGTTCAATAAAACCTTCCCTTTTCGGTTCAGCTGCTGTGCTGAAAGCTTCAGGGTGATCCGTCAACAGGGGGCCGATAACATGTTTTCCCATGTTATCTCTATGGGGATTTTATATTTGTTAACATGACTGCAGCCCGAACTGCTGAACGTAATTACACCAAATTTGGCAGAAAGCTAGATGTTGGTACAGAAAGCTTTCTTTCTGTGATTTGGTGTAAATCCGTTCAGTAGTTTTAGAGATATTTAAGTTGAAAAAATATAAATATCTGGGGACGCGAAGCTGTGCAAAATTAAAATTGGCATGCTTGTCAAGTGACTGGGTCCCACAATATATTTCAATGGCAGGGATGTAGCTGAATCCTAGACAATGTCAAAGTCCAGATTATAAAATTTAATCTGTAACTTTTGACAGGAAACAGCTACAAAAGTCATTCAAGGACTAGTAATATTTAGTAAATATCAAGTCTAATGGAAAAGCCAGATTTTTAATAAATATTTAGAAGGTTACAGTTTACCTGTCAGAACGTCCAATAGGCTAATTAATTAGTATTGGCCTCCTAACAGCTGGTATGCAAGTACTTGATTTTAATTAGGTGTGAAAACTGCTCCCAGACCAGAACGATGGCTAGGTCTGGTGAAAGAATGGACAGGGACCTGCAGAAGATCAGAAGAGGACTGGATCTGCGGTCTGTGACCTAAGAGGAGCCCAAAAAGACTGTACCTACACCCTCTTGTACCCAGGACAAAGAGGTGGACTCCAGAGGTCAGATGGTTTGTTGTGTGTCGATTTAGATACCGTATATAGGTTTCCCGATTCATGTCCTTATATAGGCACAATTCGTAGTGCCCATATTTAGGCACAGAAATCCTACCCTTATTTAAGTCATTTCCCATGCTAACCAAATACAGGCATGGTCACCTACATCCGTTCATCTATGTCACAGCAAGTTCTTGGAAAACCAGACTCTTAAGCCTTTAGGACTTCCCCTTGCTTGGATATTGATTTCTCCAAGAACTCATTTATTATGCATGAACATCTATTCCTTAGGGGTTCATTCATGACGTTCTTCTGCCCGACTTTTACGTCAATACTGGCATTCCTAAACACCTTCAAGGTATAAATATACCTTCACTTACCATGGCAAACCACAGTTTGGCTGTCTACTTGCACGACGCGGCTCGCCACGGCAAGTTCGGAAGGAAGTCAAGTCCCCGCCTGATGCACTGACTAGACGCTGTTATCCTCCTCGCAGAGAATCCAGCTCCAGTGTTTCTGAATTCCCTTGCGGGGTGTTAGAGATCGAGACTCGGAAAGAGATTCCAACCTCACTCATTCTAAGGTATGGAGCGGACTAGAACCTAGAGGGACTTTTGGCAAATCTTGGCAACTATAGCTAAACTAGACCATAGACAAACAGCACATACGTCTTACCTCGTACTACACTTAGGGTAGGTACACTGGGGTAGAACTAGCTAGAAGCATCAGATGAGTATTAACATTTTAGCCAGTGTTATTTATGTATGTATTTTTATGAATATCTGTCATAGCTATAAACCAGGCTATTGCAGTAATATTTTACCTTACTGCTAACGCTGTACATATTTTACTTCACATTCTGTCTTACGATTGTAGCAGTTCATATCTCTTGCACGAGAAATAAGACTGTTCAATAAACCCTTTTTATTGAAACTCCCGTCTATTTCTGTGTAACCCTGTGTAAACTAAGCATGCACAATTGACTAAGTGAAACTGTTATCTATTGTTTCCACGATTCTGAGATTGTTCCGATTCTAAGGGAAACAAAGTTGTCATGTTTATGAGGTTGTCAGAAACTAATTCCTTCTTGTTTATTGGAGAAGTTTCTAGTGACCTCTGAGTTAGCTGACACAAACAAGTAATTACGTTTAATGTACTCGATAGAGACATACTGACCTCAGTCCTATGTCAAAACTATAGTGTATATTATTCCAATGCGCAGGGCCTATCAGGAATATAGGAACTAGACTACATGGCGCCCAACGGTTTGGTAAGGCACTAATTTAACGCTAGATACTGAAGTATCTCATTCCTGCTTTTCTCAGAGACCCCTACTCATAATACTCCATAAGAAGTCTGGAGTGGGTAGGGATAATATCCGCCATAGCTGAGTAGGACAAAAATTCTATGTATTAGCTGTTTGACTTGTTCAACGTTGAAGGATACAGTGTTCCAAAATATTGTGTACCATATCTTTGTTCCCTTGAAACTTGCTCTGCAATTTTCATTAAACAAATGTCCCAAAACGAGGATAACAACACCGGAACCGGTGGAGCTGTTCCCGGCGATGTCACAGCAGCTTTTGATTATACAGGTTTTGATGAAAATGCCAAAATCATCGCTCCAAATTTAAGGACAGCCATCACTCTAAAACTTATAAAACATGGCCTAACACCAAGAGGTGGTAGAGCAGTTTTTGTGATAGAGGCACATGAATCTCACCAGACAGAGGTATTCTATTCATGGATAGTATTCCCAGAATAAAATCCAGTAACTAAAACGTTTCACTTCTACTAGAAGATGAACCACCTGAGGAATATATTCCTTTCGAGGATATTGAAATTCCACTCACATACCAGGAGCATGATCTTTGGTTTAAAGGCGCCCTACAACATTACAATCACATTACCAGGCTCGGTCCACTAGGTAGAACAGGAGCAACATGGGCGATTTTAGCTAGCTACACACCTCATACGGACATTGAAGAAATGTCAGACGTAGAATTACTTGCTCAACTCAAGGAGTTGATCAAAATATATAGACAATTGGTTCAATATGTCATGCAGACTTTCACAGTCCAACCAACAATAGCCATTCCTAGACAAACCTCTCACCAGGGGAATGCGCTAAAAATCACACCACAGACTTTATATGCAGTCATGGGTAAAATGCCCACAAAACGTGAACAAATTCCGTTCTGGATAGCTAAAAAATTTACTCAAATCGAAGCGGTATTTCCTAATACCAGCCCTTATGAGAAACATAGAATTCTAACAATCTGTTTGCCAATGGGGATCACACCACATCTGGAAGACTGCACCACTTGGGGCACCGTCTTTGCTGCTATCTACACTAAAACACATGGTGTTCCGTCTATGGCGGTAATACCTGATGTCCTGAAACAAATTCAAAACGAACACGGGGCAGAGCCTGCTCTGCATTTAGGTATGAAGTTACTGAAAAATTTCGACCAGGTCTCAACAATAATATTATCTAATATTAAAGGAGAAGCAGCATCAGTGGCAATCCGCCAGAAATTAAGGGAATTTGATGTAACAGAACAACCACAAGAACTAGCCAGAATAATAGAAAAATCCTATGAAGAATTAGGCCGAGACAGTTTGTGAGGGAAACCAGTTAAACCACAACTGTCTGAAAGTCCTGAAAAGGCCTTTACTAAAAACAATCCTGCCTCTTCCAAAAAGAAGTGGGAAAATGATAAACAACATTCAAAAGAGATAGATTCTCAATCCCGAGGTAGGTCTCCTCAAAAGGAGCCCTCTGAAAGGAGGTATTACCTCAGGAATAGGGATAATTTGAGAAAACCTGGCAGGTATCAAGATACTGATACACGTTCCTCTCATACCTTTCAGATATCTTCACAGACATCCAAAAGAAGAGGACGGTCAGATCACAAAGAAGAACGCGTGAAGTCCAAAGACAACCAAAACACGTTCAGAAAAACAAACCAAAACCTCAATTCTCCAAGAAGAAAGTAGCAGGTCTGAAGATAAGACATGCCGAGGATTCCGAGAACACAACTCAAGAATGGAGAATGGGCTCAAACAATGTTGGACAGTGCAGCAGAAGTGACAATAGCTCGCCAGAACCTGAAGGGACTTCTGGAGACAGTGGACTTGAATGAAGACATTCGAGTTTAGACTGTAGACACCAGGGTTGGCTCTCCACATAGGTTATATGAAATAACACTCCGGATGGAGGGAGACATACCAAGAAAAGTGAAAGCACTCTTTTGAGAGCATCTTTCAAGGGGTTATGACATACTTCTAGCAGAACGGGACTGGCCACCAGAATTTGTCAGAGAGTGCCCACATGGCGAAGACATCATTATGCCAGCCTTCTCCAACCATGTTCCAGTACATTTAAAATATACTTATGCCAGGAAATGGGCAGTGGCCCAAGCCCCAGCATTATACAAAAATCATGTAGGATGGGATGAGGATTCACCTCACCATAAGATCCAGTTAAAAAATTAACCAACTGCACAAAGGCAGTTTCCAATTAAGCAAGAAGCTAAAAAACAGGTCAGGGAGATTTTAGATCAACTTGAATACCAATTAGTGATTGAAACATGCACTTCATCAATGAACAATCCTTTGTTTCCTGTTTCCAAACCAGACAATACATATCGTCTAGTTTCGGATTACAGACACCTAAACTCTTGTTGTAAAACATTTGCATTGCAAAATGCACATAGTACAGTACTAATGAATAACATTGTGCGTAAAAAACATAAAACCACATTAGATATTTCTAACGGTTTCTTTTGTCAAAACATAGCACCTGAAAGTAGGTATTTGACAGCTTTCTCAATAATGGGGACCCAGGGTCAATTCTGTCATTTCCCTCAGGGATTCAAGAATAGTCCAGGGTTATTCTCAGCAAGGGTAACCGAGTTACTACAAATTTATGATGACAAGGCATTGTCATATGTAGATGATATCTATCTGACAGACGATGACCTGAACAAGCACTTGAACAGAGTGAATACCATTATACTGGGATTTACCTCTGAAGGTTATAAATTCAATTAAAAAAAAAAAAATCGAGAATTGCTCATCTCAACGTCCTTTTCCTAGGATATGAACTAGCAAATGAAGGCAAAAGCCTGGCAGCCAACTTTTTAGAAAAGTGTACACTGCTCCAACCTGCAAAAACAATGAAAAACTTATAATTGATTCTAGGTTTCCTAACTTTTGGAAGAACATACATTCTAAACTACGCAGAAAGGGATAAACCTCTCTACGAATTAATAAAACCTGATTTCAAAATCACACATTGGACACGGGACCACACAGATATCCTGCGTTCACTTCAAGCTGACATGTTAGCAACAAAACACTTACAAACACGCGTAAACGTACGCAACTTAGTGATCCGAATAATTACGGGTCAATGTGGATTCACCTACTT
The DNA here is from genome assembly GCF_964204655.1 of Triturus cristatus. Lineage (NCBI taxonomy): Eukaryota > Metazoa > Chordata > Amphibia > Caudata > Salamandridae > Triturus > Triturus cristatus. The sequence continues at coordinate 1,217,761,625 of NC_140593.1, forward strand.
AACTTTTAACGAAGGTGAAAAAGTACCAATTGCATACAAATCACATTTCTATGCAAGCAGAAATGAAATTCACATTGGCAGAAAAAAATCTGACAGCAGTTCAAACCGCTGAAGCAAAATAAAGAGCCCTTGCACAGTGGAAACGCATTATGGTCGTAACCCCTGTACCAGCCTTAGAGGCAGTTACAAAAGCGAGTATTCCAAATGCAAAAGCTATACATCCAAGATGGATACAATGGGTTAATTCTCTTGCTGCAACTGATGTTGAATATGTTTTTGATCCTTATTTGAAAACACAAGCATTCCTGAAATACGGACACGAAATTCCTCTGCCTAATGAAATTCTCCCTCTTGACCAGTACGAATTTATAATTTATACTGACGGATCTGCATAACCCGCTACGGCAAGTAAGCAAGCTTATAGTGCAGCATGCGCGATCATTAAACGTCGTATGTGCGATGGTAAATTTAGACCAATGGTCACAAAAACGCAATCTCTAGGAGATTGTACAGCTCAGCGAGCTGAACTACAAGCACTTAAAATGGCACTTGAAAATACGGATCTCAAATTCCCCACACTGATTGTGTGCGATTCTTTTTATTGTGTTCAATCATACAATGAATACTTACAGAATTGGCTTCAAAATGGTTTCAAAGATGCAAAAGGTGGCACAATTAAGCATAAAACGTTTTGGGAACAGGTACTTCAGTTGCGAAACGGACTACAAAACACTCACATGATACACACGTTGAGTCATCAACATGATGGCGTTCACGTTGAAGGGAATTAATTGGCTGATAAAGCCGTTAAAGGGGCTGAGCAAATGGCTTCCGTAGCTGCAATCCCTCGTTCAAAAACAAAAATAGAGAGTGAAATAATACTGGCTGTCAATGCTTCAAGCAAAGGCAGCGGTGCAGCGTTACCTAAAAAGTTTCCACTCAAATACTCATATATAATTGATGCGAACAATGTTCCGTTTGCTCGAATCCCTGGAGTGGGGGATAGGGTAATACCAAACAAGGAACATAGATTAGGACTAATCATAGCAGCACATGAAGGAATCGCCTCTGCCCATGCAGGTGTTTCTGCCACCGTATCGTTATTAAAACAGAGATACTGGTGGCCAGGCATTAGGAAACAGACCAGGAATTATGTTTTGGACTGCGAAATATGCCAGAAGATGAAAGTCTCTACTGTGAAACGTCCTGCGCAGACGCCCCTGTTAATTTCAGATAAACCATTAGCATGTGTTTACCTGGACCACTGCGGTCCCTTACAAAGGGATGGTAACTATAAATATATCATGGTCGCAGTGGATTCGTGTTCAAGGTTCCTTTGGATGTGGCCTCGGCGCCCGGCTGACGCTCGAACTATTATAAAAGATATGCGAGTCTTTATCGGCACATACGCAATTGGCACACTACATTCTGACCAGGATCCTGTGTTTAGCTCTCGAGCTTACAAAGAAGCCATGGCTAGCTTGGGTGTAGCATTGTGGTATTCTTCTCCATTCCATCCTGAGGGAAATTCTGTTGTGGAAAGAAAAAACCGGGACATAAAGCAGTCTATAACAGCCAGGGTATTAGGTTGGGGTGATGGGTGGGTCAAACATCTTTATGGGGTCCAACGCTCATTAAACAATTTGCCAAGAAGTTCTCTAGGGGGTGTCACTCCATATGAAGTCCTATTTGGAACTAGAGTGTTGATTCCGGACCTTGACATAAAGGGCACAGTGGTGGAAATTAAAAAGTTTGATATCAAAGATCATTTGGCTGTGTTACAGGACTTAAATGAACTAAGATCGAAACACAGCAATGTGTTCCTGAAGCCAACCACCACTGGGGAAAAACCAACCGTCCCAGCAAGGCCTGTCTGGATCCCAAAGCTTGGTGATCTAGTCAGAGAAAAGATCACGGACAAGAAGGAATTTGGGCCTTCTTACAGACAACTAGTACCTGTCCTAGCAATCCACGGATCAAGAACAGTACTACTGCCGCCCCTTGCTGGTAAAAAGGAGAAAAGATTTGTGTCCATCGACCTGATCAAACTACACTTATTTAAAATTTCATTAAGTGACTTTATTACCTCTAGCACGTTTTCTGATGATTGGGACTTCGAGACTGTTAATAACATGATGTCTGATCTAGAGTTGTCTGCAGTATTCACAAATCATGAATATTTAGAGGGTTCATCAGACTATGAACAAATGTATTGCTATAATCACTATGGTAATCATTTCTTGCATGAAACTGCATCACCTAGAAATGTATTTATGTATAACCAATGGGAACATTGTCCTACACCTCCAAAGGGTAGCTCAAAAACTTTTGCAATGAAATTTCCATATTTTTCAGGGTTCAACTTATCAAATCCAGAAACGTTTTATTTTAAGAATGTAAATAAAACAGGAACGAAAAATATGTTAACCAATACGAAACAGATTTATTCTGCAGCCTTTATTGCCCAACTGTCTAGACAGGGTTTCGACTTTTGGAAAGATAACATTGAGACAAAATCTGTCTGGGGTACAAAAGTTTGACAAGTGCAGGGGTAGAGCTTTGTTTAGAGCACGGCTACTCATAGTATGGCCCGCGGGCCGTCAGCGGCCCGGCAAGCCTTCCATGGCAGCCCGCGGACCTTGCAGACATCCTACCTGTGTTTTAAAAAAAAAATTAAATAGTGTCAGCAAACACTGCCGGGTGCAGCAGCCCGGACTCTGAGACTCTGCTCTGTGGGGGCCCGGGGGATTCCAGTGATTGTCAAAGTGGAGATGCAGGGGCCTAAGAGGTGAAATACAACAAAGCTTTATTACCATGTAAATGGTCTTTTAAAGACCTGTGAAGTATTCGGGTGCGGCTGTGTGTGCGCGCGCTGGGAAGCTGTCTACATCGGGACTTCACTTTACACATTGTTCGAGTGGTGATAGCACCGTTAGCAGGGAGCCTGCTTATCAAGGCGGGACTGCCTTTTTGTTCTTTCTCTGATACTTTACTCACAACGTGATTTTACTGTTCTCATCACCCAATACATACTCGAGTTGTGTTTGTTCTGGTCCCATACGTACCGCGGACATCTAACATTCTTAAGATCATTTTAGATTTAATTTGATCCATGATACTGCCTTGATAAAGTCTGCGTACATATTTTGGTACAAGACGAAACACGTGTTGGCCTGATCTTAATTATTTGCTGCTGGGAAATCTTCTACTAAAGAATAAAAAGAAGAGCAATTTACAATAGCGGCGGAAAATTTTTCTGTAAATACAAGCACTTGTGACTCTGTAGTGTGGGCGAAGTTCGCCAAATTGAAATGTGATAGGGAGTGCTATTGCTGAAACAATTTGTACTTTGATTAACAGGTTTTTGATCTGTTACCAGCACTGTGGGGTAATCGGTGCTCCAGCTTGTACAGCACCCCTTTTTCAGTAACCATCTAAGCGCTTTATTTTATTTTATTTTAGGTTTTTATAGAGCGCGTAGTCACCCTCGAGTATCCCAGCGCTGAAACCTCGGACTCCTAAGGAGGGGGCAAAGAGAAGCTGCTGACGAATCAGGGAAAAAGAAGGGTTAGAAGTGCGGTTCATCCCTTTTTGAGGGATTGCTATTACCCTTCATTTCTATTAACTAATATTTGAAGCCAATGAGGCTGGCTTCTTCTGTTTTTTTCATGTAAAGCAATCGAAGTTCACAAGTTGCTCTGAAATCTTTTCTTTTTAAAGTTCTTTATTTTTCTCTTCGGAAACGAAATATATGTACAGGCAGCCGACACGTGTTTCATCCCATGGACTTTCTCAAGGCTAATATAAGTCGATGTATCCAAATAGCTATTCCTTAATTGGTGAAATAAATAAACGACTGGTTGAAGAGTAAGTGGTCCACATTGTGTCACTAGTCCTGGAAAGCATTAATTGTGCAGTTGTCACTTCAGTAGTCAATATGACCAGGTCCTAATAAACCTTTTAAAGTTCCTTTGTCTCAGATCTGGCAAAGAGTTAGGAACAACTTGGTCAAGTTGCAACATGGTCAGTCTCAATTACGTTCTATAATGCTATTAGGCTGGACCGTCCAAAACTTGCGTTCAGGCTATGTGCTTTGGCGTTTAATCAACACTACGGTTTTCAGAATTCAATCTCACTGATAAATAGATCAGACTGGCACAAAGGGGAGCAGACTATACGATGCTGAGCATTGAAAAACTGGAGAAATTACCATTCACGGTGGCAGAAAAAACAGCTACTGAGTGGATCATACATGGTAAAATTACTCTGCCTGTTACAACTTTCCATTTTCAATATTGCCTAAAACATATACCAGCAGGCAAATATGAAAGGTTGGGTAAAGAATACATCAAGACATCTTGGGAGTTACCTTACACGCATAGATGTTGGAGTGGGGGGCATGAAGTGTTTCTTAGCGGTACTGATTGTGAAAATGCACTATGCGGTTCTCTCCTTTGTCAGGGTATTAATTTACACGGGGCCTGCGATGGTTCCACTACAAACTTATCCTGTCACCTGCAAGGCTCACCAGCTGCAGTGATTAATCCAAGTTTTGGATTACTTTCAAATGGAAGTTACCTCATGTTGAATGATCACAGCTGCTGTGGCATGTTGCCATGTATCCCATATCTAGTAACGGTTACATCCAGGGTGACTTGCTGTATGCAAGTCTTGTTTCCACAAATACAGACAGTCAGGGAGTCGCCTCTATGGCCTTCACTGAACATCTCTGCTATACTAATTGATACTCTAAGCAGAATGAAAGCCATTCTTTTACAACAAACTGTGCCACTGACCTCGGCCAAAGAAACCTATGATCTACAAGTCGCAAGGACTTCTGCCGAATACAAACTGCCCTATACATTTCTCAGAAATGTTGCAACGCATCTTAAACATGTCTGATATGAGCGGTATTATACATGTATTTAAGACCATGTGTTCAGGACTGTTAGCACCTTTTCAAGCAGTCCTCGGAATAATTCCCAACTTTGTGCACTCTGTGTTTGGCAGACTGCCACTACTTTTTGGACTCGTTGCAGGGATATTTTTGCTCCTACTGCTATGATATGGCATGCCAAATCACCGACGTTACTCCGAGCAGCATAGAGAGAGCTCTACGAGAATTAAATACCACATGGTTTCTGTCATTCAGACCAATCTGGCAAGATTGCATCTTACCTGTTCTACGCTGCCTGCTTTGCAGTGAAGAATGCGTGCTAGACATCTGTCTAACACTCCTATCAGTCATGCCTACGGATCTCGATACTGTGCTGGACCCGGTAACGGCCCAAGCTGTGTGTTGTCCCCAGCGGCTACCAATCCTGATGACGGCATTCATTGAGATCTCACAGACGCAAATTGCTACTGCTGTGGTACGAGAGGAAACAACAGGCACGTAGGTAACATCCGATTCGAATATTGCTGATGAGACCCATGCTGAAGGCGATGCTTCTCATCTATGTGCGTTTAGTCTTCTAAACGAGGTAATTTAACTTTCACCTACAACGGTAGACGACTTTTTGTCTACAGTATTAGACGATTTCATGTTTTCTCCATCCTCATACACTGACTTTTGATTCGGCCGACTGTGTACCGGGAAGACTCTGAATTTGGCCTTCATTTTTCAAAACAAAGACTAAACTTGGAACATTTTCCTATGATAATTTTTTTTTCTTCCAAATTTGAATTTGTCTTTTTATGGCACAGTAATCTTCTTCTAGTAGAACTATTCATAGAGAAGGAGTAGTTTCTTACCTGTAACTCCAGTTCTGTAGTAGGGGTATCTCTGTTATAGTCATAATCTATGAATAGTCCCGCCCATGTGCGGGGACCCCGGAGCAATCAAAATATCTCTTAAGGTGTCCTGCATTTGCAAACCTGCAAAGACACTTAAGAGATAGACAAAATAATACAGCCTAATAACAATATGGCTGCACGGGCCAGCACTTCCTCTGAAGTGAACACAAAAGCCAAAATAAAGTTTAAATGTCATTTTTATTCACATCTGACATGTTCCTTTATTGTATCACACTCCCTTCACCAAAATCCCTTTAAACAATAGAGAGGAAGGGGTGGACAGACAAGCCCTATAGGCTGTCATTATGTGTCTGCTAAAGGGATACCGTGCCTTTAAGGAACTCTCCATAGACCCCCGGTATCCCAGGATGCACAGCTAAAGCAAGTTACTTTCAGTTCTTTTTGAAGGTGTATAACAACAGGCCTGATACTGCCAGTTTTACTCCACCGGGGAGGAGGGAGGGTCGCTTATGACTATAACAGAGATACCCCTACTACAGAACTGGAGTTACAGGTAAGAAACTACTCCTTCTGTAGTAGGGGATCTCTGTGTATAGTCATAATCTATTAATAGAATGGCAAGCTCATCCCAACCAACAAACAGCGGTGGAGTAAAAACCAAACACCAACAAATTACTGTGCAAACAAATTCCTCAGCGAAGCCTGTCCAACCTGCGCATCTGCCCTAGCATCAGAATCCAGGCAGTAATGCTTTGTAAACGTATGGACCGACTTTCAGGTGGCAGCCTTACAAATGTCAGCAATTGGAACATTCCTAAGCAAAGCTGTAGTCGCTGCTTTGCCCCTAGTCGAATGCGCTGTAGGCTTACCCCCTAACGTCTTATTAGCTTTCTGTTAACAAAGCTGAATACAGGACACAATCCATCTGGAGATGGACTGTTTTGAGGTAGCTAGACCAGTTCTTACTGAACCATAATTCACAAACAGTTGATCCGACCTGCGGATGTCTTTTGTCTTATCTAGATAGAATTTCAACACCCTACGCACATCTAATGAATGCAGAGACCTCTCCGCCGGAGAGGAGGGATGCTGAAAAAATGTAGGCAAAGTTATCATTTGATTTACATGGAAATCAGATATCACTTTAGGTAAAAACTTAGGATGAGTACGCATCACCACTTTAGAAGCATGGAATAAAGTATACGGCTCTTGACAACACAGAGCCTGAATCTCACTTACTCTCCTGGCCGATGTAATGGCCACAAGGAAGGCGGCTTTCCAGGACAAATGCTGCAGAGAAGCCTTATGAATAGGCTCAAAAGGCTCCCTCATTAATCTGGACAACACCACGTTCAATTCCCATGGTGGAGAAGGTCGTCTAACAGGGGGAAACACCTTACGCAAACCCTCCAAAAAATCTTTAATCACAGGGATTTGAAAAAATGAGGTTTGGGAAGGGCCCTTTCTATACGCAGTCAAAGCTGCGAGATGAACTTTAATAGACTGAAAATTAAGCCCAGATTGAGCTAACTGCAGCAGATAAGGCAAAATAACATCTTCTTTACAGCATGTAGGGTCGATGTCCTTTGCCTTGCACCATAAACAGAATCTCTTCCACTTATAGGCGTAAGAAGTCCTCGTAGACGGTCTCTTCGCCTCTTTCAAGATCTCCATACAGTCCTGAGGTAGGTTCAAGTGTCCATACTGCACTAGCTCAGGAGCCATGCTGCCAAACTCAAGGACGAGAGATTGGGGTGAACCATCTGTCCTCCGAACTTCGTGAGAAGGTCCGGCCGATACGGCAGGCGCCGGTGTGGCAGAACAGACCGGTGAAGAAGGTCGGTGAACCACCATTGCCTCGGCCACTCCGGAGCAATCAGGATCATCCTGGCTCTGGATTGCGACAGCTTGATCAGCACCGCCGGAATCAGGGGAATGGGTGGAAAGGCGTAGAGAAAGCTGTTGGACCAGCTGATCCATAGGGCATTCCCCAGTGTCCCTGGTTGGTAGTACCTGGACGCGAAGTCGCGGCATTTGCTGTTTTCTGCCATAGCGAACAGATCGATGTCCGGAGTGCCCCACTCTGCGAAGACGTCTCTTAGCACGTCGTCGTTTAGCACCCACTCGTGATTTTCTTGAACGAGCATGCTGAGCGCATCGGCTTGGGCATTCTGCACTCCCGGCAGATGGGTTGCCGTGATCGTTAGGTTCCTGGCCACCAGCCAATTCCAGATCGTCTGTGCCTCCCGAGACAGCGTGCGTGAACGGAAGCCACCCTGCTTGTTGAGGTAATACATGGTAGTAGTATTGTCCGTCTGAACTAGCAGGGAGTTCGTCGTGAAGGAGGGATGGAACGCCTTCAGGGCCAAGTGTACTGCTCTGAGTTCCAAAAAGTTGATGTGATAAGTCATCTCCGTCTGTGACCATATCCCCTGAATCTGAAGAGGGCCCGAATGCGCTCCCGAGCCCTGGAGAGACGCATCGGTCACTATAGTCTGGACCGGAATATCCTTGTGAAAGGGAGTCCCCTTGCAAACATTCTCTGAGGAGCACCACCATTTCAGAGATTGGAGAGCGTGTTGGGACAGATGAATCGTGTCCTCCAAACGCCCCCGCCTCTGGTCCCATTGATCCTCCAGACACTCCTGCAGGGGCCGCATATGCAGACGTGCATTGGGGGTGAGAAAGATGCAGGAAGCCATCGACCCCAGTAAAGAGGACACCGTCCTCACTGTAGGAGAGTGGGCTGAGAGGAGGCGCAGGGCCTTCCCACGGATCGATAAGCGTCTCTCCTCCGAAGGACACACGCTTGCGTTCAAGGTATTGACTGAGGCCCCCAAGTACTGGAGACACTGCACAGGGATCGGCACTGACTTCGACATGTTGATGTGCAGCCCCAGGCGATGAAGCAAGGCAGCTGTCCTGTTGAAGTGACACTGGGCTTCCCGGAACGTGGAAGCCTTGATCAGCCAATCGTCCAGGTATGGATACACAAACACTTTGTTCTTCCGCAAGTGTGCTGCCACCACTGCCATGCACTTGGAGAACGTCCGTGGTGCAGACTTCAGACCAAACGGGAGTACTGTATACTGGTAATGGTTGTTGCCTACCAGAAACCTCAGGAACTTGCGATGCTTTGGTGCGATCGGCACATGAAAGTAAGCGTCCTGCAGATCTATGGCGCACAGCCAGTCTCCTCGATGCAACTGAGGGTAAATCTGATGCAGGGACAACATACGGAACTTTTCTCTGCGGATCCACTTGTTTGCTTGAAGCAGATCTAGAATAGGCCTGAACTCGTTCTTGTCCTTTTTTCTGACGAGAAAGAACCTGGAGTAAAGGCCTTTTCCTGTTTGCCTCAAAGGAACAGTTTCTATCGCCTTCTTCCTTAACAGAACGTCCGCCTCCCACTGGAGCTCCCGCACCATGTAGGGAGAGCGCACTGGTGGAATCTGTGGAGGCGGGCTGGTGAAACGAAGACTGTATCCATTGCAAACAATATTCAGCACCCACTTGTCCTGAGTTATTGTCCTCCACTCTGCCAGGTAGTATTGAATACTTCCCCCCCACCGGAGCGGGTAACGGACGAGGGGGAAGTGACCTTTCAGGGCTTCGACCCGGCCGGGCCTTTGTTCCCCGACGAGGATTGATGCTGGCCTCTGCCCCTCTGGCGCTTCTGAAAGGACTGCCTCGGGAACTGTTGTTGTTGCTGGTGCTGTTGTTGGTGACCAGACTGACGCCCTTGACCGCGTTGCTTAGAATAACGCCTGCCATAGGAACGGAATGACTTCTTCTGCTCCTTGGGTTCTTCCAACCCCACGGCTTTCAGGGTTTCTGCTTCGGCCTTCATGCGGGCCATCTCGTCATCCGCATGAGACCCGAACAACGTCGAGCCAGAGAAGGGCAAGTTAGCAATCTTTTGCTGCGCTTCAGGTTTTAGAGAGGTAAGCCTCAGCCAGGAATGTCTCCTCATGTGTACTCCATGACAGTACCAATGGGCCGCCAGCAACGATACATCCCCCGTCGCACTGATGATCTGGTTGGAGACCATCATGCCCTCGTTCAGCACCTCCTGGAAGTCCTCCCTTCTGTCCCTAGGCAGGGAGGCAGCAAACTGTTGCAGAGAGTCCCAAAGCGATCGGTCATAGCGACCCAGCAGGGCGGAGGCACTAGCAGCCTTCATAGTCGTGGCCGACGTAGAGCACATTCTCCTCCCCAAGGAGTCCATCTTGCGACTCTCCTTATCCGGAGTAGCCGTGGAAGAGTTCGTCCTCGAGTGTTGTTTACGAGCCGCAACCACAATGACAGAGTCCGGGGGAGGGTCCACCCTGAGGAACGCCGGGTCCGAATCAGGGGCCCTGTACTTCTTCTGCAACCGTGAGGGAGCAGACTTCACCACGGCTGGTGTCAAGAAGACCTCCATGGCTGGTTCCTCCAAACCCGGAACCAAAGGAAGGAGGGGGCGTGACAGGTGAGCCTTGTGCAATGTCTCAAATATCACCGAGGTAGTGGGAACCGGGACTGCTACTGAGATTCCCAATTTCGCCGGCCCCCTCATCAGCACATCCTGGAAAGTGGCAATATCATCCACCGGCGAGATTCGAGTAGGCGGAGTTTCCGACAACGAGGGGGAGAGCCGTCCATTGCCAGAAGAGTCCGTATACCTCGTGCCTCTGGAACGAGATCTATACCTCCGTCGTCCATGCCTTGTGTGAGTGGACGACCTGTGTCTACTCCGTGACCTCCGGCGAGATCAAGAGCGTGACCTCGGTCTGCGTGGAGCCTTAGGAATCGCCGGTAGCCGAGGAGACGGCGGGAGCTGAGGCACCGGCGGTGGCGGAGGTCGCTGAGGAGGAGGAGGAGGCGGAGGCGGAGGAGGCGTAGGAGGCTTCTGAGGCAGCGGCTGAGGGAGAGGCTGCGGAGCTCCATCACTCCTTGCAGGAGAACCTGGACCAGCACTGTCCGGACTCCCGTCCACCCTGCTCTTCTTGGCGGGCCTATCCCGTGCTGAAGTAAACGAGGGGGAGCGCCGTCGTCTCCTAGATCCATGACTGGAGATCGTAATCACCGAAGACGTGTTACCAGATGTCACCGACGTCGAACTGGTCGTTGACCTCGTATGGCGACTCCTCGCCTTTCGGCGTCCCCTCGACGTCGAACGGTGGCCCCTCGACGTCGAACGTCGGTTCGACGGAGAGTCTCTCGACGTCGACGGTGAACGATGTCTCCTCGACGTCGATCACCTTCGCCTCGACGGCGATCCGTGCCTCGATGTCGATCTCTGTCGCCTCGACGGCGATCTGTGCCTAGACGGCGATCTGTGCCTCGACAGCGATCTGTGCCTCGACGGCGATCTGTGCCTCGACGGCGATCTGTGCCTCGACGGCGATCTTCTTCGTCTCGACGGCAGTCGCCGGTGTCTCGGCGTCGATCCATCGAGGGGCTCGGTACGACGCCGATGGTGTGTCGACGTCGACCGTGGAATCCTCGACGGCGACCTAGTCCTAGGTCTCGCCGGCCCCTCTCTCGACGTCGAACGTCGAGAACGCCGCGATCCAGAGCCCTGGATCGACGGCGAACACACCGGTGCTTTACCTCTCGCCGTAGACGTCGTCGCCTTCGACGTCGAACGCGACCTACCAGCCGGTAGGCGTCGTTTCTGCTCCTTTTTCTGCCCGGAGGCCCCTCCAGTGGCTGAAGCATGGGCAGAGGAAGGGGAATGAGATCCTCCATGCCCCGAAGTCCCACCTGTCCTCTGCTTCTCCTGTCCCTGGAGGCGAATCTTCTCTCTGTCCCTCAGGGTCCTCTTGGAGAAGGTCTTGCAGATGGCACATGTAGCAGGGACATGTGAGGATGACAAGCAGAGGATACAGACATCATGTGGGTCCGTCTTGGCCTTTTTCCTCCCACACTCAGGGCATTTATCAATAAAGCCATGCTAAGAGTGGGCAAATTGCACCAAATTGCAGGATGCAGTAGAGAAAGGCTCTAGACGTCGAATGAACACACTATTTTATCCAAAAAACCAACATTTAGTCCAAATATCCACCCAAAAGGGTAGAGCTCAAGCTCCAGGGTCCTGCTAGCAGGAGCCGGAAAAAAGAACTGAAAGTAACTTGCTTTGGCTGTGCATCCTGGGATACCGGGGGTCTCTGGAGAGTTCCTTAAAGGCACGGTATCCCTTTAGCAGACACATAATGACAGCCTATAGGGCTTGTCTGTCCACCCCTTCCTCTCTATTGTTTAAAGGGATTTTGGTGAAGGGAGTGTGATACAATAAAGGAACATGTCAGATGTGAATAAAAATGACATTTAAACTTTATTTTGGCTTTTGTGTTCACTTCAGAGGAAGTGCTGGCCAGTGCAGCCATATTGTTATTAGGCTGTATTATTTTGTCTGTCTCTTAAGTGTCTTTGCAGGTTTGCAAATGCAGGACAGTTTAAGAGATATTTTGATTGCTCCGGGGTCCCCGCACATGGGCGGGGCTATTCATAGATTATGACTATACACAGAGATCCCCTACTACAGAACAGACTTCTTTGATACACTTGCAGAGACAATATGTCACCTTGTCAAACAAGGTTGATTTATCTAACTTGACATGAAATGGTTTCGGCTTTTTTTTCTTCTGTATTTACGAGCCATTTCATAATGAATATATGTATGTTCATTCATTTAGCATTCAATGTAAATATATGCTTAGAATGAAACATTGCATTGATATGTACAGCACCAGTGCATTTTATGCATGACAACAGTTTTTATGCATTTTACAAATGTATTTTTAGACAGGTTCTTAGCCATCCATATGTAGCTATGTTTTAGGTTTAAATCTTTTATTAAAGGTTTTTAACAAAGGAAAAAATAGCGTCAAGCAATTTACACATTCCCGGCCTAAGCGGGAGCAGAATCAGCTGAGCTCGCCTCCACCACCAAAAGTTGGGGGGAAGCCAAAGAGGTGCATGCTAGTCCTATCAGTTACACCCCCCCCCCGTAACCCAAGGATACCTAAGGAGGCGTAAGTATCGGGGACACGTCAGCTCCCTGAATTCCTGGCATAGAAGGGACCTGAACGGCTGCCACAGTTCCGGGAAAGAGGCGCCTTTTCCCGCCAATGTCAGAGAGATACGTTCCATCCCCAAGATATGCCAGAGGCGGTGCAGCCATTCTAGATGTGTGGGTATGCAGGGTGTTTTCCAGCAAGCTAGAAGGCACTGTGTGGCCGCCCCTAGCGCCAGGGCTATCTGTTTCCCCCAGTGGGACTTCAAGGGGTAAGTAATGGCATTGGGGACCCCCAAGATGATGTATGCAGGGAATCTGGGCAGCTCTGTGTCAAAATATCTGTACACCTCATCCAGAATCTGTCGCCAATAGGAGGATAACAAGGGGCAATCCCAAAGAATGTGCGCTAAAGTGCCCAGTTGACCGCACCCCCTCCAGCAGTCCGCGTTGTGTGAGCTATCCATGCGGTGTAGGCGTTCCGGTGTGTAATACCAGTAAGTCACCAGTTTAGTGAACGTCTCGGTGAGCCCTGTGTGTGTAGCCGTGTGACGGGCCCTATAGCAACATCCCTCCCATTCCTTCGCTAGTAGGTCCCTTCCCAGGTCCCTCTCCCATCGTGCCCTCCCTGCGTGATATGAGTGATAGTGTGTCGAAAGGAGCATCTTGTACAGATCCGAGGTCAGTTTCTTGTCTGTGTGGCGGGTGATCAGCCAGCGCTCGAACGGTGTGAGCCGGCGTTGCGCTGCGCGTTTCTCCCGTGGCCGTGTGGCCCAGTGTTTAACCTGCAAGTACCCGATCAGATCCGTGGCCGGAATTCCATAGTCAGCTGCCAACTGTGCTAGGGGGATAAACCTGCCGTCATTATACAGGACCCCCAGTGCTCTGCAGCCGGAGTATCGCCAACCCGGGAAAGTGGACTCCGAGAGCCCCGGCGGGAAGTCGGGATTGCCGAACAGAGGGGTAAGAGGCGAGGGGAAGGACGTCAGCTCATGTCTCTCACCGGTCTGGTCCCAGATCCGCACTGTTGCCTGGGTCACCCACGAGGCATACAGATTGGTTGGCCGCTGGTCCCGTCGAAGAAACGGGATCGCGGCCAGGGGCGTCCCCGCCACCGCCTGGTCCTGGAACAGCCAATGCTTTTCGGATGCGGGCCTCATCCATTCCGCCAGGTATCGTAGCAGGGCGGCTTGGAAGTAGAGCATTAGGTCCGGGACGCCAATGCCCCCGTAGTCCGGCGGGAGCGAACTAATCTGGCGTTTGAGACGCGGCTTCCTGCCCTGTCAAATGAATTGTGCTAGTTCAGATTGGACCCGTTTGATCCAGCCCTTCGGTGGGTATATGGGGAGCGTGTGGAACATGTACGGAATCTTAGGCAGTATCGTCATTTTGATGGCCGCCACCCGCCCAAGCCACGAGATCGGCAGACGACGCCAGCGATGGAGATCCGTTTTAATGGTGGAGGAAAGACGGTCGTAGTTCAGGGTCCGGATGCCCAGGATCGTGGGAGTAAGCTGCACCCCGAGGTAGGGGATTGGTCCCGTTGTCCAGGGGACCGGATATTTTGCGCGTAGGTCCGCCACCGCACCCGGTGCGAGAGAGAGGGAGAGCGCCACTGATTTAGCAATGTTAACTTTGAAACCCGATACGTCCCCGAACACGGCGAGTTCCTCCAAGATCGCTCCCAGGGACGTCAAGGGCTCTCTGAAGGTCAAAAGGACATCATCGGCATAAAGGCAAATCGTATGGGTGTCCCCCCCGAACCGGATGCCGGTGATCCGCCCGTTTTGGCGTATGTGCTGTGCTAGGGATTCCATATACATTACGAAGAGCAACGGGCAAAGGGGGCAACCCTGCCTAGTGCCCCGGAAGATCCGAAATGGCGCCGAAGTGTGGCCATTAACGCGGACCGAGGCGTGGGGATCGCGGTAGCAGTTGAGTATTCGTGCCCTCATTTTGTCCTGTAGGCCGAACCTGTGCAAGACCGCTTCGAGATAGGGCCAGTGCACCCGGTCAAAGGCCTTCTCGGCATCCACCACCAAGAGGGCGTAGTCGGCCGGGAAGCGGTAGGCTTTCTCGATGAGATGCAGTACCCGCTTTGTGTGGTCGCTCGTTTGGCGGCCTGGGATAAAGCCCGCCTGATCTGGGTCTATGAGGTTCGGCAGGTGGGGCGCAATGCGGGCCGCCAAGATCCCCGTGTACAGCTTGAGGTCCACGTTGAGGAGGGAGATCGGTCGGTAGGAACCGCACTGTTTGCTATCCTTCCCGGGTTTGGGGATCACCCCTATTGCAGCATCCAGCAAAGAAGGGGGCATCTCCCCGAGCGTGTCAAACGAATTGAAGAGTCGCGTGAGTACGGGGGTAACCAATGAGCAAAATTGCTTATAAAACGTGGCCGTGAAGCCGTCCGGGCCCGGGGACTTGCCCACCTTGAGCCTCGAGATGGCCGAAATCACCTCCTCCGGCCGAATCGGCGATTCCAGCAGCTCAGCCTGGGGTGGTGAAAGGCCTTCCACCCGTGCTTGTTCCAAATACGCGTCGAGCCCGCCACCGTCAAGGGGCTGCTCGTCATAGAGCCGGGCGTAAAAATCCCGAAACGTCGCGTCAATCTCCCCGTCATCTGTATGCAGGACCCCGTGGGAGTCCTCTATCGCCTTCACGCCCTCCCTCTGTCTGCGCTCCCTCAGGCAGCGGGCCAAAAGGCTACCACATTTATCACCTCCCACATAGTAGCTATGCCGGAGGCGTAGTGCTGCATACTCTGCCCTGTCGCGGTCTAGTGCTTCCAGCTGTGCTCTCTGCGTTTTTAACAGCCGCCAGACCCTCGGAGCCCCCGTACGGCTGTGCATACGTTCTAGTTCCCTGACTTTCTGCGATAACTCCGCGCGTTTCGCCTGCCTTTCTTTGTTTTCCGCCGCGGAGAGGGCTATAATGGCACCCCGGACCACCGCCTTCAGAGCAAGCCAACACGTGGGGAGGGTTGTGGCTCCATTGTCATTGAATCGAAGGTATTCTTCAATGACCCTTGTAGCTTTTTGACCACCACGGGGCGAAGCAGGAGTGCATCCCGCAACCGCCACTGGCGCTTCCTCCTGCCCATGGGCGGGAGTGTCAGCGTCATAACCACCGCCGCATGATCGGAGAGGGACGCCGCCAAGATCTCCACCCCTGAGGTCTCCCGAACGAGCGCTTGGGTGGCCAGAAAATAGTCCAGACGCGCATATGTACCGTGCGCTCCCGAAGTGTGTGTATACTCCCGGGCCGCGGGGTTGTATAACCGTCAGAGATCCACCATATCTAAGTCCTGCAGCGCCGTGCGACCCGTCTGGGATAGAGCGCCTACCTGCCCCGTGCGGTGGGCCGACTGGTCCATCACGTTGTCGAAGACCAGGTTTAGGTCACCCCCGAGTAACAACCTCCGGTCCGGGGAGGCCGACAGTTCCGTCAGAGCCGTATGGAGGAAGTGTTCCGGTCTGTCATTGGGTGCGTAAATCGTGCCTGCCGTGAATGTGTAGTCTCCCATGTGGAATTGGTAAACCAGCAGCCTGCCCTTAATCTCTGCCACTTTACACAGTGAAAGCCCCTTAAACCTCGGTGCGAGAAGTATCGCCACCCCCGCCCGTTTCGTGGAGTCACAGGAAAAGAACTGTATGGGGAATGACCTGGACTGCAGCCGGTGCGTGTCTTTCATGAGTAAATGCGTTTCTTGGAGCAGGCACATCTCCGCCCCTGACTGTGCAAGAAGGGAGATTATGGATCGACGTTTAATTGGATTGTTCAGGCCCCGGACATTGAGAGTAAGGATCTTAAGTGTTATTGGAGGCATTCCCACCGGTCAGCGAACGCCAGCTTGTGATGTGCATCCCCCTGACGGCCAGAGTGCGCCCCAGACATCCAACCACCGCTCTCCGAACCCGACACAGGAAAGAGAAGAAAAAGAAAGGAAGGAGGGAAGGAGATAGAGAAACAGAAAACCCCAACTAACCCCGTAAGTCCCCCCTCCCCAACAACATTAAGCGCACCAAAAGTCCATCTTCCAAGGAAGATCAGGATGTCCAAAGTCAAAGGGGGTAACGTGGCGTACCAAAGTGTCCCCCCTCCCCCGCCCGTCCGCCCTCGTGTCCGCCAACATGGCCCCGACGAGCTTAGAGGCATGATAGATGAAAAAGGAACGACATTAGCACTTCCCTCAGGTAGTCACCCTCAAGGGACTTCGCCCTTCTGAGCCAACGATTCTGCCACCGAGGATATGGCATCCTGACGTCCCTGGGCGATCACCTCAGGGGGCGGCCTCCGTCGTCTAGCACCCCTGCGGCGATGCTTCAGTTGGCTCCAGCCGGAGCCCGGACCGCTGACTCTCTGTGAACTCGTTGCCTGTCCGTCCTCCACCTCCGTCGGGCAGTCAATGTCCAGCAGCTTGCACGCCTCCGTCAGGGATCGAAGCTGGTACAGTCGGTCCTCGTGCCGGAAGTTAAGACGGAACGGATGGCCCCAGGAGTATTTAATGTCCCGTTGACGGAGGGCATCCGTGACAGGGCGAAAGGTTCTGCGTTTTTGCAGGGTCAGGGCGGACAGATCTTGATAGAGCACCGGGAGGTGACCCTGAAAGGTGATGGGGTGTTGTGTTCTGGCCTTACGGAGGATCTCATCCTTAGTGGTGTAGTCCTGGACACAGACCAAAATGTCGGCGGGGAGGGCGTTGTCCGGGCACGGGGGGCCCACCCGATGGGCCCTGTCCAGAACGAGCGCCGCGCCGGCCGGCCTCCCCAGGATCTGGTTGAAAAGCTCTCGCATGAAGGTGAAGATATCCCCCGCTTCGGCGTCCCGTTTCACCCCCCGGATGCGGATGTTGTGCCACCTCGACCGATTCTCCAGGTCTTCCAGGTGGGTTTGAATGTCCACCTGCTGGTCGTGGAGCCGTAGAAGATCCTGGTGGACCAGGGAGAGCTCCGTGTCTTGTGCATCCGCTCTGTCCTCCACCGCTTGCACTCTCTCACCCAGACCGTCCAGGTCCCTCCGTAACTCCCGTAGCTCCGTCGCAAGTTCCTGCCGCATGCCTTTGAGTTCCTCCTTCTGTTCCGCGAACAGCGACAGCAGGATTGCCTTGGTGATCGGTTCCGCTCCGTCGTCTCCGGACCCCTTCGACTGCATCGCGTCAGACGCGGTCATCCGAGTTTCGGGAGCCGCCGCCGTGGCCCCCCCTTGGGTCTTGGCAAACAGCTCCTGCAGCGACTTGCCCTGGGCCTTGTCCTTGCCACCGTCGTGGCGTCTCTTTAAGCGGGGCACCAGGAAGCGGGCCATATACCGGCCAGGCAGGTCCCCGGGGTCTGTTCTCCGCGGCTCCGTGGTCCTCTGCGCCTCCCACCTGTGCAGCCGCCGATCGGGGACAAGTATCGTCTGCTACCGCTCTCCGCTTCCTGGGGATCTCCCCCACCGATTGTGGGGCGACGTGGCAGCAGCCCTCTCCCGCCCCAATCACGCAGCCGTGTCCGCGGGGCCTGTCCGCTCCGTCTCCCGCCCGCCGGGCGCCTCCCGGTCCCTCCTCGCGCCCGGGGCCCGACTGTCGTGGGTCGCCCTCTCCGCCTCTAGGAATTGCGGGCAGTAGGCCTTCTCACCTCTGGGGGCCTGGAGTCACCCCGGCACCGCCGTTCTCGACTGCGGGCTCTTCGTCGCCGGTTCTCCCACCTCCAGGCTGCACACCGCTGTGATGTGCGTGCGTCCACCAGCCAGTCAGGCCCCCCGCTCCAGTGTGGGTGCGCGGCCTCTGCCTCCGTCCATGGGCGCCACAGCAATCTCCTCGCCAGTCCAGGCCGGCACCGCGCCCCGCTAGGCCACGGGCCTTCCTGAGTGCCAGCCGCCTCCGCGTCCCTCGAGTCCGTGCTTCCGTCGCGGACGTCCTGTCGCTGTGCCCGCTAGGATGCGGCCCCGGGACGACCCGGCCGCCGCCAAAACTGCCACGGGAGCCGCTCACCCTCGCCTGTTGCTCTGCACTAGAGGCCGGGGCTGCGACGCTCGTCGCTAGGCCGCGATCGGCCGTTGACGTCCTCCGCCGCCGGGAGAGCTCCACCGCTCACGGGAGCGTTTGCGGGGTACCGGCAGGCACGCCTCGCTCTCGGGCGTCGCTGGCGGTGCTGTGTGCCGAAAACGGGAGAAGGAATCGGTCCCGTTTCGGCGCTGTTCACGGGCGCGCGAGGGAGAGACAGAGAGATGCGTCTCACCTCGCCGCCATCTTGGCAACGCATCTGTAGCTATGTTTTAGATATGTTTCGCGTATTTATAATTTAGTAATGTCATTCATAAGAAAGTGGAGTGGGTGTTGTGTGTCGATTTAGATACCGTATATAGGTTTCCTGATTTATGTCCTTATACAGGCACAATTCGTATTGCCCATATTTAGGCACAGAAATCCTACCCTTATTTAGGCATTATCCATGCTAACCAAATACAGGCATGGCCACCTACATCCGTTCATCTACGTCACAACGAGTTCTTGGAAAACCTGACTCTTAAGCCTTTAGGGACTTCCCCTTGCTTGGATATTGATTTCTCCCAGAACTCAATTATTATGCATGAACATCTATTCCTTAGGGGTTCATTCATGACGTTCTTCTGCCCGACTTTTACATCAATACTGGCATTCCTAAACACCTTCAAGGTACAAATATACCTTCACTTACCATGGCAAACCACGGTTCGGCTGCCTACTTGCACGACGCGGCTTGCCACGGCAAGTTCGGAAGGAAGTCAAGTCCCCGCCTGACGCACTGACCAGACGCTGTCCTCTTCCTCGCAGAGAATCCAGCTCCAGTGTTTCTGAATCCCCTTGCGGGGTGTTAGAGATCGAGACTCGGAAAGAGATTCCAACCTCACTCATTCAAAGGTATGGAGCGGACTAGAACCTAGAGGGACTTTTGGCAAGTCTTTGCACCTATAGCTAAACTAGACTATAGACAAACAGAACCAACTTTTTACCTCGTACTACACTTAGGTTAGTTACACTGAGGTAGAACTAGCTAGAAGCATCAGATGAGTATTAACATTTTAGCCTGTGTTATTTATGTATGTATTTTTATGAATATCTGTCATAGCTATAAACCATGCTATTGCAGTATTATTTTAACTTACTGCTAATGCTGTACATATTTTACTTCGCATTCTGTCTTACGATTATAGCAGTTCATATCTCTTGCACGAGAAATAGGACTGTTCAATAAACCCATTTTATTGAAATGCCCGTCTATCTATTTCTGTGCAACTATGTAGAAACGAAGCATGCACGATTGACTAAGTGAAACTGTTATCTATTGTTTCCACGATTCTGAGATTGTTCCGATTCTAAGGGAAAGAAAGTCGTCATGTTTATGCGGTTGTCAGAAACTAATTCCTTCTTGTTTATTCACGAAGTTTCTAGTGACCTCTGAGTTAGCTAGCTGGCACACACAAGTAATTAAGTTTAATGTACTCGATCGAGACATACTGTCCTCAGTCCTATGTCAAAACTATAGTGTATATTATTCCAATGCGCAGGGCCTATCAGCAATATAGGAACTACACTACAGGTTGACCTCCTGTGTGGCTACAGGGACACAAGCAGCTGCGGGAGGCTTTTTTTTCTTCTTTTTTTTAAGTGACCAGTACCAATTAGATTTAGACTGGACCTTGCTGGTGTCCTATGAGGGAGTGAATGGCCCCGGAGTGCTGACCCTGGAGTCCTGGGAGATTCCGAAGTGACTCAGTGGAGCTGCTCCAGAAACCCTGAAATGTTTTGGACTTCCAAGACCTCTGGATAAGCCAGGGGGATCTTGCGGCAAAGGTGTCCAATTTTGATGCCCTTTCCACAAACATAGCTTCAAGCCTGCCCCGCTGGAGGATTTTGAGTTCCATAATAAAAACTAAGCCAGAAGGTAAAATCTTTGACCGGAAAGAATCTGCTTGATGTATATGACCCACGCTCCATCACAGTGGACCTGAAATGGCAAACGTCAAAGTCTACTGCTTCCATAGATTATCATTGGTGCTTAATACTTTTTGGCACTATTGTTACTTAAACTTTAAAAATACACATCTCTGATTTCCCTTATTGGATTCTTGTCGTTTTGGTGTAATTTTGTTTATTACAATGTACTCTATTTTTCAAATTCAGTTTGGGATTTTTATTTTTTGTATTTTGACTTTATTACTATTTTAGTATTGCATAAATACTTTAAATACTGTCCTAAGTTAAACCTGCCTGCTCTCTGTCATAGCTACCAGTTTAATTTAGTGACTTTGGGGATCAACCTTACAAGTCAGTGCCATTATTATCATCACCCACCCCAAATAATAATCCACTTTCTTACACTGACCAAGAAAGGAGTGGTTTAATGCAGGAGATTTTGTTTAAGGGTTTGGGGCTCTGACCTAGCCATTGCGTGTTCCCCATTGAGGATAGATCAAATGCACACTGAATGATTTTTCAATCCTATCTAGGCCAAAGGGAAGGTAGGAGAGGAAGATACTAGGAAGGGGATTGGCTTTAAATGACATTAAGCAAGTCAAATACTAACAAGTACCTTTTCAAATCTACAAAAGTCTGATAGGTTCTCAGAAGACAGAGAAGTGGAAGATATTAAAGTTGATGGCCACGGAGTAAGAAGGCTTTCTAGAATGTAAGAAGGGAGTGAAACTGGGGTAGCTAACAGGAGTTGGTGATTAAGAGAGGCAGACAAATATCCCTTTCACACCCAGAGAGTCACTGAAGGTTAATTCTAGCCTGATGAACAATAAGAGTATTACACACTGGATAAATAATTTGGCAACTAGACTACTGTCAACTTATCATCTGAGCTAATAAACTGAACGAAAATACATCTACTGATTCTGACGTTTTTTCCACATGCAGACAATCACTCCCCTAAAAAAAGATACAAAATTAAAAAATTAATGCGGTCATGGAGATGTCTAAATGTACATCAATGACTGCTCTACAACTGTAGCCCTTTACTTGAGTTTTAAATAGGAGTGGGAGTAAAACCGAATTTGGGACATTTAAGACAGGAATTGGGTGATATCATACAACAGTATTATTGGGAACAAGTTTGATGCATGAGGCAGTCGGGATGTGTAAGGGAATAACTATCTCATGCCTCAAATTAAGTGATCTTTCCAAGGAGTTGAAAAATGTGAATACAAAATGTAGTTTACGAGACACTAAGTATCACTGGAAGGCCTCTCACTCATGCAATAGTACTCAAGATACAAATTCCCTTATATGTGGGAAGTTCATGTTACTTCGACTCAATCCTAAAAAATTAGGTTATCCCTTTATAAAAAAAATATGAATGGGTTCCTCTAGGCAGAACATTGTACAGAGGGTTAAATCACAAACGTTCAGCCAATGCAAAATAAGAGGGGCAGAACATTTAACACATTCCCTCTTATTTAGAAAGCATTATGACTCTATGCACCCAAGTCATATAAAACTAATCCTTAGATAAAGTCACAGAAATAACACAGACCTGATATAAAGTTAAAGAGTAAAAAAAAGAAAAAAAAAGGAAGTGGAGTAGAGACATGTAACATTGATCGCCTAACCTCCAACGCAGGAGTAAGGGTTATCGGCTTTAGATAAAATGTAAGAAACAACGGTTGAATGTGCTACGTGGCTTAGCCAATAATACAGGAGAAGAGAAGGCTGATGAGTTGTAGTCACTGTATTGTCTGCAGGATCTGAAAAACGCTCATTCCTATAGAAGCAGGAGGTTACTCGAAGTAAGGAATTTATGAAGCGGCTTTAGAGAAAATAGTTATTCTCCTTTAATCCGAGTTCTTTTCCAGGGGAATCTTCACTATAGTCATAACCAGGGAACTGTTCCATCCACATGCGGAATCCCAGAGCAGTCGATACAGAATCTGATTTCAACATCAAAGACTTCGAGATCAAATCAGCCATTCATATCGATCATACTGTTACTGACCCTACCTTCAACGGCATGCACCTCAACGTCAAATGGGTGTGTTTTGGTTTCTCTCTCTGAGATCTTTCCCTGGATCTTGCTTATGAGGAATGCTTGATAATAGTGGAAGGAGCTGTGGAAGAAGGAGCACCCTTTCCACATCCCTCAGATCTTTAGGACACTGTCTCTTCACCTGTGTGCTGTTCTTCCTACAGCCTTTGTAGTCAGATCTTTTTGAGCTACAAAGTCCTCGTTGATAGCTTCAAGCAGAATACATAGGAGTCTGGATGATGAGTGGCAGGCCGGCACAGGATACAGGCAGCATGAAGGCCGTTCGGGATCTTTTTCACGCACAAGGAAGACACTTCACAAAAAGAGATGGCTTTTTTTGTTTAAAGAAAACATTATTTCTTTCTGTCTGGAAACAGAAACAAGCATTTGCAATGCAATAGGTCTCGCATTTATAAGAGTTTGAGCTATTCGCATTGTAAAATTACAATGCCTTTTATTTATGTTTTGGTTTTAAAACAAATAAAAGGCATTGTCATTTACAATGTCAGTAGCATAAACTCGCATAAAAGCAGTGTGTGGAGTGCAGCAGTGTGCAGCGTGCAGCAGTGTGAGGCGTGCAGCAGTGTGTGGCGTGCAGCGGCGTGCGGCGTGCAGCAGTGTCGTGCAGCATGCAGCAGTGTCATGCAGCATGCAGCAGTGAGTAATGCAGCAGTGTGCGGCGTGCAGCAGTATGTGGCGTGCAGCAGTGTGTGCCGTGCAGCAGTGTGTGGTGTGCAGCAGCGTTTCGTGTAGCATTGTGCGGCGTGCAGCAGTGTGCGGCGTGCAGCAGTGTGTGGCGTGCAGCAGTGTGTGGCGTGCAGCAGTGTGTGGCGTGCAGCAGTGTGTGGCGTGCAGCGGTGTTTCGTGTAGCAGTGTGCGGCGTGCAGCAGTGTGCGGCGAGCAGCAGTGTTCGGCGAGCAGCAGTGTTCGGCGTGCAGCAGTGTGTGGCGTGCAGCAGTGTGCGGCGAGCAGCAGTGTGCGGCGTGCAGCTGTGTGTGGCGGGCAGCAGTGTGTGGCGTGCAGCAGTGTGTTTTGCGTGCTGCGGCATGCAGCAGTGTGTGGCGTGCAGCAGTGTGGGGCATGCAGCAGTGTGCGGCGTGCAGCAGTGTGCGGCGTGCAGCAGTGTGAGGCATGCAGCAGTGTGCGGCGTGCAGCAGTGTGAGGCGTGCAGCAGTGTGTGGCGTGCAGCAGTGTGAGGCATGCAGCAGTGTGAGGCGTGCAGCAGTGTGAGGCATGCAGCAGTTTTTCGTGTAGCAGTGTGAGGCGTGCAGCAGTGTGCGGCGTGCAGCAGTGTGTATACAGCAGTGTGCGCAGCAGTGTGTGGCGTGCGGTAGTGTGTGGCGTGCGGTAGTGTGCGGCGTGCAGCAGTGTGCGGCGCGCAGCAGTGTGCGGCGTGCAGCAGTGTGTGGCGTGCAGCAGTGTGTGGCATGGTTTGTAAACAACAAGAAAAGCGGACATCAAAGGAAGGTTGGGAGGGAACGAGCATATGGGGTGTGAGTTATAACGAAAGTTAATTGTTGTAAGAGGGGATGCAGGAAGTGAGGCCGAGCGCGCACTGGTGAAAGCAGTCTGCTGCTTTCAAGTCCGATGCCAGATGCCAGCTTCGCGCTTGAATGCCTCACATGCACTGGCCATAAACCGCATTCCTAAAGTCTTGTGCCCCTTACTAAATCTCTCTGAATGCGTGAGGCGGCGCACGCGCAGGTAGTAGCTGGTGGCAAATGGAAAGCGCGTGGTTGTGCGCGTAACCGCCACCCGATCCGCCTGGGAAGCCTTTGGGAGCTTTTTCTGAAGCCCCTACATAAGTCTCGCTGAGCGATCGCTTACGCGATAGCCAGGCGAGACCTAAAAAAGTATTCTCTGCGTCTAACAATGTTGTGGAAAGCTAATTTTTAGAGGTTTGGAAAGGTTTTAAAAAAAATATAAAAAATGTCAAGTTCTTAGCTCCAGGATCCAATCAGGAAGCGCCAGGAAAAACCTCAACTGCTGCTTACCAGGGCTGATGGGGTACTAATGATAAGCTATTTGTTAAAGGACAGTGGCAGTTTTCCCAGTCTTACAGTCCTCAGCTAACCAGACCACATATACCTTATTTTCTCTCACACTTCCTTTGGAAAAAAAGGTTTATGAATGTTTTCTCGTCCCTGGATTGTTTCTTGGGACTATCTTTCTGCATTTAAAACTGTTTTTTCTCTTAGTAAATAGGCGACTACTGTTCTATAAGCTGTTAAAAATAGTTTTTAGAAAAAATATTTTTTCCATATATATATATATGTATATACACACACACATACGTGTGTATATATATATTATCTACTGCCGGTCGCCAGTAGATAGTTATAGTTAGGACCGAGTTTCCATAAGAAATCTGAAAATTCTTTTTTGAATAACTTTAGCGCCGGTTGACGAATCCTCGCAAAATTTTCAAAACTAATGGGGCGCTCAGCTCAGCTCCTACCCTGAAAGTCTCGGGGTGATTCGTCAAGCGGGGGCTGAGAAAAAAGGGGGGTCCCAAAACGCGTTTTCCCCATGCATTTTCCCATAGGACCTTTAGTCGAAGGTACAGCCCGAACGGCTGAACAGAATTACTTGAAATTTGGCAAAGAGGTAGTCCTCAGGTCAGGCATGTGCCTTTTGCATATATGGTATCAATCTGTTCAGTAGTTCCTGAGAAAATTGCAGTTAAAAGTACATAAATATCTATAAGCGCGCACCGTGTGCGCACGGTGTGCGCACCCTAACGTGCGCGAGCGTAATTCTGATTGGTGGTTACATGTCAGTCAACATTCGAATCGGTCGAAATCAGGAAGTGTTGGCCGCCATTTTGTTTGTTTTGTGTGCGACAGTGAAAAAGAAAGGTGGAGAACGTGAAAAGGGGGCAGGGTAGAGAGTTCCTGACCCCCTAGCCTTTGTCAGGAGGTCCCTGAAGGACCCCGAAGGGTGAAAAAAACATTTATTTTTTTTCAAAAAATCGCGGGGTGCGCGCACGGTGAAAAATCCTTAAAAAAAACAAAAAACATTTTAAACGAGCCATTCCATATTACAGGATACAGTCAATCTATAACTATATACATAGGTAGTTTATTGTAAAATAAATATATAAAAAATATAATACATACATAAATTAGCATTTAAAAAACCTTACAAATTCACTTAAAAAACCATAGGTTTCACACATGTTATAGTTCGGAATTAGCATTTAAAAAACCCTTGCAAATTCACTTAAAAAACCATAGGTTTCACACATGTTATAGTTAGCTGGACATTTCACTTGTAAAAAGACATTGAAATTCCCCCGTTATAGTTAGTTCAGATAACTATAACTCGCGCGACCGCCACTCTATCACAAGGATGATGTCATCAGAGATGTCATGAGTGATGTCACTGACCATGTCATGAGTGATGTAATATGTGACGTCATCAGTAGTGGGTTGCGGGCGCGCGAGTTATAGTTAGCGCCACAGTGCATGTTTGCACAGATCTTACCTCAGGCCCCGCCCCCTACCTTCACCACTGTGCAAACGCGCCCCGTGGCACGTTTTAAGTTAGGAGATTAAGTCCCCTTGAATCCTAAGGTCCCCAGGCGGCCAACTGGCCCACCAGGTACCTCCAGTATGCGCCAGGGAGCTGCCTTGCAGAGAGGTGTTCAGAGGCCACATCCCTTTTTATAACACTCTGCAACGCAGCTCCGTGGCGCTTAGTCAAGGTACCTGATGGGCTAATTGTCCCCTAGGGGACCTCTGGATTGAAGAGGAATGAATAGCCCAACTTAAAACGCGCCACAGGGCGTATTTGCACAGTATCACCTCAGGCCCCGCCCCTACCTTCACCACTGTGCAAACGCGCCCCATGGCGCGTTTTAAGTTGGGAGATTAAGTCCCCTTGAATCCTGAGGTCCCCTGGCGGCCAACTAGCCCACCAGGTACCTTCAGTAAGCGCCAGGGAGCTGCGTTGCAGAGAGGTGTAAAAAGGGGCGTGGCCTCATTACACCTCTCTGCAACGCAGCCCCCTGGCACATACTGGAGGTTCCTGGTGGGCTAGTTGGCCCCCAGGGACCCCCAGTATTGAAGGGGAATTCGTTCCCCCTCTGCAAACGCGCCAGAGGGCGCGTTTGCAGAGTGATGAAAGGAGGGGGCGTGGCCTCCTCCCGATCCCGTTTTTTTAAATATGTCTCCTTTTTAAGAAGGGGGGCTGTTTAGCCCCCCTTCTTTTTCTTATTTTTTGGCCCTGGGGACCCCATCCCCCAGGGCCTGTCCCCAATTTGTTTTTTTTATTTAAAAAAAAAAAAACGGGAAGGGGTCCACGTGGCCCCCCTCCCGAGGCCATAATTTTCCCTGGGGAACCCATCCCCCGGGGCCTGGCCCTTTTTATTTATGGAGGGGGGCTGCGTAGCCCCCCTCCTGTGGCCCATTTTGGCCCC
This sequence comes from Triturus cristatus, assembly GCF_964204655.1. Lineage (NCBI taxonomy): Eukaryota > Metazoa > Chordata > Amphibia > Caudata > Salamandridae > Triturus > Triturus cristatus. The sequence continues at coordinate 1,217,788,788 of NC_140593.1, forward strand.
GGGAACCCCATCCCACGGGGCCGTTTTTAAAAATTATTTTTTTTATTTATTTTTGGGAGGGGGGCCGCGTGGCCCCCCTTCCGGGCCATTACTGGCCCCGGGGACCCCATCCCCCGGGGCCTGGCCTTCACGTTGGGGACCGTGGGGAGGGTCCCAATCCCCCCACGGCCCCGCCGGCTCCCCGCGTCCTGCGGGAGCCGGCATTGCTTTTCCACATGGGGAGCAGCTAACATGCTGCTCCCCGTGTGGAAAAGCAATCGTCTTTGGTATTTGGAAGAGAGAGCAGGTTTCCTGCTCTCTCTTCCAAATACCAAAGCAGTTTGCTATGGCAGGGCGGGAACCGCGAGTCTCCCACCCTGCCATAGCAAACAGCAGTGTCCCGGGGGTGGGCACCCCGGGACACTACAGGAGCCGGCCCTGGGGGGTGGCAGTCCCCAGGGCCATCTTTGGCTCCAGGAGGGGGGCCGCGCGGCCCCCCTCCCACTGAATTTTAAGCCCCGGAAGGTGGTGGTCCCCGGGGCTTGGGGGTCAGTAACGGACCCCCTATTTAAATATTTAGTGCCCCGGGGAGGTGGCGGTCCCTGGGGCGTGTGGGGGGGCTCAAGCCCCCCCCCCCCCCCCAACACTGGTATTTTTTTTTTTTTAAAGAGCCCCGGGGGGTGGCGGTCCCCGGGGGGGCCATGAGCCCCCCGCATATATTCAGTTCAGCCCCGGGGGGTGGCGGTCCCCGGGGCCCCTCTGGGCCCCCCATTATGATAAAAACATTGCCCCCCCGGGGGCTAAATAAAAATGAAGCGCGGGAGTCCGTGCTTCGTTGTTTTTTTTATATGCGGGATGCGCGGACCCTACGCGCATCCCGCGATTTAAAAAAAAACATTTTTTTGGTCTTGGGGGTCCTTGTGGGTCCCCCTGAGCAGGCCTAAGGGTCAGGGTGTTTCTACCCTGCCCCCTTGTCGCGTTTTGAGTCTTTCTTTTTGTGCTTTCTTGTGCCTCGGTTCTACCGAGGCACAAGATGGCTGCCAACACTTCCTGATTCAGAGTGTTGGCAGCCAATTAGCATTCAGCTCGTGCGGGTTCGGGGAGGGTGCGTGGAGGATCCGCGGATCCTCCGCGGCCATAGATATCACAAACTTTTTTACGTTAATTTTCTCAGGAACTACTGAATGGATTCACACCATATATGCAAAAGGCACGAGTCCGAACTGAGGACTACCTCTGTCAAATTTGGTGTCATTCCGTTCAGCGGTTCGGGCTGTAGCTGCGACAACAGATCCTATGGGAAATTGCATGGGGAAAACGCGTTTTGGGACCCCCCTTTTTTCTCGGCCCCCGCTTGACGGATCACCGCTAAACTTTCAGGGTAGGAGCGGAGCTGGCCAAAAGTTTGGAAAATTTCGCGAGGATTCATCAACCGGCACCAACGTTATTCCCAATAGAATGTTGCGGATTTCCTATGGAAAATAGGTCCTAACTATCTACTGGCGACCGCCAGTAGATTATATATATATATATGGAAACATATGCATGAATATGCGTATATTGTAATCCTATGTATGCTTGTCATAGAAAAGCACCCTTCTGGACGGTGGGTAGTGCTACAATAATGTTACATGCAATACTAGTCAAAAGATCAAATATTCAAACATGAAACATGCTATACATGTAAAAGACATAGATTGTATTCAAACCTCTCTTGAAAGAGGCTTACCTTAATAGAATAGGTTTCTTAACACTGCCTGTCCCACTGATGAATCAGCACGCTGTGATGATTCCAGGCAGTATTGCTTTGCAAATGTGTGCGTTGTCTGCCACGTAGCAGCTCTGCAGATCTTTTCAATTGGTACTCCAGCAAAAAGAGCAGTCGATGCTGAAACTGCTCTAGTGGAGTGCGCTCTCACTGTCTTTGATAAAGGCTTGCCAGCCTTGTCATGGCAAAATTGAATTGCACTCGCTATTCACCTGGCTATGGTTGCTTTAGAGACTGCAGTTCCTTGACAGGTTTGACCATAAGTTACAAATAGCTGATTCGATTTCCTTATGCCCTTGGTTCTTTGTAAATAAAAGTTAAGACATCTCTTGAGGTCCAAAGTGTGTAGTGTTCTTTCAGCAGGCGTGGAGGGGTTAGGGAAGAACGTCCTCAAAACGACCGGCTCATTCAAATGGAATTGATTAGGGACCTTAGGAATGAACTTGAGGTTCGTTCTCAGAATGACCATTTGATCAGTGAAACGCAGAAATGGATGAGAGATAGTGAAGGCCTGTATTTCACTAACCCTGCTTGTCGAAGTAAGTGCCAGAAGAAGGGCGACTTTCCAGGTCAAGTATTTCAATTCTGCTTTGTGAATGGGCTCGAATGGTTGTTTGAGCTGCCATTCCAGAGGTGGAGCTTTGATGCGCGGGAAAAGCTCTAAACAGTCCCTTCATGAATTGCTTTACCACTCTTGATGACCATAAAGATGGAGTATGTGGCGATCATCTGTATCGTGAGATAGCAGCCAGATGAACTCGCACTGACTAGTGTGAAAGGCCGGATTTTGCTAAGGAAAGCAAGTAGGGCAGGATGTCTTCCAGGACCAGAGAAGAGGATCTATCTCCGTACGTTTGCACCATACACAGATGCGTTTCCACTTAAGCTTATAAGTCTTGTTGGTGCTTTCAGCTCTAGATTTGCCAATAATGTCTTTGCAGTCTTGGTCAATGTTTAAATCTCTAAATTCCTAGTACTCAGGAGCCACGCATGCAGCTGCAGAGAAGCTGGCTCTGGGTGACGTACTTGGCCCTTGTTCTGCGTCAACAGCGTTGGCATCGGAACTAGACGGATGGGCTGCGATTTCGAGAGAAGGAGGAGTTTGTGTACCAATGTTGTCTGGGCCACCTGGGGGCTATCAGGAGGATGCAGCAGCACTCCCCTTTCATCTTTGTGAGGATCCTGGGTATTAGAGGGATGGGGGAAAAGCGTATGCATAGATCCCTGACCATCGCATCAAAAGGGCATTCCCCCGAGAGTTTGGGAAAGGGAACCTGCATGCATAGAATCGGCATTTGGAGTTGAGGTGGGTCGCAAATAGGTCCAGTGCCGGTTCTCCCAGACTGCAAATATCTCGTCCAGCTGTGTCTGTTCTAGCTCCCATTCCTGACAGCTGCCCCTCGACCTGCTTAAGGTATCCGCTAAGGTATTTAGGACACCCGAGACATGTTCTGCTGTCAGGGAGATGTGATGGAGCATCAGCCAGTTCCACAATTGCTGTGCGTCTTGTGACAGAGTGAGAGATTTGGTGCCTACTTGCTTGTTGATATAAAACATGCTTGTGGTGTTGTCCGTCCAGATCAACACCGAAGACCCTTAAATTCGAGAAAGGAAAGCCCGAAGAGATAGGAAAATGGCTTTCAGTTCCAGGCTGTTTATGTGCATCTGCCGTTGAACCAAGGACCACTTCCCTTGTACTTGTAGGTCCTGCAAGTGTCCTCCCCAGCCTTCCATAGAAGCATCTGTTGTTACTACGTAATCTGGGATGACTAGAAGAAAAGACTGACCTGGGGACAGGTGTGAAGTCTGGGTTCACCATTTCAGGGCTTCCTTCATTCGAGAAGTGACGATGATTACGTCGTCGAAGGAGCCCGAGACCTGACTCCATTAACGTTGTAGCTCCTCTTGAAGACGTCTCACGTGCAAACGAGTCAGCGGCACAAGATCTATTGCGGAAGAGATCATTCCCAGTAGAGATTTGAACACTCTCACAGAAACGCACTTTTTTCTGCACAGCTTGAGTGCTAATGCCCACAATCTCTGTTGTCTTTCTTCGGAAATGAAAGCTTTGTTCCGGATAGTGTCCAGCTTAGCCCCCAGAAATGTTGTTATCTAGAAGACTGAGGATTTCTGATAATTGACCGAGAGACCCAGCTTGTGGAAAAGAGATGAGCAATCGGTCGTTGCATTCTCCACTGGGCAAGAAGATGGCGCCTTTAGCAGCCAGTTGTCGAGGTAAGGGAATACCTGATGACCTCTGCTTCTCAAGGCTGCTGCCACTGAAGCGAGAAATTTTGTGAACATCCGTGGTGCCGATTTGAGGCCAAATGGAAGAACTCTGAATTGTTAGTGGGTACCAGCCACTGTGAACCTTAGGAATTTTCTGTACATCGGGTGAATAAGGACATGGAAGTATGCATCCTTGAGATCCAATGAAGTCATGAAATCGCCCTTGTTGAGGCGTCATAGGATGTCCGAAAGAGTGACCATTCTGAAAGTTTGGCTCTTTAGGAATTTGTTCAATTTTCTGAGGTCTAGGATAGGGCTCCACTCTCCGACTTTATTGCGAATGAGAAAGAAGCGTGAGTAAAAGCCTTTCCTCCTTTGAGAGAAGGGGACCTTTTCTATAGCCCCTTTTTGAAGCATGGCACGTGCTTCTTTTTTGAGTAAGTGAAGGTGAGGGGGGTGCGATCCCCTGGGAGGGTTATTGGGCGGTTTTTGGATGAATTCCAATGTGTGGCCATAAGAGATGAGATCCAAGACCCACTTGTCTGAAGTGATGTTGAGCCACTGATCGATGTGCTCTGAGATTGTCACACCAGTCTGGGGGAAACAGGAAGCAGCTGGCACCCTGTCGTAATGACTGTTTGTGGCCGGTGTCACGGCCTTGGGATCCTGGCCTTGGGATCCTGGCTTTCGTTTGGAGCCCTGTCTGGAGAAACCAGCTGTATTTGCCTGGCGGTAATTTTGCTGCTAACCTTGACGGTATTGCAGCCTATAGGATGAGAACGTTGGTAACTCCCTCTATAATTGGAAAAGCCCATGCCTCGGGCTCCCCGAAAGGGCACTTTGCGGTATTGTAGGGTTCCAAGCGCTTTAGCAGTGTCCTTATCTTTTTTGATGGAGGTAAGTGCCTCATCAATATGGCTGCCGAACAGACTGTCACCATCATAGGCCATATCTAAAAATTTTGTCTGAACTTCAGGGCAGAAATTTGTTGCCTTCAACCACCCTTGACGCCGTAAAATGGCAGCACCAGCCAATTGCCTGAAACCAGTTGTGGCAATGTCCATAGCAATGTCAATGATTTCTGACGCCTCTCTCTCTCCTCCTGTGAGAATTTTGAGAAACTCCTCTTTGCTATCTTCAGGGATAACGTCTTTAAGTGAACCTATGTCAGACCACATTTGTCTATCATAACGGGCTAAAATTGCTAAAGCATTAGCCGCCCGAACTGAGACTACCGCCACTGATGAGAACTTTTTCCCAACTGAATCAAGGCGTCGACCTTCTTTGTCTGGTGGAGAAATTATAGGCGTAGATGGATTTTTTGATCATGTCTGAGCCGCCTGTGAGAGCACCGAATCTGGTTTCGGGTGGCCTATAAGACACACAGGAGAAACGTCTGGTGCCCTATATTTTTTATCCAACCTTGGAAGCACTGGAACCAGAGAGGCTGGTGTCTTCATGACTTTGATTTCTTCTTGCCAAATATGATCAATGATGGGTATTGATCTGAAATTTTTTCTTGCCTGATCCTTAAAATCATAAAGGAAACAGTCCAACTGGTGCACCACTGTAGGAAGACGAAATCTACTAGCAGCCCTATCCATGATGTTGTGAAACCCTCCGATATCCTCCGGAGGCGAGTCCGAGGGATGATGAGGCGGAGGGGACGGCGTTGGTGCTATGTAGTCATCCCACTCATCCGCTGGTGGTGTAGGGTCTGGAATTTCCCCTTCTTCCTGCTCATCCTCAGATGTAATAGGGTCTTCTCTGGGAGGCAGGGGAGTAATGGGACAAGGTGCCATAGCAGGAGTAGCCGGAGGTGGAGGCTGTGGTGCTTGTGGAGGCGCCTGCGGAGGTGGAGGAGGCGTAACAATAGCCTACTGAGGAGGAAATCTTCTTTTATAGTCCGCCAACATATTCTGGAGGTCTAAAATTAACGCTGGAGGAAATTGCTAAGACTGCTGCCTAGGTTGCTGAAAGTACTGTTGCTACTGAACAGAAGGGGCCTGGTAATGGTAATACTGCTCCTAATCTTCATATTCGTCATCCTCCTCCTGATATTTAACATGAAGTTCAGAAGAAATACGTGCGGCTCGAAACTGGCCTTCCTCGTCATCAGAATCCTCAACATCCAAAAGAAGGCTTGGTGGTAACGGAGACATTTTTGGTGTCCTGAATTGAGGCTGTGTAGTCAGTTTAAATGGAGTTGATGGAGCTGCTAGTGTCGTCGTCGATGGAGAAATTTTCGCTGTCCACAGGGTCGTCGATGGTATGGACATAGCCAGTGAGATTACCGTCGTTGGGACATCTCCGGTCGTCGACAGTGGCATCGTCGACGGTGGTGTTCTCGTCGTCGATGGTTTCGTCGTCGACGATGAGAGCTTCTTCGATGACGATGGCTTTGTAGTCGGTGGTGTCGTCGTCGATGAGAGCTTCACTGACAGGCTCGTTGACGATGAAGACTTTGCAGGCAGTGTCGACGGTAAGGGAACTTTAATACTTGCCGTTGACGTGGTTAACGCCGTCGACTATTTCGATGACGAGAGAGTCACAGTAGTCGTCGTCAAGGTGGAAACAGGCGTCGATGGTGAACCTGACGTTGAGGAAGACTTTTGGCCCATGGCGCTCTAGTGGTCTTCGGGGAACTTATCTCTGAGGAGACCTTAGGCTGTTTCTCTTTCTTTAAAGATTCCTTGGCCATATGAGAGACTTTAGAATGCTTCCTTCTCTCTTCAGGCTGACCCTCTGGCGACCAGGGCCTCTTGGTTGACATAGAGGACGTGTCGCTATCCACATCAGAGGCAGCAGACTGCTTCTTCTTTAGCCAGATTAAAAGTTTTCCTTCTCTGTCCCTCAGGGTCTTGGTAGAGAAGGTGCGGCATATCTTACATTGTTTTGTCTCATGGCTGGGATAGAGACAGTCCTTATTTGCATCATCCACATGCACTCTCTTCTTCCCACAGGAGAGACAGGCTTTAAACAATCCAATTTTATCAGACAATCTTCTAGAAGAGATCTGAAAGAAACTTATCTGAGAAAGTGAAGAAAACTGAGCAGAGCTCAGGGAGACTCCCTTACAAAATGAAGTGCGGTGAAAATCTGAGGGACTCAGCCTTTCTGGGGAAGGTTCTAGAGGGTGCTGGGTGCTGATTGGTTGAGTTTTCAGTTTGGTCCATTTCGTAAAAGGAGACTAATAGGCTATAGTGGGTGCTACCATAATAGCCTATGGAAAGGTACTATTTACTACTTTATTATCCATGTACCGTGGGACTCCCACTACGACGACAGGGAATGATTCAGGCTTGCGAATCTATGAAAGATACCCCGATACTGGAATATATATATATATATATACACTGAGCAGAGGAGCAGAAATAAAATCTTCCTGCCAGCAATTGGGGTCCGTTTACTCTGTTCGCCGCTGCTGCTGTGTGTTTGTAGCGGAGGTTCGAGGAGTTCAAGGAGTTGCATATATATATATATATATATATATATATTTATAAACACAAACACACTGCCTTGTGTAAACCTAGGCGCATCAAAGTTTTAAAATAATGAGTAACCTTTGTCACTGTTATTACTCTCTCAGCACAGTGCATTTATCATAATACTAAGCAAACAAATTTAAATTTTCTTAATTCCTGATTAGGATCCTATTGTTCTCATCATATATAGAATAATCTGTTTTCTTTTTTTTTTTTTTTTTTTTTAAATATATAGAATAATATATTTTTTAAATATATAGAATAATCTGTTTTCAGTCCTTGTGAAGATTTCTAGTTTTCTCTCCAAGCTCCCAAAAAGCTTGCCTAATAAACAAGGCTGTGCGTTCATCTTGAATATTCTTATGAGGATTAAAATCAATGCCCGACCAAAGATGTGAAGGATGGGGTACAGGTTGGAAAACCTTCGTACAAAGCACAAGCATTCTGCTTTTATGAATAGCTACACCCATTTGAATAACTCCAACAATGTAGTTCATTAAATATGTACAAAAGGGGGTGGTGATGGACGGAGCATCAGAACCAATCAAACACTCACACCCAGTCAACAGATCTGGGTTTGATCCATCACCATTCTTTAGCCCACTCTGCCACCCCAGTTCAGACATGGCCATATGCAAAGCAGTCTGACCCTGTGCCTCATGGGAACAGTCCAGCCCAAACTGCCAAGCAATGCCTTCCCTGGACCGGAAACAAGCTTCCTAGGACCGGTTTCTGGCATTTCAGCCATCTTCTGCCAGGCTTGCTTGAATCCAGTGGCAAAGTGAGCAAGGGACTCACGTCTGAGCATACCCTGCCAACTTATGGCGAACAAAGTTGGTACAAAAGGGGGTGGTGATGGACAGAGCATCAGAACCAACCAAACACTCACACCCAGTCAACAGATCTGGGTTTGATCCATCACCATTCTTTAGCCCACTCTGCCACCCCAGTTCAGACATGGCCATATGCAAAGCAGTCTGACCCTGAGCCTCATGGGAACAGTTCAGCCCAAACTGCCAAGCAATGCCTTCCCTGGACCGAAAACAAGCTTCCTAGGACCGGTTTCTGGCATTTCAGCCATCTTCAGCCAGGCTTGCTTGAATCCAGTGGCAAAGTGAGCAAGGGACTCAAGTCTGAGCATACCCTGCCAACTTATGGCGAACAAAGCGGTACAAAAGGGGGTGGTGATGGACAGAGCATCAGAACCAATCAAACACTCACATCCAGTCAACAGATCTGGGTTTGATCCATCACCATTCTTTAGCCCACTCTGCCACCCCAGTTCAGACATAGCCATATGCAAAGCAGTCTGACCCTGTGCCTCATGGGAACAGTCCAGCCCAAACTGCCAAGCAATGCCTTCCCTGGACCGGAAACAAGCTTCCTAGGACCGGTTTCTGGCATTTCAGCCATCTTCAGCCAGGCTTCCTTGAATCCAGTGGCAAAGTGAGCAAGGGACTTACGTCTGAGCATACCCTGCCAACTTATGGCGAACAAAGCGGTACAAAAGGGGGTGGTGATGGACGGAGCATCAGAACCAATCAAACACTCACACAAAGTCAACAGATCTGGGTTTGATCCATCACCATTCTTTAGCCCACTCTGCCACCCCAGTTCAGACATGGCCATATGCAAAGCAGTCTGACCCTGTGCCTCATGGGAACAGTCCAGCCCAAACTGCCAAGCAATGCCTTCCCTGGACCGGAAACAAGCTTCCTAGGACCGGTTTCTGGCATTTCAGCCATCTTCAGCCAGGCTTGCTTGAATCCAGTGGCAAAGTGAGCAAGGGACTCACGTCTGAGCATACCCTGCCAACTTATGCCGAACAAAGCGGTACAAAAGGGGGTGGTGATGGACGGAGCATCAGAACCAATCAAACACTCACACCCAGTCAACAGATCTGGGTTTGATCCATCACCATTCTTTAGCCCACTCTGCCACCCCAGTTCAGACATGGCCATATGCAAAGCAGTCTGACCCTGTGCCTCATGGGAACAGTCCAGCCCAAACTGCCAAGCAATGCCTTCCCTGGACCGGAAACAAGCTTCCTAGGACCGGTTTCTGGCATTTCAGCCATCTTCAGCCAGGCTTGCATTAAATATGTAACATGCGTATATTCTGTTGCACCGATTAAACACGACAAAAGACATGATTAATGATATTTGATGGCCAACGCCCTGCATATCTTCCAGTAGTGAGCAGAGCATTAAAGAACAAGCATTGGCATAGCCAATAGGTTCGCCTTTGGGACCTTATAAGTATTGAGCCATGCAGCAGATTATCCTTGGTGCTGTGATGCCATGAATTGAAGAGCTATATAATTACTGTACACTGGGTGATGCAGTCCTTAACTACTGTGACATTTTAGGTACAATTTCTTTTCAGCATAATTTCACTGTGTTTATTATGAAAGGTATTAACTTTAGCCAAATTTAGACTGTTGAAAAGTGTTACATGTATATAGCGCTTACTACCCCTGACGAGGCATTGATATGGAGCTCCTTATGACTCCATGCCACTAGGGATTCAATGCTCCAGTAACGGTTTTTTTTTCCGTGTCCCAAGTTCAGCAGTAGTAAGGGCAGTGCAGCTGGACTACAAGCTCCAGAATAGATTAGGGAATTAAACAGAAGCCCTGAAGTGGAGCACTGCCTCCTTGATGACACGAAGTCCCCTGATTTAACTAAGTGAACTAGAATGAAATACAGACTATGGAATGGACGAACTGTGCTCAACTACCAGGGGACAGTTACGATTTGAAGTAGCCTCCTCACCTCAACAATGGTAGAGTGTTCACAGGAAGATATAAGGAGCATAAAGGCACACACATGGTTGCAGTTGTGTGTGGGTTTTTTTTTTTTTTTTTTACTTTTGCGGCTCTTAGTGTCCCCTCCATTCTTATGTGTTTTCTCATGAGGATTGTAACTGACTGTGAAACATCTGTTCTGGATTTTATATCCATTGTAGCATACCTCGTTCAGTGTTTGGAACAGAGACAGTAAACATCCCACATTCGAAGAATTTACTGTGTTCAATTTTAATTTTGATTCAACGTTTCAATGCGTCACCTCAAGCACCTGTGTTATGCCACTAATATAAATTAATTTGCAGATGTTAATCACTGTAACCGAACAAAAGCAGGCGGACATGTGGCCTCTGGCTTCAAAGCCACAAAACACGATTTCAGATCTAAGGGGGCCATTATGATGGCGGGCGGATCGCCACCGCCCGAACAGCAGTGGCGATCCGCCCGCCATAAGTCCCCGCCCGCCTGCCATTTACCCCCTGCCATATTACCATGGAGGGGGTTTCGCGGAGGACGGAAAGACCGTACGCCGCCAGGCAATCGTCACGATTGCCTGCCGGGCGGAAAAGGCCCACAATATGGTGGCGGTGCCTTGCAGGCACCGCCATCCATATTACGATGATTTCGGTGGGCATGCCTTTCCATGGCGGAGACTCCGCCATGGAAAGGCATGCGGAGAATGACATTGGGGGTTCGTTGGGGGCCTCCGGGGGTGTGGGGGGTGGATGGCTGCACTGAGGTACCGCCCTTCATTGCCATACACAAGGTGGCAGGCAGCTCGTGGTGCCTGTCACGTTGTGCATTGTATTGTATTGTAATTGCATTTATATAGCGCTTACTACCCCATACGAAGCGTTAAAGTGCTTTTTCGGCGAGTAGCACGCTACTACGAGACCCATAGAGGATTAGTGCTGAATTAGTATGGTGAAATATGAATGTAATTTGAGTGGTGGATATTAGTCAGTTATTTGGAGTGAAGAGGGTAGCGGAGGGATAAAAGGGAAGAAAGGTTTGCATTCATGTAGCACCTGTTACCCTGATGGGCGTTGAATCGCTTTTCTGGCGAGTAGGGCGCTACTCCGGTACCCATAAAGGATTAGTGTTGAAAATTAGTATCGAGAAGTATGAAGTAATTTGAGTGGTGGATATGTTATTCAGTTATTTGGATAGAGAAGGGTAGGTTGCGGGATAGTAGAGGGAAAGAGGTTTGTATTTATATAGCGCTTGCTACCCCTTGATGGGTATTTGAAGCGCTTTATTGGCGAGTAGCACGCCACTCTGGAACCCATAAGCATTACTGTTGAATTAGTATGGCGAAACATGAAAGTAATTTGATTGCAATACACAACATGCCTATTTGACATTGCGGCGGGTGCTGCTTACAACACCATTCGCCGCAATGTTAAATTCCAAAATGCGCCCGCCACATCCTTATTGGCCCTGCAGGACCACCGCACCTCTGGTGGTCGGTCCCGTATTCCGTTACGGTGGCGGGCGGATCATAATGGGGCCCTTAGTTCCTGCACACAGGCAAAGCATCTTATCTGACAGTTTCATGCCTCATGAGCGGGCGGGCACAGTGAGTGCTTAGAAGTCGGACTACCACTGTGCTCGTTGTTTTTGCTGCCTCCTTACAGATTTTTTTCTATCCAGCCATGAAGTGAAGGCACCTCAGCCAGTTAACTACACCACAAACTTCTACGTGCAACAAGAAGTATCAGGGGTCTGATTCCAGTCGGGCTGAGTCAGACGTTTATCCTTTTTTGACCAACAAAGTCAGTTTGAAATGGACAGTAAAATAAATAAACCACACTGCTCGCCTTCTGCTGTGGGCTCAGAGACGAGAATGGGCAGGGAAGGAAGGCCCGGCAGGAAAGCTGTTAAGAGCTGTGGCTATTTTTTGTTATTTTTTTTTTAAGCGCGGCAGGTGCAGTGTTTATTAAAGAAAACATGCTGCGCGGGCCTCCTGCTGTGGGCTGAGAGACGAGATGGAATAGGGAAGGGAAGACCGGCAGGAGAGCTGCGCTTATTAAAAAACAAGGGAGGGCATGGGTGAGACAGGCAGGGGAGCGAGAGTAGAGGAATGTCAACAAGCGCGCGCGGCCACGCTAATTGGAAACAGATGGCCCCTGCGCGCCAATGCTCGCTCCCGCAAGATGGATACCAGCACAAGCATGAGTATTTCAAAAGTGCAGACCGATTTCAAAAGGTCATCTCCTAGAGCAACGCTTGTGCACTGCGCTAGGCTCGACCTACAAAGCGTTATCTCACTTATGGGTAATTCCAGCCATGTAATTGAGAGATTGGAGGCTGTGGACTTCAGCCAGTACATTTTACTTTAAAAGAAAAAAAAATCACTCTTTTATGATTATTGGACTTTGTTTAAAACCCCAGCTAAAAACAGCCTTCAAAGCTGTTCTGGCTTTTTGAGGTCAATAAAGCAACTTGACACTTTCAGTCTTGCACTGTTTGTAAATGTAATAAATTAGGGTTAGACGTGAGATTCTCCATTTTTGCTAATTGTATTATTTTTTGTTGCCAAATGGATGACATTAAAATGGTATGGAGACTCAAAACCTCATCTCTGGCAGTTTACACAAAAAATGAATCCTGGACATAGAGTTGGTTTACTGACACAAAAGATAAGGTTGTGGAATGGATATGGGCAAATGGGGCTTCCCTTAAGATTAGGTATATTTCTGGTTTTAACAAGAACGGTGTATCAGAGCTTAAAAAGTGCTCATTAAAAAAGAGCTTTCGAAAAGTAAATCCCATCTGCAATAAATGTGGATGAGCATGTGGTAATGAAATAATTTATTGTGCTGCTTTACTTACTTTATCAAGTAGACATCGAATTTCCCAGCAGAACGGCCAGACTTCCTTTGCTTGAGTTTCCTAGTCCAGCCTTCTGGAAGGGTGGGGTCACTGTACAAGGGCCCCCGGTCACGGATAATGGACCGCCGCTGCTTCGGGGAGGCTGATGCTTCAGACACTGCGGGGGCACCAGCATCGCCTTCTGAGCGCTCTGCTTTGTCCACCTCAGTGACCTTTGTAGGCTGCGGATGGGTAGGCTGTGGTGGTTCATCTTTCGTGTCACCAGTCTCCTTATTGTTTTCAGGAGTCTCCTTCCTGAGTTTGGGTGGTGCCGTCTCATGTTCGCTCAAAAGTTCTAGCACTCCTGTTTTTTCTTCCCTGTGGTACAAATAAATATTATTAACTTTGATGTCAATATACAATGGCAATTTAATTTTTAAATAACATACCTAAAATTAAGAGTAACGTATATAGTTATTACATTATTTTAGCCGTTGTGCATGAAAACAGTTGCTCTACCTCATTTGATTGTTGTGCTTAATCCCTAATCCTAGATTTATCACTCCTACCAGATAAAAATAAAGAACGTAAAGGCAGAAAAAAAAATGAGGAGAGGAAAAATTACCCTTCTGATGATGTTAATACTCTTAGATGAACTAAGACTTTTTGAGGTCGCTAGGGGCCCACTTTGCAAAACTGGACCATTTGAAACCGCAAATTGGCCTTCATGTAGGTACCAAACCAAAATTGCGATTCAGTAATACAATATAAAATTGCAATTTGGGTTTGCAGCTACATACCAAACCAACATTTGGAAGGGGCGTGCTTTGGGCGTCCTTTCTAAATAGTGATTCTGAATGGCATGTATTAATGTTTTGCAAATGAAATCCAGACGCAAAACAAATATTTTACTAGTTACTGAAATTTATTAGTAAACCATTTGCAAACGGAAAAGGATCCTCACTGGACCTCTTCCCCTCTGTGATTGTTTACAAAAAGATTATTTAAGACAGCACTGCATAGTTTTTAAAAGAGTGTTTGTTAAACATTTTTGTTTTTTTAACACAGCTCATTTTCCTTAGAGAAAAATGGATTGTATTAAAAAAAAAAAAAAATGATTGCTTTGTTTAAAAGCAATTACAGACACGATGGTCTGCTGCGCCCAGTAGCGAATCAGGTGTGCACCCTCAATATCAAGGACGAAACATCTGGGGGTGTTTGGGGGGAAATCGCCAGGTAAGTCTAGATTTTCCATACCTAACTCCACACATTTGTACCTACACAGTACAATATATAAAAAAGTATTTCCTTCCCTTCAGATCCCAAGAACTATCGCCCCATCTCGGGCTTGCCGTTTCCAGCCAAACTCTTGAATAAAGTATTAAACCTTCAGTTATCGGACTTCATTATTGCAAATAATCTACTCAATGCAGACCAATTCGGTTTTTGCAAAGAGCACAGTATCGAAACAGCCCTTATAATGGCTGCAGAGAACATAAGAACTATCATTGATCAAGGTGATAATGCAGCTCTATTTACTGGATCTGTCTGCTGCTTTCGACACTGTCAGAAATAAGATCCTAACAAAACATCTGCACAATCCGGGCATCAGAGACCCCGCTGTATCTCTCCTAGCCTCTTTCTGATCAGAGAGAGAACAAGTTACCATAAATGGCTTTGTATCACTATCCTTCACCTCCCATGTGGCATCCCCCGGGATGCATCCCTTAGTCCCAATCTTTTTAACCTCTATATTATCCCGTTAATCAAACTTATTAGGAATTTTGGTTTCACAGTGGTTTCATATGCAGACGACCCCCAGATCACTGTATGGAAAACATCAGCTCATGGATGAATGAGAATTGCCTGAGTCTTAAATCAGGCAAAACTGAAGTCCTGCTGTTTGGAAAAAACAACACTTTCTGGTCCTCGGACTGGTGGCCAATAAATCTTGGCTCTCTTCCAACACCAACAAAAAAAGTTAGGAACCTTGGAGTAATCTTTGATAAAAAGACTTACGTTTAAAAACCAAGTAAATCAAATCACATCTGTGGTGTTTTACCTTTTAAAAATCATTAGGAAAATCATGCCATTTATTCCAATTCACCTTCAAACAATGGTGCTTACAGCACTTATTTTGTCTAAACTGGACTACTGTAACAGGCTGTAGGTAAATCTACAACATAAACTGTTGTGAAACTGCAAGCTCTACAAAATGCGGCAGCACGCCTTATTTTTAACATTCCTAAA
Organism: Triturus cristatus; assembly: GCF_964204655.1. Lineage (NCBI taxonomy): Eukaryota > Metazoa > Chordata > Amphibia > Caudata > Salamandridae > Triturus > Triturus cristatus. The sequence goes on from NC_140593.1 coordinate 1,217,804,119, forward strand.
CATCAGTCAGCTTCTGGGCCTTACGGGAACGCCATTGGCTACCTATACAAAAAAGAATTCCCTTCAAGGCCCTATGCATCGACTATAGGGCCTTGCATAATTCTGGACCAAACTTTTTTGTACAAATGTTCAAATGGTATAGACCATCTAGAGCCCTTCAGTCCTATAACGCAAAACTATTGACCGTATTTACCTTCAAGAATGCGCTGTGGCGGCTGGGGGGAATTGGAGTTTTGTGATTAGTACTGCAAAGATCTGGAATTTCCTTCCTTTTAATCTTAAAGGTTCCCAAAATCTTGGAAGTTTAAAGAATAAAGCAGCAGGGTTTTAAGTGAGTGCACAGCCTGGACTTGTCACTTGTCAGTAATGAAAGTATTGCCCGCCTCAAATGGCCAGCTGCTTAAATGACCACAAATATAACATATATCCACAAGTATGAGAGGCAACACAAAAACAAAAGTGTTAACTGGTTACAAAATAAACAACTAAATGTCGAGTCCACACAGCAGTTGAATATTTGCCTGTATTCTTTTATTCCAAAATTCAGTGCGACCAGATCCGCAGCCAACGCGTTTCGCCCAAACATGGGCTTTTTCAAGGCTGTTAAGAGATCATACAAATACAAACATTGTAAAAAACCATAAGTATACATCGAATGGTTGTGCAACCACAGACCATGTGATGGGGGAACGAAAAAAAGAGTGCAGAAAGACCCAAAGGGGCTGTGAAAAACAGAGGAGAAGCATAAAGCGGCACAGCACGTAAGTGACAGCCCAATTTACTAAGAAGTCACCATTGTGTCTAGGGAACGTAATTCAAAAAAGGATAAGTGTGTAATCCCAGATCAGAAAAACTAGAGCACGAAATACCAGAATGATGTGTTCAAAAATAGACCAAAAGCAAAGAGAAGTCGCTTACCGAGTTTAACAATATATAAGCACACGTCAAGAGAGGGTAGTATGACGAAAGCGGCTGGACCCAGAATTTAGTCTAAAGAGTAAAAGCAGCACACTAGTTAGTGCATCAAAAATTAAACAGTAACTTGAAAGGATCATGAATTGAAGCCGTATTAGTCTCAACTCACCTAACTAGGTAAAAAGCCGGTAACTGTCGAGCGTCCGTTTGGGTGTATACCATAGAGTAGTATATGTAATCAATTTTTCTAACTGGTCAATGCTGGTAAAGAGAAAGAGAAAAATCAAACGAAGAGTAGCGTGAAAGTCGACAAGTATCCCAGTGTCCAGCAACCAATGGAAATTACTGACATAGTCCTCCATTACGAAAACAGTTATTCTAAGGCAAGAACTTCCATTAAGAAAGCCGTTGCCATGTACTAATTAGATGCGGTCTCTAGGCTAACTACCGTACCATGAGGGCGCTGTAATTGAAATCGGCCATGCAATAAAACGGAAACCGGCAGGTTTTATGGCGTGTAGTTCTGTACAATAAGATTCTAAAAATCAATTTAGTCACCTATAAGTGGTCAAAGTTACCAAAATAACTACCGTCATTGACGGAACCCTTAGGCAAGAGGAGGCAGCCTAAGCAAACTGGCTAACGACCAAATATAGACACAAAAAGACATGGGTGCCCCTCGTAACGGCATCAAAACTACAATCTACACATGTCTCCCATCTAGCACTTACTGTACGCAACAAAGTGTGAAGAGATCAGCCGAAGTCCGAGGCACAAAGAATACCGTTGTGTTGAAACGGATACCATCGTGATGGTAGCCTCCAGAGCTTTTATGCTGATGATCTTAACAAGTGTGATCCGGTGTGCAATAGTAACGGTTCCCAAAAAAAGCTAGAGCGCGGTACTAGAAGAGAGACTCCATGTTGGAGTAGTTCCGGTAGATCGTAGGCGTCACCTGATTACCTATTCAAAGCGTAACTAGGGTTACCTATGTGACGGTGCCGCCCATGAGATAAGTCTAGTGCCCCAGGTAGATTAAGTCCGGTATAGATTCATGTCAGGTACTTACATACTTAAATAAATCATAACTAGTAAAGTTAAAAGAGTAGACTGCAAAGCGTGTATCGTATAGATGTATTTTAAAAAGACACAAACACAGCCGTGTTCGAGATATTAACATGGTAACCATGGCAATGGGAACGCCCATCAGCCAAGCAAGTTAAGCTCGGTACATGAAAGTAACAGGTACTAAAGTAATGGGTCGCACTGAATTTTGGAATAAAAGAATACAAGCAAATATTCAACTGCTGTGTGGACTCGACATTTAGTTGTTTATTTTGTAACCAGTTAACAATTTTGTTTTTGTGTTGCCTCTCATACTTGTGGATATATGTTCCCAAAATCTTCTTCAATTCAGAAAATCCCTGAAAACCTGGCTTTACAATCATGTCTCAGGACCTCTGCCCCACTTATCTGATCTCAATCCTTTCTCCAAGGCAGCCCCAAGACACCTTCAGGTATTTGAGCGCTTTATAAAACATATTAAAACATATATGTCTTCGAGGTACGTAGATGTGGGGCTAGAAATAGTGAATCTATACTTCCCTAAATGTACTTACCTTTCTAAATTTTCTCTCTCGATATTGTGGCCTCGATACTGTTGTACCAGGATACTGTTTGTGTTGATATTCAGTACCTGTGAATCATAGTGGGTCACAATTTAATATCTACATCATTAAAATTCATGAAGTAGGATGAATTGCGACCCACTACGATTCAGGATTTCATGAACCGACCTATCAGTACATAGGTCGGTTCGCAAAATACCACACTGGTTGCAAAAATACTGGTCGCAACTTGAGACTAGTGTTTAGTACATTCGGCTCCTACGTCATGGTTTCCATCCTCCTCTATGGACTGCTAACTAATTATATTTGTGCTGCAGGGAAGAAAAGAAAGCTTTGCAAAAACAATACTTTCACTTAAACGGTTTAATAGACTTCAATATGTGAGTATCTCATCTGCCTGTCAAGTTTGCCAGGACCTGAGAGTTATCAACCTTTCCTCATCCACTTCCTAAATGTTACTTTTCTCACATGCAATCTTGACACACGGTATACGCTCAGTGGAGATACCTGGGTGAGCACTGTGAAGAGAGCAGAGAGCGAAGACTAAAAATACTAGATTCACCATGAGGGCAATTTCTCTTTACTCGGTCAGCCTCTACTTCCTCCTCAACTGGTTGGGAATCTCAATCTACAGCTTTAAATGCTGGGTGCAGGAAGGCGGTTAGTACTGGCCAGTTTCAAGCCAGGCCAAAAGTTGTGTGTTTTCGGCATTAAGCTCACAGTGAGTAATGCAGGCAAGCAGCATGCAGAGAGGCACGCATGGTTAACTATGTAGGGTAACTTGGAGGAAAGAGCCAGAAACTCATTAATCCAGTAGGCTCAAATGGCTTGTATATCTGACAGCCAACTAAGTATTATTAACACATTCTTTCAAAATCTAAATGCTTCATATATTTTTTTTTCTAATGTTCAATGCCACTTTAACGCCAGAAATCTCAGACAGGAGTCAAATCTTGCTTAGATGGAAGGAGATGGAAACATAGTCTAATTTTTCAGGGAAATGTATGATTGGGTGTGTTCAGGTAAGCACTAATGTCCGAGAGATAATGTCTGAAAGAATCAATTAAGACTCAAGTTAGCTTTGAGTAGATTAACGTTGGTATCAAAATGGTAGCAACTAAGCCATTTGCTTTATAATGATTTATGGTGTATTCGTTTCTAACATGGTGCACAAGGTGGATGCAATCTTCAGAGATGTCCAAGCTTGTTATGAAAAATGACTGAATTTCAGCAATACAAAGTGGATGCAGGAAGATGGTAAAAATATTTTGAAGGGCAGGCTGAGAGGATTAGGAAACATCTAAACTAGTCCAGGAGGACAACCGTTCCAAGACTTCTTATCTTTCCTCAGCTGGAGCCAAACTCTGGGCACAAAGTTGTTTTTATATTTCTAGTCATGGAAACCCCTAGTTCACAAAAATAGTTAGTAGAACTGATTTTCAACTGATGTGGAACGTAATGGATTCTGATCAACTTAGTCACCACTGTAGTTTTCTTTTCCTTTAGAGGGGAGCCAATCAGACGGATAGTATTCCAGAGAGATTAGTCCTCTAGCAAGATGGCAAACAGAATGAGACTTTGTCCATCAATTTGTTTAAATAAACCATGACAACAATTTAGTGGATCAGAACGAAATCTTCCTTCTGAGTAAAGAAAGCAAGGCTACGAAACCCAAAAGCAAGGCCCTGAATGGTTCACTTGAAGGGTGCTGTCCTGAGCGGACAAGACCGATGAGTTAGATAGTTCGGACGATGTGCTTCCAACTTTACTCTCATGAAACAATGGCCACCATGATTTAAGGTATCCTGAGTCCATCAAAAAAGAGACTCCACTACTTAATTTGGGATCCCAATCCTTGTTGACTGTGGCTCTCAGAGTGATTCAATGTAGAGCCACATGAGGCCAAATGTTGCTCTCTTCGCCCGAGTCAAAGGCGATCACATACCTCTGTGCCCAGTGGTGCGCATGGCCACTATGCTGACATTACAGGGTCAGTAGAGCACTGCTGAATGTTCTGATCCGGAGCCAAAACTAGATTTGGTGATGGAAAAGGCAGACATGGAGAACAGTATATTTATCAGTGATGCTATAAATCGAAGCCTCTGTAAAGGCAGTAGTTGGAATGTCTTTAAATTGATCAAAAAGTGCAAGAGCCGGGGATATGGAAATGTATTATAAAAAATATGCCTATCCAGGAGACTAGATGCTACCGAGCATGCCAGAGCTAGTTATGTCCTGGTCTGGACTGCAGTAGAAATCCGATTATGTTGTCTTCCTAATAATCCCAGACTGGAAATAGGAGCTCTATTTATATCAGGGCTGTGCCGCGGCTCTTTTTATACAGGGCTCGGGTTAGAGCAGTATTGTCACGGCAGAAGAGCCCTTAATATGCCAACAGAAGTATACCAAAGCGTTTTGCCACCTTAGTTCCTGAGGAAGGGTCTTGTCACATACTCAGCAGAAGGAAGCGGTGCACTCTAACCAGTTCAGCTGAGTTTACAAAAGTTGCTGTAAATAAAGCGACAGCATCCTTACACTGAATGGGGCTCTCACAGCCTGCCTTTCCACCTGTGCACATAGTGTAATCTTGGGCACATCCATTCCTCTGGATGAGACTTCGTTCCTTTGCTTGCCAGAATGATGATCAGTTATCATGCACGCTTGTCTATCTGATCATTCGCTTATATAGCGACGCTCCAGCAGAGTTCTTAGTATTACGGAAATGCATCACAAACATATTTCACTGACTTATACCGTCGAGTTAGAGTTACAGCTGTCATAATCAGTTACATACGTTCGCAAAAGGTACCGCAGCCTTTGCCAGTCTTTCAAGTCGCCAATATATGTTGCTGCATCAGAGTTCTAAAGGAATCCCTTGTCTGGTATACGTTTCTGTACAGATCTTCTATTCGGGTTTTTTATGAACTGATAACTGAGGCTTTCAAAGAAAGGATGATTCCAGCTGGAACCGACGGAATGTTCATGGTGTACTCGTGGCAAGGGCAAGAAAGGGTTTGGGGAGAGACTGGTGTACGTCTTGCACTGTGCTTGGTGCAGGCCTACCTTTTCATCACTGGACTGATAACAAGAATCTTCACTCTTCCCATTGGCTTTGCATGCCTGTAGTTGTTGAAGTGGGCAGAAGTGCCAAGGCCTGAAGTGGGAGGCGGGACATCTTTGTGGAATCTTAATAAGCATTTCCTGGATAGGCTGATGATCAAGGGACATCACTGGGGCATTCGCAAAGCCACCAATAAATACATTTTGCAAATGCATTACACGATTTTCCTCTGAGCAAGTTGAGCTCATAGTAAATTGTAGTTCTTTACAGCACTTTAAAGCCTTTGCCAGGACTTTAAGTGGGATGAAAAAACTGGGGGGTGGTCGCTGATAGGGGCGTGACCGATGTAATTAAGGGCGTGGCTAAAAACTCGTAAGCTAAAAATCTGTGCTTAGCATAGTGTGCCACCCTACTTATATTTTGCTATTTCTGTCATTGCATCCAGATATATGATACAGCAAGTAACATTATACCTACAACAAGTCAGGACTATTGGCTTTGTCAATGGTTGTTAGTTGCGTAAGATAAATAAGCAGCAACTATGGCTTGTGTGTAATATTGAAAAAGCATCCACTTGAAGTCCTGGTGACACCACGACAATGTTGCTGCTCCTGAGTTTCAAAAAGAGAAGGAAATCCAGAGAAAAATGACTCTCTTTAAAGGATTACCCTTGCCCTACAACGCTCACCTGGCATGACGTCATGCCATAACTTCTCCACAAGTGAGAAGTGAGCAGCGCACATCGATGTGCCTGCTGTCACTGCAGTTCGGGAACAAACAGACTGCCTGTGCCACGGCACAAAATAGAGCCTGATAGAGACCCGTTTCGAGGCCTCCTTTAAAAAACTGCCGGTGATCAGCACCGGTGAGACCCGGCCCACTTAGAGCCCTGGCCTTTGCACTAATAAATCGTATTCAGAAGATTTTAAACTGCTTTTACGGCCCCAAACCTCTGAAAGCTGAGCTATGTAGAATGAAGGTTGGGCCAGTAGAGCTATCCTCAGGTGAGAGACCCACAGGCCAGGGCCACTGAGAGCTGAGCTATCCTATAAATTATAAGAAGCTTGTAGACTGAAGGTCGGGCCAGCAGAGCTATCCTCAGGTGAGAGACCCACAAGCCAGGGCCACTGAGAGCTGAGCTATCCTATATGAATTATATGGAGCTTGTAGACTGCATTTTGGACCAGCAGAGCTATCCTCAGGTGAGAGAGACCCACAGGCCAGGGCCACTGAGAGCTGAGCTATCCTATAAATTATATGGAGCTTGTAGACTGAAGGTTGGACCAGCAGAGCTATCTTCAGGTGAGAGAGACCCACAGGCCAGGGCCACTGAGAGCTGAGCTATCCTATAAATTATAAGAAGCTTGTAGACTGAAGGTTGGGCCAGCAGAGCTATCCTCTCGTGAGAGACCCACAGGCCATGGCTATTGAGAGCTGAGCTATCCTATATAAATTATATGGAGCTTGTAGACTGAAGGTTGGGCAGGCAGAGCTATCCTCAGGTGAGAGAGACCCACAGGCCAGGGCCACTGAGAGCTGAGCTATCCTATAAATTATATGGAGCTTGTAGACCTAAGGTTGGGCCAGCAGAGCTATCCTCAGGTGAGAGAGACCCACAGGCCAGGGCCACTGAGAGCTGAGCTATCCTATAAATTATATGGAGCTTGTAGACTGAAGGTTGGACCAGCAGAGCTATCCTCAGGTGAGAGAGACCCACAGGCCAGGGCCACTGAGAGCTGAGCTATCCAATAAATTATAAGAAGCTTGTAGACTGAAGGTTTAGCCAGCAGAGCTATCCTCTGGTGAGAGACCCACAGGCCAGGGCCATTGAGAGCTGAGCTATCCTATATAAATTATATGGAGCTTGTAGACTGGAGGTTGGGCCAGCAGAGCTATCCCCAGGTAAGAGAGACCCCCAGGCCAGGGCCACGGAGAGCTGAGCTATCCTATAAATTGCAAGGAGCTTGTAGACTGAAGGTTGGGCCAGCAGAGCTATCCTCAGGTGAGAGAGACCCCCAGGCCAGGGCCACTGAGAGCTGAGCTATCCTATAAATTGCAAGGAGCTTGTAGACTGAAGGTTGGGCCAGCAGAGCTATCCTCAGGTGAGAGACCCACAGGCCAGGGCCACTGAGAGCTGAGCTATCCTATAAATTATAAGAAGCGTGTAGACTGAAGGTTGAGCCAGCAGAGCTATCCTCTGGTGAGAGACCCACAGGCCAGGGCCATTGAGAGCTGAGCTATCCTATATAAATTATATGGAGCTTGTAGACTGGAGGTTGGGCCAGCAGAGCTATCCTCAGGTGAGAGAGACCCCCAGGCCAGGGCTACTGAGAGCTGAGCTATCCTATAAATTGCAAGGAGCTTATAGACTGAAGGTTGGGCCAGCAGAGCTATCCTCAGGTGAGAGAGACCCACAGGCCAGGGCCACTGAGAGCTGAGCTATCCTATAAATTATATGGAGCTTGTAGACTGAAGGTTGGGCCAGCAGAGCTATCCTCAGGTGAGAGAGACCCACAGACCAGGGTCACTGAGAGCTGAGCTATCCTATAAATTATAAGAAGCTTGTAGACTGAAGGTCGGGCCAGCAGAGCTATCCTCAGGTGAGAGACTCACAAGCCAGGGCCACTGAGAGCTGAGCTATCCTATATAAATTATATGGAGCTTGTAGACTGAAGGTTGGGCCAGCAGAGCTATCCTCAGGTGAGAGAGACCCCAGGCCAGGGCCACTGAGAGCTGAGCTATCCTATAAATTATAAGAAGCTTGTAGACTGAAGGTTGAGCCAGCAGAGCTATCCTCTGGTGAGAGACCCACAGGCCAGGGCCATTGAGAGCTGAGCTATCCTATATAAATTATATGGAGCTTGTAGACTGGAGGTTGGGCCAGCAGAGCTATCCCCAGGTGAGAGAGACCCCCAGGCCAGGGCCACGGAGAGCTGAGCTATCCTATAAATTGCAAGGAGCTTGTAGACTGAAGGTTGGGCCAGCAGAGCTATCCTCAGGTGAGAGAGACCCCCAGGCGGTGGGGCGTGGCCAAGCCGCGGGCTGAGATGGCCGCGCGGTGTTGAAGCTCCGTGGTCGACTCGGCGCCAAACCTGTTTTTCCCGACCTCCTGATGCGGGCGAGGGCTGCCCGGACCCGGCGCTGACTCCCCTGCTCTCCCGCAACAGCCCGGAGGGGTGATCCGGCCCCGACAGCGCCCGGAACGACCAAAGAACGCCGGGGCCTAGCGGACCCGATGCACAAGATGGCGGCCTGGCTCGGTGGCCGGAGAGGTTAGTGCGGCGGTGGCGGCCGACGGTGATGCGGGTGGCCGGGGGGTAACTGGGGGGGGGTCTGAGCACTGGGGCGGGGTCTGGTGTGGTCCAGCTTCACCCCCTTCGCCGCCGTTGGCCTGAGGCGGGTCGGGCGTTGGGCCGTTGCTCGGCGCCGCGGCCGCCTCCTCCATTGCCGGCCCCGCTCGGGTTCCCCGCGCGGTAGCGGTCTGGGGGGCCTGGGGGAGCGTCGACACGGCTGACTGGTGGTGAGGGTGGGTTGGAGGGGATCTGCGCGGACCTCGGCGCCCGGGCCGCCTCTGCCCCCCTTCCCTGGGACCTCGCTCGGCTGCCCCTGGGGTTCTTGGCCTGCGCCGTCCGTGTGCCCCCTCCCCGGTCCTGAGTCGCCTAGCCGACTCTACTGCCGCCCGGATTGGTCCGTGTCTCGGACCCCCTGAGAGGCGCCCCCTGGTCTTTGGCGCGGAGAGGACACCTGGTGGCGGTGCGGCCTGTGCTGGTGCCCGGGCCCGGTTGGACGCGTGGCCGGTGCTGGCGGGGGACCGCTACGTCGCCCGCGCTGCGGGCCGAAGAGGTTGCGGAGCCGTTTCTCCTTCCGAGTCCTCGTCCCAGTACCCTGGCACCGCCTGTTGGCACCCTGCCCACATCTGGCAGTCGTTCCTGGTGGGGGCATGGGGCGAAAGGACCCTAAGCAAAAGACCTTGCCCTTTGAGAGGCTCCACGATCAGCCTGCGGACCAACGCCCAGACATGTCGGACCCTGCTGGAGGCCAGTCCTCTGGCCCGGCGGCTACCGCTCCACCCCCTGAATGGCTTCAAGAGATGCGTGCTGGATTCAGGGCCCTCGATGGGCGCTTTGATGCCCTGAACAAAACGCTAGAAACGATGGGGGCGAAGGTTCAGGCCCACGATAAGCGTTTGGGGGAGGCCGAGACCCGGATATCTGCGGTGGAAGACGGCGCAGCGCAGGACACTAAACGCCTAGACCGGCTGGAGCGCATACTAAAGGACGTGGCCATCAAGAACGAGGACTTGGAATCGCGCAGTAGGCGCAATAACGTCCGAATCACTGGGCTTCCTGAATCCACGGCTACCGGCAGGCTGGATGTTTTTGTTGAGCAACTGTTATCGGACATTTTTGGGAGAGACTCCTTCACACCTGGCTTTGTGGTTGAGAGGGCGCACCGCTCCCTTGGGCCGCGACCTAACCCGGGGCTCCCTCCCCGCCCTCTGATCGCCCGGATCATGAACTTCCGAGACCGAGACACGGCCCTGAGGCTGGCCAGAGAGAAGGGCGAGATCACCTGGCAGGGCTCGAGACTCTCGTTCTACCCTGATTTCACCGCCATGGTACAGGAGGCTAGGCGCAAATATGTTGGGGCTAAAGCTGCGCTCCGCAATCTGGGCCTCAAGTACGGTATGCTGTATCCGGCCCGGTTGAGGGTTGACATCGATGGCCGACCGCGAATCTTTGACAATCCTACTGCGGTGCAGGAGTTCTGCCGAACATATAAACCACGCAGGGGCCCTTCGGGGGGCGATGAGGATGGACACACTCCACCGCACAGTGGTGCTGCACTTAGCCAAGACCTGTTCTCCGGCTCTGGGCCTGGCTGAGTCGGTGCCCGCGACGCAGCTTGGACTTCTTTTTCTGCCTGTTTGCAATGGGAACGTTTGAGACACTTTGCTATGCCTTTGTTTTTTCTGTGGCGCTGGGTCGGCGGCGGGTCGTTGCCATTCCCCTTTGGTTGACACCGCCGGGAGCATTTTTTGACCTACAATGCCTATTTTTTGGTTTCTTGTTTATCAATGGTTTTGCTATTTGAAACTTCGCTTTTCTTCCACAGGTTGGGGATTGCCTCACGTTTGCGTGATGTGGCTGGGTGGGGGGTGGGGGGATGGGATGGGTAGTTTGGACACTCTTGACATGGCTGATCAGATTGTAACTTTGCGAATACACGGAGACACTTCTGCTTTCCTGCTCTCATTGTTAGGGATATGGCGGCAACAGTACACATAGGCTTACATGAAGCCCCCCAGGGTCTTTCACTCATGTCATGGAACGTCAGAGGCCTGAACAATCAACGGAAATGTAAGCAGGTGCTACACTATTTGAATCGGCACAGGGTCGACATTGCCTTCCTGCAGGAAACGCATTTACACACCTCTGTTCCCGCTCGCTTTGCAGCTTCCTGGGGCGCCCACAGATACTTCTCCAACTTTAGCAACTACGCCCGAGGCACCGCGGTGCTGATTCACAAGAGAGTCCCGTTTCACTGCCAACTGTTCCGGGGGGATCCTGAGGGTCGCTTCTGCATAGTACGGGGGGTGTTGATGGGTCATGCGATCATCCTGGTATGTGTGTATGCCCCCAACACTGATTCCCCGGAATTTTTCCACGCACTGTCTGCCCAGCTTGCGACGCTTGAGCCTGCGGGCCTCCTTCTTGGCGGCGACTTTAACTTATTGCTCGATGCAGCTTTGGATAGTACATCTGGGGCTGCTCCTTCCAAGCCCAGGGCGCGGCGCGCTCTTGCGGACCTCTGTCAACAGTTCTCCCTAGTGGACATTTGGCGCAGGCGCAACCCAAACACCACTGACTATACACATTTCTCGGGGCAACACAACACTTGGACCAGACTTGACTATTGGCTGCTGTCCCCGGGCCTGTCCCCATGGTTTGGTGGGCTCCTTACTCTCCCTAGGACGTACTCTGACCATTCCCCGGTCTTGCTCCGCTTGGATGTCCCACGCCCCGAGGGTTTTGAGCGGCAGTGGCGATTCCCTGGGAGAGCTCTGCTGGACGACTTATTTGTCCACGAGATTTCCGAAGCAATAGAAGACTACTTCACGATTAACACAGGGTCTGTAGACTCACAGGCTGCGCTCTGGGAGGGGTTTAAGGCCTACATCAGGGGGGTTTGCATAGCCAAGCACTCTGGGGTCCTTAAGGCACTACGCGCAACCATTAAGCAGCTGGAGGCACAGCTTGAGTTGATTGACGCTGAGGCGCAGCGCGGGCTGGACGGGGACGTGTCCGCGAGGCGTCTTCGCCTCCTGACTGACTTCAGGGAGGCTGCAGACAGAGAGATTCTGTACCTTGGGAAGTACCAGACGGCGCGTAGATATGGCGAGGGAGATAGACCGGGACGCACACTGGCTCAGGCTTTGAGGCCTCCGTATGGTAGGTCCTTGATAGTTGAGGTGAGGGGCGTGGATGGCTCGCTCCGCACAACTCCCACGGCGATCAGAGACGAATTCCTGTCCTACTTCTCCGACCTATACAAGACCAAGTTGGGGGAATCCCCAGCCTCTCGTGCGGCCTACTTGTCCGAAATCGCACTTGTGTTTCTCGATAAGGGTATGCAGGAGTTCATGGCTGAGCCTATTACTGTGGCGGAGGTGCGCGGGGCGATTAAGGTGCTTCGCGGGTCCACGGCCCCCGGCCTAGATGGCTTCTCTGGGGATTTTTATAAGGCGTTCACTGATCAGCTGGCGCCACAACTGATAGAGGTATATGCGGAGGCCCTGGAGCGCGGCTCCCTACCGGCCACCCTCAGCGAAGCGGTGATAGTTCTCCTTCCTAAACCAAACAAGGACCCGACGTTGTGTAGTTCCTATCGCCCCCTCTCCCTTTTAAACTTCGACTACAAGATCCTGGCAAAGATTGTGGCCAACAGGCTCTCGCAATTGATGGAATTTATCATTTCGCCCGTCCAATCGGGCTTTGTCCCGCGTCGCTCTACGTCTTTAAATCTGCGAACGCTTTTTACGGTCCTCCATAGAATTAACCCTGCCACGCCGGCGGCGGCGGTCCTCCTGGATACCGAAAAGGCCTTCGACACTCTAGAATGGCCCTTTTTTCTCGCCGTCATGCAACGTATGGGCATGCCGGAGACCTTCCTTGCCACTACGAGGCTTTTGTATAGCCGCCCCACGGCCCGATTGCGTATCAATGGCACGCTGTCCTGTCCCTTCTCTTTAACGCGTGGTACGCGGCAGGGCTGCCCGCTCTCTCCACTACTGTTCATTTTGGCCATGGACCCCTTGATCCGACATTTTCAGGAGCGCCACCTCCACAGGGGTCTCCAGTTCCGGACGGGCCCACTGCTAGCGTCCCTCTACGCAGACGACACCATACTGTATGTAAGAGAACCGCAGGTCAACCTTGCCCCCCTGATACGGGAGATCCTCCGCTTTGGCGCACACTCCGGGCTGGGCATCAACTGGCATAAGTCCGTCATCTTCCCCTTGACCAGCGGCACCTCCCCATGGCAGTGCGAGTACCCGTTGGAGTGGTGCTCTGACTCGGTTAGGTACCTGGGTGTGCAGATCCATCTCAACACGGACGAACTTATTCGTCTCAACTATGGCCGCGCTTTGGACAGGCTGGAGACACAGGTGGAGGGATGGTTGAGACTCCCGCTGTCTATGTCGGCCAGAATTGCAATCATAAAAATGATAGTTCTCCCTAGATTTTTATACCTCTTCAATAATATCCCCGTCCCCATCACCCGTGCCTTTTTCACCGCGTTGCGATCCCAGCTGATCAGGCTGGTATGGGGCGGGAAGCACCCCCGGATTGGTTGGAAGACCCTCATGCTCCCTCCTGATAGGGGCGGCCTCGGGGTACCTGATCTGTATTTGTATTATCTGGTGGCGCAATGTGCACATGCCTATGCCTGGTATCACCCAGACGCTCGCATTCCGTTCCTGCGTCCCGAGGCGGATTTCGTTCTCCCGGGCCGTTTAGCGGCGGTGTTGCCGAAGGGGATCCCCAGAGACCCAGTTGATATCCAAACGGTGTCCACCACAAGTTGGGCGTGGCACCGTCTTACTCGTTATCTAGCCCAGCCCCTCCTTTACTCCTCTTCTCTTCCACTTCCTAATCCCGGATTGCTGGCTGGCACGGGGGAGGCGCTGGTTCAGCGTACACTGACCAAGTTTCACCTTGCTACGACCGGGGACCTCTACCCGGGGGGCCACATATTTTCGGTCTCGGAGGAGGAGCGCTTCAGTGAGGCCACGTTCATGGACAAATTTGTCCTGCGCCGGCTTTACTGTGCGGCTCGTTCAGACATTGCGGGATTCCCTCTCGAGCCAACATCCTTCGAGCCTCTGACTCTCCTCATTGACGACGACTCGGGTGCCCATATGGTGTCTAAGCTGTACAGGGCATGCGCGGCGCTGGTTCCATGTGAGGATGGCCGGTTGAGAGCGGCCTGGGAGGCGGACTTGGGTAGGCCGATCACAGATGAACAATGGACCGCTTGCTGCAGAGTCACTAATGCGATCTCGCTAAATAGTCGGCATAAGCTCCTCCATTATAAATTTCTTCGCCGCTGCTACATGACCCCAGCTAGGCTCCACGCCATTGACCCGGCGCGCCCGCACACATGTTGGAAATGCGCTGCACCACACGCTGACTTTGCACACCTGTCCTGGACGTGCCCCAGACTGCAACCATACTGGACGCAGGTCCACGAGATCCTTGGCGCTATGTTGGAACTCACGCTGGTTCCCACTCCTGAGGTTGCATTACTGGGCTATACAGTGAACTTCCCCAAGGGCGTCCGCAGGCTTGCCTCCCTGGGCCTGCTGCTCGCCAAGAGGGAGGTGGCAAAGCATTGGGGCGGTAGGTCGGCCCCCACTGCCGAGACGTGGCTCACGTCAATGGCTTATTGCAGCACAAACAGCGAGATATATGCTAGTCTCCTCCCTGTAGTTGCGCGTCCCAAGGATATCTGGGGCCCCTACAAGACCTATATCGCTAACCTCCCGAGCGCTTCCCCACCGCGTGCCAGCTCTGGAATAGTACCCACAGGGGTGGGGTAGCTCTGATGGTCCTCCCTGTGGGGAATTGGGGGGAATGAGTGCACGCTGCGCGGGCTACATAGGTGGAGATGTGCCGACCATGGGGGTGCCCACTGCAGATGGTTGGGGAGTCCTGACTGAATCATTTCCCTTCGATGGGCACGGGCGGAGGAGAAGGGTGGGCTCTGGATGGGGGGTCTATCTATGGTCTGCTGTCATACAATCGAACTGCTGCTTATATATGAGGGAAGAGTGTAATGATGTATCTCCGTACTTGTGCCTACAGATCTGTACAGCCGATATTCTTGCATTGTTCTGTTTTTCAAAACTCAATAAAAAAAGTTTAAAAAAAAAAAAAAAAAGAGAGACCCCCAGGCCAGGGCCACTGAGAGCTGAGCTATCCTATAAATTGCAAGGAGCTTGTAGACTGAAGGTTGGGCCAGCAGAGCTATCCTCAGGTGAGAGACCCACAGGCCAGGGCCACTGAGAGCTGAGCTATCCTATAAATTATAAGAAGCGTGTAGACTGAAGGTTGAGCCAGCAGAGCTATCCTCTGGTGAGAGACCCACAGGCCAGGGCCATTGAGAGCTGAGCTATCCTATATAAATTATATGGAGCTTGTAGACTGAAGGTTGAGCCAGCAGAGCTATCCTCTGGTGAGAGACCCACAGGCCAGGGCCATTGAGAGCTGAGCTATCCTATATAAATTATATGGAGCTTGTAGACTGGAGGTTGGGCCAGCAGAGCTATCCTCAGGTGAGAGAGACCCCCAGGCCAGGGCTACTGAGAGCTGAGCTATCCTATAAATTGCAAGGAGCTTGTAGACTGAAGGTTGAGCCAGCAGAGCTATCCTCAGGTGAGAGAGACCCCAAGGCAAGGGCATCTGAAAGTACAGCTAACCCTAGAGCAGAGGATCTTAACCTTTTGGACTTCTGTGGACCCGACTGAATCACCACTGGAAGCCAGGCGCCCCTGAGAGAGAAATTGCTTTTATTTCAACCTGAAAACAATGCCCAAAAACACAGAAACAAGTGTACATCAGGCAAATGCAGAACTTCAGAAATATTTTATATAATTCAAACATGGACGTTTTAATGGGAAGGTCCGGGCTTTTCAAGATGTGGTTTTATAAGTAAAAGGCACAGCGGTATGCTTGTAGCACATCACTGTCTCTTTCTGCTCGCAATACATGTTCTTTTTGTTGGCATATACTAATGCTTCCGTTGAGGCCACTGACTGCCTGGACTATATTCTGTTTGTTGTACTTGCAGATCCTACAGCTTCCGTTGAGGCCACTGACTGCCTGGACTATACTATGCATTGTTGTACTTTTAGATCCTGCAGCTTCCGTTGAGGCCACTGACTGCCCGGACTATATTCTGTTTGTTGTACTTGCACACACTAGTGCTTCAGTAGAGGCCATTTACTGCCCAGACTATAATCTGTTTGTTGTACTTGCACATGTTAGTGCCTACGTTGAGGCCATTTACTGCTCAGACTATACTCCACTGACTGCCTGGACTATACTATGCATTGTTGTACTTGCAGATCCTACAGCTTCCGTTGATGCCACTGACTGCCTGGGCTATACTCTGTTGTACTTGCACGTACTAGTGCTTCTGTTGAGGCCATTTACTGCCCAGTCTATAATCTGTTTGTTGTACTAGCACATGCTAGTGCCTCAGTTGAGGCCATTTACTGCTCAGACTATACTCTATTGTACTTGCAGATCCTACAGCTTCCGTTGAGGCCACTGACTGCCTGGACTATACTCTGTTGTACTTGCACATACTTGTGCTTCCATTAAGTCCATTTACTGCCCAGACTATAATCTGTTGTACTTGCACATGCTAGTGCCTCCGTTGAGGCCATTTGGTGCTCAGACTATACTCTATTGTACATACAGATCCTGCAGCTTTTGTTGAGGCCATTTACTGCCCAGAATATACTCTGTTTGTTGTACTTGCACATCCTAGTGACCCCGTTGAGGACATTTACTGCCCAGACTATACTCTGTTTGTTGTACTTGCTAGTGCCTTCGTTGAGGCCATTTTCTGCCCAGACTATACTCTGTTTGTTGTACTTGCACATACTAGTGCCTCCGTTGAGGCCACCGAATGCCCGGACTATACTCTATTTGTTGTACTTGCACATCCTAGTGCTTCCATTGAGGCCATTTACTGCCCAGACTATACTCTGTTTGTTGTACTTGCACATGCTAGTGCCTCCATTGAGGTCATTTACTGCCCAGACTATACTCTGTTGTGCTTGCAGATCCTACAGCTTCCGTTGAGGCCACTGACTGCCCGGACTATACTATGCATTGTTGTACTTGCTGATCCTACAGCTTCCGTTGAAGCCACTGATTGTCTGGACTATACTATGCATTGTTGTATTTGCAGATCCTACAGCTTCCGTTGAGGCCACTGACTTCCCAGACTATACTCTGTTTGTTGTACTTGCACATCCTAGTGTTTCCGTTGAGTCCACTGACTGCCTGAACTATACCCTGTTTGTTGTACTTTTAGAACCTACATCTTCTTTGAGGCCACTGATTGCCCGGACTGTACTCTGTTTGTTGTACTTGACATCCTAGTGCTTCCGTTGAGGCCATTTACTGCCCAGACTATACTATGCATTGTTGTACATTCAGGTCCTACAGCTTACATTGAGGCCACTAACTGCCCGGACTACACTATGCATTGTTGTACTTGCACATCTTAGTGCTTCCGTTGAGGCCACTGACGCCCAGACTATACTATGCATTGTTGTGCATGCAGATCCTAGAACTTACGTTGAGGCCACTGACTGCCCGGACTATACTATGCATTGTTGTACTTGCACACCCCAGTGCTTCCGTTGAGGCCACTGACTGCCCAGACTAAACTATTCCTTGCTATACATGCAGATCCTACAGCTTACGTAGAGGCCACTGACTGCCCGTACTATACTATGTTTGTTGTACTTGAAGATCCTAATGCTTCAGTTGAGGCAACTGACTGCCTGGACTATACTATGCATATATATATATTAACATATACAGAAAGCGCACTGTACAATGAAATGTGCCCAAGAAGGGTACATACAAACGACCGCAACAGCGTCCTGGGCTGAAAGTGAGACAACGGCGAGCTGGAAACCAGGCACATGGCCCCGTCTAAAGGGAGAGGGTAGGGTGGAATTCACACACCCCAGAAAAACTAGTGAGTAGGCAGAAACAGCACTACCAACTGAATAGGTATGATCAGGCAGTCGAGAGGCAATTGAAACAAGCATTGGCATAGCTAATAGGTCTCGCCTTTGCCTTAGAAGTGTTTAGCCATGCAACAGTTGCATAACTAAATACTTATAAGGTCCCAAAGGCGAGACCTATTGGCTATGCCAAGTGGCCGCGAAAGTGATCGCGATCACAATCAAACATCAAAGCGGCCGTGAAAGTACTCGCGTCAAGCGCGGCCGCGCGCATGCACTGTAGGTCTAGGCTGGCCTGGTAGCACTTTTTGGAGCCCTCTCAAAAAGTCTCGCCAGACCAGCGCATGCGCTGGGTCAGGCGAGACCTAAAAAAAAACCTTAGGAGAGAAAAAATCTCAATACAATAGAGAAATAAAGAACACAATGAAGGACTGGAAAAAGGGTCGAGTTGAACAGGGCCAACACAGGGGAGGCCTATTCAGATAACTAGTTCTCATCGTAAAAGAAAATAGTACTGGAAGACCAAAGCCCAAACTAACATAACATAACAAAACATGTGTATTTGTAAAGCGCACGTTAACCACTAAGGGTATCTTGCCGCTGAATAACAGATGTAAAAGAAGGTCCAACCAAAGAGCCAGTATAAAGAACTGAAATAACTGATGAAAAGGCAGTGCTCACAACCTAACAAACATGAACGCCAGAATCAAAAGAAAATCTTTCTGTGCACAGGACAACCCGTGCCCAGAGAACCAGCCATGGAACAACAAGAGTGAGGATCCAGTCGCCATCCAAGATCGCACTTGGTATGCTTATTAGTACAAGGGAAACAAACCCCCGAAGGGGTTGGAACTGCAACCGCGCTCGCCAGAAGTGGAGGAAATTCCCTGCAAAGAAGTCCAAGGGATCACAAACATCCGTACGAGCCAACACAGAGGGGACGGGTCAGGAACCCACGTTTGAGAAGAACGGAAGAGGAAAGATAGCCATAAACCCCCAAAAATGGTAGAAGACACATCCGAAGAACAGCCAGGCCAGTAACAAAAGATTGGGGTTGGCATCGGAGGTGTCATGGAAACATCCCCAATCAAAAAGTGAAACAACCGCAGCTTTGCGAAAGGGAGAAGCAGAGGAAAAACAGGCCATGCAGAGGCATAGACTAGGTCGGACGGCTTAGTAGGCTACCCATGCTAAGATATGGACACGGTATGGCCGCAAGGAACCTAAGAGAGAAAAGAGAGTGAGCAGAAGCCCTTCTTGGCCATGTATAGCTAGAATTAGCACAAGAAGTGCCAATGCCTTAGAGAAAGAAGGAAGTCCACTTAGGGCAGGACAAGACAATGTACCTTAGGCCAAGAGCCATGCCTCATCCCTTGCGTCTGCTAGAAAAGAAGGGCACCAGACAGAGAAGGAAAGAAACTGCTGGCTGGTGTGGAAAACATTCACAAACAGGGGAGGGGGGAAGACAAGAAGAACCCCCGGGCGCCATCTCACATAGAGTAATACCTGTAAGGCATACAGACAAAGAACCCTGTCGGACAGGGAACAAGGCAACAATACATCTGCACAATACCATGAAACCACCCCAATCAGAACTTGGATAGAAAGCAAAGAACACCGTGCAGCCACTGGTGTAGACACCAAAAAGGGTCAGAAATGAAGACACATCCCACAAAATAACCAGGCACCACAACCTGTCATCTACAAGGTAAGAATGCATGAAAAGAAAATACCTGTTGGTGAAGGACACCACACCGGACGGCACGTGGAGGTAACGAGTGAAGAGAAGAAGCCAACTGGCACTGCCCTATAACAGCCCACACAGACTGGAATGCAGGAGACCATTCCCAGCCCGACCGAGTACAGGGGGAAGAAGAGGAGGCATGGCAATCATGTATTAGGAGTTCCCTCCACTCTGACTATCCTAAAAATGGCGTAAAGCGGAGTCAGCTTGACAGCCAAACAGATATTGACCATCAAAAGGCATATCCTCCAAGGCAGACTGAACAGCCTTGGCCTAACAGCTAGGGCGGGCGACCTCGAATCTGGGGAACTGGGTTCGAGCCTTGGCAATGACGCTGAACATCCTGCGATTCTGGGCAAATCACTTAATCTCCCTGTGCCTAACAAAAAAATTAATGTGTCCTCATGTAATGCAACTGGTGCTATGTAAAGCGCTCTGATACCCGATTAGGGTAAAGTTCGTGCTATATAAAACTCTGTGTAAAAAAAAAATTAAAAAAAGAAGACTGAGGTATGTAGCTGGGCACACGGGTGAAGAACTACCAAAAGGGTCATGGCCCATCCGACAGAATCTGTGGTATCCATGCCACAATGAATCAGTAATGTAGCCGCCTGACGGTTATCCTGGAGTCCCGAGAGGCAACGAATACGGAGGGGAGAAGGTGTGAGACCACATCCCACCACACATGAGCAAAATGTCCCAAAACACAAGCCGTATTAAGGGACCGTAAAGCAGAGCTGGTAGCAGAAAAGAGATACCGAACAAAAGCATCTAGATCTTTAGACTCCCTGTCCGAAGGAACGTCAGGCATGGCGCCGCTGTTGGGGGGGGGGGGGGGCTGTAGCACCCTGAACCCCAAAGCTGTGAGAAGTAGGCAGACGGGAAAGGCAAAGCGGGTCTCCAGGGGCAGGATGGTGCCCACAGAGGCCCCTTGAAACGGGTTTAGCCCAAGTGCCCAACAGAATATCAAAGAGCGTTTCACTGAAGGGAAGCACAGGCTCAGTTCTCAGCTGGCCCTGCTGAAACACCCCAAGTAGGGGATCAATGGCCGTCTTCCACAAAAGGAAGCTGCAGCCCCAAAACTAAATCAACTCTCTGAAAAAGCTGAGTAAAAGCCGAGCTAGCCTCCAAAGTGAGGCAAGGAGGAGAAAACAGCCCAGAGGATGGGGCAGAATCAAAGCCACTAGCGTCACCAAGGGAGAAACCCAATGATACTCCAGAGGAGGCTCAGTAAATTGAATACCCACACCACCAAAATACCTGTGTGCCAAGGAAAAAATAGCAGGGGGTTCCTCCGAAAGCGGAGGAAGGTAGCCCGCAGAGGACTGTTCCACCGACACCGTTCCCGACGTCAACTGGCATTTAGAAGGCGACACCTAAGCATCAGGTAAGAGAGAAAGTAGGGGAGAACGGTGCCATCGACACCAAAGCTGGCAGATCCAACACAGGTGTCACAGGTAGGGACCCCAAAGGACTGTGCACCGGAGCCGAGAGGGAGTTGATTCCGGATTCGGTGGGCCTCGCTAACTCTGAGGGAAGTTAGTCAAGGCCTCACTGACTTCCTTTGGCCTGTGAAGCGCACCAGAGGAATGCTGAGGACCAATAATGGCATGAAGGGAGAGATAGTATTCCCTCATCTGAGCCATAATCGCCTGGGTGCCAGGAAAACCCAGAAGGCGCGGGACAGACACTCACTCAGACTCTGAAATAAGAGGAGTAGGAGGTGAATCAGTGACACCACATGTACGTGGTAAAGTTGTGAAAGGCCACGGTGCCGAACGCCTACGGCGTGACTTACCAGGCAGCAGAGAGGACAAGTACTTCGGGAGCTGGCCCTCGAGTGGTCCTCGGAGGAAGAGGACCGCAACCGACAAGGGGCCGTTGACCACCTTGCCAGTAATGGTATAATATGGCACTACTGCAATGCCGACGACTGAAGCTGAAGACACGAGCCTCACCATTTGGAGTCAGGTTGCGCGCCTAGACACCACATGCAAATAGGAAGAGGATGTGGGGTCGACACTGTAGTCCACAGGACCTTGAATATATCTAGAAAACAGCAGGGAAAAAAAAAACCTCTGACCCTGGTCAAAGGCATACTCTCTCCCCAGCAGCTCCGTTCCTCAGTGCGTTGCCGCTGAGTCTCGTGCCTCCTCCTCCTCCGAGGGTTCGAGACCCCTGCATGCAGCGCCTCCGGGTGACTCTGCCCGAGTGTTGTGCCAGTTTCCATTCTTGCTAAATTCCTGGTATCGTCGTGTTTTTTTCTGTTTCCTGCTAACTGCTCTGTTGGCATAATACCGGATTATCATTATTTTTCACTTGCATTCACTATTGTTGCGCCGTTTTTCTCCTCTCTCACCACTTCCCCGCTTCCATTCCCGCCGCTGCTGCCCCTGCGGCCCCTCTCCCTGCCCGCTCCCAGCTGCTCCACCCTGCCCCCCCCACAACATAATGGCGGCCGCTGCCCGGTTGCGCAGCGGACACGCGCCTAAGGCAAGCCCATCTGTGACCCGACCGCGACCAGAACCCTGGATCCCTGACAGTCCACTGCTACGAATCCGCCACCCTCCTCGCACTTAACCCCGGAAGACCCAGGGACTGCCAACAGGCCTCGCCAACCTCGACCCATGGCCAGTTCACCTGCCCCCACTGCCGTCAGACTTTTTCCTCCACCCGACCCCTGCAACCTCAGACACCAGCGCCAACGACACCCTAAGATGCATCCTCCTCAATGTGCGCTCCTTACACAAACATTCCACGGAAATCTGGAGCCTGCTCGACTCTCTCTCGCCTGACATAGCCTTCTTCACTAAGACCTGGACCAACACCGCCTCCGCCCCTGACATCAACACCGCCATCCCGGACGGATACAAGATCCAGAGGAAGGACCGTCCCACCCACCCGGGAGGGGGCCTCGCCATCGCCCACAAGAGCACCCTCTGCCTCACCACCTCCAGCAAAACCTTCCCCGCCGCCAAACACCTGCACTTCCAGATCCAGACCAGCCCAAACACCACACTGAGGAACCCTCGTCTACAGACCCCAGGCCCCAAGACACCCTTCGCCACCACCATCACTGACTTCATCGCACACAACGCCATCGCATCAATGGACTACATACCCATAGGAGACCTCAACTTCCTCCTCGACAACCCCAGCGACCCCAACTCCACCACCCTCCGTGACAACCTCGCCGACATCGGACTCAACCAACTCGTCACCACACCCACACATAGAGCAGGACATACCCTCGACCCCATCTTCGCAGCAGTCAACAGCGTCTGCTTCAACCACACAACGCAACCACCATGGACCGACTACCACTGCGTGCACTTCACCGTCGACAAACCCAAGGCACCAAATCCACCCCCCAGCCCACCACGAAGGAACTGGAGAAAGGTCACCGAGATGCAACTGAACTCCACCCTCACCCGTGACAACCCCACCTGGGCATCTGATGCAAACACCGCAGCCAGAGGACACCACACTTGGATCTCCAACTGTGCAGACAAGCTCGCCCGCTACGCAACCCCGACAAACAACGCCCCAGGAAAGCCGCCTGGTTCACCACCGATCTCCAAGAAGCAAGACGCATCTGTAGACGCCTGGAGAAGATCTAGAGGAACACCAAGACAGCCGACAACTACTCCATCTACAAGGACGCCATGACGGGCTACCACAACGAAATCAGAACAACCAAAAGGAACTTCATCCACAACAAAATCCTCACCAACGCCACCAACTCCAAGGAACTCTTCACTGTCATTCAGGAATTCCCCAACCCACGCAGCAAAGTCACAGACATCACCCCGTCCCAAGACCTCTGCGTTAAGCTTGGGACCTACTTCCACCTCAAGATCAAAACCCTCCACGACAACTTTGTCGACCACCTGCAAGACCGCACAACCAGCCCCCCACCCCCCAGAGATACCAGCCAGCCCACCATCGCTGACTGGACTCCAATCATGACTGAGGACACCGCCACGACCATGAAAGGCATCCACTCAGGAGCCCCCACCGACGCCTGCCCCCCCCCGCACATCTACCGCAGAGCCGCGGACACCATTGCACCTGAACTACGACGGACCATCAACACCACCTTCACAACAGGCACTTCTCCAGACAGCTGGAAGTGCGCAGAAGTCAGGCCACTGCTAAAGAAACCCACGGCTGACCCCACTGACCTCAAGAACTACCGGCCCATCTCGCTCCTCCCATGCGCAACCAAAGTAGCAGAGAAAACAGTCAACAGGGAACTGTTCATCGAAGAGCACACCATCCTCGACCCGTCCCAATCCGGATTCCGGAGCAACCACAGCACCGAGACAGCACTACTCTCCGCAACTGACGACATTCGCACCCTTCTGGACCAAGGCCACTCCGCAGCCCTCATCCTCCTCGACCTGTCTGCAGCTTTCGGAATCGTCTCTCACCGCACTCTAGTCACCACACTACACGAAGCTGGCATACAAGGGACCGCCCTGGACTGGATCCGATCATTCCTCACCAGAAGAAGCCAAAGGATCAGACTACCACCCTTCCTCTCCGCCCCCACTGAAATCACCTGCAGAGTCCCTCAGGGGTCATCAATGAGCCCGACCCTCTTCAACATCTACATGTCCCCCCTCGAAAACCATCGTCCGACAACACGACCACAACATTGTCTCCTACGCCGACGACACCCTGCTCATCCTCTCCCTCACCAGAGACCCCACCACCGCAAAGCTGATCTTCCAGAAAGGAATGCAAGACGTCGCAGTCTGGATGACCAACAGCTGCCTAAAACTCAACGTCACGAAGAAAGAAGTCCTTGTCCACGGAATCACCCCTTCAGCATGGGACAACACCTAGTGGCACACCGCCCTCAGAATCCCACATACCCCCTCAGACCATGCCAAAAACTTCGCCATCGTACTCGACTCAGCACTCACCATGAACCGACAGGTCAACGCCATCACCTCCAGCTGCTTCAACACCCTCCACATCCTTCGAAAGACCTTCAAATGGATCCCCCTGGAGTCAAGGAAGACAGTCACCCACTCACTCATCACCAGCAGACTGGACTATGGAAATGCTCTCTACGCCAGCATCAACAAGTCCCTTCTCCGCAAACTTCAGACAATACAGAACACCACAGCCAGACTCGTCCTCTGCATCGCCCGGAACAAACACATCAGCCAACACTGGCGGAGACTCCACTGGCTCCCCGTGGAGAAGAGAATCACCTTCAAAATCCTCACTCACGCCTACAAATGCCTACACAATAACGGACCCAAATACCTCAACAACAGAATAAACTTCCACGTACCCAAAAGAAACCTCCGATATCCCAACCTCGCACTGGCTGAAACCCCTCGCATCCTCAGAGCCAGAGCGGGTGGAAGATCGTTCTCCCACATTGCAGCCAGAACCTGGAACAAGCTACCGGCAGACATCAGACTCGCCCCCTCCCTGAACACCTTCAGAAAGCCCCTCAAGACCTGGCTTTTCGGCTGAACGGATATGATTGATTGACTCCGTTTTGTCATGGTAGGCCAAAAATGGCCAGAGGTTACGCTCTCCAGCTCCGCGTGGGAGAGCGGAAAGGAAGAAACTGATGTTAGCATGTCATGGGATGGCTTAAATGGACTTTGATGACGTCACATCCAATAGATGACTGTTACGGAGTCGCCCATCACCGATACGCTGAGGTACTTCTGTAGAAAAATGTCTGGATTCAGTCTGGTGCCTGGGGATAATTCAAGGGTAAGGAATCTGTGGCTAGACGTTTCAGATTGCCCAGGCATGCTTGCATGACCTGTTTGAACGCAGACTCAGATCGCTGCATGGAGGGTGGCCCCCTGATCCAGTACTCGAGATGGAGGTCTTGCGATTCACCATGCCTATGTGTATGGTGACCACGCAATAAGGTGTTCTATTTAACTTTCTCCTTAACCACCATTTGGGGTGCTACAGGAATTCAAGTTTTGCTTTGCGCCTTGAAGCATATCTCTGTTGGACCTTCAGGCTAGGTTGCCGTAGTGGTGAACTCCGCAGTTCTGTGGTCAATTGGCGAGCTCTAACCACCAACAAGTTGTTCCCGGAGCGGCCGGTGTGGGTCCTCCAAGACGCAGTTAATGCTCTTGACCTATTCAATCCTCAGCAAAGGTTTTCTCAGATTGCAAGCCAGATCTTACCAACAGCATCATACTAATCCTCGAACTGTGTGATTCTTTGTCCCACACTTACCATTCACTACTTGGAGGGAACGTTTGTCATGATCCAACTCGTCAGCTGGTGCTCATCCTAATCTTCCATTAACAGTGATATTAAGACACAACCGTGGTGCTCTATTGGAGGCCCAATCCACACCCACTTTGCCACTACCGTCACCATTTCCAGTCAACTGTTGTTTATCACCAACTTGAAATTCTCTACCATGCGCATTGAACATCTCTCTGGCCTATCAGGAGGAGAACGGCAGAAGATAGAGAGCATAAAGACACAAAGGGCCAGAATGAACAGAAAGAGAAAGACATGTAAGGAAACATCAAAAGACAAAAAACAAATCACTACTATTCCAGATTCTACAGTCAAAGAGAAGTCAGATTACTCATCTACACTCGACACCATTAGAACAAATGTAACAGTCCATGATATTGCCCAAAGCACAAAAACCAACACACACCTTCTGAAAGTCGAGGTTGCAGTAATAATAAAGGATCTGAAGAACCTGACAGTACGGCTCTCCAATGCAGAGGGCAGAATCAGTTCCCTTGAAAACTATAGCAATTTGCAAGCGAAACATCTACAAAACAGACTCCTTGCTATCTTGTCTAAAGAGAGACATAACTGATTTAGAGGACAGAAAAGAAGAAGCAATCTCACGATCTTCAGCCTCCCGGAGGAACACCCAAGACTTTGCAAGAGATAATGTAATGCGAAGGAAAGGTTTTCTTGGGTTTCGAAAGACTCCAAGAGAACTCAATTCAAGGCTTCTTGTTAGTCAGTCCAAATTTAAAATACATTTTAAAGGGAAAACAATGGCCTTATCAGACCCTTCTGAGTTGGTAACCTTGCTCGATATTAAAGCTGAATCATGTATGGATGAAGTCCTATCTTCCTCCTTGCCCACACCATGGCTCTTTCGGATGATCCCATACATGGCGCTTTTCATCGGCATCCTCAATGGTATCAATTAACTGATGCCTTAACGATGCTTAAGGGCGTAGGTTTCTCCTCTTGGCATTGATAACGCTCTTTTGCCACAATCTGATATCCGGTCCTCCCCAGGCTCTTTCATTGCTTCTGCAATGGTGCCTTTGTGATGAAGGAGCACAGTCAATGCCTATCATTCTCAAGTGACGCTCCAGTGATGTTGTACTTTAACTAATTAGTATGATTCACATTCCAACTTTTCCTTAACAGGTTGTTATTCTTCACCGGACATGATCATGCCATCTGGTGATTACTTCATTACAGCTGTTTGTTTATGAACTAGCATGCGTAGCACTGCTATATCCCTCCTCCTGATGTTCTTTCATAACACGTCATATTATCATTGAAGACCTTAAGATGTTATCATGTTCGCTTCTTTAATTTGTCCTGGTTTTTCGGTGTTGGGAGTATTCATAATGGTAGGCATGATGTATTACCACTTAGAGTTGCCTCAAACGGTCTTAAATTCAATATACCTTCACCTCCAATACATGTAGAGGCTTGGTATTTACAACCATTGCGAGTTTTGATCTTGAATCTTTTTCTTGTTTATTGTACTCAGCGGAATGACACCATCTGTCACATGTCTTCTTGTTGGTAACGCTGTTGTTTATTGTCTAAATGCTGGTGTGTAGTTCTCCTTCCTGTATGCGCACTTGGCTTCCTGTCGCCTATACCTATTCTGGCTCCTAGTCCAACTGTAAGCCATTTCTTCCTGGGGACTCACTTTGCGCCTGTGTATCCACACAGCCCTGCATTTATCTCTTAGTCTCCTTGAGACTTCTGCTCCTGCTCTTAAAATGTTTATTATTATATTATAGTTCCTTTCTTTTCCTTCTGTGTTCCCATTCACTATATAGCTCACGTGGTGGTCCTCCTTACAGATACATGACTTTCTCATCGAATCATGCCTGAAGTCCACACACACAATAAAAACACAACACAAATACTCTACACAGGTTTTGAAAAATACAGAATATTGGTCTGAGTAAAATAAGATTAAAAAAAGACCAAATTTCAATCAGTTGAAGTCAAGATATGAATTTGTTAAGAATAAATGCAAAAATAGTGCTTAGAAGTCACTAGCGGTCAAAAGGTTACCTAATGTCACGAGGGACTGGTACAAATACAAAGGACAGGCTGATAGCCATGGTGGGCAGGCCGGCTACGAGACTCATGTAACTGAAACAGTACCTTGGATGGAGTAAAGTGTCAACGCTTGGTGCACAATACATTAATCTTTTCCATGAAGTCGGGTCACTGCATCGTTGTCGAGCTCCATTGAAATGCAGACAATGTTTTGTCGTCGAGCCGTGCAGACCGGCATCATCTGGTCACACAGTCTCTAGAACCGCCGTCAAACGGCCTCTTCATCAGCGTCAAATGGCGATGCGTCGGTTCTGACTGGCGCAGTGGCAACGATACGTTGGTGTTGTAGCAAAACAGCTGCTGAACCCATTTCTGAGGCCCAGGGCTGGAGGGGGTACCTCAGGCAAGGGTAGAACTCATGGATGGCAGATTCCAGCACCACCAGTGGGATTACAGGAAGTCTTTTGTGCCCGTGAGACTTCAGAAAAACAGGAGCCAAGCCTGGAAGCTCTTGGAGTCACTCAGGGTTCAACTGAGATGGTTTCAGTCCTTGTCCTCAGAGATCAGCAGGCAGCAGTGCAGTACAGCAAAACAGAGAAGCAGTTCCTCAGAACAGTCAGTGAAGGCAAAGTGGCAATCCTTACAGCACAGCAGTCTTTAATCCAGCAGAGTTCTTCCCAGGTCCAGTGTTGTACTGATTCGGTAGGGTCAGAGCCATAGTATATATACCCAAAAGTGCCTTTGATGTAGGAAGTGACTTCAAAGCAACTCTCTGAAGTGCACAAGGATCCCTTTCAACCCAGCCTTGTCTGACAGGCTATCTCTAGGGGGTGAATCAGTGTTTTCAGTGTGGACAGGACAATACCTATTGAAGTGCAACTAGTATAAATCAGATTACAGGCCCTGGGTAAATCGTATACCACTTTACAAGGGACTTATAAGTAAACTAAATATGCCAATCAGGTACATACCAATGTGAATATGTTTAAGGGGAGAAGCACATGACCTTTAGCACTGATCAGCAGTGGTAAAGTGCTCAGGGTCCTAAGGCTAACAATAAGATAAAGCAAAAAGTGGAGGTAAGCAGGCAAATATTGAGAGAAGAACAATCTAAGGATGACAGGTCTAACACTATCTTTTAGCAATCTAAAACTTTCAGGGATCTTTCATGTGTTTCACACTCTTTTGCTACACAGATTGCAAGAAGGCATAAAACACAGCAATAAAAAATGTCTAATCTTGTATCTTCTGCAAGCCAGAACTCTATTTGTTGCAGTTATTTCAAGGCACTTATTTTGCCAGTTCTTTACGCCTGGTGGCATCCTGCATGGATGTAGCACAGTCATCTTGTATGAGATCTGCTCAATCTGGGATGCTATTTTACTGTTTTATTTTGATTCAGAATAGTGTAGATTCATGGCAGAATAGTGACCAGGCGGTGATAGTGTCCATAAGCAAGCAAGGAGCCAGATGCAATTTAGGTTTTTTCATAGCTCTGTCTCTTTTCCCCAGGAAGGAACCAGATGCTGTTTGGAGTTTTTATTGTCTTAAGAAAAAATCCAGTCCTGTTCTGGCACCTTTGGGCACAGACACACAACTCCTTCCTTGCACAATGCTTTTCATGGAGATAGAAGCATTGTGAGAGAAAGGAGCCATCCGTCTGTGTCCTAGAAAAGATCCAATCACTATTTGGATTTTTCTTTTCCTAATAAAGGAAGTTACCTAACAGTAATCCTAGTTCACCTCCATTGGAATATTCAGTAGCATGATAGGCGCAGAATTGTCTGTCCCACACAGATATGTGATCCCGGTGCACTTTTTACGAAACCTATACACAATACTTTTTAGGGCTCGCGCCCTGCATTGCAGGGCGTAGCACTGCTAGCGCAGGCGAGAGCCCTTTTGTAGGGGGTTTAGAAACGGAGCTTGGAATCTCACATGCTCGTGCGTATGCTTTTCCGTTTGGCATCCGCGATTGGCCTTTGAGTGCGTGTTTTTCTCAAAGACGGCACGCAATAGGCCAAAGGCGGAGGCATTGCTCCGCCCATGGCCTATTGGTGTCTAATACGCGCACCAAAGGCCATGTGGTTTCAATTATCGTGCCCAGACACGGGCGCGATAATTGAAAGCACATGTTCGCTGTGGCGCGCGCACCACTTGCCGGATTGTTCGGTTTTTGGATCCATTTCCCAGGGAAGCAAGTCGGGCCGGCCTCTTCTCCTTCGCCACCAGGCTCCGTTCAGCAGGCGCGCCGGGCCGTCAGGGGTCCGATGGGTCAGAGTGTGCCGGGACCTTCTAGTCGTTAATCGGAGACCACATCAGCTTCATCCCAGGCCCCATAACTCAGCAGCAGGGTGGGCGATGCTGCGATAGGGGGGGGGGGTGGAAACTCCTTTACTTTCACTTGCCTTGATCGTAGCGCCCCTCTCCATTCTGCAACTTTGGCCGTGCCTTCTTAGGCCACCGCTGCTCGCTCTGCCAGCCACCGGAATCCATCACGAGGCCCTGCATAGGCCGCCCTGGACTTTTCTCCCGGGACCCATCAGAGGTGGGGGGCATTGCCTCAGCAGTTGATCAGTTTCTCCAAAGCCGTCAGTCTATTGTGGGGAAGCTCAGGGCTGATATCAGCTCGGTAACTGCTAGCACGGAGGTGACGGGCTCAGATCGGCTGCTGCTGCCATCTTAGGTCGGCCGCAACTCAGCCACAGCTTGCCTTCGCTGTTATCCTTGTTACTTGCAAATATCAGGGCCGGCACGGTGGATGCACTCCCTGAGGCCAAACGGAAATGGGCTGACTCACTGGGACATACGCTCACAGATACAACCTGGGAATGTTGTTGTGCTCAAGTAAAGAGCACTCCTTTATACTACAGACACAAGGTAATACAATTTACATACCTGCATAAATACTACTAGTATACCCTCGAGCGTATAGCTAGATACGGTGTGGGGGAGGGGTGTAAATGTGTGAGGAAGTGTGACAGACTTACTGGGTGTCAACGGCTTGCAACTATTTGTTTGTGCGGGCTAAGAGGCTCGACGTCATCCAATGGATGCTAACGCAGATACTACTGTCAAAATAACTTCGTAATGCAGCGTATTGCCAGGATATGACTGACCTATTTGCAGAGACGACACCCCCCTCAGCCCGTCCCAAGGACATATGTCTCGGTTTCGAACTTACCTTTGCGGCACTGACATGCTCTCCATTCGGGCAGCAGAGACTCCCTCACGGTGCTGTTTGTTGTTTCACTGTGTAAAACGTATGTGTTCATTGGGGACTACTGGTTTCTTTAATTTAATACTAGTGTGGGGCACGGCGCACCTTCACTTTAGTGTAGCTGCCGACCGGCCGCTTTTATTTCTTTATGCCTAGTGTACTTTTACTTTGGGGACGGCTGACTGCTTTTGTTTCTTGTTCTAAAACTGGATTACAAGGGAGCGTAATTGAAAGAGCAACAGAGCATAATTGTTATCGGTGCCACGTGGCCAGGGTGCCCAATCAAGTGCCATGGTGCGTAAACACAGTGTAATAATGTGATATTGGTCTCAGCCGGGTCCCTTCCGTTTAGCATCCGGAACTTTCGAGCTCAGTACATCTGAGGCGAGCAGAGATGGCGCTCTATTCTTGGGCACAGAGTACGGTAAGATCTGTTTGGGACACAAAAGTGCCTTTTATAGCTGCACCTTAGGAAGGTACACTCAGATTAAGCAGTTTGAAGTGCAGGACGGAATGTGACCAAAGGTTTTGATCTTAACCTAAACCGGAGGAGCAAACACTGTTCACTGGACGAGTCAAAGTCTGCAAGGAAATTACCCCACCCTAGCCCTACCTCTGGCCTGGAGCTGTATTAATAAAGTCAGGATTGTAATTTGCACAGATTGGCATTTTTAACTTAATAGTACTTTTGCTGCCTCTAAGCACTGCGAGTAACACTTGTTACTATTATCCATTGTAATGGGACTTAATTAACCGGCCATTGAATTATTTATAGTCTCAATTGGCATACTGGGACTCGAACTATCAACCTGCAGGTGTCCGATGCGAGCATTAAACTCGTTGAGCCGCCTTGCTACTTGGTGTATCACTGACCCACGCCCCTCACCCATGCCGCCCCTGCACAGTGCTCCAAAATGGAGCATGGCGCAGACTTGCATAGTATTTGAAAATGTTTGTGCCACATTCAGAGAGTCCATTATGCTGCACTTTGGTGCATGCATGGCAGACTAATTACGTTTTAAGCAAATTGTTATTCCCCTCTGTAAACTGATAGTTTTTCATGCACAGTACAGTGACAGTGGCACTGGGATAGCTCTGCATCAGTCACACAAAACACATTTTTCACTCCACCAAGGACCAAACTATTGGCTTTGTCAGTGCTTGTTATGGATGGGGATGTCCTGGTCTCCCGCTCACAGCTCTTACTTCGGGGCTCCCCCCTGGCACTTGTCTAAACAATGCAGGTGATGTCACAGGGACATTTTAAGCTAGAGTAATATTGTGCACATCGGAATTATTTGGTTTTATTACATGTTATTTATATTTTTTGTCTGATTTCGTGTAACATTGGCAAGCAGCACACACACTCACGGACACAAATTCATGCATAATTGATATCCTCAATGTGTGCCACAGCCCGTATTGGACATTACATTTGTAAATAAGGGAACAACCCTCGGCAGGTCAGCAGAGATAAACAAGCATTTGCAATGCAATAAGTGTCGCATTACTAAAAGTTTGAGCTATTGGCGTTCCAATAAATGCAACGTAATTAGCTCAAACTTTAAGTAATGCGAGACCTATTGCATTGCAAATGCTTGTTCTTTTTGAATTGTCAATACAAAATAAAATTTTATAGGTCAATGACAGACTACATTTCAAATAAAATTTGCATTAAAAAATGGAATGCGGATTGTGTCTGCCTACTTATAACCCATTGTGCGCAAGTAGTAACACATAAATTACAAACTACAGTTTAGTGATTTTTCAAAATACTCCCCATCAAGGACTGTAAAGCAAAGTAAAGAACGTTCAGCTGCCTGCAATTATTTGTAAAAACCGTTAGATGGCGCCAACACTATACATACGAAGCCACAAAAATCACGAGGCCCTTTGTAAAAGCCAATGAGAGTAATTGCCCTATGGAACATTCATTCCCTTATTATCTAATTCGAGACTGACTTCGTCGCCGCATCCCTGAGGAACGCACTCGCTCTCTGCTGTTAGCCATCCACCCTCCTCTCCCGAAACACCTCTACACCTCCAGTAATTATCTGGTTTAAAACAACCTTGATGAACCTGGCGGAGTGAGCTGAAATGCGGACTAAAGTACTTGACCCCTAGAATAATAGACCTCCTTGATCGGGGTGGGTGAGATTACTGAGCTGGCTGGAGTGGCCCCTGTTTTGTTGGGGCCTTCGGCCCACATGCTGTTAAATCATGGACACGGACACCGTCATTGGGGCACTACAACTGGCCCTGAGCACGTGCACTAGGGCCCCTTTATAGGCCGGGTCACGTCACTCGTGACACCGGTGATGGATGAATTGTGGGGTGTGTGTGTGCCCACTCCCATAGGGGAGTGGCTACTAAGTCAGTGCCTGGCAAAACACTAGAACGTGTCTCGCAGGACACAACATTCCTCCAAAATTTTAATAAATCAAAAAGCTCTCTAGTCCAACCTGTATGGATAAAATAACATTATATGCACCACAGGTTCCTTCAGCTTCTCGGGTCAGGCATCCGGAAAACAGCAGACCAGGACCGGTGACTCCGACTGTAGCAGGACGATCTCGGCGGACACTCATCATTTAACCTGTGTGAGTCAGGACACAAACGCTTGCTTGGAGATGTCAGCTGCATTACAGTAATATGTCGGTGGAATCAGGCCCTTTGGTCCCAGGTGGCATCCTTTCGCTGGCCTTGAGGATGGTATGTGGTGATTAACAACAGTTCATTAACTGAGTGCGTCAAGATCATGGTTGGAGTCCATGGAGAAAGTTCACTGGATTATTTCTTTATCGCCTGAAGTCTCTCTTAGGCTGTCTTGCTGTGTCCGGTGACCTGTTGGTTGGGAAATGTCTCTTCCAGCTCTCCCGCCTGGGGAGGCCCTTCGTCGGGCTTGCCACTGGACTGCTGGTAGGCTGCGATGTGGCTGCGTGTGTGCCAGGTGGGGGCAGCTGCAAACCACCTGTGAGTCAGTAGCCAGTCTCTCGCACAAACCTCAAGGGTGTATGGGTCTTGGTCAGGACACGCTCTCTCTGCCGCAGTTCAGGTGCAGACCAGGTTAACAGGTAGCCTCTGAGTTTTCTTATTGGCTCGTTTGGCAATAGCATAGGACTCCACTTCATGCGTGTTCGAGATGGTGTCGATTGACGCACGTGAAGAGGACTGGTGTGGTAGCATTGCCAGCCGTGTGGGGAATCTGGACAACGGCGGGTGACGACTTGCCTTTATGGATGCAGGCGTCTAGTCTGGAGTCGATCACCTGAGGCAGGGAGTGGCCAGGTACCTCCATGTTCTCTGGGGAGGCACTTGCATTCATGTACTTGTACTTCTTGGGCTGTTGGGACTTTGATGACGGAGGAGTGATGAACGGGCTGAGGAACGTACGACTCGGTTCGCGCAGGCTGTGCGGCTTACTCTCGGACTCCCACTGTGCAGTTGCCAGTTCCTTCTTGGGTTATCCCCCTCTTCCTTTGCTGTCGCTGTGTCAGGACTCACTCCTGTTGTAGCTTGAGTTTTCTTCATCGTCCGGCCCTGCCATTCACGACTTCCTCTTCTGACCTCAGCTGGTTGTCCGATTCTTGATGTAGACCCTCTGGTTACACTTCCACGTTTCTTGCTGAGTGTGGTGTCATGCACTTGGCACTGATGATGTAGCTGCCATTGAGCCGGGACCACAGGTGGCGATGATTAACTAGGGAAGGAAGTTTCGGGATGGACAACGCAGCCCCGTGACTGCCTCTTCTTAATCTTGTCTTGCACCTCTGGCATTTGCGGTCAGGAGCAGGGATGCCACTCGACTCCAACTGCCGACACTCTGGGCTGGACGGTCTCACGGGAAGCGATGGGAGCAACGCTGTTTGCGCTTGCTCCGGCTTACGTGTGGTTCTCCCTTAGTGCTGTCGCCAGAGCCGTCGGTCCACCTTGGTGGCTGTCTGGTATCTTTGGAGGTGTTCTTGGCTTGTGGTGCTATGAGCCCTCGTGCTTCTCCTCTCGTTGTCTTTGACGCACCTGTGTTTATCCAGCTCTTCTGGGTGACACGAATTTCCGCTCTTCCCTTGCTTCTTCTCCGGGTGCAGTGACATGCATTATGTTCTAACAAGGACAACAGGGCCTTTTAACTTCAATAGTCTCCGGACCACTCAGACGAACCTTCAGTCGCTCTTCTCGGCTGCATGGCGAGCAGCCACTCATCTTGGGTGCTCCTTCTTCAGGCAGCTTCTTGACGCACCTACTCCGGGTGTCCCCTCTCCAGGGAATGGCTTCCACGGGCAGTAGCTATCTGTCCAAAACTCTTACTACGGGTGTTCCCTCTCCAGGGAATGGCTTCCCCGGGTAGTGGTGAGCTGTTCACTCTTAGTGTGCGACTCTCCTCTCGTCAGCCGTGAGTCACTGACGACGCCTGCTTGAAACAGAGTGAGGGAGGACACTGTGCTGCGTTTGGCCCCTTCCGGGCTCCGCTGCTGTTCTGCTGTGGAGATGTATGGACTCCCCTTGCTGGGTTCAGCAATGCTTCTTTCTTTTATTTGGAGAGGTCTCTTTCCCTCCTGGGCATTTAATCATGCTGGCGCGCCTCTGGGTGCATTCATCATGTACCTCGGACTGCGCATGCTTAATTTCTTCTCGGGCGCCCTCTTCTGGCACTGGGTGTGCCTGCTCTTCCTCCTTGCGGTGGTAGTCGTTCACCGCCAGGGGCGTGTGGCGCGCTCTTCTCACTTGTGGTTGCGTTGGGCCGCCGCTGGTGGCGCGCTTTCTGCACCAGTCATTCTTGCTTGCTGCACATTTACATTTGCCTTGGCTTGTTTGAGCTTCTCCTTCCACGCAACACACAGGGCTTTCTCTGCTTCCCCCTTTTGCACATGGCAGTTCATCGTCATAGTGTCCCAGGGCTCTTTGCTTCTGATTTTGGCCACTGCAATGCTGTGGTCCTGCAGTAACTCCGTGAGCACTCTTTGCACTGGTGCATCTCTCCACCCTCTTACTTGTGGTGACAGTCACTGGGGTCAGAGCGCTCTACTCACGTCTTTATCCTTACTTGGGGATTGTGCTCTTTTGCCTGGTGCTTCTCCTTTTAAACAGTGCCTGGGAGACAGGTGCCAGATCAGTATGTCCATGGGCCGGCGTCTGCACAGCTCTCCTTTTGCTACAGGCCAGCTTTCTGGGTTGCATGTGTGGCGGTGTACGCCAGGAGACACCAGGGTGCACAGTCTGCTCGCACTGTGGGTTGTCTTTCCTTGGGGTGACGACCATCCGGGCCTTCCTGTGATTACTTTTGCCTGGGATAGGGCAGGGCTGGAGACACCAGTGCAGGGTTTTCCACAGTGCATGCGCACTGCACTGTATCCTCATGGCACTAGGTGGCGCCGCAGGTGCTTTGACCATCTCTCCCTGTAGTCACCGGGATCAAGCGTGGAGAGCGGAGCTGATTCTGCCAGTGCGGCTGGGTACAAGCCCTCCACTGCCCCTGGGCTGTGATGCGATACTGTGAGCCGCTGCTAGGGGCGCTGCTTCATGCGCGCCGTCGCTGGCCCTTATGGTAGTCTCGTGTGCTTTCCTGTTGCGACCGCGGCAGTGTTCTCACTACTGCGGGTCTTGGTGGGTGTTGAAACCGTTGTCGGGCTTCCCCCGACGGCGGTGCTTCCGCACCAGGCCCCCCTTCGCTGGAGCAGGAGCTGGCGGAAAGCACAGAAGCTTTTTAGCGCCTGAGCAGGTATGAAGGCATGGGCTTATGCACTGCGCTACTACTCCCTTTGTCTCTTCTTCCGGCCTCTCTCTCTTTAGCCACATCGCAGCATGCAGAGGGTACTGTTGTGGTAAGGCAGGCAGCTGGTTGGCTCTGCACGGGCCTCGCTTGTTCCTCAGGGCTCAAACCGGTCTGTTGTGGGAAGATGCTGAGGAGACAGGTGTAGTGACCTACTGTGTGGCTTGGCTTTGCGCCTTTCTTGTACATGTGGCTCAGTCCCTTCTCGAGCTGCCTCTTGCGCTGTGTGCACTGAGCTGTAGTGCACTCCGGCAGCCACTCGGTGGCGCTGTGGGCGCGATTTCCCTCTTCACGGCCGAAACAGTCTCTCTATGGCGCGCCATGCAGGTGATGCTTTATTTACACCATCACCTCGCAGTCCATTGAACATGTGCACGTCGTGTGGCGCACGATGCTTGGACGTGCTAGCGCTACTCACACCAGTTGGAGCAGCTTGGCAGGTACGGCAGGGGCTGCAGACACTTGCGAGGCTTCCTTACTCTCAGCAGGGGAGGACAGTAGAGAGATGCTGCGAGCGCTGACACCTGGTGAGCCCTTCCCTTGTGAACGCTGCTCCTTGCACCACCCTTCCCGCTGGGAGAGCCTCTTGTCTACGCCACGGGGGTTACCAGGGATCGCCGGGCTCAGGATGTCGGTGCCGGCCTCCTTAGCGTGATGCGGTCTCGCTCCGGTTATCCCTTATTTGTGGACTGTTCCCCCAGGGGATGTAATCTGGCCGCCTCTGCTCTCCGTAACTAGGTTGCATGCAGTCTCACTCTACCGCGTTGAAGCGCCGCCGGCTCCACGCTGACCGCGACTCTTCCACCTCCTTTTTCATTGGTCTGTGGGCGCGAGTACACCCACGGGGTGCCCGTCGTCTGGCCCAATCGTCCGGCCGTAGTTTTTCACGCGGGCAGCAGGTGCGCCATGAACGGGGGCTGCTCGCCTCCCTGTGAGAGAACCGTGAGCCCGCTGCCAGGGGACACGCGGGATCAGACCCGCCTCGTCGCCATTCTTGTGTTGGGGCCTTCGGCCCACATGCTGTTAAATCATGGACACGGACACCGTCAGTGGGGTACTACAACTGGCCCTGAACACGTGCACTTGGGCCCCTTTATTAGCCAAGACACGTCACTCGTGACACCAGTGATGGATGGATGTGGGGTGTGTGTGTGTGTGCCCACTCCCATAGGGGAGTGGCTACTAAGTCAGTGCCTGGCGAAACACTAGAACGTGTCTCGCAGGACACAACAGCCCCCTTCCCGCATCATGCACGCATTTGATTCGTAATTACATCGGAATACACAAGATAAACATCCCGTTCTACATTTGTGCACTTTCTTTTTCTATGTGCGCCTTGTCACTGCGTCATGCGTGTGCTCGAGACGCTGGGCCGCGCGCCTGCGCGTCTTTGCTCGTCTACGTACCGTTACTATATGAATAACCGCAAATACTAACTTGATGATCTACAGGCAAAATGGCCAGTGAGTTAAACATTTACAATTCACATCTAATGAGAACTACAAGTTTACATTCGGAAAGCCAACTCAGTCTTTCACCATTTTGGGGTGCAGTAAATTAAGTATCATTAAAATGGGTACCTGTAACATCTGTGGTTAGTAGAGCTAAGAAATGGGAAACCATTATATAAAAATAAGTTATCGTTGTACTTATAAAACGTGAGGAATATATGCCTATTAGTGTGACCAACTGGCATGGGTGCAAATTCTGGATGGTGAATGTAAAAATTCAGGACAACGGGTCAAAATTCAGGACAAAAATTCAGGACAGGAGGTCAAAATTCAGGACAAAAGGTACGTTTTCCAGACACATCAGAGGAGGTCGCACAACAGCATATAAGTAAGCCCATCCATATCCAAACATATTCCACAATTTGCAAACCTATCCATCATGTATCCTTCCATCCATCATTCCACTCATCCATCCCTCCATCCACACTTTCACTCATCCGTCCATCCTTTCACCCTATCCACCCATTCACTCATCCATCCAGCCATTTACCCTTCCAACCATCTAGCCATCCTTTCACTCACTCATTCATCCACCCAGTCACTCATCCTTCCACCGATTCACCCTTTCAGTCATCCATCCATCCTCCCTTTCTCTCTCCATCAACCCTTTCACTTAGCCATCCTTCCTTCCGTCCATCCACCCATCCATCTACTCATTCACTCATGAATCCATCCATTGACCCTATCACTCATCCATCCTCTCTCATCCATCCACCCTTTCACTCCTTATCTTTCATCCTTTTGTCCATCTACCCTCCCTTTCACTCACTCATCCATCCTTACATCCATCCTTTCACTCATCCGTCCATCCATTCACCCTTTCACTATTCAATTCATCAATCCATCCATCATTTCACTCATCCATCCACCCATTCACTCGCCCATCATCCACCCATTCACTCGCCCATCATCCACCCTTTCACTCATCCATCCATCCTTTCACTCATCCATCTTTCCTTTTACCCATCCATCTACCCTTCCACCCATACATCCATCTATTTATCTTCTCATCCATCCTTCCACTAACTCATCCATCCTTTCTCTCATTATCCATCTATTCACCCTTTCATTTATCCATTCCCCCTTTCACTAATCCAACCAGCCTTCCACCCGTCCCTTCACTTACTCACTCGCCCACCTTTTCATATTAATTATGAGCTGATCCTTTGTCTGCAGAGTTGCAAACAGAGAGGCCAATCAAGTATTTCACCCTTGCTGTAGTTCCTAAAGCAAGGGGTGGGGTTAGGGTTCACTATGCCCCTGCACATGGGTAATCTGAAAAAGTGGAAGTCAGGCATGATGCACAGTGCCAGGCCATAAGGTGTCTGTGACATGGTGTTCTTTCCAGGGCTTTAAGAGGGATGAAAAAAATTTGGGGGGGGGGGGGGGGGTGTCTCAAAAGGGGATGTTCGATGTAATTGAAGGCGTGGCTTAAAACAACTAAGCTAAAAATCTATGCTTAGTATACTGTTCCGCCCGACTGGTATTTTGCCTCTTCTGTCATTGTATCCAGATATATAACACAACAAGTAACATTACACCTATAACAAGCCAGAGCTATTGGCTATGTCAATGACTGTTAGTTGCATAAACTACAAAAGCAGCAACCATGGCTTTATTGAACATAATTTAAAAAATGCATTGGTTCTAAAATGATGAGACCGTGAAAGAACTCTAGCCCCTTCTTTTTACCTTCTTTCACCAGCTTCTTTTCTTGAACTGGATTTTCACCTATCAGCTTTGGTGTTTTTGCTCATTTCTTCCATGTGACAGAATGCCCTGCCCTAGACGTAAGCTGGGGGAGGCCCACCACATGCTTTGCAGCCCAGACTGGCCCATTGTCATTCTGTATGTGGCAGGCTGGGGGAGGCCCACCACCTGCTTTGCAGCCCAGACTGGCCCATTGTCATTCTGTATGTGGCAATCAGCCGGCATACAAAATGACAAAGAGCAGGGTGGGGCTGCTCTTGTGCTCGGAGGAGTGCAAGG
Organism: Triturus cristatus; assembly: GCF_964204655.1. Taxonomy (NCBI): domain Eukaryota; kingdom Metazoa; phylum Chordata; class Amphibia; order Caudata; family Salamandridae; genus Triturus; species Triturus cristatus. Next base: position 1,217,844,514 of record NC_140593.1, read on the forward strand.
AGGCCCCATCAGGGAGCTGAGGCTTCTGGCAGAGGAACAGTGATGTTCCCTAATGCCCAAAATTACAGTCAAAAGCGTCGGTAGATGGGATCATCACGGACAAAGGACGTGAGATCCAAATTATGGACGGTCCGTGAAATTTACGGACGGTTGGTCACCCTAATGCTTATGCAATGTGCCCTCGTGGTTTCTGTAAGCCGGATGCAATGACATGGTTTTAAGTGGTATGAAAACAGTGAGGTGTTTCTAAAAGGGGAGTGGCCTATGTAATTAAGTGTCTGACTAATATGCAAACAAAGTTTCTATGATTCCCATTCACTTCTACGCCCTGCATTTGCTTGTACTTTCCTTTCCCCTTGCCAATATTTTGACAACTGTGTACCCCCTTCACACCCATTTGCACAGAATCACAATTGCAACTGGATTACGTGACCACTGCTCTGTGCGCTTTGTAAGAAGCCAAGGACTGAATGATCATATATTCTGAACACCTCTCAGTCCCACTGACAGGCACTGTGAGAAACTTGCACTACCTTGAGCCTCAACTCTGGAGTGCTCAACTGTGGCCCTTTGTACACATCTGGAGGAGACTCAGTTCAAAGCAAGCGCTATACAAGAGCAATGGGCTACACGTAAAAAAAAAAAACAGGAACACAACATCCTGGAAACACTCCTAGGGAATGCAAGATTAAGTAAAATGTGAAATATATCAGGAACTACATCACTGGCATAGTTACCTTAATGTTTTTTCCGTTCACTGTACAGAAATCGATCAATCTTTTCCTATTGCAGTTAAGGACTTGAATATAGGACCAGATAGGGATCAGTTTCAATGCCCATTTTTAATTATTGTTGAGTCTGAGACCAGGCCGATTTAAAGACCTGCTATTAGACGTAATCCCCAATTCGATGTAATGCGCCCTGCTACCCTCCGGGGCTCGCTTGCAACACGCCCAAATAAAGTTAAAATAAGTAAACAAAAGAGTTACTGAAAACACTTTGTTCAAGGAACATGAATGGTATCTCTGGTTGCCTGCCTGTTCTCACATTTATCTGGGTTATAGAAATACAGCGTTCCAGTATGGCTGAGGCCGGCAGGCGGAGTCGCAATTTCTGCAGTTAAGTTTATTTGTGAAACAAATATTTTGGTTTGCATACCCTGTGCTTGAAAGATATTTATGAGACAATGTTGGACAGGATCCAGGCTCTAGGTATGTTTGTTATACCTGAGTGGGTTAAGGGCGCACCCCAGAGGTGTGGAGAATGCCCTCATTTTCTTCAAAAAGCCTCCTTAAATCGAAGCGCAGCCCTTGAATATGTAAAGCAGTCTGAGAACATCAAAGAGGAATTATAAAGAACAGTTGTGGTCCTTAGACCTACTTTCAAAGTCCATGTTCCTGTGTAGTGAATGAGGACACTGGACAACCATGGGCAAGGAATTCCCACACCATGCTAGCTACACACGTGACTCTAGTCACTCAGTCTTTCATGCCATCACATTTTTCAGAAGAAACAAGGGGATGACCTTGATCGCTTCTCCATCCACCTCAGACGTAAGGCAGTGACTGGTGCACTGGTCAGTTCCTTCTAGGTCTATGGCCCTTTGAGAGTGCTGAGAAGAACCAAAAGAGCTTTTGAGATAGCAAAAAACAGAGCAGATAACATATTTACATATCTTTGGATCTTATTATCCTGGCCGTAACTCAACAGGGGAGAAGAAAGTACAGTGAGGAATCCGAGTAAATATATAGTACATACCGGAAATATCATTACTGAAGGGGTCGGTAGCAACAGAAGCTTGTGAATGCAGAGGGCACACCATGAGACTGAAGGCTCACTCACATCCATCAATGAAGGTCAGGGAGAAGAGAGTAGAATACCTGTACCAGCCCCGAAAGGCTCCTCTGCTGTTGGAGCCACTGCTGCCTAAAGTACCACTGAAGGGATAGCATATCACATCCAGCAGCTGGCACCAACAGGATGTATGAGGCCTTCAGCCTCAACAGACGGAAGTCTTGCAGAACCAGGATCGGAGATGGATTCATAAACATATCATATCTCAAATGTCTATTTTCCTCTGAGTAGAAAGAAAAGCCAACATTCTGGTCATGGTCAGTACCACACCTATGAAGGTCAGCCTCTGTACTGGGATGCGTTGTTACCTCTGGGCATTGATGGAAAAGCCCAAGATGTCCTGGAAAGTCATAGGGCGGGGAATATGGTCCATGATGTGGGGCACTTGAAAACACCTTCACCAGCCAGTCATCCAGGTAAGAAAATGTATGGAATCCTGGACTTCTCAGAGATGCCAAATCCACAGTCAAGACTTTGGTGGAGACTTGCGGAGTACTTGTTAGACCAAATGGTAGCATCACAAAGTGGTAGTGTTTTGTTTTCATTGTGAACAGGAGGTGACAATACGTGGAAAGTGAGTGCTGCTCAGTGGGTGGAACTAGGCATCGTGGAGATTCAGGGATCCCAACCAAGCCTTACAATCAGAGGGAGTAGAACCTTGCTAAAGAACAGCATTTTGAACTTGTCTGGCAACTGAGCAAATTTAAGAGCGGACGGTCCAGAGCGGGCCTGGAACCTCCATGCTTTTGGAGAAAAAAAATGAAAGTGAGTAAAATACTGTGCCTTTCCCGTCCACGAGCACCACATATATGGCCCCTTTGCTCAGCAGGGCAAGAATCTCCACCACTAAGGTGTGTTTATGGGTGCTCTTCCTGACAGAAGTAGGGTGGCCCACTAGGGACATTAAGAAGAGTAGTGTGCATCCGTTGCAGGTAAGCTGATGAACCCACCAATCTGTTGTGATTGGTCTCCCAACCCTACTCTTCACCAGAAGCTGGTGGAGGAGTAAACGAGGTTTGAGATGGGGGGGAGGAGGGAGAGACTGGAGCTGCTTCTGCTGTCCACGCTGCTCCACCCCTACCACAATTGGAGGAATAAAGTAGTTTGGGCGAGGGGAAGAAGTGGCTTGAAAGGTTGCCTTTGCCATGAGGTGTGGCCCCTGGAAAAGCTCTAAAGGTGTTAGTGCTGCTGGTGAAAGTGCTGCACTTGGGAGGCCAGGCCAGCAAGCATGCTGTGGCACAATTATTCCTAAATCATTCCAGGGAGGAGTCAGCCTTCTCCCCGAAAAGCTGCTTGCCATTTAAGGGTATGTCTATCAGAGCTGCATGATGAATGAGTCCAGGTTTACAACTGTTTAGGTAATTTTCAGGTTTACCAGTGTTAAGGTAATTGCCATGGCCATGGCCATACCCATGGTGTCAGCGGAGTCCAGGCTGCACTTCAAGATTTCTGTGGAAGAGCTCAAATGACTGCCTACCAGGTCACTGAAGAGCTTCTTCACGTGTTCAAAGAGACTGACAAAAGCAATTACAGCCAATTCGCATGTGATATATCTCTGCCAACTGCACGTGGTGTTTGCAGTGCATAGAGCTATACTGCTTGACAACAAAACTTTTCTGCATAGAGGCAAGTTTTTTTAGCACACGATTCTGTGCAGCAGTGTGGAGAATGCCAAGGTTTAACTTTGCATAAGAGGCTTGCACCCCCAAACTCTCTGGCTCCGGATATGTAGGCAACATTTTAGGATTGGAAACTCACAGACGAACAGAAATAACAGAAGGGCCACAGGCCAAAACTGAGCTGCTAGAGAAGACTGGACCAACCGGGATAAGGGTTACTGGAGGACGTATGTAAACCATGCAAAGACATACTAGCAGATACACTGTTGAAGTTATAGAAGAGGCAGTAAAGATGGGATGCTTACCGGGCACTACGAGGGAAGCTAGAACATGCATGGTGCCCAAGCTGACAACTAAATACTTCACGACCTATAAACAATTGTTGATAATAAACACAGACAAAAAATATTTGGTAAGATGTTAACTAACAGACTGAAGGGCTTGAGTGCCGATATAATCCGCAATAAACAGTGTGGTTTTAGAACACACAGGAGTAACGAAAGCAGGCAACATTTAAGTAAAGACCACCTTCCTGCTTCTTTAGACACGGAGAAGGCCTTTGATTATATATCTATATATATCTCGTAATAACTGTAGACATATTTAAAACAAACTATCAATTTTTGTGTTGAATAGAGGCGCAGGAGCTTAATCAACTGATTTTGACATGATTTTAGAATGACGTTTGTTTCTTTGATCAAATGTAATTTTTCAGTGATGGTATTTTAGTTCTCTTATCATTATATGTATTATAGTGATGTTATGCCTTTTTAAGTATTTATTTATATATTTATAAATACTTATCCATTCTGTTTTTTATCTGATGAATTTAAATGAAAGTATTGTGTATTTAAACAGTGATTTTAAACAGGATCAACAGGATGAACACACAGATTATAACCGACTGTTTGTTTATGTCTATGATTACCTTTCAATTCAGTCATGTGTTCGGCACTTGCACTTTGAAAAGGTGAAGGCACTCCACATGCGCGTCATGTGATCAAGGCCTCCTGTAGGTCGAAGCGCAAATAATGGGTCTGCATTCGTCTATTTTACAACTCTGGATCGTGGCGAAGCAAGGATGGATATATATATATATATATGCACGTAAGCACTTTATTTAAAGCAGACAAGATGAACTGATAACATTACAAACCTAAATATGGTGTTTTGGACGCTATGCAGTTTAATTGAATATCGCACCATATACTTGGACTATTATTACAACACTGGTGCATCTTGGGATCTGTAGTAGTGTGACATCAAACCACGTGGGTTAATGGACACAAGCACCTCCCTGTGTTGCAATTCTACTCACCTGTGATCAAGGCTTTATTAAGCTGAAACACGTAAGGAAATGAGTTTGCAGTCACTTTTCATTATGAAAATAACCGCATGTTTTTTCAGCCGGAATCAGGCTCTGCAATTCTTTTGGTGGATAGATAGATAGATAGATAGATAGATAGATAGATAGATAGATAGATAGATAGATAGATAGATAGATAGATAGATAGATAGATAGATAGATAGATAGATAGATAGATAGATAGATAGATAGATAGATAGATAGATAGATAGATAGATAGATAGATAGATAGATAGATAGATAGATAGATAGATAGATAGATAGATAGATAGATAGATAGATAGATAGATAGATAGATAGATAGATAGATAGATAGATAGATAGATAGATAGATAGATAGATATCTCTATATCTTCGGGTTTAATAGGCGAAAGCTACAGCAGGGAAGTCAGAACATCACTCAGTCTTTCTTAAGCCGACGCGTTTCGTGTGTCCTCACACTTCATCAAAGGGCTGGTTGACTTGCAAGCACCAAGCTGAAAGCGAGCACTGAATATCACTAAAGACCTGCCCCAGTGGGCGTGGACAGCACTGCTGCCCGACGGTCTCTGTAGTGCTCGTACAATTCCCTCAAGTGAGTCCGCTTGTGTGCAGCAGAATAAAAGTAAATGTAAAACCCAAGTGGGTGAGTGAAAAATCCCGTGCTGTTCCTGCTGCACCATTCTACTTTTGCCACCACACCTCCTGTCCAACTTCAGCTCCACGCCGGTTGGCGTTAAGCCTTGGTCCGCTTCCATGCGGCAGCGTGCTTTCACTGCTGGACTGGGGCAGGTCTTTAGTGATATTAAGAGCTCGCTTTCAGCTTGGTGCTTGCAAGTCATCCAGCCCTTTGATGAAGTGTGAGGACACACGAAACGCGTCGGTTTAAGAAAGACTGAGTGATGTTCTGACTTCCCTGCTGTAGCTTTCACCTATTAAATCCGAAGATTTACCTACCTGTGTTGTGGCGTTTTAGAGGGGATAACTTTCTGTGTTGTGTGATATGTATATATTTTCACACATTAACACAATACCTGTTCATGGTGCTTGAAATCATAAACATCGTTCCACACTTCTTGAAATGTGCAGAACTGTGAAATCATGCGCCATCAGCAAGAAAGGAGACTAATTCAATCCATAGTCTCAGACCAGAGGAAGCTGAGCAGAAGAATAAGACCGGTGTCTGCTACCCCCATTGTTATTTACAATGGCAGTAGAACCAACAGCAATTATGCTGTGGCTAGACTGGAAAACCTGGGTATAACAGGTCGGCCAGAACTGTCTCCTTATGTGCTGACACTATGCTTGTCTACTTAAGCAATCACAAAACATGGATAGAGATAAAGATGGAACAGATAGAGAGGTTCAGACGCTTATATGGAGCAAAGCTAAAATAGGGGAAGTCGCTGTTGTTCTCTTTAGAAGAAGAGAGGGATGACCGGATGCAGCCCCTGATAAAATGGCTTGGAGACTCTTTAAGTTAGTTGGGGTTAAGGTAACAATGTACTGAACACTAAGCTGCACTCTAAATATTGAAAAGGTGATTCAATTGCTAAGTTAGTTGACTAACATTACTATTGGTGGCAGGAAGAGTAGAAATGACAAAGATGATCTTCCTACCAAAATGCTTGTACATGTATGGTGACACAACCGAAGACAGTCTTTGATAGACTATACAACAGTAAGCCAAGACGCATTTATGAAAATGAGAAAGAGTGCGGATCGAGTTCACTGCTATGGAAAGATATTAACTGGTATCTCAGCTACAACACATGGTAGAATGGTTGGCAGAAAGTGATGGGTTCTATGAAAGTTTGAAGTGGCAGTCTACCATGAAGGGCTCTCAAAAGAGTCTGCTGTTCGGAGACAATAGTAACAGCCAGGCTCACACCTACACTGTAGGACTATAGAGACAACAATAGCTGCGCTTCTACAAAAAAACTACAAAAAAAACTCAAATGCCATAGCTATATCTATACGGCCCTAGAAGCACCTCTATTGGAACTGCGGACATTTGACAAGGCACAAAGGGGTGCCAAAGTCACCATGGGGAGAAATAGTGAATGGACTGCATAGGGCATTCATGTGCCGAAAGTACCTTTTTGTACTTCAACGAAGTGAGACAGGGTGATTTTGGATCACCAACACAGTTTTTACAATATGGAAGAATTAAAAGCTGGACACAGTATGCAGAAGAGCCTGAACCCTGAAAGACATCTCACATGATGGTGGGGGAAACACAGGTATCAGCCGCATCCAGGGGCGCGACTAGACCTGAACTTTGGGGTGGGGGCGGGCTAACACTCCCAGCCAGGGCTGGCTCAAGCACTGGTTGCACATGGAACATTTTTTGGGCGCCCCCTCTCCCATTTCCTCCTCCATGAATTCCCTCAGTACCACCCACCAACAATGCACCTGATCTCTCTATAGCACCTTTCTGACAAACATTTCATTTGTTTTATAGCGCTACTCGTAGTTTACTCACACTCAAAAGAAGTCACATTACAAATTAATACATACTTTTGTATTTATAACCCTATTTAGTGTCAAGACGAGGTTTTTGCTGGCTCTTTAAGCACATGGCTGGCATTTTTCTTTTGGCAACCCTATTTTATATTCTTTTTCATGAAATGCATTCTCACACTACAGCAGTAAATGAAAAATACAATGTAAGGAATAGGCAGAGTGGGGGCCCAGTGGGTACTGGAACCAGAAAAAAAACGAAGGCTCGGTAACCAGTTTACAAAGGTATGTTAATATGCAAATGGTCTTTAAAGACCTGTGAAAACCTCAGGCACACCGTAGATACGACTCCAGACACTACCTAGCCGAGCCCACAGCAGCCCGGGCTGACACAAACGACAGGGGAGGCTGAAGCCCAGGCGTTGCGCGCCTAGCCGCATCTATGTGACAATAGGAGGCAATGCACCCAAAAAATCCTTATTTATAATACCAATACACAGTCTATGGGCAGTTTTGTCGTACACCACATCTCGTTAAAATCGGAATAAAGTACATAGTCAAATGAACAATAAACACAATTAACTGCTACAGCTGGATACTTAACAAATGTCAAACACACTCACAGTATCATTGTCTCATGGGGAACAGTATATCACAGGTCGAGTTCACATTGTACATATTTTGACCTAAAACCACCCAAGATTCAATGAAATCTCGGCTGGACTAATTGGAAGCTCATTTGTAGATAGCACCTTGGCTTAATTTTCTAAGCCCATTGCAGAAAACGGGAAACGGCAAACTAAATCCGTTCCCTAGTATCACTTTTAAGATTCTTAGGGCCTCCCAATAACGGCCCACAACATTAGTGTTTAATCACCAACAAAGCTATGGGGGGAGGGGGCAACATTCTGGACAGCTCCCAGGCAGGATTCCTCCCCAGTAGGGTGCCTGAACTGGTCATCGGGTCAGTTCTTGACCTATGGAGACTGTTGGATAGAGGAGTAGTGAGTGCATTTATCCTCCTTGTTCCTTTGGCTGCCTTTCATGTAATCGAACACTCCACACTAGTCTGCAGTATCCAATCGATCACTCCACACTGGTCTGCATTATACAATCGATCACTTCACACTAGTCTGCAGTATCCAATAAATCAGTCCACATTAGTTTGCAGTATCCAATCGGTCACTCAACACTAGTTTGCAGTATCCAATCAGTCACTCCACACTAGTCTGCAGTATCCAATCGATCACTCCACACTAGTCTGCAGTATCCAATCGATCACTCCACACAAGTTTGCAGTATCCAGTTGATTACCCCATACTAGTCTGCAGTATCCAATCGACCATTCCACACTAGTTTGCAGTATCCAATCGGTCACTCCACACTAGTTTGCAGTATCCAATAGACTATGACTATTCCACACTAGTTTGCTGGATCCAATTGACCATTCCACACTAGTTTGCTGTATCCAATCGACCACTCCACACTAGTTTGCAGTATCCAATCGATCCCTCCACACAAGTCTGCAGTATCCAATTGATCAATCCACACTACTTTGCAGTATCCAATCGACCACTCCACACTAGTCTGCAGTATCCAATTGATCAATCCACACTACTTTGCAGTATCCAATCGACCACTCCACACTAGTTTGTGGTATCCAATGGACCACTCCACACTAGTTTGCTGGATCCAATTGACCATTCCACACTAGTTTACAGTATCCAATCAGTCACTCCACATTAGTTTGCAGTATCCAATAGACCATTCCACACTAGTTTGCAGTATCCAATCGATCCTTCCACACTAGTTTGCAGTATCCAATCGATCCCTCCACACTAGTTTGCAGTATCCAATCGATCCTTCCACACTAGTTTGCAGTATCCAATCGATCACTCCACACTAGTTTGTAGTATCCAATAGACCATTCCACACTAGTTTACAGTATCCAATTGATCCCCCACACTAGTTTTCAGTATCCAATCGATCCCTCCGCACTAGTTTGCAGTATCCAATCAGTCACTCCACATTAGTTTGCAGTATCCAATAGACCATTCCACACTAGTTTGCAGTATCCAATCGATCCTTCCACACTAGTTTGCAGTATCCAATCGATCCCTCCACACTAGTTTGCAGTATCCAATCGATCCTTCCACACTAGTTTGCAGTATGAAATCGATCCCTCCACACTAGTTTGTAGTATCCAATAGACCATTCCACACTAGTTTACAGTATCCAATCGATCCCTCCGCACTAGTTTGCAGTATCCAATCAATCCCTCCACACAAGTTTGCAGTAGCCAATTGACCATTCCACACTCGTTTCCAGACTCTCAAACATCATCTTCTCCAGGAGTAGTACTCAAATTACTGTCCACAAATCGTGGCACCTTCACTGTTCAGAATCCAAAACCCTCAGCAGCAGCATCCCTCGGGGGTCTTTATTATCATGTCTCATATTTTATATCGATATGCACCTTTGGGCGAAACTACTCCATCACATGGGGGTAGTGGGGTATTGTTACATATATGTAGTTGACACAATTGATCCTTTTGTCTGGCCAACAATCAAACATAGGCAAGTTTCATGTGAATCCATACGGCAGGCTGCCTTTCACTTAGTCGTGACTGGCTACTTTTATTTTAAATTAAATCCATCCAATCCCTGGATCGATCTCCTCTCATGCGCACTATACCACATGCTATTACTGTGGTCAGTCTCCGACACTCAATACCACATGCCTCTACCATGACCAGTATGTAACCTCTGCATTTATACTAATTCCGATCTGTCTCTGAAATACTGTGAGAGCTGCTGTTCACAATACCTTAAAAAGTCTATTGCTTCTTACCAACAACATGTTACTGTCTTAAATACCCATGGACAATCAAGATTAGATTATGGAAATGGCTTCATCTTAATTAGCTGCCACAGTAATGCCTTTTCACCAACTTCAACGCGTGCCAAATGCCAATGCCTAATTTGTTACCATTATCTCCAATTCTCCCAAGTTTTCACACGCCTCTCTCCTGTAATGCTTCGTTTACACCGACTACCCCACAAAATATGTATTACCTTTAAATCAATGGTCATAGACCAGAGGGATATTTATAAATGACCCCACACATTTTACTTACAAACCTTCCCTGGTACACCCTGAACTGAGTACTGAGCTCTTCACGTCAGTTTCTGCTACCTGGTCCTAAAACTCACACACTGAAGTATTAAAAAAAAAAAGTGATGGCTGGAATGCTTGAATTAATTTCAGCCGCTGTTAATTACTCGAGGCTGCATCCCAGTCGATCATTATTTTTCACACCATGCCACCTCCGTTTGGACCCAGACTATGCAAATCAATCTTGACCCTGCTGCAGTGGGAATAGTCCAGCCTGAACTGCCAGGTCAGACCCTTGCTGAACCAAAACACAAGCAACCCAAGACTTGTTTCTCCCTTATTAGGACGCATCAGTTGTGTACAGCTGGGCTCCTGTGGTATAACGATGGACTGGGATTCGGACCGGAGCAATTACCAGTGGCAAAGATTAATTCAAGCATTCAATCCCTCACTTTTTTGTAAACCTAAAGCTCACAATCATTGTCGGAGAAGGTGTATTCTTGATTGTTGCAGCAAAGCTGGAATTCCTTGCCTCTACGCCTATGTCCTGAACCTGCACTATATTAGAAAACGTCTGACGTCCTATTGATTCAACCCTCAATAACATTTTCATTTCAACTGTGTTTTGTTACTGATTCAGTGCCAAGATGCTCCAGCAAGTGTGCACTTTAAAAATACCTATCATAGACCATATTAGCCAAATCCAGAACAACAGAATCTGATCGGAAGAACTTCCCCTTCCGGGTAAATGGAAAATTTTATGAAAAAGGATAACCCAGAAAGCAGGCCTGAACCTTCAATTTCACCACTAGTATGTTGGTCGACTTCGAAGGTGGAAGCAGTGCCAAGAATGACTCCAAGAGTTGCACTGGAGATGGAATCACAGGCAGCACTGCAAGACCAAGGGCCAGCACCTTTGAAGACAGAAGCTTCTCTGGAGGTGACAGATACCACAAATGGCTTGGACAGTCCAGAGCAATCAGGATAATCACCCCCAGAGATCTTCTCAATTTCAGGATTACCAAATGGATCAACAGCAGTGGAGGGAACGTATACAGAACACAATGTGACCAAGTCATCAAAAGGCAATCGACTTTCGCCCATTGATTGGGTCGCCTGAATGTGAAATTTTGCATTTACTGGTTCATGCTTTTGCAAAGAGGTCTATAGAAGGTGTATCCCACTCTTTGAAGATGTTGTAAAGAACTGTCATCTAGCACAAATTTGTGGCTCTCTTTGTTTTGACTGCTTCCGAAATCTGCTTATGAGTTCAATCTCTCTGGTATGTGTAATACTGTCAAAGATGGCCTTCTTTCTTGGGCCCAGTGCCAGATCGTTTCCACTTCCAATTAGAGTGTTCCCAATCTGGTGCCCCTTGCTTGTTGATGTAGAACAAGCTGCTCATGTTCTTTGTTTGAATCTTGATGGTTGTATATGTTAGAAAAGGTCTGAGTGCACGGTGAATAGTTCTTAGTTCCAACAAGTGTATGAGGTATGTCTTTTCCCTTCATTGACCCTGGATAGTGAGAAGATGCAGGTGGGCCCCCAACCCGGTGAGAGAGGCATCTGTGACGGTTGTTTGTTCAGGATTCTCTTTTTAAAAATGAACTCCATGTAACAAATTGTTTCTGGTGTATTACCAATTTAAGAACTGTCTTGCTACAGTTGATAGCGTTAGTTGTTGTTCCAACTTGTTTTCCTTCGGACGCCATTGATCCTCCAGACACAGCTGGAGCAGTCTTAACTGAAATCCTGCAATTGGGCCAATGCAGATCCAGAACGCCACAGAACATAGGAGCAATGCCACCTTTTTGATGGCTGGTTGCCTTCAGGACCCAGTCATCCAGATAGGAATATTTGTAAATTCTCTGCCTTCTTAAATGAGCTGCTATTACTGCCACACGTTTTGAGAAGATTTGAGGGGCAAGGATAGTGTGTTGATATTGCTGGTGTCCTACTACAAATCTCAAGAGCTTCCTGTGATGTAGGTTCCTGGGGATGTGGAACTATGTATCTTTGAGGTCTATGGAACACATCCAATAGTTCTGCTTTAGACGGGCAATAATTTGATGTAATGTCAACATGCATAATTTTTCTCATCTGATATACTTGCTTGGAAATTTCAAGTCCAGAATTGGTCTGAAGTATGGTTTGAGGCTCCTCACTTCCACTAAGAGAATGTGGAATAAACACGTTGACCCTTTTGATTGTGTAAGACCATTTCTATAGATTTTTTCAAAAGAAGAGCAGATGTTTCTTTTCTTAGCATTTTGAGTTGGTGTCCTGATGACTGTTTTGGAGGCACAGATAGTGAAATCGTCTTAAAATGAAGAAAATATCCCTTCAAACTAAAGTAACAATGATACAATCTTGTTTTGAATAGTTTTTTAGAAAGTCCCAATTTTTATGCCGAGCTTTATACTTTTTAAATAACATGGGCGTAGCGACCTTAACTGCTGCAGGTGTAAAAATGTTCCCTTGCTCTATATTTATGAGTCTAGGTACTGAAGAACAAAGGTTTTGGCACTGCCCTTGTTTGAAGTGTCTCAAGAATGATGACAACAGTTGGTGTGAAGTCGCCACAGGAATATTTAACTTATCTACCTCTAGCCAAGACCTCATGAAAGGTGTTGCTATCATCCACACGGAAGACATGTGAAGCAGAAGCTGCAGGAGAGGTCGAAGTGTAGGAAGATTGTGCATCATCCATATCGAAAAGGATGATCTTGATCTTGATGGTAAAGTGGCAGGTTTTCTTCTTTAAAGAGTTTGTTATGATTCCCTGTGAGATGAAGGATGTCTCGGTGGAAGCAGACATGGAGGAGACATCAAGGTTTTCTTAGAGACCATCCTCAGAGGAGACAGCTATAGAGGACAAAGAGGCTCTTGAATTGGATCCTCGATAGCCTAAGTGGTTAAGAATGAGGATCTGGTGTTAAAAGTGTTCTCACTGATTGAGGAGGCTTAGAAACTGACTCAGCAGTGGAATGCTACTTCCTTAGTAGTGGAAAAGCCGCTGAAGCTTACAGAGCTGTCACAGGAGTGGTGTTTGGGAAGATTGAACAGAGGTTATGAAGAGCATCACTAGAGAAGGAGACATTGAACCCTCCAAATTTGGTGAGGAAGAATGAAAAAGCTCTGCACTTAAATGTGGTGAAACCACTGGAAGCTCACAAGACTTTGTTTGACCGCATTTATTCGGGAGTACAAAAACACAACTCTTCTTAGCCAAAACACCGATTCGATAATCAGAAGGATATCTTTCCTCAATTCATCATTTTATTTACTCCAAATCCGTTAATGATTAATTCCATTATTTCTTAGGAATACACAAAACAATTGATCACATATATATACTCAAAACCTAATACACCAAAATCAACTTTGGTGTCCATGTGTCTAAGCACATGTTCAGCCATCCATGGTCTTGAACTACTGCGCCCTGGGGTGTATTTGAAAGGCTGTATAGTTATATTACCATAGTTGTTCCATCAAGAAATTATCATTCTTCAGTCAAGTTCATGCATTACTCATAGTGTTTCTACTGTATCATGTTTTCAGAACATCCTGTTGGCCTTTGAGCCTTTTTGAATGCCCTCTGCTCCATTTGATTGGGTGCTCATTGTTGCAGTTTTGTGCGCACCCTAGAACGAGGAGTTCCTTGGGAGAGTTCCAGGGGGCGAGGATTGGAAGATCCTCTTTTTTGTAGCTTTGTTGTTCACAGACCCCTTTGCAACATTATTGAGAGACTGAAGGTCTGTTTTTGTGCATCATTTTTGCTACTGTGTTGGGTCCTGATGAAGCTGGATAGAGAATATGGGTGATCCACCGAAACGTACATCAACGTCTTTTCATCAGCCTACTGCTGGTAGCCACATAAGGAGGAAAGAATATATTCCGTCTACTTGATGAGTAGACTTTGTGTCTACCGCTGAGGTCTTATTTTCAACTAAGGACTTATTGTTTTAATTGGTGTTATTCTGCAATGCTGGGGGCAAAGTTGATTTTGGTGTATTAGGTTTTGAATATATGTATGTGATCAATTGTTTTGTGTATGCCTAACAAATAATGGAGTTATTCATTAACAAATTTGGAGTAAATAAATTGAGGAACGTTATCCTTCTGCTTGTTAATTCAACATTTGAGCTAAGAAGAGTTGTGTTTTTGTACTTATGATTAGTGGAGACTCTTCTACCTATATTTACTCCACTACCTACTGCTTTTGTGTGTGCAACAGCATTTATTCAACATTGATGGAGGTGTTTTCTTTTATACAATTCTCTTTATTAGCTTACAATGAAGCAATAACACTGCTGGTATCATTTGGTTAGCGGCACCATACGCAGTTGGGCAGTTAACCCAGAGATACAATTACATCGAAAAATAATCACGATGAAGGTGTTTTTGACATCAAATGATGTCAGAATTCTTTTGACAGTGATTGCAGCTTTGCTGACATCGTCTGATGGTGTCTCAGTGGCAACAGTGATGGTTGCGTGCATGGGTCTTTTGACGCTTTGATGGCATGTTTTCGACATCAACAATGATCTTCTTGTCTCCGGTGTCTGTGTCTACAACATCAAAATGTGGAATCCCCGGTGGACCAATGGCCCTTTACTCAAAGACAGTGGGGAAATATGTTGAGGGTGAGCTTTTCAGGTCTGAGTATCTCAACATCAACGGAAATAGTCTTGACAATGACTTCAAATGACGTTGTGAATGGTGATGTTGAACTCATTCCCCTCACCTTTTCTCTAAGGATCTCCCTTTCGGGTAGTCCTTACCAGAGCGTGCCTTCTTAGGAAGGGATGTCTGACCAGCTGACAGATGACATTTAAAGATTAAGAAACAGAAGTCACTTGTATAGAACATCTATGAGCTATAATTGGAAATCAATTGTATGTTATAGCCTCCGAAAAGATATGTTGTGCAACCAAAATTGTGTAACCAAACATTTAAGGAAAATGTACAATTAATGTTGTTGGTCCCAACGAGGCCCAATTTTATCGACATTCGGTTAGGTATCAAGAGAATTTATGTGGAAAATGAGGATGCACAGTTGAATATAACGATATGAAGGATGGTGTGATTATTGTGAATGTTATATGTTAAATATCTATTTTAAAGTTGTTTAATAATGTTTAGTATTGATTGAGGAGACATTATTATCCTATAGGAGAATATTTGTATGAATATCTCTAATGTTGACTGCCAGTAAAGATCTTTGGTTCAAAGCAGATCTACTTTCTCTGAGCCACGGAATTTTGTATGAATTTATAAAAGAATGAATGAGGTTTCAGGGTTTTTTGTACAGTGAGAGGTTGTCTCATCCAGCCTTTTCCTCTTTTTTCTTTTCCTCTTGCTTTCATGCTCTGCAGCATCCCTCGAAGCATGATGCCCTCTCTGTCCTTGGGAGTTCTCTTCGACATGTTTCGGCAAATACTAGTCCTTCAAGGTATGGGATGATAGAAGGCATCTAACACAGAGCTAGTGGGGGTCTGTAACCACTTCATCGCACATGAGAGGAATTCTGTGTGGAAACATTTTCCAAAAACTGAAACAAAATATCTCACTTTACAGAGATGCCTAAAATGTTTATGAAAGTAGGAAAAGGTAAAAAAAAAAAAAAAAAAAAGTTCTATATTTGCGAAAAAACCAAAGGTATATAACCTCTCACATGTTTTCAGATCCTTCTCACATGAGACAGAAAACAGAACTGCCTGAGAGAGGCAAACTACCAGTACAGCGAGGAGAATCACCTGGAGTTCTTAAAACTAAAACGACATGACACTTTTTACACTGTTTACAATGTAGGTCTATCAGGCTTTCACTCTTCACTTTTTTAACTGTCCTTTGCATCTAAGATGCTGCAATGTAGTTATGAACTGCTACTAAGGTAAGGTTATTTGTCAATTCCAGAAAAAAATCCAGTCTCTTATAGACTGCTGCGCTGCTTATCCTAGGGACAAATGGACACCGGTACCTTGTGCTATATTTGATGACATCCATGTTAAAGTGCTCCAGGTCAACGCAGACAGCGCAGAATCATTCATGCGTTTATGACTATCAATGAAGACCTTCTGATGCAAAGCAGATGGATATCTGAAATCCATTGCACATTAGGTGAAACAAAAGACTTCCATCAAAGCTGCGAGTGAGGCTTGGTTTTATGGATTCAATTATCTTACTGATGTTTTCTGTGGTAAATGGATCTTCTTACTCTGAATATATTACATGCATCTCTCCCCATTGCTCATCCCAGGGACCACTATAAAGTTCTGCTAGTTCGAAAGCACCGTATTCCTTAGAGAGGATGTCTAAGACATAGCTGTTCCAGTGTTACTAGTAAGGGGAACGAGTACGGCGTTGACCCTTTGAGGTCACTAGGTGAGGCTGGAAAAAATAAGAAATAAAGAGTTTAGTCTCTCAGCCATCAATTAATAATGTTTTTCTTTCCAAGGCTGCAGGGGCCCACAGTTAGGCATCCACTTTTTAATATTCAATATGCTTGATTACATTTTCTTGAAAACGTTCCCAAACATCCCAAGTAATGTTCTCGTAGTGGACACTTAGTCTTTTTATTCACCTGTTTTAGAATGTTTAAACATTGACGATTTATTTTTATTTCAAACAGTTGGAATTCTGAGTTAAACAAGAGATACAGTAGCCCATACTGTGATCTAAACAACAATTACAACTCACAAGCATTTCATGCTTAGTTTAAACAGAACCCTCACTGTTGTGAATATATATGCAGAATATGAAAATTTGATATATCATGACTGAGTCGGGTTTTGGCGGTGACTTAGAAAAACAAAATAACTAGTTCAGCTGAGGACATTTCTGCGAACTTCAGCAAGATCTACACCAACCTATCTTAATGTCCCACACTTAATTTGTCTGTCAAAGTACACCAGCTCCTCATCTAGTTATCGTGGAAGTACTTCGACCTCTTCCACAGGGGCCTCAATGCTTTTTGTAGGTCTTCATCTGTACAATGACCTATTCAAGTGCAGTACCCAGCTAAGCAGACTATATCCTATGAAATAGCATAAAGGGACCTGCAGAGCTGTTCAAACCTGCCAGCTTGCTGAAAACCATAAAACTGAGCGCCTGTCTCTCACACTTCATCATTGAATGCACTGCGTCCTATTACACGATAACTGCACATTGGTTGTCATCATGCACAATATGGAAACACTTTCCATGCAGTATCCAAACAAAGACAACATCCTTCCAACTACACACACCTACAAGGTATAGTGTGCTACTTGCTGCAAGTTTGTATCGAGGAAAACACTGGACACTGGTTGAGGTTTCCAACTGAAGCTTTAATGAAGTACACAACCTGGCGTTGATCCACTCCGAGGAGCCAGGGTAAACTCACTTCTATGCAGTGTTCTCAGCCTCACATTCTAGAATACCACAAATTCAAACATAACACATCTCGCTCCCTTACTTATAAATTAAATAAAACAACACTAGCATATGTACAGAGTACCTAAAAAGCCAAATACACCTAAACTAAGAAAGAAAAGAGAAACTAAAAAATGATTTTAAAAACAGACACAAAAGGAAAATATGCAAACCAGTTAGAACACAACAGCAACCCTAGAATATGGTGCCTAGATAGATGTCCTGTGAGAAATTTCCCATTCTCACTTAATCCTCCAAATAGGGGGGAGGCCTGAGAACTCTGACCTCTTCAACGTTTCTAGAACTTCCACACAATTCTGTACGACATTGTGAACCCGATAACTCCTGATCTCTTCATCACACCACCATGGCACCAGAACATCCTTCTTCTTCTTCCTCCCTCTTTGCACACTCTCCCCCCTTCTGGTATAAAGCCACGTTCCTCACGTTCCACCTTTCTCCTCCTTTTATTACCACAAAAAGTTTTCCTACACTTTCAACATGAAAAAGACCTCTAAATTTGCACAGCCCTCCTTTCATGCTCCAGGATATTTTGACCCAATCACCTACTCTAAACTTGACACAACTTGGTTGAATGAGATATTCACCTCCCGCGCAAACCATTCCTTTAACCATGCAGAACTAATCTAGTTCCCGGGGAACGTCCTCGCAATTGTTGGAATGAATATCTATGCATAGCACTATGACCAGTAGTGTGATACACCCACACCATATCAGCCCTGTGTTTTTTGATAGAACCTCCATTGGACAGTGCATGATGAATGGTCCCTTTGACTAATCTATTGGCCCTCTCAACAATACCATTTCCCCTAGAATTACAAAGGGACGTGCGAGAGTGTTTGAAATTGCAGCATTTCATTGGAGGCCAACTGGGTGCCAATATCTGTAAGTAATACATTAGGGATACCTCCTCCTCAAAAAATGCCTCTACGGGTGCTGTGGTGGATTTGGTGTCACATTTTTCATAACTTTCACAATCAGCCACCTGGAATTGATATCTTAAATCATTACGGCAAACCTCATCTCATTTTTTTCCTAAACCTTTTTATTAATTTTCTTGCAAGGTATATAACAATCATCAGGAAAAATTTATTTTTTGTCTTTGCATGACTTTCATTATTCACATTAACATTACGAGTAAATTCCAGTCCATCGAGGCCTAGACTGCCTTGACGATTAAGGTGTGTTTTGATGTGTGCCTATCCGGGGATAGTAGATGACATATTGAGATGTCTGGTTCTCAAGTGTTGCTAATGCACCCTCGCTATCTCCATCTGGTGTTCGGGAGGACACCGCATCCTTCTATACAACCAAACTCGGGAGACTAAACTCTGGGAAATGGGGCAGGGGTACGGGCATTGAATGTCACGGGGCTAGTAACTCCCAGGGGTGATTGCCCATCAGGACGAGTGGGTTGTGTCGCTTGGGCCGTAGGGGGATGGTCTCGTACAGGCGATATGTGTGCGGTTTGGGGCTCATCCGGGCCTAGCAATGTCTGGGTGTCACCTGGGGTGTCCGTGGGGGTGTCTTGCGCGTGTGTGAAGTCATGAAGGAGCATCGACCACTCCATGGATATGGTATTTCGCCACATGTTGCATGCTTCCTCCAGGCGGATGCTGTCCTACTCGGCCGCACCCCATTTTTTGAGTGTCCCCCACCATGCCGCTATAGGGGGGCCATGTAGTGTGATGCTACACTTAGCAAGGAGTATGACTAGGATCGCAAATCGGGTCTCCATCTTACTCTGTTTGTGTCGCTTAAAAATCCCTAAGGCGCAGGCCTCCCACGTGTTAAGTCCAGTCAAGCCTGTGACCATCAGCAGTGTGGCATGTACTCTTGCCCAAAAGGCTTGCAGCGTGGGTCAAGTCCATAGCACATGGTTGAATGAGGTGTCCGGTGTGTGGCAACGTACAGCAAACCTCATTTCATATGGCAACTCAGACATGGGGCCTATAAAATCTTCAATGTGTCCTCCCACACTTTGTCTACCAACTCTCAATCTCTTCTTACTTTCCTTGCAAAGGTTACAATTTTCTACCCATCTCTTGACTTGATCATTCAGTCTCAGCCACCAAAATTGTTTTTAAGTCTCCTACTTGTCAAACCCTGTCCTAAGTGACCCTCATGCGTCAACTTGAATATGCAAAATCTTAACCCTAAAAAAAAAAAAAAAAAAAAACCCCAACAAAAAAACGCCTCGAAATCCCGCTCCTTCTCCGGCAAGGCCCCAACCATTTGGAACGCCCTTCCCAAAGACCTTCGCTGCAACCCCTCCTACGACAGCTTCAAAAGAAACCTTAAAATTCACTTTCTCACTAAATTAGTGGGGTTATTTACTACCATGATGTCCGCTCACCATACCCTCCTCCCTAACTTTGTGCAATAAGTCCTCCCTGGCATACTGTTATATCACTACTTATAACTTCATTCTGGTCCTCTCATTTTGTTTTCTGTTTACAATTTATGCAATCTGCCAAATATGTAATCTTAATTTTTCCTTTATTTTTGTACAACCTTGTGTTTAATTTGCTTCATCTATTGCTATTGTTGTGTCCAGGTTTATTTCTCATTGTTGATGTAAAGCGCTCTGATACCCTCGGGTGTAGCTAGCGCTATATAAAACCATTCAAATAAATAAAATAAAGGCAGCATAAAGTGATCACCTCTCATGACAATGTCCCGGCCACTTATCAACGATTCCTCCAACACCTCCAAAGAAGGGCCTACCTGACACAGAAATAGTATTCTCCCTCACAGCCCCCTTTTTAATCATAATCATCACCTCCTTTAACACCTCATCCGAGCTTTTCTCCTCCTCCCATTCCAACCTAGTGAAAGTACCTAAACCACTCTGTACCACATCCTAAACAGACTCTACTGCTCCCTCGACATCCAAGTTTTTCACAGACAGCCCCTTCACTGCTTCCCAACATAATGACATCCTCGACAATCAGCCTGCACATTCTTCCATCCATGTACAAACTCAACATCATAGAGATATTCTTGTAATCTAGCTGCTAATCTAGCAAGCCTTGCCGAACCTTTTCCAGCCTCACCAGCAGACAAAATCTTGATCAGAGGCTATGAGCCGTTCTTAATACGAACCTCGCCTCCCTACAAATACACCCGAAAATATTCGGCACCCCATGCTGCTGCTAGGGCCTCTCGTTCAATGACGGAATAGTTCTTCTCTGCTTGCATGATGGTGCGTGAAGTGAAAGCCACAGTTCATCTTATCAGGTTTTTGCGACAAAACGACTCCAAAGATTCCCCACTTCACGTATCTCATCCTTAATACTCCCAAAACAACTTTGCTGTTTTTTTGCCCACACAAACTTGTTCCCCTTGTGCAAATGTTTCCTCACACTTTCTGTCTTATTAGCAAAACTTTCCACAAACTTAGAATAATGCTGTATGAGACCTAGAAAAGATTTCAATTGTTCTTAGTCCTCAGGGCAGGGTGCAGGTCTCATGGCTTGGGCTTAATCCCACCGCTAGATATTGTGTAGCCTATGTACTGTTCTGTCGGGAAAATGTATTGCTCACAGCCATGCCAGCCACTTCCAATCTCCTCAACACCTGTCTGAGGATAGCATTGTGTTGTTCCACAGGTTTCCTTGCAATTAAAATATCATCTTGAAAGTAGACAACATTCTCTATACCTTCAAATATCCTTGGCATTATTTGTTGGGACACGCTTGCAGCCAACGCTAAGCCAAACGGCATTCAAGTGATTTGGAAGGTGCTTTCTGTAGTAATAAATGCAGCCAATGCCTTTGAATCTTTATGCAGCCTGACCGGATGATAAGCACTTCTCAGAACTAGTTTAGAGAAGTACTTATGATCTCTGATAGATAACAACAGTTCATTAATATTAGGGAGAGGAAAAGTGTTGGTTACAATATCATGATTTAAGGATCTCAAATCAACACAGAACCTCAAGCACCCATCAGCTTTTTGAGTAATAACCACCGGAGAAATCCGAGTCGAGGCCTCCACCGGTTCTATCAACCCTCCCTTCAACATGTCACTCAACAGTTCTTTCACTCCATCTCTCACCAAGATTGGCACACTCATAAGTTTGTGTTGTATTGGTTTAGCAACATCTTTTAGCATAATCTTGTGTACATATCCCTTTTAACATATCTTTGAATTAGACATCTTTCACCACCATGATTTGACAGGATGACCTAAGGTTGATTATAATATTGAGATCATATTGATGCATCCATCCCAGTTTGGGGGGACCATGACTCGAAATGTATACTTTACCTTCAATGCAATTTGGCCTATACAAAGGGACCCCACCATGTATCCCAAAATATCTATGGATGCACACTGGTACCCCATTGGGTTAATGTCCTACGGTCGCAGTGAGACATCTTTCCACAGTTTTTAAAATAAAACTTCTGGGATTATATTGTACATGGAGCCAGAGTCAATCATAAGCTCGACACCACACCCACACACTTCAAAGGTAGCCGTGGGCCTCTTCATCCTCCTTGCCTCCTTCTCCCCTTCAGATGTCTCTCCTACCACCAGTATCCTATCTCTGCACATGTGTTCTTCTCCCCATTGAATAATGTTAACCTTCGATCTGCTCTTATCTTTGTCTATGTTCCTGCCCTGTCTGCACATAAGCGCATAGAGACCCTTGTGACCACATTTCCTACAGACTTAATCAACTGCAAAACAGAGTCTGCCATATGATACGTACTTTCACCGCGCATATATTCTTTCACGTTGCTCCTTGAAGGTGTGCCTAGACTCCCACATTTTTCTTTGCCACCGCACAAACCTTGCCCTCCTCCTTACGCAAACTACTCTCTATACTGGCAACTTCACCACTAATCTTTTCTCTTTTGCCTAATTCTTTCATACACTTCTGAGATTCTTCAATGACTTTAGCAATGTCTACCGTCTCCTTCAAAGATGGATCATTCACAACCCACAACTTTTCTTGGATTTTTTCTCTAGACACTGCACTATTAGTTGGTCACAGATCAGCTCCTTGGTCATATTGCCAAAGCGACACTTGACTGACAGTTCTCACAGTCTAGCCACAAACTCATCTATAGACTCATGTTCGGCTTGAGGTTGGGTATAAAATGTATATCTTGCTATCTCCAAGTTAACTTCTTTGGCAAAACTTGTTTCCAATCTCTAAGGTGCTTTTTTTTATAAACATTGTCCATAGGTTGACTATTAGATCCAACTGCGAACGGCAAGTACTTAAAAATGTGTTGCCCTCCGCTACCTAGTGGACTCAACAGTATAGACTTTTTCCTCGCAGATACATTTTTTAACACCAAGTGCTTTTATGTAATTCTCTAACATCTCCACCCAATCCTCCCAAGAAATAGCAGGTGTGCAAGGCTGTGGTAGAAATACAACAGGCGGCATAATTATATTAGTCTGCACAGCCATGGTAAAAGGTAAGTGAAACAACAATATGAATAATGTGTACCACTGTGTGACAATAAAATATGTGAATGTGCAGAAAACCAAATACACTGTGGACTAGATCTTAGATCACCTTAAGAGTGAAAAATCACAATGGGTGAAGTAGAAAATCTTGTCACTGGTGTGTGAATCACCGATTCACTGCAAGATGTTGGTTAAAATGAAGGTGTGCAGATCACTGAAAGGAGGAGCTGCACCCGCTGTAACCTGGCAGGAACAAGTCAATGAAAATAAAACACCAATTCCAGATATATGCTATGGTGTGCAGATCACCGTGCAAATGGAACTGCACTCACTGTCACCACACATCTGTTACAGAGATATGTTATGGTGTGACGATCACCATGAGGAGAACTGCACAACAACGGGCTGGATGTGTGCAGATCACCGCAAAATGGTACTGTACTCGCCGTAACCTGAAAGCATCCTGTTGATGAAGAAACTCCCTTAACTATGCTGTGGTGTGTGCAGATCACCGTGAGAGTAACTGCACCAACTGCTGACACAAAGAACAGCCGGCTCCTCACCCCAAATGGCGGTACGTATAAGTGTCACTCCTGACATGGCACTGTAGAAGAACTAGAAAGGGTGGGTTCCTCCTACCACACCCAAGATGGCGCCATGTTGCATCAACAGTTTATCGGTTCCATGACGGTAGTGCACAAGCCTCCCAACTGCAAGGTTGTCATCACAGCTACTTCCTCGCTTCCGCGAGACGATGATCGGGCCTCTGTCTCAAGCCAATTCGCATCTGAACCCGCCTCTATACTCGCCCACACGCTGGGACTCGAGCGCGTACTATGTGAGTGGTAAATACCTCAACACCTCCCACATGACTAAAAACAGTGCCTTGAGTTTTCTTAAGAAGGACACACCGCCTGGGTTCACGCCAAGCGTGAGGGACAGCAGTGGAACAGGTCTGTCCTTCAGAATACACAACACATTCAGGAATCACCAGGTTGTGTCATCCAAGAGCCTAATCGTCGCCAAAATGTTGCAAGCTCGTATTGAGGGAAACACTGGACACTGGTTGAGGTTTCCAACTGAAGCTTTAATGGAGTACACAATTTGGCGTTGATCCACTCCGAGGAGCCAGGGTAAACTCACTTCTATGGAGTGTTCTCAGCCTCACATTCTAGAACACTACAAGTTCCAACATAACACTCCTGATGTAGGCAAGCGCGTCAGCGCTCTATATAGGCGTAGTGAACTATATATAAATGCTGCAATACAATGAACGTTTTGAACTCTGTGGTCAGTAAGGGCAATTTCCCCATAATGTATTGTGCAGGGTGTCATATTCAAACTAGTTTAGTGTCAGGTTATTGTCCTTTTATTCTCTGTCCTATTTAAGGGTGGTGCCGGTTTTCAATACTGGTTTCCTTCTTGCATTTATCCATTTCAGCGTCAGTATGGCTCCAATTAACAAGCGCTTGCATTAATCACTCACCTGCAACCATCATGATTTACAACAACTACATTACTTGAGTGCTGAAAGAAGGATCTCTTTATTTCCCATTCATTAGTTGTGCCAAGTCTTTTCAATTTCATCCTCTTCTGTATTTTGAGCCAGTAAGTTGCAAGCCCATAGAATTATGTTGGAGACTTTAAAATATAACCAAACATTGATATTACTGTTTTACAATCTGACAACCTTCCTGTCTCCAGGTAATCCCCAAATCCTTTTGCACTAGGTGTGTGAGCCTTGCACTATACGCCAACTCCATCAAATTTCCCCAATTATACACCTGCTATCACCTAACAGTGCCTCGAGGATAAGCTCTTACCAGTACTTGATACACAAGTAGTTAGCTGCTCATTCACAGAGTGCCACGTAACGTAGTTTCGGTGGTGGCGGATCCGGAAGTTGCAGGAATTGCTGGAGGAGGAGTTTGCGCTCACGGAGCCTGGAGTTTGGAGCCGGAGCTTGAGCAGGACTCGCCACCACAGGCAAACGCTGCTTGCTTGCTCACCCCGTCTGCTCATTTGCTCCCTCCCACATCAGCCGCATGTGACCGCCGAGCCGAGTCACGCTGACTCGTGGTTCTGTGCGGCTCGTGCAGTTCCCGCGGCTCCAGCACCATCCTCACTGCACCCCCACGGGTTCACAAGAAGAGGAGGTGGTGAGGTGGCGAGCGGCGGCTGACAGCACAGGTTGTGGAGCCCAGAAAAGAGCCCCCCAGGTGGGAAGGAGCACACATGCCCACACATCAGCTGATTGTGACCAGCAGTGGAGGCGGCAGCAGCAGCAGGCTCAGGGACTAACAGTGAGAAGCCGTGGGTGCGAGGGGGACTCTGATCCCAACTGCCCCACCGCCACCTAACGTGGTTTGTCTTCACAGGATGGACAGGACGGACTGGCTAAACCCAATACGCAATATTTCTTTTTCTGACTGATCAACTCAAAGTCTCTCAAAGTCTCTCAAGTGAAAACGAAATCAAAATTGAATTGAATTGAAATTGAAAACGGCCACCTGTCAAAAGTCATCCTTTCCAATACACCCCCAAATCCTCAGTTCCAGTAGCCCAAGAGTGCTAGGCGGGTGGGCAACAACTTGCTATGAGGTCGGGAAGAACGAGAGGAGGGGAGAAAAAAAAAGACAAAAAAAGTCATCTAATTCCAAAAAATAGATGGAAAAGGATGGCCTCCCGGCGTCGGTCATGGAGTATACCTGCACCTCACCTGGAATCATGCCGGGGGGGGGGGGGGGGGGACGACCCAAACAGGGCTGAGGCAAACAAACAGCGTCATGCGGCATGAGTTGGGAACTTCAACCACGGTTACTGCAGCAACCTCTGGAATGGCAAGTGCTAAGACAACTATCAGCAAAAAAGTCTGCGAATAAGCCCCACATGTCGCTCATGAAGGAGGCAAGAAAGACACTCCATCTGCACCATATAGGCACTATTCATGCCCAAACAGCAGTAAACGGGCACTAATCACCGATTTTTAAAAAGTGGCCACAAATACCATCAAGGCAAACCAGGACCGTAGTGACCTCGAATGCCCCAAACACACCAGTCCAAGCAATTACATCACTGACACTCAAGCGAAGTCAACTCGAATTCCTCCTGTGATAGAAGCAGCAAGACCCACAAGAGCGAAACAGAAGAACTTCGGGAAACGGGACCAGAGTCCCAGTACGCGATAAATAGTGAAGTCCAAGGCTCGCAATTTCTAACATCTAAAGCTCTTCTAGAAAGCAGCCAAAGTCACAATGTTAAAGCCATTGAGGCACTAATACACTGCCACCCGCTCTCTTCAGAATCACAACTGCCGTAGCAACAACAAACCTCACTTATTTACAACGGTAACAATGAGGTCGTCCCAACACATCAGACCAGTTTAACCATCCTTAGTCCTTTTGGAAACACATACACGTCGCCGGTGGTCTTAGTCGCAGTCGACTTGGACTCCGCCGAAGTAAACACAAATAAGCAAGACCAATTTGCCTCGCCACTTCATTCATTGGAAAAAGTCCACCAACACGGTCAGGAACTCTTGTTTTTCAACCAACACGATAACATGCATTTTAAATTTTAAAACCCTGAAAATTCTCCCATGATGCCACCGTCACAAAAAAGGAAGCAATAAAGTAAGATTCCAGGCTCACTGGACTTTCCATCCCTGAACTTCCAACTTCTCCAGGAACAAAGAGCCAGCTTACGACCATCCGCAGTTTGGCCGCATTTGCTAAACACTCTGGACACCATTGGTAAAGCCATGATTTACCATGCAGATAAGTTAGACACCCAAGTGGATCTTTTAAACACCCTAGCCATCTACGTTCAGGGAGTGGAACAAAAGCTGCAAAACTTTAACAGGATGATCTCGGGGGTGCAGCTAGACCGAGAAACAACTTACCAAATGTGTCATTGCCACTGCACTCAAATAATAGATCAACTAGCTGTAGTCCCAACTCTAATGACCGAATTATTGGGGGTCACCAGGGACACCTTATCTAAGACCAATCTATCAGCTTAGAAAGCTAAAGAAACACCGAGGCAATAGGATCAGGCTCGTCCTAGCCCTCTCAGGGAGCAAAATGCAAGAGAAATGGGGACTAACTCAGCTCGAACACTGGGAAGCACAAATACACCACAACCACCAAAAGTATCGGGCAGCACAGGCGCCTTGGTCACTCCACCAATGGATTATTGCAACCAGTCATCAGCAAGGTAACAGCTTTATTATCCAAGTGAGAGAGAGAACGCTTGAGAAAGGCCAGAAAGGGAAAAAACAGGCACCGAATGGAACCAGCACCACAATGGAGCAAGATGTGACTCAAAGCGAAGATAACGTTACACCTACAAACATTGAGGATGACAGCTCTGAGGATCACTCGACCCTATCAATCAACAAGCCCACTGCCTCAAAAAGCCATAATCAATCCATAACGGAACATTCGCAGCCAGTAAACGTATACAGCATATTCAAGCCCACTGAAAAAGAAAAAAAAAAACGGTACCTAACAACCCAGGCTACACAAACTATGAAAACCACACCTACACCTGGGTGCAATATGATAGAATCCACCACAATCAGCTCAAAGGAACCCATCTTGCCCAAGGAGGGTGACGGAGAGGAGTAACCTTGAAACAACAAACAGCTACCGCCTGGGCAGCAGTGCAGCAATGTCCGCAAAGAGCGATATACATTTACAAAACAATACATGTAATGTTCAGAAACTTTGCCGGATCTTCCCAGGGTGAATCGTGGTGGATAAACAAACTGAAAAGAGCCCAGACATCAAACGAGGGCCGGACTTTTTCAACAACAACTATAAGCTGGACTTTATCCCCCATTACGTCTCGAGGGGAACTCATGACATCCTCAACAGAAGTGTATTACTAAAACTATTCAAAGCACTTCCTTCCTTGAGCCACATTGACACCCATAATTTAGAAAGCATAGAGTTCAGACTTAATCCCGATTCAAGCGGTCGTGAAATAACTACAGCAACTTTTTCCGACAACTCCATCACCGAGCAGATCTGGCAGCAGCAGGATTCATTTGCTAAATGGGGCATAGAGATAATAAAAGCTTGCCCCCCCCCCCCCCCCGGTTACCCAAGCTACAACAACTCAATCCATCAAAGATCAAAGGGCATGCTGAGAGGTGCGAAAGGCCCGGAACATCATAGCCCAACCAAGGGCACAGTCCAAACCGGAAGGAAAATCACCATCACCTTCGCTCACCCCGAAGCAGTCAAGTCTCCGGGTCATAGACAGACGAACATAGCCGGAAACAGTCACGGAATGGCATGAACAAATTCAACCAAAGCATAAAAACAGACAACGGTTGCAACATCTGCTCCTAAAATGTGAATGGCTTAAGCACAAAATTAGAAGATCCCAACTTTATGGAATTCATTACACAGTACGATCTACTTCTTCCTCAAGAGACATGGCAAACAAATCCTTCGCCAATATAAAGAATATCTCAATCCGGCCAAGAGAGACTCAAAATATGGAAGAGCTAAAGGAGGCCTCTCTATTTTCGTTTCGACTAACATCTCATGGCAAGTCTCCGAATTAGACCTCGACTTGACTTGGATGTCATGCATCAAATCAGTGGCCTCGCCCTTCCTTAGCATGCTAATATTGAACGTCTATATCCACCCTTCATCTAAACCAAAGAGGTCAAGAATCGAGAATTTTACAGCAACATTAGCCACTCTTAAACTTGCTCATCCACACGCCAACATCATTCTGTCAGGAGATTTCAATATGAACTTACTATACGGGAGGAAAGAAAGATCAATAGGCCATCCACAACCCAGCAAACAACGTGATACACACGGTAACAGATGTGCATCCCTGCTGGAAGAACTCTCAATGTGTGTGCTAAACGGATGAGTTCCGTCTGAGAACCCCCTAGCATACACAAGGATTACGCAAAAAACAGGCTCAATAATTGATTATACACTCACGGATCAGGACTTTCTCCCATACATCTCGAACTTCCAAATAAAAGAAAGGGCAGAAAGCGACAGCCATCCCCAAACCTTCACTTTGCTTGTAAGCACGGTAAACTCAACAACAGATAAAGCGATGTCCCTACCAACGCAATGCTATAATATAAAATGACTCACTTGGAAAAAGGAAAACATTGGTGACATCATGGCCACATGCGCTGCTCTTCTGGAGAGTCTCTAAGCCGAATCATTGTGTATAAAGGTCTGGGCATCCATTACTCACGATCTAAACAACAAAGTCTCAAGACAAGGCAATGGCCGTAAAGTAGGAAGATCATCAGGGGCAGCGTGGTTCACCAATAGCCTAAGGAAACAAAGAACTCAACTGAATAGATATCTAAGACAACTTAGAATTCGAGGCTCAGAACCCTCCTGGGATAACCTCTCCTTAATTTCAAAAACAAGAAAAGACCCAAAAAGGGACATCAAGGCAGCAAAGAAAGACTTCAAAGAACTTCTTTGGGCGAAACTCCACTATGCGAGAGAACAAAGACTCCAAGCTCTTCTGGGAAGTCATTAACCAGCTATCAAATGGTAAGAACACAACACTTTAACTCGGACATAATGGAGGACACCTGGAGAGCCCATATCGAACTTGCATATAACGGTATTCCATTCTCAGGCGTTATAAACCATGGAGTCCCTACTGCAAGAATAGCCCACGATACACCCAAGTCAGAACCACCAGAATTCTCCCCGCAGATTTCACAAGACCAGGTTCTTAAAATCATAAAAAACTTAAAACCTGAGGGAGCTCCAGGGCTCAACGGCTTGCCAAATGCACTATTCCGGCATGACCCTACATTCTGGTCTGGTATCCTCACCCCGCTTTTCAGTCACGTGCTTGCATCCGGCACGATTCCTGACTCCTGGCGAGGAAGTATCTTAAATCCCATAAACAAATCGGGCTCACGCTCGGATCCTGCTAACTATACAATGATAGCATTAATCAACGTTGAGGCAAAGATGTATGCTTCGAACCTGCTGGTAGATTTAGAAGACTGGGTTAGCCGTACAAATTTGATGCCAAGCATGCAAATCGGATTTCGGGCTGGAATGGGCACCCTTACCAACATCTCCGCTGTCACACTTTTAGTTAATCAAGCTTATGCAAAATCACGTACCCTAGTATACGCATGCTTTATCGATCTTAAAGCGCCATTTGACAAACTACCAAGAGCAAAGCTCTGGGCCAAAATGCAAAGTTGGGGGGCACCAACTAAACTTCTGGAGGCTATAATCAACCTTTACTCACATATGTGGGCTCAAATAAGGAAAGGAGACGGGCGCAGCATAACAAACAAGATTCCAACAAAAAACGGGCTAAAACAGGGGTGCGTGCTGGCCCCCTGTCTATTCAACATTTACACCGCCGACCTTGAGAAGCATCTCCAACTAGTTCAAACTGACCCTCCAAAACTGGACAAAACACCAATCACCAGCCTCCAATACGCGGACGATATTGTTCTCCTAGCTCAAACACCGATAGGTCTGCAGTGATCTATGACCCAACTAGGAGCTTACACCACCTTGGCTCAACTAACAATAAACCTTAAGAAAACCAAGGTGTTATGCTTTTCCAAACATCAAAAAACAGGGTCAAAAGGCAAATTCACCAGGAAACTGGATGACAAACCAATATCCCAGGTGGATTCGTACAAATACCTAGGGTTTCAACTCGATCACAACCTTAATTACAAGCAACACCGGGACCAAGGGATAATGAAAGCAAAACAACTCCTCTTCGCCTTCAAAATCTTACAGATGAATTTAAAAGGCTGCTCAACTGGTCACCTGCTTAAGGTAATCGCAGCAAAGTTCATACCAACTATATCGTATGGGTCGGAAATCATGAACACAAAAGATGCCGCTCCCCTAAACCAAGTCCAAGCGAGTTTTTTTAAGAGCCTGTTTTCAATCCCCCGTTAAATCTCTCAGGCACAAATTCGACTGGAATATGGGCTTAAAAACCAGAAACTAGCCAGACAAGGGGCGGTGGTCAAATATTTTTGGCGAATGAGGCAAGCAGAAGACAATACTTTAGCCCACTTTTGCTGGGAAGAAACTGAAAAGCAAGCAAGGCTAAATAATTCCATTGTCACAGTTTTAAAAGAAACACTTTCTAACCTACACCTCGAAGAGGCCTGGCATACAACTACATCCTATACTGGATTCAAAAATCTGCCTTTCCAAGAAAAAACATGCATGGGCAGTGATTCAATCTTATCAGATGCTGAAACCCCAACCGTATTTGTCTGAACACTTCTCACATCATAAAAAGCATTATCTGACGCTGTTGCGGCTGGGGTCATTCCCCACAATGGATTTGACCCCGAAATGGAAGTTTACATGGCCGACAAAAGAATGCAGCTTATGCGGGCAAGAAGAGACATTACTACACCTCCCATGCAACTGTCCCTCGTTACTAGAAAAAGTGTCCTTCACGAGATCTTTAGGACAAACCAATTAAGGTCATGGAGCCGCAGTCATGCAATGCCTTGGAGGCCTGTCAATCCAACTGTCCTGCAGAGCCATCGCGTTTTTGAAAACAGCAGCCAAGGAATTGGACAAAAAAAATGAATTAACTTGAGTGGCTTTGATACGACTACCTGGACACTCTTCACCTGCACTGGCACTATTTTCAGATTTTTTCTTATCGAACCGCCTCGTATCTTTTATAAATTGCACTAAATACAAATTCGATATTTCTAATTTTAACCATTGATAATGGCGGAGTACATGACCTTATTGTGTTTTTATCCTTCGTATTTTACAAACCTCCATTTTAAATCCTTTTGTACTATGTGCTCTTTCCATTCTTTTATGATTTTTAACGAAATCAAATAAAAGTATTATTATATTATTATTGCTCATTCTCCACTTTGAACAAGTGTACACCGGGATCCAACGAATGCAAGCTGGCTTCAAATGGTAGTGTTTTATAGAGTGCATGGGTACCGAAAAGGTACACATGTGCTTTACAAACAACACTAACTATGAAGTGAGGAAAAGACGGGTAGAGAGAGGAATATTTGATGGAGGTGGTGAGAGCCTCAGGAGACGCAGAGGGAGATGGGGAGGAAAGTGGGAAACAACAGAGATGAAGTTAAGGAGGAGGTGAGGAGAGGGGCGACAGAGGGGAGAGAGAGGGAGGTAGAAGAAGGGTAAAGGAGGAGTACTGAGGAGGGGGAGGAGAGGTGGGCGCAGAGGGCAGGGTAGCGAGGTTGCATGGGAAGTTAGTGAAAAGGGAGCCAAGAGGCAAAGGTAAGGAGACGAGGGGAAGTCCAGGAGTGAGGGACAGGGTTTGGTTGGGAAAATGACAGAAAGTGAAGGGTGGGGGATGCTGTTGTGTTTCGATTTAGATACCCGTATATAGGTTTCGCTGAATCATGTCCTTATATAGGCACAATTCGCATTGAAACCCAGTCCTTATTTAGGCATTAGCCATGCTATCCACATACAGGCATGGTCACCTACATCCGTCCATCCCACGTCACAACGAGTCTTAGAAACCAGACCCTTAAGCCGAACGGGACTTTCCCTAGCTAGGATTATTGATTTCTCCAAGAACTCATCTATTATGCATGAACTACTATTCCTTAGGGGTTCATCCATGACGACTTCCTCTGCCCGACTTTATGTCAATGCTAGCATTCCTAAGCACCTTCCAGGTATAAATATACCTTCCCTTACCCTGGCAAACCATGGCACGACTTGACTGCACGGTTCACCACGGCAAGTTCGGAAGAGACCATATCCCGGCCTGACGCACTGACCAGACGCGGTCATCCCTGCTCACAGAGAATCCAGCTTCCAGTGTTCTGACTTCCTTTGCGGGGTGTTAGAGTTTGAGACCCGGAAAGAGATTCCCACCTCTCTCATTCTTAGGTATGGAGCTGACTAGAACCTAGAGGGACTCTTCGCATACTAAACTTAGTATATACCATACTATAGAAAACAGCACCTACTTCTTACCTCGTACTACACTTAGGTTAGGTACACTGGGGTAGAACAATTTAGAAGCATGAGACGAGTATTCACTATTTAGCCTGTGTTATTTATGTATGTATATTTATGAATATATGTCATAGCTAAAAGACAATGCTATTGCAGTATTATTTCTTCTTACTGCTTACGCTGTGCGTATATCTTGCTTACTGTCTAATGATTGTAACAGCTCATATCTCTTTCATGAGAAACAAGACTGATCAATAAACACTTTTATTGAAACGCCCGTCTATCTATTTCTGTGCAGCTCTGAAGAAACTAAGCATGCACGATTGACTGAGTGAAACTTATCTATTGTTTCCACGATTCTGAGACGCGTTCCGATTCTAAGGGAAACAAAGTTGTCATGTTTATGCGGTTATCAGAAACTAATCCCTTCTTGTTTAGTCGAGAAGTTTCTAGTGACCTCTGAGTTAGCAGGTTTTAATACTACAGGTTTAAATGAAACCGATGAGGGTGTTATAAACATCCATCCAAATTTAAGGAGAGACATCACTCTAAAACTTATAAAACATGGCCTAACATCAAGAGGTGGTAGAGCAGTTTTTGTGATAGAGGCACATTAATCTTTTCAGACAGAGGTATTCTATTCATAGATTACATTCCCAGAATCAAATCCAGTAACAAAAATATTTCACTTCTTCAAAGAAGATGAACCACCTGAGGAATACATTCCCTTCGAGGATGTTGAAATTCCACTCACATACCAGGAGCATCAGCTCTGGTTTAAAGGCGCCCTAAAACATTACAACCACATTACCAGGCTCGGTCCACTATGTAGACCAGGAGCAACATGGCCGATTTTAGCCGGATACATACCTCATTCTGACATTGAAGCAATGTCAGATAAGGAATTACTTAATCAAATACAAGAATTAATAGAATTACACAGTTAAACCACAACTGTCTGAGGGTCCTGAAAAGGACTCAATTAAACACAATCCTGCATCTTCTAAAAAGAAGTGGGAAAACAAAAAACATCATTCAAAAGAGAAACGTTCTCCAGCCTGAGGTAGGTCTCCTCAAAAGGAGCACTCTGACAGGAGGTATAACTTGAGGAATAGGGATAATTTGAAAAAACCTGACCGGTATCAAGATACTGATACACGTTCCTCTCGTACCTTTCAGACATCTTCACAGATATCCGGAAGAAGAGGACGGTCAGATTGTGAAAATCTAAAATATGATTCTTTCATTTTTTGATTAAGTTATGCTTCATCCATTCTTCACCACTGCCCTACTTTCAGTCTGCTTCTCTTCTTGACACCGCATCTGTATAAACATCAGGTAAAGAATTGCAGGTTGGGACATTGTAGGCTGTGTAAACATGCAGAGTCAGCTTGCTCGAAGGTTTTGAGGCAATAGTTAATCCTTAAGTAAAGTCCACTCAGAATAGCACATTTTGTTGTTCAGTCTTAAAACGTAGAAATTGCACAAGACACTGAGGCTGTCAGATTCTTGCCTTAGCTCATTTGTGTGTTCTTTCCAAAGTTCTATTTACCTCTGGGCGTTCCTTGTTTGTGATCTTCACTATAAAAACCCATGTAGCCATTGTTCAAGTGTGCTCCTTTCCTTGAGTAACTCCATGGTGCTCGTTGGATGGAGACCCATTCTGAATGCTTAATAAATTACCTATGGTTTGCACTTCGCTCCACTGTTGATTCCTCCTTACTTGATAAGGACCCGTGGCAAGAGTGGTGACCCTGCACCAAGTAGATTCAAATTAATCTGTTCCACAAGATCACAAAGAAGAACGCATGAAGTCCAGAGACGATCAACACGTTCAGAAAAACAAACCAAAACCTCAATTCACCAAGAAAAAGGTAGCAGGTCTGAAGATCAGACATGCCAAAAATCCTGAGGACACAACTCAAGAACGGAGAATGGGTTCAGACAATGCTGGACAGTGCAGCAGAAGTAACAATAGCTCGCCAGAACCTGAAGGAACTTCTGGAGACAGTGGACTTGAATGAATACATAACAGTTGAAACTGTAGACACCAGGGTTAGTTCTCCAAAAAGGTTATATGAAATAACACTTCGGATGGAGTGAGACATACCAAGAAAAGTGAAAGCACTCTTTTGGGAAAAACTTTCAAGGGGTTATGACATACTACTAGCAGAAAAAGACTGGCCACCAGAATTTGTCAGAGAGTGCCCACATGGCGAAGACATCATTATGCCAGCCTTCTCCAACCATGTTCCTATACATTTAAAATATTCTTATGCCAGGAAATGGGCAATAGCGCAGGCACCTGCATTATACAAAAATCATGTAGGATGGGATGAGGACTCACCTCACCACAAAATCCAATTAAAATGTCAACCTACTGCACAAAGGCAGTACCCAATTAAGCAAGAAGCTAAAAAACAGGTCAGGGAGATCTTAGATCAACTTGGATACCAAGGGGTGATTGAAACATGCACCTCATCAATGAACAATCCTTTGTTTCCTGTTTCCAAACCAGACAACACATATCGTCTAGTTTTGGATTACAGACACCTGAACACTTGTTCGAAGACATTTGCTGTGCAAAATGCACACAGTACAGCATTAATGAATAACATTGTGCGTAAAAAATATAAAACCACATTGGATATTTCAAATGGTTTCTTTTGTCAAAACATAGCACCTGAAAGTAGGTACTTGACAGCTTTCTCAATAATGGGGACCCAGAGTCACTGTCGACTACCACAAGGGTTCAAGAACAGCCCGGGGCTATTCTCAGCAAGAGGAACAGAGTTACTACAAATGTACGATGACAAGGCATTGTCATATGTCGATGATATCTATCTAGTAGTGGTTATGGAGTAGAAGGTGCACTTCTAATATTCATCAAAATATTCACGCTAAGTGTGGTGCTGCAGCAAGCAAGAGTTGTCAACTAATGCGATAAGAAATCAAGTTAATGACAAGTTTGATCTCTGACGTAGACAGGGAAGACCTTGATGGTAACATCACCGCGGATGAGGTTGCAGTTGCTATCCGCTCGCTACACCCGGGCAAGGCCTCGGGCCCGAATGGCTTGCCGATCGAGTTGTATAAACTCAGGCCGGATAAGATTGCTCTGCATTTGCGAGATATGTTTGTAGAGGCGCGGGAGAATGGGTGTCTCCCATTTGACCAACATCTGGCGACAATAGTGGTTATACACAAAGATGGCAAGCCCCGGAACAGATGTGGATCTCCCTACTCAACGCTGAGCCAAAAATCCTCGCCAAACTGTTGGCTAACCGTTTATTTTGGGGACTTGATCCACCCGGACCAATCCAGGTTTATCCCACACCGCAATACCGCGTTGAACCTCAGGCGACTCCATGGCGTGCTCGCGAGGGTTGGAACGCTGCGGGAGTCGGCCATCTTGGCGTCACTTGATACCACAATGGCTTTCGACACTGTGGAATGGCCGTATCTGTGGGCAGCGCTCACAAAATTTGGCTTCGGACCGGGTTTTATAGGCTGGATTAGGCTACTCTATGAGGAACCTTTGGCTAAAATCGCGGTGAACGGTAGGGTGTCATCTCCGTTCGAGCTTGGGAGGGGCACCCGGCAGGGTTGTCCTCTGTCGCCACTATTGTTCGCCCTCGAGCCGCTGGCGGCATGGATTAGATGGCAGCCAGACATAAAAGGGATCCGATGGTCGCCAGGCCACGAGGACCGCATTTCTTTGTATGCAGACGACATTTTGTTATACTTGACCTCACCTAGGAAATCCCTCATAGTGGTCTGTGACGTCTTGAATTCTTTTGGTAGAAACTCGGGTCTCGCCATTAACTGGGGAAAGTCGCATCTATATGTTCTAAGTGGAGACACCCCTATCGTCCCGCGGAATTGCTCCATCCAGATCGCCCAGCAGGGCTTTCTGTACTTGGGGATATATATTTCCACCGATCCCTCTGTCCGATACGAGAAGAACCTACTCCCTCCGTTGTCACGTTTGAGACGGGACGTTGCGGGTTGGAGGCGGCTGCCGCTCTCCCTCCTAGGCCGCGCCGCATTGTTTATAATGATGTCTCTTCCCCGATTTCTCTATGCCCTACAGAACACCCTAGAGTTAGTTCCGGCCTGTTACTTTCGTGAGGTGGAGAGTCTCCAGCGCTTGCTGTTATGGGACAGTCGACCGCGTATAGCTATTGCAAAGTTGACCCTTCCATGGTATGACGGGGGGATTGCACTCCCTGACATCAGAAGATATTATTGGGCTACCCAGTTGGGAGCGATTAACCACGGTGTTTATGGTCCGGCGTTGAACCCTGGGTTTGCTATGGATCGGTGGTTGTTGCGCGGGGGTAATTATCTTAGGGCGCTGTATTCCAAATCACTGGATGGGTCCCTCACGGGACCAACCAAGACGGCAGTGCATGTGTGGAAGGCGGTTACAAATTCGTTGGGCTGGAAGGACAGACTTACCCAGGCTACTCCGCTTTTCGAATCCGATATATTGGGGAAATTATGGCACACGAAAGGGTTTGAGAAGTGGGACCTAATTGGGATTTCTAGAGTAGGGGATTTGCTGGCTAAGGGTAAGGTGAAATCGTTTGAGATGCTGCAGACGGAGTACGCATTAGGGGGTACTGAATACTTTCGATATGCCCAGGTGCGTCATGCTCTGCTATCTGTCTTTGCCGAGGGGGAGGTCGTGCCTGAGTCTTCTCCTTTGGAGGATCGGATTCTGGATGGTCATATGCCGGAGAGTACAATCTCCTTGATTTACAAGAAGCTTGTAAATGTTCGGACCGACCTCCTCCTTGATGTGCGAGAGCAATGGACACGGGATGGTCTCGAGCTGGACGATAAGGACTGGCAATATGCCATCTCCTCTCCGAAGGAGGTTGCAATCCCGGCGAGACTGCGGCTGGTGCAGCTTAAGATACTTCACAGGGTTTACGTCACTGGGCCCCGCCTGATACACATGGGTTTCTCTGATGATGGCTTATGCAAGA
This sequence comes from Triturus cristatus, assembly GCF_964204655.1. Classification (NCBI taxonomy): domain Eukaryota; kingdom Metazoa; phylum Chordata; class Amphibia; order Caudata; family Salamandridae; genus Triturus; species Triturus cristatus. The sequence continues at coordinate 1,217,882,739 of NC_140593.1, forward strand.
GAGGCTGTGGGATGTTGGGCACCTTTCTACACATTATTTGGGAGTGTGGGGAGTTCGTAGAGTTCTGGAAACAAATTCATGACGTGATGGAAGAGGTCACAGGTATCGCACTCTTCCCGGAGGCAAGACGATGCCTATTGAATGTCTGGGGTCCCACCGACTATGATGCCGCTCAGACCCAATGGGTGACCCTGGGGAATATGGTGGCGAAGCGAGATATTGCGCAGCTGTGGGGATCCCAGAGACCTCCCACCCTGGTAACATGGATGGAAAATATGGACTGGGGCATGTTCCGGGAGAAAACGGTGTACAGTGCCCGAGGTCGCCCTAAGAGATGGCATAAGATATGGGGGCAATGGAACCATTATAGGGGAGATATTTGTGTGCCCCCGGTTACTGAGATGCTCGACATGCAACTTTCCCCCTAGCTCTACTTCCATCTTTGGACGTAAAACTGTTCATAACCTGGAGTCCGTACCTCTGCTTTCCCCTCACTTCTTTGGCGAGGTGACCTGCTCAGCTGAGGGGAGTGGGACCTCGCCCCAGATGGGAACTAGCGTATGCTTATTATATGCTCTGCCTTGCTTGTGTTTTTTATTTTTGGTTTACATTAAAACTAAACCTTTGTTGCTACTGATCTATAGCTATGGACCTTCTTACGTATTGTTCTCATCGTGCTGCCGGACCTCCGGGATGTCGGCTGAATAGCTGTGTACCATGTTGATGTAAATAAAGGTTTTTAAAAATAAATTAAAAAAATAAATTAAAAAATAACAAGTTTGAGCTTGTTTTTGCTGCGCACAATTCACCTGGTGTATATACATGATATCTATCTGACAGACAATGACCTGGATAGGCACTTGAACAGGGTGAACACCATTATACTGGGCTTCGCCTCTGAGGGCTATAAATTCAACTTTAAGAAATCAAGAATTGCCCATCTCAATGTCCTTTTCCTAGGATATGAACTTTCAAGTGAAGGCAAAAGCCTTGCAGCAAACTTTTTAGAAAAATGTGCGCTGCTCCAACCTCCAAAAACACTGAAAAACTTACAGTCGATTCTAGGTTTCCTGAATTTTGGAAGAACTTACATTCTAAATTACGCAGAAAGGGTTAAAACTCTCTAAGAATTAATCAAACCTGATTTCAAAAACTAAGATTGGACACAGGAACACACAGAAATCCTGCGTTCACTTCAAGCTGACATGTTAGCAACAAATCACTTACAAACATGCGTAAATACACGCAATTTAGTGATCAGAATAATTTCGGGTCAATGCGGATTCACATACTTAACTTTTAATGAAGGTGAAAAAGTACCAATTGCATACAAATCACATTTGTATACACAAGCAGAAATGCGCTTCACTTCGACAGAAAAAATTCTGACAACAGTTCAAATCGCTGTAGCAAAAGAAAGAGCTCTGGCTCAGGGGAACGCATTATTGTCGTGACTCCAGTACCAGCCTTAGAGGCAGTTACAAAAGCGAGCATTCCAAATGCAAAAGCTTTACATCCAAGATGGATACAATGGGTTAATTCTCTTGCTGCAACTGATGTTGAATGTTTTTGATCCTAATTTAAAATCACAAGCATTCCTGTAATACGAACACGAATGTCCTCTGCCTATTGAGATTCTCCCTCTTGACCAGTATGAATTCATAATTTATACTGACGGATCAGCACAACCCGCTACGAAAAGTAAGCAAGCTTACAGTGCAGCCTGCGCAATCGTTAAAGGTCATATGTGCAATGGTAAATTCCGACTGATGGTCACTAAAACACAATCTCTAGGAGATTGAACAGCTCAGCGAGCTGAACTACAAGTATTCAAATTGACACTTGAAAATACGGATCGCGAATTCCCCACACATATAGTGTGCGATTCTTTTTACTGTGTACAATCATACAATTAATATTTACAGAATTGGCTTCAGAATGGTTTCAAAGAGGCAAAAGGTGGCACATACAAGCATAAAACGCTTTGGGAACAGGTAGTTCAGTTGCGAAACGGACTACAAAACACTCATGTGATACACAGGCTGAGTCATCAACGGGATGGCTTTCACGTTGCAGGGAATTCATTTGCTGACGAAGCCGCGAAGGGGGCTGTGCAAACGGCTTCCGTAGCTGCGATCACTTGTTCAAAAACGAAAATAGACAGTGAGATGTTGTTGGCTGTCAATGCTTCAAGCAAAGGCAGTGGTGCAGCGTTACCTAAAAAGTTTACACTCAAATACTCGTATATAATTGATGCGAACAACGTTCTGTTTGCTCGAATCCCTGGAGTGGGGGATAGGGTAATTCCAAACATGGAACGTAGATTAGGACTAATCCTAGCAGCACATGAGGGGATAGCCTCTGCCCATGCAGATGTTTCCGCCACAGTATTGTTATTAAAACAGAGATATTGGTGGCCTGGCATTAGGAAACAGACCAAAAACTATGTTTTGGAATGTGAAATATGCCAAAAGATGAAAGTCTCTACAGTGAAACGTCCTGCGCAGACGCCCCTGTTAATCTCAGATAAACCATTAGCGTGTGTTTACCTGGATCATGGCCGTCCCTTGCAAAGGGATGGTAACTATAAATATATCATGGTCGCAGTGGATTCGTGCTCAAGGTTCCTATGGATGTGGCCTCAGCGCTCGGCTGATGCTCGAACTGTTATAAAAGATTTGCAAGTCTTTATCGGCACATACGCAATAGGCACGCTACACTCTGACCTGGGCCCTGCGTTTAGCTCTCGGGCTTACAAAGAAGCCATAGCCAGTTTGGGCGTTGCATTGCGGTACTCCCCTCCATTCCATCCTGAGGGAAATTCGGTTGTGGAAAGGAAAACCTGGGACATAAAGCGGCCTATAACAGCTAGTGTATTAGGTTCGGGTGATGGGTGGGTTAAACATCTTTATGGGGTCCAACGCTCATTAAACAATTTGCCAAGAAGTTATCTAGGGGGGTCACTCCATATGAGGTCCTATTTGGGACAAGAATGTAGGTTCCTGATCTCTAATATAAAGGCACAGTGGTGGAAAATAAACCATTTGATATCAAAGATCGTTTGGCTGTTTTACAGGACTTAAATGAACTAAGATCGAAACAAAGCAACGTGTTCCTGAAGCCAACTACCACTGGGGATAATCCAGCCGTACCAGCAAGGCCTGTCTGGATCCCAAAGCTTGGGGATCTAGTCAGAGAGAAGATCGTGGACAAGAAGGAATTTGGGCCTTCTTACAGGCAACCAGTAGCAGTCCTAGCAATCCACAGATCAAGAACAGTACTTCTGCCGCCCCTTGCTGGTAAAAAGGAGAAAAGATTTGTTCATCGATCTCATCAAACCACACTATGTGGCCGATACTAAGCAGAAAACCATATGGACTCCGACCAAGTAGCAGACGCACTCCTCTAGCTACTATCCAAGAGGTTCAAACTGAAAGACTCATCACCATTGAGAATCCAACAGTATGAAATGAAGGACTAAGCAACAATGCTATGGAACTCATTCCTCTTGAAACCCAAATAACAGTTCGTCCTGATACACCTGTCTACACCAACGTAACAAGTGATCCACTGGTTCCAGCGATTTCAACGAATCCTGATGCAATTCCAACCACTGACAGAACTGCTTCTGGCTACTTCATTAACTTTGATACGTTATCTGAGGATCCCAGCGAGCCTGAAACGACGCCAGCGAAAAGAACTTTCAAAGAACAAGCACAACACTTTTTTCAACACGTGAAAAAGACTTATCTGGTTTCACCCTGGATTTAACTATGGATTATTTCTGGAATATTTTTCTTTCTACTTTGGCTAGCTTTATTAATAACTCTGAGCATGTTGATAGATGGAAGACATATTCATTTGGACACAGGAAGTAAAAATGTGAACTTACTTTTGAAACCACACAAATCATCCCATCGTGAAGCAAGAGACTTGTCATCAGTGAACATCACAGCCGTTCCAATACAAGAGGGTATAGTTTGGGACAAAACGGATTATGATATATTCAGTCCGTCTGAACTTTTGAAGATTCCACATTTATTCAAGATATCATGAAGTGACTTTATTACCTCCAGTACCTATTCTGATGATTGGGACTTTGAGACTGTTAATAACATGATGTCTGATCTAGAAAGGTCTGCTGCATTCCCTAACCATGAATACTTAGATGGTTCAACAGACTACGAACAGCTTTTTGTTACAACCACTATGGTCATCATTTCTTGCATAAATCTGCAACACCTAGAAATGTATTTATGTATAACCAATGGGAACATTGGCCTACATCACCAAGGGGAGCTCAAAAACGTTTGAAATGAAGTTTCCATATTTTTCAGGGTACAATATATCCAATCCAGAAACGTTTTACTTTAAAAATGTGAACAAAACAGGAACGAAAAATATGTTAACGAATATGAAACAGATTTATTCTGCAGCCTTTATTGCCCAACTGTCTAGACAGGGTTTCGACTTTTGTAAAGACACAATCGACACAAAATCTGTCTGGGGTACAAAAGATTGGCAAGTGCAGGGGTTAGAAGCTTTGTTTAGAGCCTGCATCATCCCACAGCAGATAATGTTTTTGAATGACACTGTCCAACAAACTTCTTGCCTTGGGTTAGCCAAGATCAAAGACATGAACACACCGTTCATACCTAAATCTGCAAGTAATAGCACTGCACAGGAGGTGGTCAACGTACATACTATCTTACAAAACAACAGATCAGCTTCCGAATGGAAAAAATGGTTGCTCTGGCCCACAGACCCAAACATCTGTCCAGATAGATTCCTGAACAAAACACAAGGTTTAACAATCAATAGGCCAGACCCACGCTATGTTCAAAGACAGCATCCAGGGGTAGTAACAACATACAGTGTAGGAAAATTATGTCTTGATTGGCTACAGACATCTACACTAGAGGATGTGAAACAACACTTATCTTTACTTACAGAAGACGCAGACCTTAGGGAATTCTTGCTAGGTCCAAGAAAACTGTGTCAAAAATGTTTCATATATGCTGGCATCTATGCTGCTTATAATGAAATATGGAAGGTTACCCAAGCAGACGCTGCAGAAAGAATACGAGAAACTGATCGTATTAATTTAGAGAAATCTCTTGTTGTGGTCGACAATGGGTTAACGACCATCCAGGATATATTCATTGGGCAACATTGTATCCTCTGCTATAGACATTGCAGACATTGTGGAACAAAATTTGGTCCTGCTGTGTCAAGGCCAGTCTTAATTACATTCGATGTCATTAAGCTGGACGCTACAAAACTTGCGTGCAGGCTATGTGCCTTGGTGTTTCATCAACACGTCTTCTCTGTTTTTGGATTACAATCTCACTGATAAACAGATCGAACTGGCACAAAGGGGAGCAAAGTATACAGTGCTGAGCATTGAAAAACTGGAAAAATTGCCATTTACGGTAGCAGAAAAAACAGCTACAGAATGGATCATACATGGCAAAATAACTCTGCTTGTTACAACTTTCCATTTTCAGTATTGCCTTAAACACATGCCAGTAGGCAAATATGAAAGGCTGGGTAAAGAATACATCAGGACATCCTCGGATTTACCTTACACACTCAGATGTTGGAGTGGGAGGCGTGAAGTGTTTATTAGCGGTACACACTGTGAAAATGCACTGAGCGGTTCACTCATATGTCGGGATATTAGTTTACACGGGGCCTGTAGCGGTTCCACTGCAAATTTATCTGCAAGGTTCACCAGCCGATGTGATTAATCCAATGTTTGGACAACTTTCAAATGGGAGTTACCTCATGTTGAATGATCAGAGCTGTTGTGGCACGTTGCCAGGTATCCCATATCAAGTAACGGTTACTTCCAGAGTCACTTTCTGTATGCAAGTCTTGTTCCCCCAAATAGACACAGTCAGGGAATCGCCTTTATGGCCTTCACTGAACATCTCTTCTATACGAATTGATACTTTAAGCAGAATAAAAGCCATTCTTTTACAACAAACTGTGCCTTTGACCTTGGCCAAATAAACCTATGATCTACAAGTCGCAAGGACTTCGGCTGAGATACAGGCTCTGTTAAGGACAAATTGCCCTACACATTTCACAGAAATGTTGGGACGTATCCTAAACATGTCTGATACGAGCGGTATTGTGCATGTATTTAAGACCGTATGTTCCGGACTGTTAACACCTTTTCAAGCAGTCTTCGGAATCATTCCAAACTTCATGCACTCGGTGTTTGGTGGTCTGCCGCTAATTCTAGCAATCGTCGCAGGAATCCTGTTTTTATTCCTTCTGCTACGCTATGGCTAGCCATTCTACCAGCGTCACTCCCGGCACCTTGGAGAATGCTCTCCTGGAAAGGAAGTGTCGTGAGCGCATAGTGCAACTATTGGGTTTACTTCGTCTACGAGAACTAAATACCACATGGTTTCTGTCGTTCAGACCAATCTGGCAAGATTGCATCTTACCTGTTCTACGCTGCCTGCTTTGCGGTGAAGAATGCGTGCTAGACATCTGTCTAACACTCCCATCAGTCGTGCCAACGGATATCGATACTCTGTTGGACCCGATAGTGGCCCATGCTCTGTGTTGTCCACAGAGGCTACCAATCCTGATGACGGCATTCATTGAGATCTCACAGACGCAACATGCTACTGCTGAGGTACGAGATGGATCAACAGGCACATAGGTATCAACGAACACTGCTACTGACGATGCATCATATCTATGTGCAGTTAGTCTTCTAAACGAGGTAATCGACCCATCACCGACAATAGACGATTTTTTGTCTACAGGTTTAGAGGATTTCATGTTTTCCCCAGCATCTTCAAATAACTTTTGATTTGGCTCACAGTGTACCATGTAATCTATGAATTTGGCCTTCATTTTTTCTAAACAAAAAGACAACATTTGGAACTTTCCTAAGATCGCACTTTTGTGAATATTGACTTTTTCTTTTATGGCTAAAAGCCGTGCTTACAGTAGAACTATTCATAGAGAACAGACTTCTTTGAAACACTTCCAGGGACACATTGTCGCCTTTTTCCACATTTATGTAATCATGACGTGAAATGGCTCTGAACTGGTTTTTCCTTTCTGTACAACTGCTCCAGATTCCTGCGAAAGCTCGCAGTGGCATGTGCTTTCAGTGACTCTTTTCCTAAGGGATCCCAATGACCATGTCATTTCAATTCGCTAATTGCTGAGCACCAGTGGTTGAGGCACATTCTAGCTGTCTGAGAACAGGGGTTGAGGCACATTCTAGCTGTCTGAGAACAGGGGTTGAGGCACATTCTAGCTGTCTGAGAACAGTGGTTGAGGCACATTCTAGCTTCTTGGTTTAGAAGTCTTTGGAGCCTGGGGATGAGTTTGTTGATGAGACTTGCGTAGATAACATTGCTGTAGTCAAAGTGTGCCATGAGAAGGGCTCACATCAGGTGAACAATGTGGCCAAAAAATAATACTGCTGGATGTTCAAGCCATTTGTTAGTGTGTTAACTTGGTGAGTAAAAGTGAGATCAGCATAAAAAGCTCCAGATACCTGCGAAAGCTCGCAGTGGCATGTGCTTTCAGTGACTCTTTTCCTAAGGGATCCCAATGACCATGTCATTTCAATTCGCTAATTGCTGAGCACCATGAAAAAAAGGTAGCAAATCTTATCTTTTTTTAAGTTCAGACACAACCCTAGGCGGTTCAATTAAAAGGATAATCTGAAGCGTTTTTTAATTCGGAGTAAACATATGTTGTAATATGGCACAGGAACACATACTAACTAGATGCATGAGTATATATTTAAATAGATTCAATAGCTTGGTCGGTATCTTTACCATAACATTACCCCATCCAGATTAGTCATCTGGTCAGGTGTGTAGTGGATTTTAAATAAAATATGTCTTATGGGTCTTTGTAAAAGTTGATCTCACAATGATTACATATTTTGAGGTGCATGGGCAAAGGAAGGATGCAATGGGCCCTAGTTCAAGCAAGGAAAATGGACCGCCACACCCCTGACCTCTTTGCGCCAGCGCATCATTAATAGATGCACCCCTGTTTAGATTGTCAACTAGGCACTGGACTAGGGTCACAGGGGCCTTTTACCTTTCAGGTGTGCTGATGTCACTGGTGTTCCTTGTATTGGCACCAGTTTGTTTTCATTAAGGATCATTTGAAATGTCTGCTGATCTATTTCTTTCGAAATAAATCTAAATTCGGAATTGTAAATATGCCGGTGGCCTTTTATAGTCTGAGATTGCTTGTATCACAGAATCTTGATTTAAGACAGGGACTGGCACAGCACTCACAAACGTACACCTTGCATGCTCAACGCCCTCAGTAATACGCCTAATGCACAAGGGCAGGCTGTCACTGAACACCGACACTACACAGCTGGGCCCAGGTTAGTCTGAAAGGCAGCACTGGTATTCAGACGCATAGGCATCAGGGCAGGCCTCCCATCACACCATTGCTAGCCCAGCCAGACATGAGAAGGTGCCCACAGACTATGGGCCAAACGCCTCGATCGCTTCCTTTTCGAAGAATGCACACCGACATTCGAGTTCTTGTAAACTGCGCCGGCTGCTGCGGTGGCGTGCACGCTGCCCACAGCCGCCGCGCTCCTTTTAACGTTTCCTGAAGCAGCAGCGACAAAAGGCAGACATTCTGCGTATTTTCTTGCGGCCTGCGTGCACCCCAATTTTGTCACGCTAGGATGTTTTCAGTTCAGTCACGTCAAATCCTTTCATCACAACACAAGGCCGCTGCAGCTTTCCAGAAACATCGGTGTTTAAGCCTTCACTGCTGAAGGAAGGGTCGACAGAAAGGTACAGGGCTAGCAATCTGAGACATGATCACAAATAAACACAGACGTACAACGACAGACTTCACAGATCTCTACAGCGCAGCGCCCAGACGCGCCAGGGCCGCAGGAAGCACCTACCCGGCGCAGGAAGGCATGGTTCCCCACTTGCTTGCTGCATGAAGTGAAATGGTGCCAACCGGTGTGTGCTGCCTGCCGCCTTGTCACTGCTCGGTGACTCACTCGCCGTCAGTTCATTCATTCGGTTTCTAAAGAGCTGTACCTCGGTCTGCGTCACCGAGGAGACACAGGCTGTTTGCTGTCCCCATTTACGGGGTTTCGCCACTAGGCTCTGACTTGCAGCACAGGCAGTCGTGCCAGCTCCCCAGCTCATGCTAAGCCGGCTGCCAGGGAAGGATCGTACCAATGGCATCTATTCTTACAATGACATCATCACTTCCTGTCCACTGTCCTTCAGAGAAGGCCTCCAGAAAACTCCTGTCCTAACGGCTCGGTACACTCGGGGGTGAAGAGCAGCGCTTTGTTAGTGATTGATTGACTGAAAGCAGAAGACAGCTGGGAGCAGACCATGTCTTCGAATTGTTAAAAGACCCTTAAGAGCGTGATCGCAGAAGCAAGGCAGCGACCTGAGGGTCCCCGAGGGTGCCTAAGAGCCCCCCATGTCAACACAACCAGCCTCAGGCCATGGTCACCGCTGGGTCCCTTCCTAGCCCCCTGCTCCTCCTCTTGGGTGGTGCCAGCCATGCAATGAGTAAGCCGCCTTCCTTCCCTGGTGGCTTCACTCGCCCTCAGACACCCCAACATATACCCGGTTATAAATAGGGCTCCCGGTTTTAAGGTATTTATCCATATTTATTTTTTGCCCTCTTATTGCCATTTATCCATAATTATTTTGAGAATAAATGGAGTCATAAAATGGTATATTTTCACATTTATTTAACTCTTAGACGTTCACTCATACCTGGATGCCTGTCGCGTTTCAGCAAATTAAGCAGCAATATATAACAAAACATTACACCCACAAGTGCATATTAGCGTTATACTACAAATATATGTTAACATATGCCAGTGTTTAAGGAAATCTCATCTTGTTTAACTCTTCAAGCTGCCTATCTGCTTCGTTTTTGCCTGGAATTCATGAAAGAGAACGTGGAGAGTCTGTCACAAGAAGCACAATTTTCAGTATTTTTCCGCTTTTAAAAATAAACGCAGACAGGAAACACATTGTTTTCTGTCTATTCATCGGTAAAAATCAGTAAAAATGGAAATCTGGGGGCCTTAGTTATCAACTACTGAGATTCTGACACCTGGCCACTTCCTACTGCTAATTCCATCTACTGGGTCAGCAAAGGTTCAAGCTCAAATTCCGAAGTATTAAGTTTGGCAAGTTGGTCAAGAGCCCTGGGAAAGTAAGGTGTACCTAGGGCAGCGGGTGTTCCCGTACCATCCCCACAGCATAGACTTCATTCACATCAATCTTTGCACCATCAACCAATCAGTACATACCTGTACATCTACATATCAGTGACTGAAAAGACAGGGCACATATATAGTGGCTTCCACCAATTATTAATCAAATTGCCAGACCTCATCACATGCTTCAACTCACAAGATTAATTCAATCAGTAAACTCTGGCTAATTTGGGTAAAAACACAGGTCCTGAGCTACCGGACGTGTTCCTGGGTGACCTCAATATTCACTGGAACGACCCAGAAGACTCCACTGTCCAGAACCTATCCAACCTACTTGAAATATACAACCTCAAACAACTCTGCAATGAACCATCTCACATCAAAGGTGCAACACTGGATGCAATCATTACCAAAAATAAACTGGTCGCTCCGAGAGCGATTTCTCCCATTGACTGGTCTGACCACCACCTTATTCTGTTCAAGATCGACCCATTTGTCAGCCACCAACCTATTTGTGATGACAAACCTAAGCACTGGACCAGAAACATCAAAGAAGTCCCTTTAACCAAACTTGAATCCAGGATTCATGCCCATCTACAACTCCAACCCTCCACCTGGACGGCCGATGACCTCACTACACATTTTAATTCAACAATGACAGAGGTTTTAGACCAAGTAGCTCCACTCAAACTCAAACAAATGAGGCAAACCAAATCTAAACTCTGTTTCAACGCGGATCTTAATAATGAAAGGCATCAACTCAGACAAACGGAAAGGTCTTGGAGACTAAACCCTTAGACCTTGCACCTAGCGCAACTTAGATCTGCTCAGCTAGCTTACAAAAACCACATTTTTAGTGAAAAGGCATATTTCTTCCGCAGCCAACTAGATGTGGCAAAAAACAGACCGAGAGAACTCTTCAACATTGTCAAAAGCCAAACAAACCGAACTCCCTCTCACGAAATCAAAGCCACCAAAGAGCAATGTGAAGAAATTGCCACCTTCTTCTCTAATAAAGTCTCAAAAAATGATCAATCCTTCATCCAAACCCCAAATCCTCCCTTCCTCTTAACCTGCCCCCCTTTAATCTCCCTTGACCAATCAGAAAGAGTTCTTACGAAGGACAATCAGGTCTGCCTCCAGCTAAAAAACAATGCACATTGGTCCGACTTTGAGCTAATGTCGGAAAACGAGGTCTTCAATATAATTTCAAGCCTAAAACCTTCCAACACTATGGACCCCCTCCCTTCTACAATTATAAAAGAACTCAAACACACCATCTCCCCTTTCTGGACAAAAATCATCAACACCTCTCTCATCTCAGGCTGTGTCCCAGACTTCCTTCAACTAGGACACAACACACCCATACTCAAGAAACCAGGGGCCGACCCTAATGATCAACAACCTCAGACCTATCTCCAACCTCCCGTTCCTTGCAAAAACATTGGAGAAATGAGTTCTCCACCAACTCAACAAACACATTGATGAGTTCAACCTCCTTGACACCTTTCAATCAGGATTCAGGAAAGGCTGTAGAACTGAAACAGCTATGCTCAACATCTATGACGATATTCACAGGGCTTTGGATGAAGGTGATGCCTGCCTACACGCGACACAGTAAATCATCCAGCTCTTCTGGAGACCCTGAGGAAGCGCTCCGGCATTAATGGCACAGTACTAAAATGGTTCACCTCCTTCATTCAGCACTGCTCGCAACAAATTAAAATCAACTCCTGTCTCTCGAAGCCAACAAAAGTCACACTTGGGGTCCCACAAGGCTCGTTCCTCTTCCCATCCCTCTTCAATCTCTTCATGGAGCCCCTCACAATCTTCTTGAAAAAGGCAGGAGTGAATTACCACCTTTACGCTGATGACACCCAAATCTATTACAAAATCAAATCACCCAGTGATATCCGACACCTCAATATCACTCTTACAGAGATCCAAACTTGGTTCAACGCTAACCACTTAAAGCTCAACCCAGCTAAAATGGAACTAATCCTATTCTCTCCAAAAAGTAACCACCGTCCTATCCAAGAGTGGCTCAAGAACCTGGTTGCCCTAAACTGCCCCCTCGTTCTATCCAACTCCGTTAAGTCTCTAGGCATTTCCCTTGACAAGAACTTATCAATGGATGCCCACATCAAAAACTCTGCAAAAGGTGTGCTTTTCTCACTAAAACACCTATAAAGGAATTGAAACCTTTTCTTCCCTATGATAACCTCAAGACAATAGTTCAATCCCTAGTTCTCTCTAAAATCGACTACGGGAACGCCATCCTAACAGGGACTCCAAAAGCTCACCTTGCCCCACTAAGGGCAGTGCTGAACATGGCCGCTCGACTCATATCTGGAGTAAAAAGATTTGAACACATCACTCCAGCTCTCAACTCCGTCAACTGGCTTCCCATGGAAGGGAGGTGTATTTACAAGCTAGCCTGCATCACACACAAAAGCCTTCACTCTCCGTCCCCAAACTACCTAAACAACAAACTGGTAAGAGCAGGAAAGTCCAGAACTCTGAGAAGCTCCAACTCTCTCCTTCTTATCCCTCCGAAACTGAAAAAGAAAACCACTCAGTACCGATCGTTCTCGGGCAACGCTCCCAAGATGTGGAACGCTTTCCCTAGAGTCCTCAGATGCAACCCCTCCTTCTCCCGTTTCAAAAGGGACCTGAAACTCCATCTCCTCAACAAATACTTTCCCGACTAACGTCAACGAACCTAGACTTCAATATCCGAGTTGACTCCTCTCTCTCTTGGCATTCAAGGATAGTTGGTGACCGGACTGTGTTAGCCACCTTCGTTTGTTTTCTCCTCCTCCCCTGCACTGTTTACCTATTCTTCTTCTTGTATTTTATTATCTCTGTTTTGCTTCCTTACCACCTTCCAACTATGTAATGCAATTTTTTTCTTCTGTCTTACTATGTGAATGTAAAGCACTCTGATACCCACGGGTCAAGCTAGTGCTATATAAAACCTTTAAAATAAATAAATAAAATAACCTCATGCTATGATTTCACACCGTGTTGGTGCCTGCTAGAACCTCACCTCACTGCCACATTGTCCAGTAACCACAAAGAGCCCCTCTGAATCGACTCGTCATCTCATGTGAATCACTATGAAATTCAAGAAGATGATCTAGCCGCAATACTCCTGCATTAAATACGTTTTATTCAGTGAAAACGTGTCACTGAACTATGACATGCATAGCCTTTGCTGACAGATGCACAGCATAGCTTCCTGCATGGAAGGATCATTCCCTTATTCGTCAAGGCCAGAGAGTGGTGTGACTTTTAATAGTCTAAGGGCGGAATCTTCGGCATCTAAGGGTGCAGTATGTGCTAAGCATAAAAACACACAAAGTAGACACCAGTGCAATCTAAAGGTGCACCTGTTTATTTTGGCCAACAAGCTGTTTAGTCCTAAACTAATGTTGAAAATGCTACAGAAGATCAAAATAAACCGATTTCTTTCAGGGCAAAGACAAATAACCACTATAATCATCTTCATCCAGTAACACAAAACTCCAAAAGTAATACTCAGTAGGAGTTGTGCTGAAGATCCCTTTTGAGGGAACCATGCAGTTGGAAAGGGAATACTCTGGACTGTGTGGTTCGTCCGGCATGAAACGCAAGGCAATTCTCAAGCATAATCCAAGACCTGTGAACTTATTACAGAATTTAACTGGTACACACCCTAGGCAGATTTGTGCATTTTATGCTCTTTTGCTGCTTGAAACAAACTTTGCTATAATACAAAAATAGTACAATGTTTGGCTAATCAATTCACGTAGGCACAATATTTTCAAAATTCTGGCAAATGAAAACTCAGCCCACGAATAAAGCATTTTGACAAAAACAAAGAACTAGGGCAAACTGAACGTTCACCATTTTTGTTACATAAGGAGAAATGGAACTCATGAATATTGCACAAGCTCAGTTACATTTTCTAATTTTGAAAGTGGAGAAACTGATGTTTCAGTTTCTCTAAATGTCATGCTCTTGCGCCGAGGTTTGCCCTTTTGAAAATATTGTTTGCACTATTTTCTTTTACACAAGTAATGCAAATGGCTCAAATGGATTAGCCCTCCTTTTTATCTATGAAGTGCTTTTATATTCCTAACGGATTTTAACAAAGAAATCCTATTCCTCAAATAACAGTTTTAATAATTAATAATAATATTATTATTGTAAACTGATTTAAAAAAAAAAAAAAAATTATACAGCTATTGATTAGTCACCATTGTGACCTAAAGAAAAAAAAAAGAAAAAAGGTGTAATGGCGCTACCAAGTCATTTCCTGGGCACGTGCACGAGTGATGACATGAGTGCACACATGCTTCACTACACATGTGCGCACCTAGGGAAATGACGTGAGCGCATTCTTTATTTACCAATCCAAGATGATGGACACCACTTGGATCGGTAATTAGGTAAATAAACAAATGTTGAGGGATTTAATTAAGACCAATGGCGCCCTCAAAACCCCTTGGTTACAATATATCTCATCATGGTGTTGGAGAATGGGGATGAGAAGACTCTGCGGTAGTCCTGAGAAAATAGGGAAGTCTGAGGTTGCTGTACTCAAAACCAGGTATTGGGCCTTCCTGCATAACCAACAACTAGCAAGGGCTTCTTTAAATCGTCTGACCGATCAGTTCTTTGAATTCACTAGCCCGAAGTTTGAAGTTTTTCTTGATATCATTTCTCATCCCCTGGTCTGTTTGTGAGATTTCGGTTGTGTAGCCTACCACCAAAAACCTTTATGAGTAAGTGGGCAAGAGAGGAAAATTCGGACAAATGCCCTGCCTGTGGGGAAGTTCCTGAGACGGAGGAACACATTTTGTTTTTCTGCCCAGACTACTGTGGCCCCCGTATGAAATGGATACACCTTGTCTGTTCAAACCTGAAGGATAATTCTTATAAAACTGCACACAGAATTTTAAAAACTGACACCTCTGAAGCAATAGTCTTTACTGCAAGTCGGTTTTTAGCCAATGTTTGGCACAAACGCTCTAAGGTTGTATTCTAGCGAGAGTGCGCGACTTCCTTTTTAGAATTGAATTCTGATAGTGGGGTTAGTGAGCGTACAGTATTATATTCAATATCTGATTGAAGAGAGTCACACGAAGTTAAGGTAAGGATACATTAGTCCTCTGCTAGATTTGTCAGATTTGCACAGACGTTATGTCAGAATAATACCACTGTACCTTTGGTATTTTAATTGATTCTTTCTTTTTGTTAGATCTTTGAAACCTGTGAGAAAATGTTAATGGCTTCCTCTACTCACTTTCCCTTTTACGGTGCATGAATTGTATTTTAGACTTTTAATCATTCTTTGATGGTTTTTGGCAAATTGAATAAAGCTTATTTGAATTTAATAAAAGTTTTTATTTTAGTAATGTGGAAACACTTTTTTTTTATTTATGATAGTGTCCCTGCTATCAATGGTAGCTAGCACCCCCTCCCCCTAAAAACAAAAATGTTAAGTATTGCAAGGGGTTCAGTGAGCAATACATGCATGGGTGGGGACAGCAGGTGGTGGGAAAGCAACAGGGAGTGTGTCGAGGTGGCAACCGAGGCGCTTGGGGCTGGACAAGAGGACGGCCAAAAAGGAAATAATAAAAAATCCAGACAGGGGTGGAGAAAGCAGAGGACGACCTTATAGAGAGGGATGAAGTAACAACACGGAGCACATAGAAGGGGGCGGCTGTTTGAGGGAGGAAAGCAGAACATGAGGAAAAGAACTAGTAAACACATGCATTTTCATGGATTACTGAAAGAAAAGAAGTAGTTACCTAAATGTAAACAACGGAAGGATACAATTAGCCAATCAAACGGATGGAAGGAGGCTATGCTCCACGGGAGGAACAAAACAAGAAAAGGAAGGCAAGCCATCGAATAGGAGCCAAGCAAATGAGAATAACAATACTGGCAATCAATGGCCGGGCTTTAAGCCAACTGTAACATTTTCAGTATATCCACAAAAGGCTTTCACAGACAGATAGCTAAAAAGCTGTCTGGTAGGCGAGACCTAAAAAGACAATAACTGATTGTGCCACAAGCACAATCACCAAATATTTATTAGTCTATAGGCTGCTGCGCAGATTTGAGAAAAACAGGAGTGGTTATCTAATATTTAATTAAGGAAAGGAGTCTTCGGGAACTTCGATTTTGTATGTCTAGCCTAATGCACTCAAAAAATTCTCAAATACCAAAAACATACATATACACATGTAAAGAGTTGCATCAGCCTACCTCATCCATTGGTCTGTTTAACTGTCATTCACATTGTGTTTCTGCACAGCAAAATACACACCATGAATAAAATGGTCAGTCCACATCAGCCACTGGCCTATGTGCACTACAAGTGACAGCATTTTGTCTCCTCACGAGTGTAAACTGTTAAAAAGCAGGGCACTTCAGGCACAATGCTGGTGGGCCAATAATTTACGCTGCTAATATTTTTTTCCCATTCTGTACCCTTTTAGATTTGTTTAGGTCATCCCTGTGTGCTAAAACTATGATCTCTTCTTCGCAGCAACTAGAATCAGATTTTCCATTTATGTGCATTAAAACTTAAAAGTTAGATTAGATTAGATTAGAATACTTGTAAAGCGCATGGCTGCCTGGGCAATGAGGCGTCCCAGCGCTGAAGCAAGATGGAGTGGGAAGCAGGCGAGGAGTTGGAGTTGAGAGAAAAGCCAGGTTTTCACAAGACGTCTGAAGACCTGGTGGTCAGAGTTGCTGCGGATGTGTAGAGGGAGAGAATTCCATAAGGCGGGGGCTAGTCGCCTGAAGGAGCGACCGCCAGATCTGGTCCTTCCTATGCGTGGAATTCTTGTGAGGCGCAAGTTCGCCGAGCGCAGCGCTCGCGGTGGAGAGTAGAGGGCGCATAGTTCGCTCAGGATATCTGGGCCGATACCGGTCAGAATCTTGTGCATGGTACAGAGCGCCTTGAAACGCACTCGGTGTTCAATGGGCAGCCAATGCAGGCGGTGGAGGAGGTTGAAGGCATAGCTGTACTTGGGGAGGGCGAAGATGGCACGTGCTGCAGCGTTCTGGACCTGCTGCAGTCGGTTCATCACAGACTTATTAGAGCCCAGGAGAAGCACATTGCAGTAGTCTAATCGGGCCAGTATAATAGAGGCTTGGATAATCAACTGACGCGTTTGGGCGTCAAATAGACCAAGTATCGGCTTAAGGCCACGCAGTAGCCCGAAACGTTTCCCGGCCACTGATTTGGCATGTGTCTCAAAGTTGAGATCTTTGTCAAGCATAATACCCAGATTTTTCACTGTGGATTTAGGGGCAGGAGGCCACCATTCATTGTTCCAGAGATGGGAGTCTTTGCCAACCAGAAGAATCTCAGATTTAGCAGAGTTCAGCTGCAGGAAGTTAGCTGTTACCCACTCTGCGACGGCCAATATGTCTTCTTTAAATTTCGCTCTATCCTGGCTAGGATTGTTAGACAGGGTGATCACCGGTTGGGTGTCATCTACATACGACACCAGGGAGATTCCCCGTGCTTTGGCCATCCGGGCCAAAAGTGTCTCTATCCCTGTACTAAATATGGCTACCTGCTGTGAAGCAACCATATTATTCTAAAACAAAATATATATTCAGTGATTACTTTTTGGTTTTTTTAAATGTCATTATTTTATGGCAACCACGTTACCCCATAATTATATAGTAAAATGTTATATTTGTTTTCTTCCTTTTACAGTGTAGGTTTACAATAAGAAAATCTAAAAAAATAACTACCATAACAGCTAGCCAAGGGCAGACTTATGGGCTTTGCCAATGTGTGTGTTTTTTTAAAGATTGCAGTGAGCAAGCAAGATTTACTGTCTTGGGATGAGACTTGTCCTCACAGCTGCAAAGACTCTCGTGGGGAAGAGTGGGACTGCATGTAATGATGATGGGCACTGGTCAGTAATCTGGGCATCCATGATACATTGTAATGACATCATCATTGTTGAACCTGAGCAGCAACCACACATTCTGCGCTAAACGAAACCTGGTGGCAAAGTCGATCTACAACAGAATTTCAATTCAATAAGGTTATCTCCCCAACTAAATTAGTTAATAGTTGTAGTCAAGTTTCAATAATATTTAGTGACTAATAACAGTCACAGCAAAGCAATCCAATAACCACACATTATCAATTAAAATACTTATCTATGCACTGCTTAACCAAATGGAAGTATTACATTCAACTGGCCTAAATACGCCTCAAGGTAAAGGGAACGGGGTAAAGAAAAGAAAAACAATAGTCATCTAAGAGCTACTCATTCAACAACGGTGCACACCCTAATTTCCCCTCCTAGGGAATGTCCACCAGTCTGAACTGCAACCAAAGTGCTGCATCAAAAGATAACATTTCCTGTCGCAGTCCATCCATCAAGCCCCATCCCTTGGTAAATTATCCACAAAACATCTGGCAGATTCCACCGGGTGAAGGCATATTGCTTCCCAAAAAATTCCACTCTTAGCTGCACTGGGTATTCAACTGATGCCACAATGATCTTTGCCATCTGGGCATTCTTCACCTCGAGAAGGCCTCTTTTTCAATTTTACATTCGAACATTTCTTGGCTAGAGGTAAGGGAAGAAAAAAAGTCTGCCCAGACCTAGCATCACCCTGTCTTTTTTGCCTCACTACATAGAATATGGTTTCTCAGTTTAGCGTCTGCTAGGATAGCCCTCTCAGTCCCTTCTATGACGGGCTTGTTTCCCAAAGATTTCTGCAGCAACCTGAGGAACGCCATGATCACTGAGCGTGCTACCTCTAATTTCACCCTGAGGAGCCTACTAAGCACCATACAGAATTACACCAGATTCTCACGTCAGATCCGTGAAGGGGCACCCCCTAGCACCCAAAGTCCTGTCTCACTCTAAGCGTTATCTAGTCTGTCGATCTTTGCCACTAGCCGTGCAAAACTCTGGATCGCATTTGATCGAATGTCCTACAAATCTCATACTGGTGCAGCTTCTATGGTATCGAAACCTGCTCCTTCTTAAAGCCCTCCACTCTGATGGTCAGACCTTTATATTATCCTCCAGCGACCTCACTGACTTTTCTATGCTTGCTTTCTTTTCCACCATCTCTGAGCATAAATCATCGACAGCACTTAAAAGGGTTCAATCACCTAGGATGATTCCATCTCCTTTCATTATCCCTGTGGCGCTTCTCTCCTTGCCATGCTGCAACGGTTTTGCAGCAAAGAAGTCCTCCCTGAATCGGTGTTAATCGACCACAGTCACTAAAGATCAAGAAATGAGGTGGCATTGGATTGCTACTGGCCCTGGAAAAGGGTAAGATCACTGGATTCATGGACTTCTAGCTCAATGCTCCGAAAGGGTTGCCACCATCTAGTCTCCACAGCTCTGTACTCCTCCCTGGCCAGACCCCAGGCAATCTGCCTCTAACAGCGCCAGCACTGGGCACCACAGCCCTGGTTAACTGTGCCCATCCAAGGAAAAATGTCTTCACCAATGTCGAGCCCAGAAATGGCACTAAAAACCTGTGTTATCCCACCTGAAGGGTTTTCACCCGAAGCAATGGCCTCTTAAGGGGTTGCCACCACAAGACTTTGCTCTAAGTTCCTAATGTGCCGATGGGCGTCACGTCATCATACCCATGTCTGATGAATTGCATTGGAGTCCATGCATGAAGCGCCGTCACAGTGGCGCTGAACTGTTGATTCTCCAGGATGCCTGTTTCTCAAGCACCAGATCACCTACCTAGATTTCAAGATGACCCCCCTGGGGCTTGCCACCACAGTGCAAGATATGGTCCTGCTCAGGAGTTCCGAAAGAGTGCCGCAATCTTGGCTCTGCCCCCCAATAGCTATATTCAAAAGATACAAAAAATATTGCCTTGACAAAAGTCGCACATTTACAACTGGAACATTTCTAATGATTGCAGTCATTGGTCACCTTCTATCGATGGAACTGGTACACCTACAAGGGTGAACAGAGTCTTATATGCGTTACCTTCCCTTTTGGAGAGTTTCACATTCACAGCTGTGGAATATTTAATCTCCAGATAAATCAGTACAGTATTTGTTTCCAAAAGTGTCATTAGGCAGCTATAATTCAACTAGAACGTGCTGACGAATTTGCTTCCTGGCGGACACACACTGCATTTCAAGTAACTGAATTAATGAGAGCAGTCTGCCACTTGAGGATGTAAACATGGGCATACAGTTATTCTCTTCAGTCTACCTCCATCACATCTGTTTCAGGAAGCGGTGAGCCACAAAATGGTGCTCACGGCTTATGCTATTGTCATTAAAATAACAGATACTGTATTTAAAAGGCTTGTACGCAGTAACAACTACAATTCAAACCTAAAATCCATATTTCTGATTGAGTGACCAAATGATTGAGTATATTGGTGCCTTCAATGATCAGGAAAAAAACTTAGGTTAAAACAATGTATTTGGCATCACAAATGGTGTATTTTATTTTAGGTATTTACAGGGTGTTTCCTAAACCCACGAAGGCAGCATAGCTCTTAACACTGGTCAATGGAGGATATGTTATGTTATGTTAAAGTGACTTGTAAAGTACATGGCCACAATGTCCGGTTTCCCAGAGCTGGCCTCCTCACCAAACAAGAGTGCTCAATCTGTTAAATCATACTGTACAGATGAAACAAAACGATCTTAAAATTCTACTGAACATCAGGTTATGAAAATAGAAACAGCCACGTCTTCAGTTTCTTCGGAAATACTGAGAGCGAATCACAGGCTCTCAGTGAAAGTGGTAGACCATTCCACAATTTAAGGCCAAGATATGCAAAAGACCGATCCTCCTGCAGTGACTTCCTGATCCTGGGGATAATGGCCAGGTCTAAATGGCTTGAACGCAGGGCGCGCATTCAACACCAAAGATCTTAAGTACATAGACCCTGTATTAGCAATGCATTTATGCATATAGCATAAGGTCTTAAATTGGGCCCACTGCTCAATAGGCAGCCAGTGCAAAGTACAAAGCAGACTAGCTGTAGAAGTCTACCTAGGAGGACGCAGAAGTATACGGACAGCCACATTTTTAACAATTTGAAGCGGTTTGAGCAGAAAACAAGCCACACCAAGCTATAGAATGTTTCTGTGATCCATTCTGGATATGCGCAGATTATACATGCACAAGTGGATGTGTACAACAGTGGTGGAGTATGCAATACCTAGAATATAAAACTCCCAAATAAATGTCTGCATGCGCACAGGAGGGGAGAGCAGCAGAGATAAGAACACTGTATATTGGAGGGCAAGAAGAAAGAAAGCAAAGCAAGACTGTGCCCAGATTCACTGGGGTTCTGTAGAGGGGTAGTGGATAGAGGAAGGAGAGTCTTCCGATCTTTCCTGGCAAACATCAGAGAAAGGTTCAGTTTCAGAATGAGTTAGGGTTTGTTCAACAGGGGGAGAGCAGAAGAGTACTGTGAATGTATTTGTTTTTCAGTTACGTGAAATCTTGGCTGATGACCCTGGGACTCCAAGAACTGAGGGATCAACGCACCACCACCCCCAGGGGTATTTGCGAGCTTTTAAAGTCACACTTCTGGATGCACATTACGAAGTCTTGGTGTCAAACAGTGAGAGATGAAAGTATTACTGATCATTTCTTGGACATCTAGCACTTTCCAACGTTTGAGCCATTTTTAGTTGAAATTATCCTTTTTTGGGCCATACATCTATATATGAGATCCAGATATGACATCTTACCTCTAAGAGGCTTGGTCAGCTTCCAACCCTCCTTTGCCCCCTGACAGTTGTTCGAGATGTGTTTCACAGAAGGAAACTAAGGCACATTATCTTTTCTTCTGTCCAGTATATGTGGCTTAACGGAAAAAGTGGGGCATACCAATAGATCATTTGTTACGAGTTGCACAGAATAAAGAGGCCCTACGGACACTGAAATCAGATACAAGAAGTGCAAGTTTTTAGTCTGGTTTATTTTTTATAAACAACTTGCCACATATGAAGTAAAATGTTATTATGATGAAATACCTTGTTTGTATATACAGATGTAAATATTTTAGATCTTATTGCATACTTTTGAATTCTTCTTTTAAACATTTACTTTAATCCCGATGTATTTACGTTTTTGTTGTTTTATGGGGAATATCTCTGAAACCACATTTAATTTCACTTTTCTCTTTTCAGGAATCTCCAGTACTACCAGGTTTCAGGATTCGAGGACGGCGGGAGTTTAGAACAAGTAGTGGTTTCTTTTTTTGTTGTGGATGGCTTTTTAGATCATGCAGTTAGTTCCTTGAGATTGATTTACCGTTTGGGGAGCGAATGAAGATTCCCGAAAGTGGGGGTCAATTTGCGATCAGACGAGCTGCAGCAGGTAAGGCAGCCATGAGCAGGGTGAGAGTATGGGAGTCTGGTCAGAAGGGCCTGACCACAGATCACAAAGAAGGCCAGCGATTGGACAGTAGAGCAGAATGCGTCCATTTAAATATGGGGCTTGATTCAGCTGTCTCTCTTTGTATGTGTGCTTTGAAGGAGAGGAATAGTTGGATAACCAGAGCCTTGGCAGTGTCAGCGAGAGTAGAGCAGAAGCCTTAGATACACTGAGTTTAACCAATCTGCAATCAGGGTTTTAAATTTGCCACCGCGTGTTGGATTCAATTCAAGGTAGACTGCAAGCATGCATGCAATGCTTTACGAGCCACATATCAACTGGGAATGATTTCTTATGTTATATGTTAGACTATGTATGAGCATTATTATAGAGCCAGCTACCTTTATTATGACACTAAAGTGTCTTTTTAGCTCTCGCCTAGCGACGCCGCGCATGTGCTGCTCACTTGCGAGATCTATTGTCGTCGGTTTTCTTTTGGAAGTGGGGTTGGTGACCACCCTGTCTCCCTTAGGCCCTGCCCATCCGGACTGAACTCGTCGTCTGCAGCAGCATCACGTCCACCCATGGGGATCCCCGCTGCCACTGCAGTGAAAGGCCTATTTACAGAGTGCTTCGAGGAAACCTGTCAGGCTAGTAGCAGCAGGGCTTTGGCGTGTCGTACATGAGGTACAGGGGGCAGGCTGCTTGACGAGGCCGACTCTCTTCTCGACATTTAATAAAACGGAGGCGTTGTTTCTCGGGGTTCTGTTTCTCCATCTGTATTTGCTTTATTTTTCCGCAACCGCAGAGCAGCAAGGGCTAGCGCTTCCGTACAACATCTGTCCATTTGGGTGTTTTCAGTTAGTGCTAGCCTGCTGCTTTGATGGCTTTGGTGTGCTTAGAGACATTGTAGGGAAAAGAGCAACACAAAAAACAAAGCAGATTTCAGAGAGTTCCACTTAGCACCGTGAAGTCGACCATATGAGGGGGGCACTGGTGGGTGATTTAAGAACTTGTATTCAGAGGTCGCAGACCATAGCCCGGGCGAGGGTCTGTTGTTAGGTTAGCTGGATGGGACAAGACTCTCTCAAAGGAGTGAGGGTGGTGACAGGTCGGCAGTCCTTCTTCTTAATGGAATGTCTCCTCTTGAGTACTGGACCCCTGGAATCACCCCCCCCCCCAATCCTCCTTAATTTGGCTCTTCCGGGAAGTCCCCGTATGTGTCACTCTTTACGCTGTGCTGCGGTGGCTGTCTTCCTAAAAGCACAAAAGAGGTATTATCTTGTGTGTGTTAATGCTGTATTTGTGAATGTAGGCCTGGGCTCCTACTAAAGTAATGCTTCTCAAAGTTTGGGAGGGGGGCCTCCAAGTAGAGGTGGGCATCGATACCCGCCAATTGATATGAAGAGCATAGCCAAGGGTCTGGCTTGGCTCCTACAGCCATACCACGAGTCAAGCCGCCAACATATTTAGCATGTAAATCGTGCACCAAACGCAACTAAAGATAAGGACTCCTTAAAATTTAGAACAGTTTATTTCTTTAACCCGCATTTCATTTTAATACATTAGATTCTGTGACTGCATTAAGGGGCATTCATTAGAAGTAATAATTTCTAAACTTTACCTTAGAAACAACCAGGCCATTAGAGAACCGGAAGGAAGAAATAACTTGTGATAATATTTATTGCAGAAGGGGATGGGAGCACACTGCTACCTCCCAGCAGAGTTCGCCCCTTTGCATCCTGGTACATGCAGTTCAATTTAAATGCTTAATTGAAATTTTGCAGAGTGTCTCACCAAAGTTGGTGCAGGTTAGTGCTGTTAATCTCTAGACACATGTGTTTCTGGATTTCATCCTTCTTCAGTAGAGATAAAACGAAATTCTTCTGGGGTTTGCTGAGAAAGCTGCCACAATCCTCTCAGGTCTCTGTACCTCTCCCTGGCGCACAGGTGCCTCCCATGAGCTGGTCAGCCCAGTGGCTCAAGGGAGCCTTTTTGAAACAGAAGGGGGATGGGAGCACACTGCTACCTCCCAGCAGAGTTCGCCCCTTTGCATCCTGGTACATGCAGTTCAATTTAAATGCTTACTTGAAATTTTGCAGAGTGTCTCACCAAAGTTGGTGCAGGTTAGTGCTGTTAATCTCTAGACACATGTGTTTCTGGATTTCATCCTTCTTCAGTAGAGATAAAACGAAATTCTTCTGGGGTTTGCTGAGAAAGCTGCCACAATCCTCTCAGGTCTCTGTACTTCTCCCTGGCGCACAGGTGCCTCCCATGAGCTCGTCAGCCCAGTGGCTCATGGGAGCCTTTTTGAAACAGAAGGGGGATGGGAGCACACTGCTACCTCCCAGCAGAGTTCGCCCCTTTGCATCCTGGTACATGCAGTTCAATTTAAATGCTTACTCGAAATTTTGCAGAGTGTCTCACCAAAGTTGGTGCAGGTTAGTGCTGTTAATCTCTAGACACATGTGTTTCTGGATTTCATCCTTCATCAGTAGAGATAAAACGAAATTCTTCTGGGGTTTGCTGAGAAAGCTGCCACAATCCTCTCAGGTCTCTGTACCTCTCCCTGGCGCACAGGTGCCTCCCATGAGCTCGTCAGCCCAGTGGCTCAAGGGAGCATTTTTATTGCGTTGAGGTCAAACCGAAACCATGGTGACGTATAGCGATCAACACTGCTATTATAGCACTGAGAGAGGTCCTGGGGGGGCATGTTAGAAGTGTTTGTGTGGGCGTGGGACTCCTTTTCGGAGTGTGTGCTTTAAACTAACTGTGTGGTTGGCTGCGGGACGCCTGGCCAGACTGTGAGCATGCATGTCTGGGGTAGCAGTGGCTACCCCCCCGATTCCCGACCAAGCCTTGCACTCAGGCGCTAGCACCAGGGAAGACGCCTGTGCGAGGGTCACTTTCCACACTGAGAGCAGCTCCTCCTTCCATCCTTTGAAAATTACCAATGGAGCCCTGGAAACATTTGTTGTAACTGACGTGCAATGCACACGAGCAGCACTATCGGTCACTAGAGCATAACGCGCACCTCCAGTCACAAACTCATTAGCAGTGAACGGTGAAATCCCACCCGATACGCAGGGTATTAGCACCGCTTTATCATTTCATGGGCGGAAAGAATCTGAAAATCAAGCCCTCAGGTGGGAGGGGACTTCCGGTTGGGGTGTGGACAAGGAAACGTGTCATTATTGTGACACTGTCGGTCCTGCCTCAGGCTGTAACAAGCATTTGCAATGCAATAGGTCTCGCATTTGTGAGAGTTTGAGCTTTTGGCATTGTAAATGACAATGCCTTTTATTTAGGCTTTTGAAAACCTGCAAGCTGTGCGTAAACAAGCACTTTGTACTTATAGTCCTTGCTTATGAGAAGCAAGGCTAGCAGTCTCTTTTACTGCCAGCCTTGCTTCTCGTAAGCAAGGACTATACGTATAAAGTGCGTGTTTATGCACCGCTTGCAGGTTTTCAAAACAAATGAATAAAAGGCATTGTCATTTACAATGCCAATAGCTCCAACTCTCGCACATGCGAGACCTAGTGCATTGCAAATGCTTGTTTAATCTGGAGGCCAGTTTCGTACAATTCCAGGAATTCAACTGAGCAGTCGTAAATGATTATATGGAGATTAGTGGATATGGAAGTTTGTTGAAAAACTTTACCTTGTTAGTAACCAAAATAGTTGTACAAATCATTTTAAGGGTTAAAATCAGGACTACCGGCATCAATGGAAGGAACTGAGCAAGGCCTCCTTACTGGAGGACACCAGGCCTAGAATAAGACCCCGACGAAGGGAATGCGAAGGAGATCTGTCGACCTATTGTTCAGGGAGTGAACCATGGAGAGGACCACAACCAAATGTCATGTTATACTATGTACAATTTATGTACCACTATTGCTGTCCAAGACTGCTCTAAGCGGCACCAGCTGTGGTGTGGAACGTGGCTTAGACACACGGTGGGTCTGGAGGACTTGCACCCCTGGAATCTTATAGGCATCTATAAGTTAGACGACATCTGAGATGGTGATCATATTAGATCATCTGCACAGCTGGCGGAGGCATACATCGCAATTCTATCAATACCTACAGCTGCCGCATGCTTGGGAAGCTCACAGGAGTAGCCTAGTTGCACCTCCCAAATTCAGCCTCTTGGAGTCGAAGATTACAACATCAGAGCTGAGGACAAAGGGTATTTTCAGGCTGTATCCATTGTTGGTGTCCAACACCCTGGCCCCTTAACACATCTATGTGAAAGATGGGAGCAATATGTGAGCCCCATAGAGGATGAAGAATGGAACTAGGCAAAGATGTCCCCTAGGATCCTCACTGTCTATGTGGCTGAGATTCATCCAAATGAAAATATACATCTGGTTTAATCCAGCGCCCCTAGACTTAGCAGGATAAAGGGATGGATGATCCATCCCCACTACTTTAGGTGTGGGGCGGGGTTGGCTAATTATTTTTTTCTATACGATATGACTTTGCCCAGTCATACAACTATATTGGTCTACAATATACAATACACTGATTCAAATTGTGGGTAGACTAGTCATACCCGATTGTAAGATGATACTACTGGCTCTGAAGGATGAGGAGAGCACAAGACTTTTGGTGCTAGTAGGTCTGCTAATTGTAAAGAGGGACATCGCCATCAGTAGTTGTCTGCTTGGGTGCCCCCCATTCGAAAAATGCACCTGTGGTATTTATTATTGTACCAAGGCAGAGGAATGCATCTACAGGACTAGGGGATGTTCACAGAAATGTCACAAAGCGTGGGGAATGTAGTGGAAATGCCAGCAAGGTCAGGAACCTGGACTGCTGCTAGCAGGTGGGACCTTAAAATGTCAATTTAGGGCAAAGATCAGAACTGAATTTCATGCATCTGCTCTAAGTAGAGCTTCATTTTAGTTTGTCATGTTTGGCCTAAATGGCAACATGTAAAAGACAAAATTAAGAAATTATCTTAGCAAGTTTTGTTAAATTTCGACTTAAACTTGAGCTTCTCTTAAACTGAAGAGATGTCATCTGGGACAGTCTTTCAGCAGAAAGGGGGCTGAGCAGCAAAGCGTCCTTCACCATTTATCTACTTGTGGCATTTGATAACAGCGAGTTTGTCATTAGTCGTTCTGTCGTCTCAAGAGGGACGGTTATTCTTTATTCTAACCTGAAATTAAAGAGTATCTGAACTTGCAGAACTTAAGGCATCAGGCAAAGGACCTTCGACCATATTTTGCATTTGATAAAAAGTCACTGAAGGTCTCTAGACCTTTGAATGTGTGGTCTCTATTTCATTTTAGAGATGCTTTAAATTGTAAAATCTGAACCTCCCTGATGATTTTTGGCTGATAGCAGTGACAGTTTCAGTGGATACATTCTTGCTAACATGAATGTAGATTCATTTTTGTTGTATTGTCAAACTTAAAGATGTTGTTTAAAAGTGATATATTAAAGTGACACATATCAAAAATAATTTACAAATGGAGACAATAAAAACTGCGCCTGTTTTGCATATTCAGAGGTATGTCGATGCAAAGTCTCCCAGCTATGTTCAGTTCTGGTGATACAGAGGTGTCGAGGACAGGTCTCTTTTACAGTGTCTAAGAACTATCAGGAGACACCTTAAATGACTGCTTCGTCTCTCACATAGCTGGTCGCCAGATTGTTGCAGTCTTTATCACTGTAAAATTACTTATGAGAGAGAACTACAATGAGGTGCCATTGGTGTACGTTTCAGGCGCGGTGCGTCCATTGGGGCGTGGGGGCGTAGCCCCCCCGCCCGCGCCGCGCCCGCAGCTGCAGCTCCCTCCTCTGTGACTGTCCGCAACCGCAGCTCCCGAGTCCTCCCTCTGTGAATGTCAGTCAGCATGACGTCGGACCGTGGGCGGTCCGGTGTCATGTTGACTGACATCATTGTCAGACGCCTTTGGGAAAGGCAGCACAAGTGCGCATGAGTGGGCATGGAGCTTAATTTTTTACTCCGTGCCCAGTCATGCGTACTTGTATTTTTGCTGCCTTGCGCATGCCCATTAGGAGCCCCTCGGTCTCCTAAATGGGCAGGCGGCGGGCGAGGAATAGGCTGTGCCGTCAGCCAATCAGTGGCGCTGCTGCAGCGCCAGGATTGGCTGAGGGCCGGGTTGCGTCACGGGGACGTGGTGTTCTGGACCGTTTGAAGGGGTAGTCGCAGAGAGGCGCCAACGCGGGCCTGGACATGAAGAAAAGCGAGTAATGTAAGAATTGGCAGCACGAGCGGAGTTTGTTTAAGGAGCCCTCATAGGGAATGAATGATGGCCGAGAACCAGGGAGAGGACGGAGGCAGCCGACAGGTAAGTGAACTTTTTTTTAACCCCCTCCTTCCTCCCTCCCCGTCCCACTACCACCTCCTGACTAGGCAATGCACATTTTGCATTTAAACGGACAATGAATAAATACAAATGGACCAATAAACATCAGTAATTTTTAAAGTATACATATTGGCCCTTGATTTAGTCTTTTTGTTTTTGATCACCTTTAATATGTATATATGTCTTATGAACTACACATCAGAATCTCTAATCTCTGCCCTATGGCTCTCTTGATGTTTGATTTAGTTGTTACCTTTTTGTTTTTGTATCCTATTTAAAGCAAGTTGTGTCACTGTATGTCACACTCGATATTTGTGTGTGTGTGAGAGAGAAACAGTTTGTTTATAAAGTGTGGACAAATCTTCACAGGAGTAGATCATACATAGTGTGTGGATCGCTTTCTAAATTGCATTCATATGGCGCTCACTGGGGAGGTGTGCCTGAAAGAGAGTGTTTACTTTGTGTGTACTCGTCTTAGTTTTTGACTACTGTATAACTATATCTGCGTGTGCTCACCCGGGAGTCGGGGAGAGTTTTTTGACAGATACGTGTGGCTTCATGTGTTTCGCAACAGCCCCCCTTTCGTGCATTCATAAATGAATGCGTGTACAGTGACCGATACTATATGAATGAATGCCTTTTTGTCATACCCCGTCCGTAGAACAAGCCTAGAGGAGGGGCTAGAAGTGCGCAGATTTGCCCCACTGGTTTCGTACTTGCCCTGAAGTGTAAGTGGGCATTTAAATTCTGTCGCCGCACTTGTGACGTTTTTTATTGTGACCACTAGTTCGGTGTCATTGCGTGCACTTTGAAATGCCTCGAGGCAGAAGCCTTGCTACGGTGTCTTGTTTACCTGGAGCCGTTGTCGTGTTTTGTCCTTTAAATGTCCGGTTCCTACGCTTTAATTGGCTACAACTCGAAGCAATTATAACGCTGGTTGGTTTCATGCAATGTTTGGAGAAGGACTGCAACGTGCTAAGAGGCGCGCACTTTTTTTTTATTTCTCGGCGTTGGCACCACGTTTGTGTGCTATTTTTATCTCTTTATTATTCTATTTGGCTTCTTTGTGAGGCGAACAATACAAACATTATTCACTCATTGAACTGTATCGAGGAATGACTAATATTAAAGTAGGGCTTGCTAAATTCTAATTTTCATTGGCATTGTAAGGGCGGATTTGCTGTCTATGATTTAACCCTGTCCTCATCTCTCCCTCAAAATAGTGGTGAGAATTATAGGGCAAAACTGATGCTCAATCCGGAAATATAGTTGTTTTATTTTTTTCCAATCAGAGAGAGGAAGTTTTCCAAACAGGCCTAGCGCATGTGACATTTACTGACCAATAATGGAGAGGTCCTGGTGTTTACTGTAAACAAAATGGCTGCCAGGGGCAGTTTACAGCCAATGACATCCATGTTTGTATACAGAACCCAGCGGGAACTGCTACCACGCTGCTGGGAGCGTGGTGACACATCCTGCTCAGGAGAGCATTCACCAATAGAAACACGGGGCAGCCATTGATTGTCATTCTGAGAATGCTGCATTGCTTTCATAAACTTGATGGCTATTTTTAGAAATGTGGTATTTGGAATAAAAATGCATTTCCTCTTTTCCATTTCCATTTTCTTTGAATTTGTTAGATGTGATTAGCAGTACAGGTGCACTGTGATGCAGATA
This sequence comes from Triturus cristatus, assembly GCF_964204655.1. Taxonomy (NCBI): domain Eukaryota; kingdom Metazoa; phylum Chordata; class Amphibia; order Caudata; family Salamandridae; genus Triturus; species Triturus cristatus. Next base: position 1,217,913,335 of record NC_140593.1, read on the forward strand.
CCTCATGCTGTACCATGTACCTGTTGGTTTGTAGTTTTAACATACAAGCCAACATTAGGATAGAGGAAAGGGGGAATAACAGCCAGTGAAAGAATTAATGAGCAAAGGACAGGAGAGCGGGCAGCCAGTGACAGTATTATTAATTGCCCGGCGAAGTGGGCATAACGTTAGTCAACAGGGATTGAATCCTTTTCATAAACAAGTCCCCTGGACAAAATTTCCAGATTGTCAACTAACTCAGGAGAAATTGGGTCATGTGTGTTGTTAAGGAAAATTGAGATTAAATGAGGAATCCAGGTTTTCCAATGACCAAATATGGAAATTGAATAATGTGGAGCTCGAAGTAAAACCATGAGGAAAAGTGCAAAGGTTGCCACGGGTGATGGCAGTAAATACGCTGAAGAGATCTAAGAGAAAGAGAGCAGTGCCACCTACACCATCCATCACCAGACGCTGGCAGTCGGCAGCGATACCAAAGGGGAAGAGGACGTAGCCTTACAGCTAGAGCTGCTGACTTTGGAGCTAGGGAACCAGGTTTGAGTCTCTGCGTCGGCTCAACATCCTGTGATTCTGGGAAAATCACTTGATCTCCCCGAGCCTGCCAAAAAAAAATAATTGTCCGTGTGTAACATAACTGGTGCTCATGTAAAGAGAGGTGAGCGACAATTCATGGGGCTGATGCAGCCTTCTAATCTTCAAAATTGAGTACCATAAAATTGCATAGGAGTAGAAATGGCAGGAGTGCAGTATGAAGTGCTATAAAAAAACAAGTTAATATGAGGAACAAAAATTGGCTTGTGATGCAGCTGATGTGGAGGTATGTCGACCATGTATCCGTAGACGTGTTACTTCGTGTTTTTTACTAAGGCCCACTGAAGCCAAAGGCTTGAATTCAAGCCCTGGCCCATGTAAGGTATCATTGCAGCTGTTGTAACCAGTTGTTTTTGATTAATCTCTGAGCTCGTCGAACAGTCCTTTTTTTTTTTTTTTTTGTCCATGAGGCGTCAAACCGCTTTATAGCTCGATTCACAAAAGGTTTTGCAAGTTGAGTTCCTATTGAACAAAAATAGAAATTTGCGAAAGAAAATTAAACATTCTGATTCACAGAATCGGGTGTGCTGAAATTTTGCTCTTGCGCATTGTACTTCGGACTATCGGAATCGGAAATGCTGTTAGTGTGGTTGAATTTCTGCGTTAATACTTGCAGAAGCAGTAGTGTGGGTGTTCTGGAGCATGGCCTAACATTTCAGTAGGTGTTCACAATTTCCTAGGTTTGTGGGTATTCACAAACCGTTTGCTGGTACTTTTCCACCCTGGAAAGCAGGCAAAACTGCTTTGGCGAAAGGTAGGAATAGGTACCATTTCAATATGGGAGAGGCAGGAACATATCCATATTTGTTAGAGGTGTTTTGGAATGGCAAATATATTCCATATCTACAATTTTAAAAAGTGGCCTATACACATATCTGCCTAATTTATTCCTGAGGAATTTCTCCCCTGGTGGAATTCCATCCGAGTATATTTTTGCCTATTTAATTGGTGTTGCAAATTTATGAATGAACTAGATTCCTGGAGTTCTTTTAGGGTTCATAATGAATGCCATAACTGAGTAGACCCACAGGGGTAGATTTCCCACTTCAGACGTGTGGGCATTGTGAATCCGGCCCTTGGCCAGGACCCTTCTATTTTGCAGCTGAGCAGAGATCTCGTGTTTAGCTTTCTTGCTGTCGGTCCTCGGTCTCAGATCGACCCATGAGTGCGACAACTGGAGACAGGACTGCACAGTCATGGAGTTTCCTTCCTAAGAGCTGTCATATCACCGGTGTCTGGTGGTTCTGCTGTTGTTTGCAGTTGTCTTTTAATCATTGATAGGTCGATTAGTGTTATTGCTGTGGCCAACGTTCTTGTCGAAGCATTTGGCTGGTGTTCTGGTTTCTTGCCTTCCCATTTCCTGGCATGATGTGAATACATTAACTCTCCATCAGCACAAAACATTTTTGCTCCCTCTGTCTCTTTGTCATGTTCTTCATTATGTTGAGTCTCAAGATGTGCCTGTGTATGTCTGTAAGTGTGTGTTATGGTATGTATGTCTGTATGTGCGACTGTGTGTGTGTATTTGTGCTTTATTGTACGTGATTCTTTTTTTTGTTTTTACAATGTGCTTAATGCATGTGTGGATGGTCTATGAATGTTCCTAATTTTGTCTGAAAATGTAATGAAGAAACAGGATGGGGAACTCATTTTCTGGGGATGACTCTCTTTGTTAAGTGGGGAAACTGAGATTATAATGTTAATGCATTTTAGTTTCAGCAGGACTTCACCTAAGAACATACCCTCTGCAGTGGGCTCTATGTGTGTTTGCAGCTCTAGTCTCTGTGCTTCTCAAATTTGCTTGAAAATGCACCCTTTACCCACTTTTTTTTCAAAATTTTCTCGGGGGGGAAAAACCCCCCCGAACCCCCTCTAAGGTGGTCGAGCTCGCTCGCTGCGCTCGCTCGCCACGGTGCACTCCGACAGAAAGTTTACGCCCCACCACTTTCAAATGTCACCATCCGCCACTGGTACGTTTTACTCACTGTAAATTAACTATACCAGGACAGAATTTAAATTACGCTGGAGTAATCAAAGTAATTTAGTTAATTCCGTGATACCCTTTGATGTGGAATTACCGATAATAATGCGATTATGCCCACTTGCATAATTAAGAGCAATTAGGGGGGGGGAGGGAAAGCCTACCGCATTAACACATTTAGCTGCTATTTATGTTCCGTGACATTTAGCACTATTTTCTTAGTGCAAAGTGCATCCTGGCGTCCATTTTGAATATGAGGGTACATTTTGCGTTAAGAATTTAGCGCTAAACACTGGGTGTAAATTGGGATAAAATCCTACCCCAAGTGCACATCTAGCGAGCGTAAGAGGCAGCTTGCAACCACTATTAATATTCTGTTGCATTTTGCAGTATTTCTTAGCGCAAAATACACTCTAGGGTCCATTTTGGACATGAGGTGGCATTTTTTGTGCTTCCAAAATAGTGCTAAATGCAGAATAATCCAACAAATTTTTTGAGTAATTCCACATGATTATGCTACATATGATCATGTGACACTGAATTATGCGAGTTACACCCACTCGTAAAATTAACCTTTAATTTTCAATTTCATTTGAATTTTTAAAGCATAGTAGGACGCAAATAAGGGCATCCTTGTACTGAAGAAAAACAGAGAAGAAAAATGTTGAATCAAAGCGTTTTAATGCTCTTTCTGACACCGGAGAATGTCGGAATCCTTTTACAGTGTCTAGGGGGACTAAAACACTAGACACGAAAAACAGCCTCAGTTTGCAGATGAGCAGAAAGCTAGGAGATACGACAATATCTAACTAAAAGAGAAATTTGAAACGTGCTTTTTTTATTTATACGTTACTACAGAATCAATTACATACAACTGCCCTGTTCCCTGCAAATAAACTTTTGACAAAAAAGGGGACAAAATTAATTATTCATAACACACAACCAAAAAACCAACCTTCCAACAATACTTGCCTTAGGGGATGGTGGGTGGGAAAAGAAAGAAGATATTATGGGCCCGCCGCCGGCCCGGTGAACCCTGCCTGTGGGGAGCAAGAACAAGAGACTGTTCTGCTCCCCACCACCTCCTTTTAAAGAGGGCGCCCAGGCTGACTGGATGAGACCGGTCGGCCTGGGCGCAAGCTGGACGTTCCCGAGCCAGAAGCACTGAAGTGCTTCCGGCTCACAGAGGCCGCTTCGCCCATTGGTCGTTGCGGGAGGGCGGGGGAGGGAGTGCCGCGTCATTTGCTGACGCGGCCTCCCTCCCCCTTTTGGTGGCTGGGGACTGGTGCAACCGCCATAATGGAGGCCCGGTCTAGGCAGCCCTCGCCTTCCCAGGTCTTCTCTCCTGAACTAAGTGAGTTTGGAAAATTTTTGGCTGAGGACCGAGAGCCCTCTCTTCCTGCCACGACCCCACCTGTGAGTTTAGAGATTGCCTGATCCTCAGAGGCTGTGACAAGGCCGGATTCCACAATGGCACCAGAAATGTCTGAGGGTAGAGTGCGAGGAGAAGCCTCTGGAAGACACATTGCCGCTGCACCAGGTCCGAGAACTGGTCCTGGGCACCTAGCAGGTACTGTGACAGCAAAGGCACGCTGGCAGGTGATGTTTCTTTCCTGACGATGTGATGAGGCTCATCTCCTGGGGAGGGTGGGATTCAAGTGCTTGGCTTGGGAGTGGTGCACTAATGTCCTTTGGACACCGCCTGGCAATATCCCTGGCTTCATTTCACATGCAGGAGTTCGAAGGACTGTGGAGTACACTTTATAGCACCTACTGGCTGGCACCAGGGCATTCTATGGCACTAAGGAGCTAAGAAACAGATTGAAAAAACTAAGCAATACGCTGGGGACTTCTTTAAGGCATATGGTTCCTCAGTGAAGGACAAAAGGAGGTTCAGAAGCAGGAGGATCTACAGAGGGTCTCTATCAGAGGGAGAAGGAGTGCTCCTTAGGTCTCTCAATTATCTCCACAGCGTCCCCAGATCCAGATCAGAGGCCAGTGAACAGTCTGTGAAAGCCACTGAGTCAACCATGGGTCATCAGAGAGACCTGCTCATCTGTGAACCGTAAGCAGTGAATCTTGGTGAACCCCACTTTAACATTGTATAGTCACAATATGACAATTATACACCGATGTAACCACCAATGACATCATTTTTAGTAGCCTAGGTCACTGTGTATGGAGTATCAAAAATTTGATCCAACAACATAAATGTCCAGATACAGCAATTTTCAGTTGCCTTCAAAGACCCACGGTAATCCCTTCAGAAAGTCGGAGCTTGGAAATAGAACACATTTTCTTCGGGATCCCATACATTGACGGTAAAGGTGTGAAATCAGGAGTGGGTAGAGTCACGAGTGGTGGAGTAGGACAGTCCACTTATACATTCATTTTCTTTTCAAAACTACGCCATAAAGAAATTGGAAACACGGACAAATATGACAGTAAATTTGTTTTGTCTTCCTTAATTGGACACAAAGAGGCTGCAGAAATGTTTCTGTGACCAGCAATTTTCAGGAGATAACAGAAAGATAATTCCGGTGGTTAATGTACTCGCTAGAGAGAGCTGTGCTTTTTCTAGTCACACTTTTGACTCATCATAAAGTAGCATAGAGGATTAATGTTTCTGTTACTAAGCACAACATGTTCCAGGAAGATCACAGATTGGTATTCTATGTAGGTAACTTAGGCGGTTGCTGCTTTTCTCACAGAGATCCTTTAGTTACTTGCAACTATAGCCCGGTGATCTATGAACCGCATAAAGAGGCTGCATGTAAACTGTATGGCATCGGTTTAGAACCTTATTGGTTTTCCCTCAAACGTTGTTATTCTGAAGTTGCTAAAAAGGGTTCTTCTGGGTAGGAATAAAGTTTAACTAGTAGCGTCAACCCCGACCACAGGATCACGTTTTAATTCCTGACTTTGTGTTTCTCCAGACCAAGCACTCTTAATCTAGAATTCATATCAGTATGGATGATTTGTGACTCCTGCACCTTGTAACCCTAATAATTTTCTGACGTAACAATTCCTGTACACCGATTTACAGACTTGTATGATCCATTGTCTCTGTATAATGTGTGTGAGATGTAAACCCTTCAGAGACATGACATTTTTTTGAGTAGCGTTCTAAAAGAAATTATACAAAAACATCAATTACTAAGTGTTCTTTAAATCAATATTAGTGTAATTACTCATACAGACACATCTGACATTATCACAGTGTAAACACGTCTCGTAACATACAGAAGATGAACAAAGTCCAAACCTCTAAATCATACATTTTCTTACACACTTGTGAAGAGACAGGAAGCTGTGTGCCTTTTATTTAACTCCATTGTATTGGCATCTAGGCGTTAGGCTCCGATAACTCCCAGCCAGGATAAGACTCCAACAAAAGGAGAACTGATGACCTTTTAAGTGAGGCCTTTGAGTTGACAACAGCTGGAAGTCAAAATAAGAAACCCACCTCACCTCCTGTAGTTTGCTGCTCCGAACAGAAAGCAGACAACATGGGGGCGCTGCCTAATATGTCCCAGTGTGGGCAAATTATACCGGTACAAATTCTGCATGTTTCACTGGGGCCAGCTTGGGTCCTCGATCCGACTTACTAATGGCTGGATCCCCTTCATTTCCTGCACTGGTTGGAGACCTTACTTGTTTTCTAAATCAAGAGGAAGCCGTTTTCATACTGGGTCTGTGTGTCTCTTTAAACACAAGCTGCACTTTAATGCATTTATTTGCAGATTTATATAGCACAATCATGGCCCAGAGCTATTAGTGAGCTTTACAAGGGAAACATTTCAAGCAGTGGTCCAAAACATACATATAAGTAAAGCAATGAAGAGTTAAATAAGCGAAGGGCGCTGGAACATTAAACAAGAGGAATAGGTTCAAACAACCCCCTTCGGCCATTAGGAGCAACCATAAGCAAAAACAGTGAGAGAATGATAAAACAGATAGAGATGGGGCCATGAGATCTTTAAATAACAGGGGGATCATAATCACATCCAAACTCTCTTTCGAGTAGAAGGGTTGTAGATTCCTTTTTAAAGGCAAGATAAGTGATCGAGCTGAGGACGGGAGCAATGGCGTTTCAAATATCCATCCACTTGTGTAGAAGTAAGGTGTTTGGGGGAGTTTAACAGGAGTTCCATCTTAGGAGAGTTAAGTTTGAGACGATGGATGAACAGCGATTTTTGAATTCTTGCCAGGGCTGGAGAGAACACTCGATTTTCAAATAGATCTGGGTATCATAAGTGTATAGGTGGTAAACAATACTGAACTACTGAGAATCTCACACAGTGGCTCTCGATATATGTTGAACAGGGTCAGTGAGGCAGACACTGTGGGAGAAAGATTAGTTATAACTACTTGGGACAGGTTTGTCACCTATGAGATGAACCAGTCAAGGGCAATGCCCTCGATACCTATTCATTCTTCTAGAGAGTTGATCCGGACGAGGTGATTAACTGAACCAAAGACAATCGAGAGAACAAGGAATAGAAGTACACTGGAACTACCGGAGTGGCGGATGTGGAGGGATTCATCAAGAATTTGCAAATGCATATTTGTCCGGGCATCTTTAACAAACAGCATCATATGGTAGTTGTGTTGTGCTATTTACATTTATTGGTGTACTGTTAAGGGGATGAACGCCACTTACAGCTCGAACCTACAAATCTCTACGATTTCTTCAATGGATCAAAGCCCTCTTGGTGCACAAAGCAAAATAGCCACACAAGTTCATAAATGGCTTCATAAAAGCACACTTTTCTGCTCTGCCTGCAGGAAGGAGCAATATTTTCATGCCAAGGTCGAAAGCTGCCATGTCACAGAAATGAAAAGAAAGGCTCACACATAAGTGTCTGCACGTTTCCCTTCAAATTTCCAGGGGCCCCCTCCAAACCTTGAGGAGGTGGGGGGGCAGGTTAGCATGTTCTCAACTGACCAGACTTGCCTGATCTTCAAGAGTGGCACAGGAAGTGAAATGCGCCTATAGGCTGGTGTGTTGAACAGGACAATACCAGCCAAAAGCTTATGGACACACCAGTCCATCCTCATACAATGAAGCATGCATACTTAACATATAACACAAGCAGCGTCCATGTATGTCTCAAACACGATAAAAACCAAATGAACCAAGTTATAGGAGACTGAGCAGACTTTTGACTGAGGTGAGTGGTAGGCAAATCCCCCATAGGTGTACCCTAGACGATACATAATGCTGCCGACACGGCCTGTCATCTTAAAGCTCAGTTAAAGAAGGCAGTAGCCACTGTCATCAAGAGGCGTACACATTGGGCGCCCTTCATCTGCATACAGAACGTATTACTGAAAACTGAAAGATAGCACAGCTGTTAAACCCACTAGGAAATAGGTGCACAAGACTGCCAAGAATGTATCAAAAGGCATGCTTGCACAGCTTCACAAAGCACTGCACAGGACACTCATCACAACAAAAAGAATAATGTAATCTGCCAAAGAATAGGAATCAAGCCAATTACCGATTTTACAATTGTGTGCTGTCAAAAACAATTGCATATCATATTTTCATTTAGTGACACATTCTAAAGCCACAAGATTCCGGAATTTAATATGGATTTTTCAGATCAATTTGTAACACGCTACAGACAAAGGTACACCTACGCTCACTCACAGGAGTTGGGTGTGTATAGAAGCAGAAAAGAGACACAGAGATTACTAGTGAAATTACATCCGTCTTTAATAAAAGCTATCAATCAGGGCAAAAGCCAAACAATAGAAGCATTGGCAAAGCCAAAAATTCACGTGTTTGGGAACGATTGGCTTTGACACTGGTTTTAGTTATGTTGTACACCATGGCTACTCACAAACATTTTCCTAGGAGTCAAAAAGTAAGATTTGTGGTGCGACCGTGCGCTGCATTGAAGCCAGCACGGTGGGTGACAGGTGGATGTAAGATGGGTGTAGGTGGAGTGAAGGGTGTACATGATATGGACTTGTCATAGTATTATTTAAGGGTTTCATTCCATGCTGCCCTCTAAATGATGCCCCTAGTCTGTAGAAAAGATGCAGATTTGACAATACTGTGCTATTCTGTATCCGAGTCGCTATCTCTCTGCCACAACCTGGGGTAAGCCTTCTCTGCTTACTATTGCTACCTTGAGCGAGCCAAGTTTGCAGAGGCAGCAACTTCGTTAGTGAACTTGAATAAAATAGAACCTTAGGCCTCACAATCGCCTTCTTCTTGGGTCTGTAATCTGTAAATATTAGGAAATTAGAAATGCTTAGAAACAGGCTCAGGTAACCTACACTTGCACTATAAGTGTTACTGATGAAAGGAGCCTATTGGGAGTTTTTTCTAATAGTCATTTGTAAAGTCTGAGCACATCCTTCCTATAACATAGGACTTGAAGTTTTCTCACCCTTCTGACAACAAAAGTTGACATATGTTATACCTTTGCCTTGTGTGTGGTTTCTAAATAGGGCCTATCAATTAAGTGAGGATAATACTAACCTTACAAAGACGAGACAACCTCTCTACGGAGGACAAACTTTCTTCTGGCCCTCTAGAAAACCGTTTGTCAATAGCATGTTAAAAAAAACCCATTGGCAATGCCAATAGGTGTGGTTCTAGCGATTTGTTGTATGGTAATGTGAAGCATGACAACTAAATAGCAAGGAAATTAATATGTCTTTGTGTGGAAGCGAAGAATTGTAGAATAGTATTGGTGTAGGTTAAAAGGTCAGGCAACATTTGCACTGTCAAGCCAGACCTAAAACTCCACGTAGGTTAATGACTGCTCTCCTCCCATTTGTGCTGCTGGTAGAGAAAGACACCATGAATTATCTGCTTATGTAAGACACTCTGAGCAAGCACTTTTCTTTTACTAGAAGCACACAACTTCTGCCCAATCAAAACTTGTACTCCTGGCACCCAACATGTGGCGTATCCATCTGCTTGAGAAACTACAATGCAGAGATACTTCCAGCAACTGATGGTCTTTTGCTTCCTTCAATCTCATTACGCAGTCATCTGGGAGATTCAGGTGTCCATACTGTAAGGACGTAGGAGCCAGGCAGTCAAGCTCAGCAAGCACAGGCTGCGATAAGAAGTCCTGCCTGACATCCTGGGCAGAAGGGCGAGTTCGAACAGGAGTATCCGGTGAAATGAAGTAACAAGTGATATTACTGCTGCCTTAACTTGTCTGGCAGTGAGCATGATCTTCATTTTCCACTGCATCATTTTGATGATGACTATCGGCAGCAAATATGTAGACGAATGTCCTCGGAAAGTCTATCAAAAATACTGCTCTTGCATCTGGGCTCTAGGAACCTGGACGCAAAGGCATGGCATTTCGTGTTTTCTTCTGCGGTGAACAAATCGACATTTAGAGAGGCAAGTAATGAAAGAAGTTTTCAAGAATTACACCATCTGGTACCCCTTTGTGATGTTCTAGGAGATGCCTGCTAAGCTTGTCTGCTCTCCTGTTTTGTAAACCTGGCAGGTATTGCTGTCAGAGGGATGATCCATGCAAGCACTTGATCTTGTTCGCCTTTGCATGTCCATATAATGTATGGTGTGTGTGTTCCGTTTGAATGAACACCGTATTGTAGCTATGGCCGGGAGAAAAGACTTAAGAGCAAGATGAACAGCTCTCAACTCGAATATGTTGATGTGGTACAGTTTCTATGTAGGCTATATGCCTTGAGTGGAAAGAGCTCCTATGTTACAATTTGTCACTCTGGTTGTATAGGTTCTAAGTTAGCTTGGGACACTGAGCACTTTTTTCAGCTGTATTACAATATAAATATACTATTTTCACTAACAATAATCAGCCCCTATATTGTGGTCTGTGTGAATGGTCTTCTTTTTCAGCATACGTCTACCAATAGTAATTGCCTTTGTGCAGAGTTAGTATTAAGTATCTTGTACATTGTCCACATGAACCGTTGACTCTCTCTTACATATTAATTGTCCTGGTTCCTTGTGAGTAGGGTTGCCCTTGTTCCTTGCATACGACATATCTGAACATAGGCATGTTGCAGATACTTGAATATCCACCGGGGCTTATTTACACCAAGTGGCCAAGACCCTTCTGTTGTACTGCTTATAACTTCATTTACGAGGGGTTGAGAGATAAACAGAGTAATAACTTATTATTTGTTGCCAGAAATCGTGTAACTTATTTTTAAATTGAAAGAATAAACGTCAGTAGAATTAGTGACAGTTTTTACCAAAGCTCTCCTGATTCCAGACAGTCAATGAAACCTATCTTCAGCCTCAATTTCCACATTGCTTCTAAACGAATTTGACTGAAACCCCGACTTATGACAGACTTTATGGCTTTTTCCTTCAAAGCTACTGAACTTCATCAGCGTGATGCTTTGAAGTAGCAGCGGCACCTTATTTATTTGACCCTAATTCTGACCAGCATGCAAACCCGGATGTCATCAGAAACTCCTGTTAGCACCTAAATCAGGGTAACTGGTGCGCTAACAGCACAAGCCACCAGTTTTTGCCTTTGCAATTTTGGTAAAATGTGGCGAAAAACATTTCTGCACTCTGTGCAAATTCCAGGTGTACACACCATATATAACAGGGGAAACAAACTTTATTAGTCGTTATCCCACATTCCAGGCAGCACAGCTAGGAAAGCAGTACAAATTACGAACCGGCTAAATCCCACACCGCATAATATTAATTTAACAGGCAACTATGAATCAGGCCTTCATGAGTTGCCTCCAAGTCTCTTTTCTTTTTTTATGGAGTTTCCTGCTCTTAGGTGTTCGTCTTGTCATCATCCAATGTCAAAAACCTTTTTTACACCATAATTAATATGCTGCGTTAGTTAGTAAATGGATTCTTCATTTTAAATAATGAGGTAAAAAGTGGCACGCAGAACAAAGATTTACATTAAATACAGGACGCTAGACTTAAAATGTATTTATACAGTTCAAAGCGCAAATGTAAAGTGAAAGATGCAATTTGTGAGACGCAAACAGGAAAAAATGCCAAAAAGTACATTAAAAACACAGTAGAATTTGCTAAAAGTGCCAAAGTTGAATTTCCTAAAAGGGCCAAATGCATTAGACGCAGTACGCCAATTGTGCCTGATGTACTGAGTTAGTTGAATAGATTCATATGTGCAATGTGGAGGAGCAGCAACCCATGAAAATAACAAGCGTGGAACATCTGATAGGAAGTAGGGTCTCTGGCAGGGTTGCACCAGTGAGTGTGCTGGTCGGTGCCGGTACTATTTCCCTGGTCTTTGCAGCCACGTATTATTTCTATGGCTCCTCAGTTTTCCTTTACTTGCTCTTCCCACAGTAAGGCGGCAGAGCAGGGGAAAACATCTGGAAGTGGGTGCATGCTGGCATAGGCGGGGGCGTAAGAATAATCTATGGAAGAGCTATGAAGTGGTTCATGGGGTGCCTGAGATGAGAAGATGTGTGACTTCATGCTGCACTGAGGCCATGAGGATACTGGCAGTTCCTGTGGTCCTCCTCTACGCCCCTTTCTATTCTGAAACCACCAAAAAGCAGTTACAGCCTCCAGCTATTATGCGGTTTAGTTTTTAACAGAGCCACAAGTAGAGTGTAGCTATGGATTAAGGCTCCTACTTGGGGGAAAAGGCTAGCCCGAGAAGCAAGACATACTGACAAACTGTCAGCTACTTCCCCTTGCATTGCATATTTTAGTGATCATAAAGGGACGAGGAAAGGCTCTTACATGAAGGCACCTTCCACAATATCTATCAGGTGTTGGTCACCTTTATTGCATTTTTACTGCAGTATTGTTTGTCCCTTTGAACCTTCAGCCCCCCGCAGATTACCTCTTGCATATTTAACCTGCTGATCAATGTAACCAGCTCTTGTAAACCCACCGTCACACAAATATATAGCTTCTTATCCATCTCTTTTACCAGTCCCCTACCCGTGCCTTCTTTGTCCAAAGCAGTGTACTAAAGCGGAAACGTAGAGTCCCTGGAGCCTCTGTCCATTCCTAGAAGGGCAACAAGATCTGCTTGATGAAGCATTTTGTGGCCTTATACCAGCACGTTCAGCTTTACTGGGGGTCAGGAGCAGGGATCATTAGATACCTGAGGCCAGACACTTGTCAGAACACACTAAAGCTTCCTGGCAGAAATGAGCAAGGCCTTTGTGAGGGGCTTCACAAACACCCGCAACCCCTTGCAATCCCCACTTCTCTCCAGGACCTCAAAATGAGCACTGCTGAAATGAATGGCAAAGAGATGGGCAGTGTTGCATACAATATGAAGCTTCTTGGGGTTCCAGGTGGCGTATTATTGTGGGGAAGTTGAGAACATCTAGCCTGTGTGCAGATGGAATGGAAGGAGGTAAATACATTCTGGAGTAACTTGGGAGTAGTGAAATGAAAAGGTTGCTAAAAAAAAAATCTGCAACAATGGAAAATAAAATAACAATGAGAAGTTTCAAGAATCGATACAGAGATGGGAAAAATATAAGGTTATAAGTGGAAAACAACTAAGCCAATACAAATAATATAATACCATGGCCTTGGGTCCTTTTAAGCATCTCAAACTGAATTAGACTCCATCGATTACATGTGTATAAACAAGAAGCAGTAACTGCATTACATAAGCTCCACAGGTACAATATGGACCTACAGTTTGAGGATGGTTACACAAGGGACAATTATTACGATGATGTCGTACACTGCCTCTTGATAAGGGGGTTGCCTTACCTAATATCAAGTAAGAATGGGAACCACATATAGCCCTGGCAAGTGGAAAGACAAATTGAGAAAGCCAACTGCAGATGGTATAAAATAAACTCGTGTAGCGTAAACCTCAAGCCGGAGACGAGTGTGGAAAAGCCACTGCATGCAACACATGTATACACAAGGACGGGAATAGCTCCATATGGCTTCTTGCTGGAGAAATAATAGACATTTTTTAAGGGAATCATTGACGAGGTGAAATCCATAAGTCCAAAAAGTATTCATGGACCTCCTCAGATGTCACTTGTGGTTTATATATCAGAGGTGATCTTTAGCAGGTACATGAAGCTCACATTTGCAATACCGTGGCAATAATACTCAGTTGATGTCTCCCACTGAGCCTAAATCAAGGCAATGGCTCTAAACAATCCCCCTCACAGCTGCCCTGAAGAGGTCCCCAGAATGTGTGTGCTACTGTCTCAACACTCAGATACAGCAAACAAATCATACTATGATATTACACAGATACAGTAGTTTTATTTACAGTACTAAGGAGATACAAGTAAAGAGAAGCTCCCGCAGTAAAAAGAATATTTATTCGCTTACAAGTACGTTTTGGTTTGTAGAGACTGAAGCACTTTATTACATGATTTGTTTCTTGTAAGTATTTTGTTATTTCGTACAGCTATTTGTACATGCCAAGGAAGCAAGAACACGTTTGAAAATTATTTACAGTCAGTCAGTCAGTCAGTCAGAAAACTTTATTTTGGCTATCAGCCATAAAAGTTCATACATCATAATTTTTAAAACAATGAAAGTGGTAAAACAACCAGCATTAAAAATATGACTTAAAAGATATAAATATACACCTAAACCAAGACAAGAAGTTTATCACTAAGGTTAAAAAGGTGGTGCAAAAAAAAATGCCTCAACATGATATTAAACGTCTTCTGGTCAACCACATTGAAAATAGGAATTTGGCGATCACTATGACAAATACAGGCAATGGGTCGTATTTCAGCAGCCTAAACAAATCTCTATGATTTCTAACCCCCAGGTTTTTGGCGAGCTGAATGATCCATTTTCTGCGAGGGTTTATATAAGCCGAGCAGAAAAATATAACATGTACCTCTGTCTCCTCGTCTACATCACAGCCAGGACAGGGCTGCCTACTAGAACCAGCCCACTTGTTCGTCCTAGAAAATAGAGGGAGTGATCCATGTCTAAATTGCATGTATAATTTCTTGGCAATTAACGGATGGATCAAATCCAATGCAGGCTCAAAGCTACAACCAATTTTTGCCTCGAGGAATACCGAAGTCAGATTAGTTCTGTTCTCTGACTGTAGAATCTGCATCAAATTGTATTCCTCTAGGGCTTTGGCCAGAGACTTTTTTGGTAAGGCAGGGCATAACTCCTCAGGTGTGTGCCAAAGATCTTCTCTCCCAATTGCCCTCAGGGATTTTTTAACGTAGGCAAGCCAAGGAATGGCGCCTGCCTTTGGGAGCATCAAGATTGATTTCAGTTCCTCCCGAAAGTTAACAAGCTCAGGAGTGCTCCATAGTCAGCGCCAGTACATGACCGGACGTGACGCTACCAGGTCAGCTATTGGGTGTATACCCAGATCCATCCTGAGAGGGTGGATAGGGGTACTCATAGGTAGTGCCAGAAGTTGTCTCATAAAACGGTTTTCTGACTTAGTTAAAATCTGAGCTGGGTGGTGGCCCCAGAGTTCAGCACCATAGACCACCACACCTCTCGCCTGGGCCTTATATACCTCTACGAGTGGGCTAATTAACTTTAGTGGGCTATCTTTATATATCTTTAGGATGCCCCCTGTTATCTGCGTAAATTTTAAGTTGGCTTTGGATATCTGGGGACCCCAATCCATTTTGTTATTAAGTGTTAAGCTCAGGTAGTCGAAGATGCTCACCCGTTCTAGTTGTAGGCCATCCAGTATTGGAATAGGGCAGTTTGTAGTGTCCGCATGAAGAACCATATATTTGGTCTTGCTCACATTAATGACCATGTAGGAGAGTAGGGTCTGCTTTCTATGTTCACCCCCACTTTTTGCTTTTGCTCCACTGGTTTTCGACTTAGATGTGGCTGTGGGCCTGCTAATCAGACCCACAGCCCAGCTGTTCTCTCTCTAAACTGATACTATGTACTTTAGGTGCATAACCCAATTGGATAGGATCACCTTATTGGCCCCTGTACAGTGTACCTTAGGCACCCAGGGCATAGGTGTACCCTAGGCCTACCAGGGGCTGCAGCATGTATTATGCCACCCCTGGCCTGACCTTCCATTATGACACAACTGGCTGATCACTCAGCTGGGGCAAGGTCGTGTAATCACCCTTTGCTTAGGTGTAGTATTCCTATACCTACCTTATATATAGACACATGTGTACCTATCAGCCACACCTATGGCAGGCCTTAACAATCCTGGAGGCAGAGTGCTTGGTAACATGTGAGATGGTGCTCTAGCATGAGCTGAGCCTGTCTGCAGCTTTCGGAACCATGTCCTTATAGCTGTTCTATGATATAGCCTACCATATACTCTTAAAATACCTTATAATCTTAAACGGTTATGGTAACTATGGTTTGGCTTTATCGAAACATGTCGTGTAAGGTGTCTAACACTTTGGAATAATACCCCCATACCAATTCTGGCAATGAGGATATTATTCCTCCCTTCTAGAGGGAGAAGACATGTTGAAACCTACTTACCCGGTTAAAGTTAACCAGAGCCCCAGCATCACAAAATGGATGCTGCGGCCACAGACACAAGTCTGGCCTCCTGCTGCTGGGAGTCCTTCCAGCGAGGGAGGCTTGGACAATAGGTTTCCTGCCTCGGGAGGTGCGAGCACCACCCTAGACAGGATTTAGTGTATTGGGGCAGGGAGGGTTGAATGAAACGAGACACTGCCTGGGGCACACAAGGTGTCCCATGCATAGTCCAGTTCAAACCGGTGCTGGGGCACTCCAGCCCTAGCTCTGGCGCGAAACTGGACAAAGGAAAGGGGGTGTAGCCACTCCCCTTCCTGATCCCACCCATAGGAGGGACCTTGCAGGTAGCCCAGCCCACTAGCCCAGTATATTAGTAGCTAGTTGGGCCCTGCTAAATTAGATTAACCTGAATCTGCAACTTGAATAGAAACTCTGGACCTTCGACATACGACCTCAGGAAGAAGACTGAAGAAATCTCCCTTGTGGCCAAGGAGTGACCACCCTGGGCAACCAGGCACCATCCAGCGACCGCTGCTTGCTTTGCGACTGAATCCTACGAGGGACGACTGCAGAGACTGACCAGCGCCGAAACTTCCAGACACCTCTGAACCAGATCCACATCTCCAGCGAAGCTGAGACCCGTGGAGGCGACGAGGGACCGGCGACTTGGGAAAAGTGGCTAGTAACTGACTAGCGCGACTTCTGAGGCTTCCTCGAGCCTTTGCTTGGGGAATTGAGAAGCCCCACTCCCGAGCACCATCTGCAAAGAAGATCAGCTCCCCACACTTCACGTGTTCTGCGTGGGGCCCTTCTGCACCTGTGTTGCTCGACGTGTTGTCCGGTTGCTGGCCCGTTGGCTGGTAGCCTCCGTGACGACGAACCTTTACTTTCATCTTGCTGGTCCGGCTCCTCCAGACTGGCACCCGCTCCTCTGTGAAAGAGAAGCACCCCAGACCTTCCTGGTCTGCACCAGAAGCAAGTCCTCCATCCTGCGTGGGTTCCGCTTGCCAAGGCTTGTTGGGTCCTGACTCGACTTAGACGCCGCCGACAGCAAGAGCCTTCGTGGGACAGCTCACTTCCTGGTCCTGGTCGTCCTTGACGTCTCCTGGTACCCGTGGCTGTTGCGACAAGCTTCACTTCTTCACCTGCATCTTCACGACATCGCCTGGTTCCTTCCTGGTTCCACGTGGTCACTGGCTAGTGACCCAGACTCTGTCCCTTCTGCTTGCAGGTATCCTCTCTTCGTGATCCCAGCCTTGGGATCCACCGGACACTCTTCACTGACTGCCTGTCAGCAACTTTCCTTCAGGCATCCATAGAAGTCCACGACGAAACCCGACGCAAGTTCACACCTATGCACCCGCAGCCCGTGGGCTAGGTAACTTGGGTACTTCGGTGCTCACAAGGGTATTGATTATCCTAGGGTCTAGTTTCCGAGTCTCGACTTTCTAACTATACCAGAAGTGTCCTAAAACTGCTTATTTCTAACTGCTAGTGATTCTATCGACTTTTACGCATTACGCATGAGTGTTTCCACTCTGCACCTGAATCCCGTGGGCCTCCCACTTCCTAACTGTTGGTAGTATAGTGTAGCCCCAACGATTCCCTAGGCCTAGGCCTATCCTGTGTTCGTGACAGTGGTCCTTATACCACTTACTTAGTATATGGTTTGCGTGGCCCCTAGGGCCTAACTGTATTACTTACCTGTGTGACTTAATGTATGCTTAAATAAGACTGTGTTGTACTTACCTCGAATCTCATAAAGAGTGCTGAGGGTTTCACTAGAATAAATACATTCTATTTTTATATATATCTGTTGTGGTGTCCTTTCATTTAGTATTCAAGGGATTACATATCGTATAACAGCTGGCTTCACATGCCATTCAGAGTTTAGCCTAAGACTGCTCTTGTCCATGCTACCACTAGGATAGCTGGTCTATAAGGTCGACTTTACAACCAATCACCATAAGGGTTGTTTGGACTGATACAAGGTGTACACTAGAATTAGTGACATCATATATCAGGCCAACTTCTCACAGACCAGGTTCCTTTTTCTGCAGAAGGAGGCAAATCCGTCCAAGACTCTTTCCAGCCCCATAGGGGTCCTGGACAAAAGCAGGGTATCGTCTGCGAACATTAATGCAGGTACTTTCCTGCCCGCCAACCTGGGTGCATCTACATCTCTTAGATCCAGGAGTTCATCGACCAACCCATTTAAGAAAAGAGAGAAAAGGGTTGGCGCAAGTATGCAGCCCTGCCTGACTCCCTTCTCAACTCGAAAGGGGGAAGTTAATTCCCCATTTAGCCCGAACCTTACCCTAGCAAAAGTGTCTTTGTGTAAGTACTCTAGTAAGTGGCATAGATAAGGTGGCACTCCCATCCCTTTTAGCAACTCCCACAGCTGTCGACGGTCTACCATATCGAAGGCAGACTTTAAATCTACGAAAGAGAGATAAAGGCTGCCTCCTTCTAAAATAATAGATTTCCAGTGAATCATCTGTAATCTAAACAATTGGTCTATTGTCGACATTTTAGCTCTAAAGCCCACCTGCAGTGGTGTCAAAATGTTAGAGTCATCCATCCATTCTTGGAGTCTCCCTAGTAAAATACGCGCAAAAATCTTCTGTGCCACATCAATTAAACTGATCGGCCTATAGTTTGCCGGGTCGAGGGGGGAGCCCTTTTTGTGGATGGGTATAATCTTAGCGCCAGCCCATGTCGGTGGTGGCGGCATACCCGCCAAAATTGCGTTAAAAAGAGCCTGCAGATAGGGGACCCAGATGTCCGGCTCGCTCTTATATAGGTCACCTGGGATCCTATCTAGGCCTGGGGCTTTGTTTGGCAGAACTTTACTCAAAGCCATTTTAACTTCTGCGAGCGTGCACATTTGAACCACACCCAGATTAAGGGGTAGGGTTCCATTAGACAAAGGAGCAGGGACGTCTGGTTCTGTCGTTTTAAAGGCATAGAGGTCTTCAAAATTTCAATGCCAAATTTCCTCCCCTAGGTTAGGTTGTACTGCGTACTGGGAGCCAGATGATCCTGTTTTAACCAAATTCCAGAATGACCTAGAATCCCTTTTCTTTAACGCAATGGAAATCTCCTCCCATCTGTTAAGCTCCCATTCTTTTTTTGCTTCTTCGATAACTTTCTAAAAATATTCCCTCGCTTCCTTAATCAATGTCTTATTTCCCTTTTTTAAATTTGTTAAAAGGACTAACTTCGCTTCCCTGCAGGGTTTATTATACCATGCATTTTTCCCCCTCGAAGCTTGCGGTTTCCTCCTGGTTTCCCGGTAGAAATAACCCGCCAAGATGCCACAGAGTTCTACATGTGTGGAACCTATCATAGCCTGGTCTGGAGAACCCTCACCCAGGGCAGCCTCACCCAACGTCCTCTCCCAGAGGGGATACATTTCTCTATACATGTGTTTTAACTCCATTTGGGATTGGGCAATCTTCTCCCATCTAACTCTTCGAGCGCCAGAGGTTTTGACCGTATCTGTTATAGGGACCAGGTCTCTACCCCGATGTAAGCTGTTCCTAAAGCCCCCCATGGTAACAACAGTGGGATTATGATCACTTTCACAACATTGCTTTACTTGGAAATCCAAGATCCTAGACCACAGGCCCAAGTTAAGCAATATGTAGTCAATAATGGAGGCTTGTCCATTCCTTTCAAAAGTAAATTTACCTGGGTTATCTGCCGGAAACCTTCCGTTGCATGCCCTTAGTGAAAAAGTGAGGGTTAGCGAAGTAAGTTGGAGAACCAAAGGAGTCCATCCCCTCGTGGTGTATGAATTACATAAGGGGATAGCCCATACTTGGTCCTCTTCCTGTGAGACTGGGTTACACAACCCATTCAAAGGTTCATAATGGCAATTGAAATCGCCGCCAATGATCAGTTGTTCTTGGGTGGTAAATGAGCACAGGAATTCTTCTAAACTAGTGAGAGTACTGGAAACCTGGCCATGATTCACTGGGCGAGAATAGATGTTAATCAGTCTCAGCTCATTGTTATCACGGAAAGCCATGTTCAGGCACATGATATCAGCCGATTCGGTGTTGATTTTCCTAATTGCACATCCCAGATGCGTTCTCACCCATATGGTCAACCCACCAGATGGCCTCCCCCTTGTGGCCCTCACTGCTGGCTCCCAGTAGGTGACATACCCTAGGCGATGGTAGGCCTTCAGTGCCCATGTTTCCTGGAATAGGCAAATGTCATGCTCATCAATGAACTCCCCCCAATCCGCGGAGTCCATCAGTGAGGGTAGACCCGCCACATTCCAGGATAAAATTTCTAGACCCTCAGCTTGATTTGGGCTGTGAATGTCACGATGAATAGGTTGGGGGGGGGTATTTCTTCCATGGAATTTTCTTGTGTTTTCCCTAGTGTTATCAACTAACCCTGGTGGTATAAAAAGCCTAGGGGACATCAAGTAGTTGGAAGGGGTATCGAAATGGGTCTCTTTTATCGTAGGGCGGTATGTCTCCAGTGTATTCACCCCTATTTGTTGGTGTATCCCTTTGGTAGAACTATCATATTGCTCAGGGATCAAAGCGGGGGCAGGGGATCTATAATCACCCCCCTCTATTCTTAGGACATTCCTTTCCTTCCGTGTTATCACATCGTCGTTCTGTGGAATGTCCTGGCCCTGGGCAGGGGCCTCCCCCTGCATGACAGGGGCCTCCCCCTGCATGACATTACAAGGTCTAGCATCAACAGCTGAGTACAGTCAATCGACACATTCAAGCGAACTATACCTATTGTAACATGGTATAGTAAAACGTAGGTCGTGGTGGTGAGCCTCTGAGGTTCCATAAGATCCCATACCCTTCCCCCTTAAGGCCCATGAAGTTTCTCTGGGCCCATCCTATGGTTAAATACTTCCAGCGGATAGAAATATGGGAGAAAGGAAGTTTGGATTCCGTCAACTGTTCTGGTCCACCTCCCGTCCCCCAGATACTTAACCACCATTTTGTCCCTAAAGTTAACAACAATACAGTCTCCCCTTATGCTTTTCGCACCCTGGCCTACCCACGTCACTCTACGTACCATCATAATCTCTCCATCTAATTGGGGTGGAAGAGGTCTATTTAGATTCAACCAGTGGATTACCTTGTGCTTCAGGGACAAGTATGGTTCAACTCTATCAGGAGGGAGTTCTGGGACGCCTGTTAGGACCACAACATAGGGGCTACACTCTGGGGGCAAATCAATTCTCGGTGTATCCTTTTGTCTTATGGGCGCGTTTTTTCTAGGATGGGTGGGGGGTGGTAAATTGGGATATTGTGAAGACCGCCCTGATCGACTCATATCTCCAGAATCCTGCGCGGCTCGAGGGATATGTGGGAGAGCAGTGTTACCATCTTGATTGGGTACTATGTCCCTTTCGGTTAAGGGTGGATTACTAAGGGGATTTAAATCTTGGCCCGACTCACTAGGTTTAACAACACATGGAGAAACAATTTGTTGGCAAAGAGCCCTCTGACTCAACTGGGCCGTTGCTGCGCAGTTCAAATTAATAGCATTTGCAATCGACGTTATTTTTTCTTCGAGTGTGGACAAACGCTTAATCAAAGGGGATAGACTCCCAGCAATTACAGTTTCCATTTTAGCCCAAAAAGCATCATTAATTGAGCACCGTGAATCCTCTTCCCCTATTGATAAAAGTGGAGTCGGGACCACGGGATCCAACACAGGGCCTCTAGGCAGACCATTTTCCTGGGTTAAGGAGTTGGGACCAAAATTTATACTAGGCGTGCTTTTTTGTTTTTTCCTAGTAGAGTTCCTCGTAGGGCCCCCTTCTCGCTTCTTCCCCTTTGTAGCCAGTGAGTTTGCTCCTGGGCCCTTACTTCTTACAGTCGGATCTGTCATAGACCTTGTTGTTGCAAAGTTAGAAAAAATTGGGGCAGATGGAATAGGCTCGGGGTCTAATACATTAGACTCTATAGACTTTGTACATGTGGGTTTAGATGACATAGAACCAACTGTAGAGAATAAATCTGATAACAGTGACTCATCTAATAGTCCTTCAGGATGCGAGTTCATAGACTTTTCAGGGGAAGGTACGGACATGATATCTCCCAATGAAGAACGTTTACCTGAGAGAGGGTCTAAAGATAAGCGACGTTCTGTAGCAGCTATCTCATAGGCGAGAACATTACTAGCGCGGGTGATGAAATTACCCAAAGTCCCTGCCACATTACAGCCCTTAGAGGCCAACCTCGTGGATCCAGTGGCCATAATACGTTTGCAGAGGGTGAGTTGCACAAGCTGCGTGTATCACATCCAAATCACAACCAAGGAGAAGGCTCATATGCTACTGACAATGTTCTCAGGCCATAGGGCGACTAGTCATCCGGAGGGAACATGAAAGAGAGTATGCCCAGCCCAGCCTGACACAGCCTCTAACGGGCTCAAACGGGCCGACCCTTGGCCCGGGCTTTGCCCGGCGTGTGCCCGCGGGACTGGGACAGTGGGGTGATTTTATGTCCTTCCGCTGATGACTCAGGTGCGGCGTGTGTTCAATCCCGCTTGGCCCCCTGGACAATGTAGTCCTCACAGGTAAGAGAGGCAACAATCAGGGTCTCTGGACGGCGAAGCGGCTCCCGCGCAGCGGGAGCAGTATTTCAATCCCTTCTCACAGGTGCGGCGAGTGTTCAATCCCGCTTGGCCCCCTGGACAATGGAGTCCTCACAGGTAAGAGAGGCAACAATCAGGGTCTCTGGACGGCGAGCAGTATTTCAATCCCTTCTCACAGGTGCGGCGAGTGTTCAATCCCGCTTGGCCCCCTGGACAATGGAGTCCTCACAGGTAAGAGAGGCAACAATCAGGGTCTCTGGATGGCGAGCAGTATTTCAATCCCTTCTCACAGGTGCAGCGAGTGTTCAATCCCGCTTGGCCCCCTGGACAATGTAGTCCTCACAGGTAAGAGAGGCAACAATCAGGGTCTATATGTAAGTTTATTATACATAACATTTTACTAACATCAATATGTGTTGGCTAACGCCAGACCTCAATAAAATGACCTTCTTTCCTTTGGAACCCACTTACGGTTCTGCACTGCTGGGATAATTTTCATCGTGTTTGGTCACAGCTTGCTCAACTTCCATAAGGTAGTTGCACTCATGGCTTCCCCAAAGGCAAAGACTGTCCCTTCCATTGGAGGCACGTAAATAACCCATGAAAACAGAATATTCATCTTGAAACAACTGCATATTAATGTGATCTGTAGTTGCTAACGAGAAGTGTATGCATGCCAAATCTTTTGTGTGACACAAGCGAATCACTCCTCTCTCACACAACTTGCTAAATTCATACTCCGTCTGACTTCTCACCCTTGGCCAATGATCCTCTGTGCACCCACTTCCCATCAACACTCTACAGCCCTGTCTGCCTCTCTTCCTTGGTCTCGTGCCTTAAGCTCAGAGGAAATGGTTAGGTAAAAAGCATTGTCAGAGCCAATTGGTCTCGCCTACAAAAGCTATAGGCTTTGGAAATGTTTTGCAGCCATGACTACTGTACAGCAGCGCTGATGCTTTGCGGTGTGGCTAAAACGAACTTTAAAAAGTGACATGGCACAGCCAGGGCTAATGCACTTTCAAAGCATATTAGAGCTGGGCACATCATAGCCCTTTTAAAAATTATGTTTAGCTATGCTGTACAGCAGCCACGCACGCGGCTGGCTATGCAGCATGGCTACAAATCACTGCCAAAGCTGGCAATGGCCACGCTGTACAGCATAAGTGAAAGGCATCCCTTTTTCCTTCTTCCTCCCCTTTCTTCTTCTTTTTTCTCTTTTTCCTTCTTCTTTCTTTTTTCTTTTCTTTTTCTCTCTTTCTTTCTTTCTTTTCCCTTCTTTAATGCTCCTCTGTGCTTTGCAAATGTCTACCGATTTATTATTATTCGAAAATGATGTAATTATTTAGTTTTTTCTTTTTGTGGCAATTAAAAAAAAAATAAAATGAATGAAAGGCATTGACAGTTAATAGGTCTCACAGCTGCGATCTATTGGCTTTGCCAATGCTTGGTTTTTTTGTAGGGGTTTAGGGAAGAGGGTTCATTGTGGTATTAGAAGGCATTTGTAAACAACGTACATTTTTAATTTGCTCTACCTGTTGTAATTTGTTTTGATTTTTTTTTTGTCATTTTTTTTTGTGGAAGTCTGCCTTTGTGAGTTGATTGGATGGAAAGATGGCTGAAAATGAGCAGATTTATATTAGTCCGAATCGAAAATAGAGATGGCAATATGAATCAAAAGAAATGAGAAGATGTTAATTATTATTATTGCATTGTGATCAGAGGCCTATCAGTCAATAGTGAAGCATGTGCAATGCTCCGAGACCTAGCTATGTTTCAAAGGTTAAGGATGACCTTTAACCTCGTCCACGTAGAGATTTTAAGTGTAAGTTTCTGTTTTAAGCATTGTGTGGTTAGTTGAAAGATTTAATTGGGAGATGTGGCTTAATGGACAACCCAGTCTACCTTGGATCGGGGAACCCTGTTTCGGCTCCCGGCACCAGCACAAAACCCTGTGATTCTGAGCAAATCATTTAATCTCCTTATGTGTGAAAATAAAAAAAATATGACATTTGGCAAAAAATCCTATCTTGTAAAGAAAGCAATTTTGCCAATGTCCATATCTTAGTGAACATATATTTGGAAGCAGATAACATCCGTTGTCAGAATAAGCATCTATTTCAAAGAAGAAAAGAGCTTCTTTGCAGAGTATGTGGCAGGTTAAAACAGCTACAAATGGCAAGACGTTCAACAAGGACAAGAGGAAGAAGAAAAAGTAAAAATAGCACCTCAATCACAGTACAATCAGCAGAAAAAAAGCAAACAAGCTAAAGTAATCAGTACTTGGTCCATGCTCCAGCCAAAAGAAGAGGAAATTATGCTGGCATGCGCTGGCCAATTGGAAGGCAGTGTGACAATGAATCCAACAAATGGTAGGCAATGGGCAGGCTACAAGCTCCTTGCTGTATACGATATACCTTGTAAGCAAGAGCGCATTCACAGTCATCGACAAGACCTAAACAGGAACCATCCTGACCACTACCATATTATAGGGAGAGGGACCACAGGAGATGCTCTACAGCTAACTTTTAATGACGCCAGGATGGCTCAACTGATACCACGAGCAGCTTAGTTCGAAACTAATCACTGCAGAGGGCAGAAATTATACAAAAAAGTATTAGGAATTCAAGGAAAAACATAGATTCCGGGGAAAAGTAACATCAATGACAACATGATGAATGATGTACAATGTATGAAATATGAAAATTGTAATAAAAATAAGTTTAAAAAAAAAAAATCAATGACAACATGAAGGTATGCATACTACTTTTTAAAAAGAAAGATACCTGACTCGAGTTTTCTTTTAAGGGAACTGATGCGGAGTTAGGAGCTTGAGTGCTAAATTAACCAAGATGTCTATTGCCATGCTGATGGACCAAACCAGTGAGAAAAGAATCTAAAATATTTTCTGTGCGGAGAAAGATCAATGATCCTGCTCTTTCCTCATTTTGTAAGTAAGGACGAGTGAATTCAAAATCCGAAAAGACATGAACCTTTTCCTCTTTTCGTGTTTCTTCGCTGAAGGAAAAGAATTTCCTCAGTTACAACCATGCTCTCCCTCATGTATGAAGCACCTTTAACCACATCAACTGTCATTTATTTACAGCAGTGACGGACCTATGTTATGTATGATTTTTTGTTAAATACCACAAGGAATTCCAGGTTTATCAAATAAAGTTGGACATTTGCCTTTTCCTGGATCAACAGTAACCTATATTGACTCTGCTGTCCAGTTACCAACATCAGCTCGTGTTTTAGAGGTTTTTGTTTTATGTCGACAGATTTAGAAAACAATGGTAACAGTGGTGTCATTTCTGGACCAACAGCACCTAGAGCAGTCCTCAGTAGAATGTTTACAAACATGCCTCTGTGCTGCAGAATGTGCAGTACACCCTCCATTTCCATAACTATCTCCAATTCCTTCATTAAGTGAGAATTCTCTGTGCTGGAGCAGGAACTCAAACCCCAAAGTGACCAATGTCTATGAAGCAGAAAGGAATAGGCATATGAAGAGTTCGTCATTTTTGACCATGGGTATGCATCCATTGTAGCTGCTAAGAAGCATGGATCCTTGTACGACTGATGAGTTGAGATAATGTTAAACAGCCATGACCTCAATAGTCATACGTAGGATATTTAGCTGAGGGGGTAGAACACTGTATTAAAGAAATTACTTTGGTGAAACCAGAATATAAATCCTATTAAAAAAACTGTAGGGATGGAGAGTGTTGTGAGAGAGTATGAAATAAGAAAAAACAAGCAATGGCAAAACCAATATGTCTGGCTTAAATTTTGAGTTATAAGCCACACCTGTTGGCTTATCCAATTTTTGTTAGCAATCGCCTTGTAGCAAGATAGGAAGGAACTGGCGGTTGCTTGTAGCCCAACTTGAGATCAGGCGGCCTAACTCTATGGTGAATGCCCGAAGACCCGCAAGATGAACAAGTTACCTTCTTTAACGCTCTTTCTGGTAGAGGCTATTTATACGCATAGCAGCAGATTTCTCCCCTTTTGAATGTTTCCCAGGTGTCAGACTGGATCCTAAATCCTTTCAGCAGTATCTCTGCGCACCGACAGGTGCGACATTGCAGCTCTGTACTGATGGCGTTCAGCTTAAAAAATAACATTCGGAGCCAATTCAGCTGTCACTCGTACACACTGATGTCAGCTGCTTTCGAGTGTCTGCAACCCCCAGACGCTGAGCCCAAAAAGCAAAATGGTGTGACCGGTGTGTAGATTCCTGGACTAAGGATCTTATTAATGGACAGTCTATCACAGAATAGGAAAGATGGAAGGGTTGGTGAGGAATCTGTGGCTAGATAGTCTCTCTACCAGAAAGAGAGTTACTAAAGGTAAATTGTTCTTCTGATACAAACTTCTAGCCACAATTTCCTCACCTTATGAATAGACACTTAAGCAGTACCTACTTGGAGGTGGGTCACTGGACGGACACAAACCATAAAGGCTTTAGGACCGAGCTGGCAAAATGCCACACACTGCAAACTTGACTGTCCGGACTATGGTGCTTCATGAACGTATGATGGAACGCACATATAGTTGCCTGGCAAATGTCCAGGACAGAAACTCTGTGTGCCAATGCAGTGGTAGCAGGTTTAGCCCCGGAATAACGAGCCCACAGTTCTTCCAGAGGATGTTTTTTTAGTCAAAGCCTAGCAGATCTTAATGCAGCGTACGATCCAGCAGGAGCTGGTTCTCTTCTGAATCGCCTAGCCTTTTTTTTGCACCCAAGAACCCCACAAACAGCTGATCGTCCTCCCAGTGTTCTTTGGTATGATCTATGTAAAAGCTCAGCACTCCTTTGGGGTCTAAGCGGAGTATCTCCTTCTCCTTAGAGGGGTGAGGCAGAGCATAGAACGCCAACAAAGTGATGTTTTGACCGACATGGAAAGGCCGCACAGCTTTAGGCAAGAAGGAAGCCAGTGTTCGCAAAACCAGCTTGTCTGGGAAAAAGGTTGTGTACACCGGGTTGATACAAGAAGCTTACAGCTCAGTCACACACAGCCCCGATGTTATGGCAATGAGGAACATTTTCATAATGGTGAGGAGCCACAAGGAACAGCTGTGAAGTTGCTCAAATGGAGTGCACACAGAAATGTGAGGACCGATTAAGGTCCCACTGTGTCATGACAATGGGAGAGGGAGGACACAAATGTTGTAAACCTTTCCAATAAACTCATAACAACTGGAGACTTATACGAGGGCTGATCCCGCAGTCACAAAAAAAGTCAAAAGAGCCAAAGGGTACCATTAAACCGCCCCTAGAGCAAAGCCTTGCAAGGCTAGGGACAAAACAAAAAATAAAATGTCAGATAACTTTCCCTAAAAAGGGGTCTATTAGCCAAGCACCGCACAAAGCCACAAATCTGGTCTAATGATCGGTGTATACAGTTGTCATCGAAGGATATCTGGCTGCAAAGATGACATTCACCACCTCCAGAGGAAGGTCAAATGTGTTTAGCTGTTGCTGCTTAATCTCCACGTATGAGGGTGGTGATTGTGAAGGCCCCGGTGCACAACCCTGCCCTGCTGCAGCGACAGATCTTCCCAGAGGGCAGATGACAGTTGATCAAGCCCAGAAGTTCTTGACACCATTCCCGCCATGCCCAACTAGGAAGACTTGAGGCTGGTCGGTCCTGATCTTCCTAGGAACTCAGGGCAGGAGTGGTTTTGGTGGAAAGACATACAGGAGTCCCAAGTTCCACTTGAGGCAGTACGAGTCTCCAAGGCAGAGACGCCTTGGAAACTCCAACGCATAGAAGTGCTGGCATTGCGCATTCTCGGCGGTGGCACAGAAATCAAGAAAAGGTTATCCCCATTCGCGGAACAGACCTTGCACCTGTACCAGCCTCCCTATGATGGATGGAAGAAAGGCCTTCAAGACTAAGAGGATGGCCTTCACCTCCAGATGGTGGATATGGAACTGGGATTCCACTGGAGACCAGAGGCCATTGATCTCCACCTCTCCCAAATGGCCACCCCAACCTAGAAGTGATGCATTCATCACCACTGTCAGTTCTGGGTGGGGAAGGGAGAGTGGTCTGCCACTGACTCAATCATGATTCTGCAACCACCACTGCAGATCTTTTGCAGTCTCTTTTGAAATCAGAACATGGTCGGAGAGGTCCCCTTGATGTTGGGTCCATTGAGACTTCAGATCCCACTGCAGAGCCCTCAAATGCCACCTGGCATGACCGACAAGCAGGATGCAGGAGGCCATCAGTTCCAGCAGCCTCAGAGTCAACTTTAGTGAAATCCAGGACCAAAGCTTAAATATCGGGATTATAGACAGAGTGTTCTGGACTCTTTTTCCTGGGGGGAAGGCACTAAATCAAACACTGTCCAGGGAGCGCCTGAGGAGGAGCCAGGTGTGACATTGGCATGTTGATAGTGAACCCCCAAGATGACAGAAGGTTTGCTATCGTCTGAAGGTGGTTGACAAGTGCCTAGGACGAGTCCACCTTCAACAGCCAGTCATCGAGGTAGGGGGAAGACTGGAGCCCCATGAAAACGTGAGGGGCAGTGGTGCGACCAAAGGAGAGAACAGCAAACCGAAAATGCTCCTGTCCCGCCACAAACTGCAGGTAGTGCCGATGGGCCTGCAGGACGGCAATATGGAAATAGGCATCCTGCAGGTCCAACGTCACCATCCAGTCACCAGGGTCGAGGGCAGGCAAGACCTGGGCTAGTGAAAGCATTTTGAATTTTTCCTTCTAGAGGAAGGCATTGATAAGAGTGCAGGTCTAAAATAGGACAATGGCCTCCGTCCTTCTTGGGCACCAGAAAGTAGCTGAAATTATACCCATGTCCTACTTCTGGCTGTGGGCAACCTGTCAATAGTCCCTTTGGCCAAAAAGGCTTCCATTTCTTTTCGCAAAATGGATACATGGTCCTCCGTCAGTCGTTGGGGGAAGGTAGAAGGTGCCGTAGTATAAAACAGAACAATTTGCACGACTCCTCTGTCTGATGTTGTGGCCTGCCAACCCAGCAACAATCATCGGGGGGTATTAAGGCCACTAGCCTACTGCAGGTCATCATACAAATTTTCCTTGTGATATGGTTGTCCAGTCTCATCGCCTGCATTGTACTCCATGCTGAACAGGGAATGCAGGGTGTGTGTTCATCTTTGTGGAGGCAGTTCTAGTGGAGGAAATAGGGCATCTACAGTGGCCAAGCACGGCTTCAGACCGGCACCAACACAGCATCAGGGAGGACAATTGGAGCCTAGTCTTCCGGCGTCAATGGACTCAGAATGGGCGTCAAAGTATGAGGAACCGGTGTTGTCAGTAGCGCAGGTGGCAGAGTCGGCAATGGAGCCAGAGGCTGCCACGGTGTGGGGTCTGAGGGTGCAGCAGGAACGAAGGGTGAACCCATCAGCAGTAATCGGTGCGCCT
Organism: Triturus cristatus; assembly: GCF_964204655.1. Classification (NCBI taxonomy): domain Eukaryota; kingdom Metazoa; phylum Chordata; class Amphibia; order Caudata; family Salamandridae; genus Triturus; species Triturus cristatus. The sequence goes on from NC_140593.1 coordinate 1,217,943,318, forward strand.
GTGTGCCCCATGGAGCTGACCGGTTCTGCACCTCGGAGAGAGTTGGCAAGGATTCAAAGAGTCGGAGCATGGCCTTGCAGAACTCTTTGATCTGTTTAGTGTTAGTGGAAAACCCCAGAAGTCGGGTTGAGTCAGAACAAGTTGTGGGATTGGCTCAGAAGTTGAACGACTTTGGGAGCGATAGAGACATATGGTGCCGCCCTCACGCCTTCTCAGGGGAGTGTTAATGGCAAGAAGGGGCCAACTCGGGCTTTGTTTTCTTGTGTTCTTTTATCGACTTACCCAAGGACTTTGATAGAGATAAAGACTGACCTCTGGAACGGCTCTTGTGAGTCCTGGATCTCGAATGGGACCAGGACCGAACTTTTGACTTGGATTGGTCTCATCACAGAGTCTTCCAGAGCTTAGGGATGAAGAGTTTTGCCCTGTTGTCTTTTATGGTTTTCCGCTTCATCGACACGCAGTCACTGCATGCCTCAATTAGGATCTGTCACAGACATTGTGTTTGCAACATTGCTTACAGGGTTTGCAACATTGGTTTTGGGAGGTGACATATCCCTTGCACACTGAAAAAGATTTTTTTCGATCAGATAAGGTCTGAAAGAGAAAAGGAAGCTCTGGATACGTGTATGGTGGCGCGGAAAGAAAGGAACTGACGTCAGTGTACAGATGTGGTGCCTATTTAGGCTCCGCACATCACTTCCGGAGTGGAGCAGCATCAGTACAGAGCAGTATGGCGCCATCTACCAGCATGCATAGGTAGTGCTAAAAATAATTTGGCTCTAGTCTGAAGAAGCCTAGGGAATATTGAAATGGTGAGTAATCTGCGGCTACAAGTCTCTATCAGAATGCAGTTTGTGTTGTTCATCTCACAAGAATTGGGTCATCTTGACATCTGACTGTCCCAATATAAAATGTCAGAGGAGTGACCATCCTCAGGTCAGATTCAGACTTGTGCGGACAAAAGCATCTGGAAATGCATGCTGCAGTGGAGTAAATAAAAAATAAAAGGATTTCACTATGAATAAAATGGATGTGTGACATATGTAACTGAATGTAACAAAGTGGGATGATAGTCTAAACTTTTAAGATATAAAATATTCCCTTGTGCAACCAAACGGAGGCTGAAGAATACACCATAACAGCCAACAGATGACGGTGAAACTAAAATACTCCTGTAGGCTGATTCAAGAAGTGATTAACAATGTCTCAAGTATCCTGCACCACAGAAGCCAATGGATGAAGGAGGCAGGCCCAAAGCCCGCTATATTTATATACTATATTTTTTTGATTTAAGGAAGACATTAGTTAACGCCAGACATAAGGATTCTTCTACTCTTAATGCCTTCTACCTCTTATTCACAATTGGCTTGGAACCGGACTACACAGCCCAAGAAGAGTTGTCTGTTATAAACCCAGCAGCACAAGCTGAGCTAATTGGTCCTACGCTGTTGGTATAATTTTGTGACAGCACATATAGGGGCAATAATGTTATCTGAAATGGTCAGATGTGCACAAACTAGCATCTCAAGAATGCAGCTTCCAAATTAAGCAATTGATGTGATGAGTGGAACCTATTTTGCCGAACTAAAAGATCAGTAATCAGACGAAGAGCTAGAAACATGTTGTCAAAACAATGAAGGCCTGCAAACCAAATTTGTTAAGATTAGAAAGGGGAGAGCAACATCATATCTATATTGCTGAACCACCTGAACTTCCACAAAATCACATGGATCAGTGAAGTGGAGGGAAAGCTTAAACAATCTTCCTCAACCAGCTACACAGTCCTTTCTTTGCACTACTATCTGAGGAACAAAAGTGACAAGGTGACAATTTTCTACTGGAAAGATGTATGAGGAAGTCCTCCAACTTAGAATTCCATCTGAATCTCTTCATGGCTGCACATGGTAGTCTACAAAGGGTACTGGCAACTAGGTTTTTCTTTCGTAGGGGGGGTCATCCCGGCAGATAGAATATTCTGTAGATGCCAAGTCAACAAATGAATCCCATGGGGCACGTTGGGTGACAAAGGTCTCTGTCCAGCCTGTTGAGGTAGAACATAGCAGCTCTCTTGCCAGCTAAGGTGCAAAGAATCTTCTCAGAGAGAAAGGACTTGAGGCCTGGAGAAATTACAGTGATTGAAGGTCATGTCCTCAGCCAACTGTTGGCTATGAATCTATAGGTGCAGGCAATGAGCTCTTAAGCTGTAGTGAGAAGAATCAGTCGCTATAGTAACTTGAGGCATATCAGTCTGAAGTAGAAAGTCTTTGAGAAGTTTGGAAGGTTGAATCCACCAATAAAGAGTCTAGGATCTGTCTAAAGAAGACATTTTTCTTGCTGCCAATTTTTGTGGTAACAATGAAATATCACAGAACTTTCTTGTTTTCCAAAGCCAATTCTATGGCACCAAAGAGAAGAGGTTTCTGGATCTCCTTTAACAATTCTTTAATAGGCCTGGTAATAAATAAGTTTTGATATTTTAGAAGTGAAGGCGATGCAAATGGTGAAAGCTCGAGAGCACAGCCTTTTTATAAACACCAAGGCATTCAGATTTTGGGCTATCTGTGATCATTTGCAGTGGAAGAAGAACACTTCTTCTCATTCAAGACACACATTCCTTTGATGATTTAGGAGACACCAGCATCTCAAGAAGGAAATCTGGTCAACTTCTAAGGGGTGTCATGTAAGGCAGCAGTGTGTGCTGTGCTAGGTTTTAAATGTGTGGTGAAACCAACATTCCTTGTTTGAGAACATGTGATTTAGCTTTAAAAACTTGAAAACTATGTTTAAAATAAGCAGAAGAAATTTATTTTTAACACCAGAGCTGTAGATTGCACCTGAAGAATTCTACCATTGAATACTAAATCTATCATTTGTCTTGGAAAACTGTGTGGATTTATAAACTGAACAACTAAGCAAGTCCATTCTGCAAACTGGGCTGAGCAGTTGTATCTCCTATGTCCTTATTATTAATTGTTACCCAAGGCAGAAAGCTTCTCTTTGCTCAAGACAGACAGATAAAGGCTGCAAGGGTGATGTCCTGTTCAACCTCCACAACTGAGGCAGTCTGGAAATGTTTACAGCATTTCTCCCCATTATGCCTTTATAAGGGCAAAGAAGCAAGGCATTCCGAAGGAGTCAGGTGTGACTTCCGTGCGTTGATAGTGAACCCCAATAATGTGAAGAGGTTCACCATCATCTCTAGGTGATTGATGACTGCTTGGGGCAAACCCGCCTTCATGAGCCAGTTGTTGATTTAGGGGAAGACGGATACCCCACCTACGAAGGTGAGATGCAACCAGCTCCACCACTTTTGTGAACACCCGAGGGGCACTGTTGTGCCTAAAGGGGAGCACTGCAACTTGAAAATGCTCCTGGCCCACCAAGAACTTCAGGTAATGCCTGTGGCCCTGCAGAACAGGAATGTGAAAATAAGCGTTCGGAAGGTCCAACACCACCATCCAGTCTCCAGAGTCTAGGACAGACCGGGCCTGGGCAAGTATGATCAACTTGAATTTGTCCTTCTGCAGGAAGGTGTTAAGAGACCAAAGATCTACAACAGGACAAAGCCCTCTGTACTTCTATAGGACAAGAAAGTAGCAGAAGAAACACACAGTTTCTACTTCTGAGGCCGGAACCCTGCCAATGGCCCTTTGGCCAAAAGAGCTTGCTCTTCCTGCAGCAAGGCAGAGGTGGTCCTCCATCAGCTACCCTGATGGTGCTGAGAAAGTGCAGCGAAGTGGAAAGAAATGGAGGGCGTAGGCTTAATGGACAATTTGGTGGACCCACTTGTATGAAGTTATAACTTGCTATCCTTGGCAGACATATCGGATCCTGCCTCCGACAGTGTGGCTGTGTGTTGATTAGGACACACTAAAGTGGTTGTGCTGCTGCTGGAGGGGTGGTGGACAGGGCTGCACATTGCCCCTGATGTCGTGAATGTTTCCTGTGTGAACCACGGCCCCAGCCACAAAATGGCTCAAAGGCTTGCTGGGCTGAAGGAGGAGTCTGGCATTGCTGAAATGGAAACCCTATACCATGGCCACAGAGAGGACAATATTGCTGGTGAAATTGTCTTATAGGAGCAGAAAGGCGCAAGGAACATTCTATGGCTCTGCTGCTCTTTAAATGTTCTAATGCTAAATCCGCTTTTCTCCAAAAAAGGTGTGAGCCGTCATATGGCATGTCCATTAAGAATGCCTGACCATCCCCGGAAAAGCCCTGAACATCCCCAGAAAAGCCAATAGACGTAGTCCAGAAGTGGTGCCAAAAGGTCACACTAGGACCCATCGCTAGCCCTAAGCATTCATTCGTATCCAATCCAGAGCGTATGATAGATTTTGCTGCAGCCCGACTGGCCTGAATAGCCTCGGTAATGAATGCGCAAAGGTTGTCCAGAATAGCTGGCAGAACTTGTGCCACACAATAGCAAAGAGCATGAGAATAGCAGCTGGTGGAAGGAAAACAAAATACGTTCCCCCAATGTCTCTATGTGTTTGTATTCAGAATCACATATACCGCCAGACTCTCTGGCGTCAGGTCATGAGTAAGAAAAGCTTGGTTTTCCGACGCAGGGCAATGGTGATTCACAACTTGTCTATTAACTGGTGGACCTGAACAAGGTTTTGAGAAAGTACCTGGAAGAGTATCAGTAAGGGCCTTATTTAATGATAACAATGGCTCTGTGGGTGATTGACCAGGTTGAAGTACTTCAGTCAAGACATTAGTCTTTACTTCCATGGCAGATAGTTGTAAATCCATAACATCTGCTGTCCTATGCATGACAACAGGGAAACCTACATGCGCACAGCAGTACTGCCTTTAAAAGTTTCCAGACCCAGTCTGATGTGTGGGGAACATTCATAAGGTGAACAAGCATTTGCAATGCAATAGGTCTCGCATTTACGCAAGTTTAAGCTATTGGCATTGTAAATGACAATGCCTTTTATTTATATTTTAAAAACAAAAACAAAAATAAAAGGCATTGTTATTTGCAATGTCAATAGCTCAAACTCGCGTAAATGCGAGACGTATTGCATTGCAAATGCTTGTTTTTTTAGCAACATTACACTAACTATTAGGTGTCTAACTTATATGAGCTGCAAGTAACAAAACAGCTGCTATGAAAAAAGCAGTAACCCACTGAGCTACCTACCTTAACCCCTTCGACGCGCATGACGGAGCGGTTCCGTCATGCACGTCGGTTGCGCTGTGCGCAGGACGGAACCGTTCCGTCATGGCCCCGCCCGCGCACGGAATCTTCAGCGTGGCGCGGAAATCCGCGCCGCGCTGAAGAGGTTAAATACAACTCTGTGATCTGCATGATACAAGATGTGCTTTGCATGGGGCACATTAACCCTCTATACCTCATTAGGATGAGCCAAAACTGGCACTAAACAAAACTCAGATCTCTCCAGCAGGTTCATTCATCACCCACATTAACTTGACATTTTTATTATTGGCTGGGAACAAAAGGAACTCTGAAACATCAATGGGTTAAAGGCACCCGGAGCTGTTTCCTAGAGTCAACCATGACTGTCAGCCTCAAAGCCAAATCAATTAGGCATTACTCCCTAACCCTAGGCCGCCATGATGCGCACAAGCACACTTGAGTTTGGAGAGGTGCGGCGCTGGTTTGTCTCAGCATGCTAGAGCAGCAGGAGCATGGTTTCACTTTTTTCCTGTATTATAATAATATGAGACGTGAAAAATTGCAGAAAAAAACATCGGCCATGGTTATTAGTTACTCTTTTTCTCTCTCCAAAGACCTGCATCTCCCGCCATCAACCGGGCATTTGTCATCCTTTAATGGCTCTATCCATGGAGGTAGCGCTAGAAGAAATGTGAACTAATTCCTCACCAGAATTGATACTGAAGGTGCAGAGAGGGGCTGTATTGAGGACACAAGTTCATGAGCAGAATAATAAAGGAGCAGCAGACCTAACAAGCTTTACATTTCCTCTGATATATAATGAAGCGTTATTTTCTCCGTGGTGTGCACGTGTCTGCCCCACCTCTCTGTGCCGAGGCAGGGCTAGTCATAGTGAGCCATGCATGGCGGCCAAATCCAGGGAAACATCAGTCTGTAATACTAATGTGAAGCTCTTCAGGTGACAGCTCGTGCGATAGCGGGCTCACCAGTATCGAAACAGGAACATGTTACCGGTTTTCACGTTAAGCGCTCCAGTACCTCCGGGTAGAGCTTGCACTGTACAAAACTGCAGAAAATAAATCAAAAAAACATATGGACGTTCAAGTGAGAGAGGGAATAAAGTGACAGATGGAAAAAGACAGTGGGATAGTTAGAATGAGTGGTGCGTGCGCACCACAGCGAGACATGTGGTTTCAATTATTGCGCCCGTGTCTGGGCACGATAATTGAAACCACATGGCGGCTGTGCGGGTAACTGCCACCAATAGGCCATGGGCGGAACAATGCACCTGCCTTTGGCGAATTGCGTGCTGTCTTTGTTAAAAAGACGCACGCAAAGGCCAATAGCGTAGGACAAAAGATAAAGCACAGGCACGAGCGTGTGCGAGGGCAGATTTCAAAAGCCCCTACATAAAGTCTTCGCCAGAACAGCGTATGCGCGCTGTTACAGGCTCGACCTAAAAATGTGTGGTCAGATGTATCCAACAGAAAAGCGTTGATAAGAGGCCTGCATTAGCAGGGTATTTTTGATGGAACAGTGAAGACAAGGAGTGCATGTTGAGGAAAAGTAGTAGTTTGCCGGCGTTTACTGCAATTATTGCTGCTTGACTCCATATTCTTGAAGAGTGCAACGCAGAGTGAATTCCTGTACTGTGGGACTGCAATGACTAGAGAGGTACAAGAGGGTGGTAGTCTGGTTATTCGGGCCAAAAGGAGCCATATTCTATAAAATATACCAATAGATACATGCAATACAGAGGCCCACTTCAGAGTGTTCAGTAGATAACAGAGGTGGCGCGTAGGGCCTTGCTCAGTGTGCAGGACGCACTAACAAATGTCACATTACTGATTCAAGATCCAAGGCTTGATCTCAACAGGGGACAGGACTGGCACACTGCTTGTACACAGGACCGGCTTTTGGGTCATACCCTACATTCATGGGATACTGGCACACCGTTATGGACAAGATGCAATTGACACTGTTTGAGGGGACGTCAAACCCAGGATGACGAAAAACAAAGCAAAGAAGCCCATGGAGAGTAAAAAAACTGACCAAGAAATAATGTTTCACACAGCTGAAACTGCACAGTCACAAGGGACTTGGGAAAGGCGTGAGACATTGTTGACAGTCATTCTTCAAGCAAAGCAGAAACCAAAATATTCTATTTTGATTTACATCACCTTCCTCTGAATAGATTTGAGAAGAGAGGCAGAGGGTACTGAGAAACAGAGTAACCTGTTAGGCACATCAAGGATGATGTAAAGGACCTGTACAATGAGGAGAAAAGGCTGTTGGAGGTTGCCCACAAATTGTTGGGCGAAACAGAAGACATGGAAGGCAAATTAAGTCTGAAAACCTGTGTTTTGGGGGTTTCCAGAACAAGCAGAAAAACCATCAGCAGAGCAAGCTTTGGAGAAATGGACTCTGCAAACTCCCCAGACATATTGATATTTGTCTCCACAGAGAGTGTGTATAAGGCATTGACAGCTCCACCTAGATCCCGGACTGTGAGATTTCTAAACTACAGGGACACAACTATACAACAAGCCAGTAAGGCAGGTACTAATTGCCAAGCGATTTGTACAGTAGTGGTTTTTCCAGAAAAAGTCCAACGACTCCATAAGTCTTTAAATCGGTAACACAAAAACTGGGGGCACTGAATTTAAAGCACATGTTGATAAACCTTGCTGAGTTTAAAATTATACATGATAAAAATCCTTTTTTTCCACTGAGACAGACATGGTTTGGAAGTGGTTAGAGATGTGGTAAAAATTGAAAAGGGGAACAAACAGTACAAGCCACTGCCAGTCCTTCAAATACACAGCAGAAAGTACACAAGCTTTGGGAAGTACAACGAATTTGTGCGGTTCTGGGCACCAGCAGAAAGTACTAGACTCCAGTCAAGTGACATACAATATATCCGGAGCATACTAACTCTTGCTCTCACTCACCCCATGAAATTTCCTAAACGCACGGAAGTTAATGCTGGTGTCCTCCACATTATATAGACTTGCCCAGAAATACAAAACCCTTGGACAAAAATCCAGACTTAATTAAAGCTAATAAAAGAGGGATACCTAAACAATGTCTGCTGCTTGTAGTCCCCAATCCAAAAAGGCAACAAGTGTTGGCAATGACAGTAGGTCTGGCTTTAAAGGAACGATGTATCCTACTACTAGAGAAGAACACCATATATTATCTAGTTTTCTAAGACCATTTTATAGCACCACAATGTCATGGGTGCACCCTTGAAAGTTCAAGCTCAGACATCTGGATTAATAAACAAAATTATCACAACTGTTTGGATGGCAAGATTTTTTTGTGAAATCGCACAACGTCTGCCTAATCAAAACATGTTCCCCAGGCTCTGAACACGTGAGCGGAGCCAAAGCCCTTCTACTGGTGATTCTCACATAATTGTTTGGCGACAGTTGCGCTGTCAAGCAAGACCATAAAAATGCAGATCAAGATTGCAGCCCTAAGTGCAAGCTACGAGGTGCACAGTAATACACTATGGGAACAAGAAAGCCACAACTTGTGATGGACAACAGAAGAAGGGCAAATGAAACAACAGGACTGGATAACAGACTTAGTTAGGATTTAGCAGACCGGGCACTTTTGACTTGTGGCTGTCAGATGCCCCTGATTTCAGGCCAACGTCAGAACACTGCCTTCAATCTCATAACGACTGAATGTAATCTTTGACAAGCAAGCCCTGTAGAAGTAGTTACATTTGGATGAGAATATCTCTTCAGTAGTCAACCACAAGTAAAAAAAAGCGATAATGTATTGCATGTGTGTAATTAGGAAAACTGTTAATGTTTCTATTGCTACTGAGTTTTGGTCAAAGAAGGTTTTCAGCTAAGCAGTCAACCTAAAACATCACCCTTTTGCTTTGTATTTCATACAATTAAACTAGATTTTAGTTGGTGACATGTAACTGATACAAATTTTTATGCATAACACTAGTTTTATCTATTCGTAACATACTTTCAGGAAGTCCCCTGGAATATATTAAACAACCATGCATTACATCCCTGGGGTAGGTAAAAGACATGAGCGAATTAACAGATGGATCTCCCTTAACCTCAACATCCATAAAATCTACTTTAGCCACACAAACATCGCACAATGTCTGGACCGAATGGGAATCCAGCAGTACATCTGTCTGAGAAAAGACACAATAAAGATAGCCCAGAAACCCATCACTGCATAAGCATAGAAAATGCACCTTCTCTTCTATAACACTTATTATAATCTCTTTTTTTGCATTGTTCTCATTTACATATTTCCTCATTTCTTGCACTAATTCCTACACTGACATAATTAGGTGCAGGGTTACAACTTCTGAAGTGGGGTGAAAAGATTTTGTTTGGAACAGTAAAAAAACCTGGACGAGGCGCACAAATGTAATTCGTGTGGGCAGCACGTTCTGAAAGAGACTGGTCCTGAAAGAACAAATGTTACTTACCTGTAAACTGTGGTTCTCCAGTATTGGTGTCTTTCATAGATTCACATGCTTGAATATTCCCCGTCGTCGAAGTGGGAGTACGGTATATAAAAAGCAATAAGTGTCATGTATATACCATTGAAATAAAGATGGCTGATAAAGGAGGTAACATCATTATCCTGGAGAAAGAGGCATATATGCGGGAAGCATATTCACAGCTGAGAAACCCTGAATATTATGAGAAACTTAAATCCAACCCCACCAAGAAATGGAAAGAGGAATTGGACGCGAGACTAGACCTATGGAAGCAACAAAATTTGCTGAATGAGGAGGAAGTGAAATACCTGAAGATGCCACATCCCAAAATGGCGACAATATATTTTCTACCGAAGATTCACAAAAATCCCACGAAGCCCCCAGGGAGGCCGATAATATCGGCGAAAGGAGCATTATTGGAACCTATGGCCAACTTTCTAGATGTTTTTTTATTACCATACGTCAAAAACCTAACGTCGTACCTTCAGGATACAGGGGATCTTCTAAGACATCTACAAGAGACCCCATGGCAAAAGACATACAAATTGATCACAATGGATGTGGTATCGCTATATTCAAACATCCGCAATGACATTGGGATGAAAGCATGCGAATATTTCTTGCAAGAAAGAAACATACAATACACAGACCACAACAAAATGCTTTTGCAAATGATCAACACCTGCTTGGAGCAAAATACATTTCTGTTCGGTGAAGAGATCTACCGCCAAGTGAAAGGTACGGCCATGGGTTTTTCATTTAGTCCCAGCTACGCCTGCCTCACCATGGGATGGTGGGAAAAGACCTGGGCATGGAAAAGTGAAAACGATCAGTATGTAAATAAGACCATTACATGGCTCAGATACATCGACGATTTGCTCCTAATATGGGATGGGACTGAGAATGAATTCGGTGAATATTTTGAAATTTTGAATAACTCTCACTTCAACCTCAAATTCACGTATGACATCAGTAGTGAACGGGTAGTGTTTCTCGACACGGAGATCTACATCGCAAATGAGACAGTCCATACTACTCTTCATCGCAAAAATACAGCGACAAACGCTGTATTACATGCAGAAAGTTTTCATCAAACAAGTCTAATCAAAAACATCCCTTACGGGGAATTTCTCAGAATCAAAAGAATATGCTCCCAAGAAGAGGAATGGATACAACATCAGGGCAATGCCACACTGAGATTCAGAAAGAGAAAATACAATCGTAAAATCATTCAAGATGCACTGCAACGCACTAGCAAAGTGGAAAGAACTGATTTGATCAAAGAAAAACAAGGTCCAGGCGAGGAAAACAACAAAATCAGGCTTATAACAACATACAGCACTGAAAACCTCCAACTGATGAAAATACTGCGCAAGAATTGGCATGTATTACATATGGACCCCACAGTATCCAAAATAGTGGGAGATCATCCGAACATCACCTACAGACGAGCCAAAAATTTACGAGATCAACTAATGCATAGTCACTTTCAGTATCAAAAGAAATCGGATATATGGCTGAAGCCGAAAGGATTTTTTAAATGCACTAGCTGCAAGGTCTGTCTGATCGCTCAAAACAAGAAGGAGGTGAGGATGGCTAACAAACGGATGTGGAGGATTGACCAACTAATCAACTGCAAAAGCCAATTTGCAATATATGTCATGGAATGCCCATGTGCTTTGAAATACATCGGCAGCACAAAATGCGAATTGAAAAAACGCATTTTAGAGCACGTGCGAGCTACTATTAACTCAGATCGAAGCAACGCGGTAGCCAAACATATGGAGAAGGAGCATGGTGGAGACTGGAAACAGTTAAAATTTTATGCGTTGGAGACAGTAGGAATACACCCCAGAGGTGGGGATCGTGAAAGGATCCTAAGACAGAAGGAATCACGCCACATTCTTAATTTTCGAACACTGATGCCGGATGGCTTGAACCAGGATGAGGAACTCCATTATCACCTATGAACTGTTTGAAAATATGCTCCATAATTAGACTAATGCAAAATGCCCAGCAGAGCCGTTATTGTTTGTCCCCGTATATACATATTTTGTTTTTCTATAGCACAGTTGTTACTAGATTCCCGCTTCACACCCTTTTTATGTCCTAAATATAGGGTTGTAATTGAAGTTATCCTGTAACAAATCTTCCTGTAAGACATAATGGTACAATGAGCAAATTCATACATAGCAGGGAAAATATGAAACAGTATAACAAGCGCAATTTAAAAAGATCCTTTTTCCATAGGAGATGAAGGCCCACTAGAGGGCGCGAATGTCATACTAGATGTTCAGGAATATGTGTGTTCACTTATCGACATATATCTCCATTCCTGATTGATAGACCCAATAGAGGGTTGAAACATATTTTGTTCGAATATTTCGTTAATTCGAGTCAGATAGAATTGGTAACTCACTGGAGGGCGGTATCATTATTTTTTAACAATCAGGCATTGCCTAAAAATATTGGAATGACAATGTCGTTTTCGTCTTGCAATTGTATTAATGAGTGGATAGATTGCTATGGATCAATTCCGTAATTGTATTGAGATCATGAGATTATAATATGACCCATATTACAGAAGCATCATAACAAACTACATGTACCATAATGCCTAGTTGGATAGCACAGGAAGTGACACGATGTATCACATGGGTGTTTTTTGTTTTTCATTGTTTGTCTATAAAGAGAAAAAAATGCAGTTTGAAAACTGTTAGAACTCGTGAGCAAGGTTTCAGGGAAACCGAAACGCGTAGAGTTGTTTATTTGGAGCATTGGCTTGCTGAAATTGAAATAAAAAGAAAATTGACTCACTGCACACCTGCCTCTGGTCTCGTGAGTGCGCGAGGAATCCCGGTGGGGACAAAGGAGACATATACATACATAACCACATAATATCATATACATATCCAAATAAACTTTATATATAATTCAAAATAACATATCAAGTGAAAATACCATAGGATAGTATTGACACATAGGAAAGCATTGAGAAAAAGAATCACTTTACTGACATATCCTTGTCGTTTTATAGTCCAAACTCTACCCAATCAGGCGCAAGCACCCTCTAGAACCTTCTCCTCAGAGGCTCAGGCCCTCAGATTTTCGTAGCACGAGAGTGACAAAAGAGTCTAATGAGGAGAAGAGAGCCTCTGAGGGGAGGAGGGTGGGTCGCATGTGAATCTATGAAAGACACCAATACTGGAGAACCACAGTTTACAGGTAAGTAACATTTGTTCTTCTCCAGTATTTGGGGTGTCTTTCATAGATTCACATGCTTGAATAGAATAGTGAGCAGTAAGCAGCATCCGGCTGACAAGGCCGTATTAATATTGCATGAAATACCATGACAATGTATTTAATACGCAATTGAGAATACCCAAGGAGGAGGGAAGTAGCAGAGGCTCACCTTATTTGAACAGATTCCGTAGAACTGCTTGTCCCACAGCCGTGTCCGCGTCATTAATCGACTCCAGGCAGTAGTGCTTCGTGAACGTGTGCCTGCTGGACCACGTAGCTGCCCGGCAAATCTGATGGATGGGTACACCAGCGAACAGGGCAGTGGAAGATGACATTGCTCTTGTGGAATGAGCCCTTACTCCAGAAGAAAGATGCTTGCCAGCCCTTTGATGGCAAAAGGAGATTGCTGAAGAAACCCAACGGGCAATCGTGGGCTTGGTAACCGACTGTCCTTTACAAGTGCGTCCGTAGGCCACAAACAGCTGATCCAACTTGCGAAAGGATTGTGTTCTGCTGATGTAGAATTTAAGAGGGGGTTTTAGGAGACAAGGGTACCCCAATATGTGAACCTGGGGTGATAATGAAGAGTTAAGAACAATGGTTCAAGGATGGCCCAAAAGGGTCCAATAGAAAAGGTGACCCAGGCAGGGTCACTTGTTTTTTAAGACAAGTGAAATCAATTCCGTAGGGAGCAGGAGACAAAGTACGTAAAGGGTCATGTAGGTCAAAAGATAGCAGGTATTTATTTAAACAAAGTCAATTTTAGAATGCTCACAAAATAAGAAAAGCGTGGTGTGAAATAGTGATAGTAGTTTTAAAAAGACATCGCATTGACAACAATATAGTAGTTGAATTCCATAATTGATCTCGACAAGTTATAAGGAATTCATGTTGTGGGGTGGTCGACGGCGTTTCGAACCCAATTATTGGGGTTCATCTTCAGGACAGTGGTGAGCATGTTAATTATTTGAAAACAAGCAGCCTGGCAGTACATAGATCCGCCTGGAGAATGTAATTTTCTTTAGAGGGGCAACAGGGCAGTGAATGGGAGCCTGAGGCCGAGCAGCCGGCCTCAGGCTCCCATTCATTGCCCTGTTGCCCCTCTAAAGAAAATTACATTCTCCAGGCGGATCTATGTACTGCCAGGCTGCTTGTTTTCAAATAATTAACATGCTCACCACTGTCCTGAAGATGAACCCCAATAATTGGGTTCGAAACGCCGTCGACCACCCCACAACATGAATTCCTTATAACTTGTCGAGATCAATTATGGAATTCAACTACTATATTGTTGTCAATGCGATGTCTTTTTAAAACTACTATCACTATTTCACACCACGCTTTTCTTATTTTGTGAGCATTCTAAAATTGACTTTGTTTAAATAAATACCTGCTATCTTTTGACCTACATGACCCTTTACGTACTTTGTCTCCTGCTCCCTACGGAATTGATTTCACTTATCTTAAAAAACAAGTGACCCTGCCTGGGTCACCTTTTCTGATGTAGAATTTAAGGCACCTCTTTAAGTCCAAAGAGTGTAGACTCTGTTCCGCTGGAGACTGCGGATGCGGGAAAAAGATTTTCAAGATTACTGGTTCATTGAGATGGAAATCGGATGGTACTTTAGGCATGAAAGCCGGATTAGTGCGGAGAATTACACAGTCCGATCTGAATTGAAGAAACGGAGGTTGTATTGTAAAGGCGTGAATGTCACTGACTCTGCGGGAGGAAGTCAGTGCAAGGAGGAGGGCCACTTTCCAAGTTAAGAATTTGAAATCCGCCGAATGGATTGGCTCAAAGGGCGCCTTCATGAGCTGAGCCAATACGATGTTAAGACGCCACGTGGGTGGAGGACGCCGAATGGGCGGGAACATTCGGAAGAGACCCTTGGTCCTCAATCACTTCGGACCGCTGGGTTCTGGACATTATTTCAAGGGGCCATGCCCTAGAGTTTGTAAAGGTTCCCCCACACACCTCTCCATCCGGACCTCCTCCCGCTCACCTCAAAGAACTTTTCAACCAGATCCAGATAATGCTCAAGAAAGGGGCCATCGAAGTGGTTCCGAAATCACAAAAGGGGTTGGGGTTCTATTCCCGTTTTTTCCTCATACTAAAGAAATCTGGGGAGTGGCGCCCCATCCTCGATCTAAGGTCGCTCAACAAATTTCTCAAGGACCAATCATTCCGCATGCTCACGCTAAAGGACATCCTTCAATTCTTCTCTCAGGAGCGGTACTGGGAAGAGGACCCACGAAAGGAAGAGGAGGTGCCGCGGCCGCGCGCACCCCGAAAGGGCTGCTTCCGGAACTGGAGAGTGCTGAGGGAGCGAGCTGTCTCCGTGTCCTTCTTGATGGCTTGCAAAGCGTCCTCCACATGCTGGCTGAGCAAAGATTCTCCGTCATACGGCATGTCCAGAATCTTGGCCTGAACCTCCTGACGGAACGAGGTGGAACGAAGCCAACCCTGTCGTCTTAAAACAGCTGCTCCAGCCAATTGACGAAAACCCGTGGAGACAATGTCGACGGAGCAGTCGTTGATTTCGGAGGATGCCCTCTCACCCTCTTGCAGGATCTTTAGAGCTTCCGCTCTAGAATCTTCCGGGATAAGCTTAACCAAAGCCGCCATGTCCGACCACATTTGTCGATCGTAACGACCGAGGATGGCCAAAGAGTTTGCTGCTCGGACTGTTGTTGAAGCCATGGTTGAAAACTTTTTGCCAATGGCATCCAGGCGGCGGCCGTCACGATCCGGAGGGGACGAAAGCGGAGACGATGGATTTTTGGAGCGACGTTGCGCCGCCTGGGTGATCACCGAGTCTGGCTTAGGCTGAGACACTAAGCAGGCTGGAGAAGAGTCCGGGGCCTTGTACTTCTTCTCCAGTCGCGGGAGCACTGCCGGGATGGAGTTAGGCGTTTTCATTAGCTTAATGCCCTCGTTCCAGATAAAGTCTATAATGGGCACGGCTCGTACCGGTTTCTGTGGCTGGGACTGGAAGTCGTACAGAAAGCAGTCCTCCTCCCTAACCACCATGGGAAGGTGAAAAAGTTGAGCCGCCCTTTCCATCAGCTGACAGGTGGTGAATTTACTGGCGATGTTGGAGGTGATGCAGGCGAATTGACTTGATAGTCATCCCAGTCCGCCATAGAGTCGTCATCATGAAGCTCTCCCTCCTCCGTATCCAGATTATCCACAACCTCATCTGTTGCAGGGGGAACCAATGCAGGTGCGGATGGTGTCGGCATCGTTGGCAACACAGGGGTAGACGGAACGGCAGATGGCGTCTCACGTGGAGAGCTATGAGAGGAAGCCGTAAAGCGCCGATTGTAATCTTCCAACATGAATTGAAGGTTGGAGATGAGCGACAAAGGGAGCTGCGCCATGGGAACTTGTGCAGGGGGATGTTGCTCCTGCTCCTGACATTAATAGTCCTGCGAATAGTCATCCTCTTCAAAATCTTGGCATTTAATATGAAGCTCAGAAGGACTACGAGCATCTCGAAAAGAGGACTGAACATCGTCATCAGAATCCGAAACTTCCTCATCAACCGAGGGGAATAGCTGATGAGATGGCCGAGTGACTGGTGGCATCATGACAGAGTCCAGCAGAGCATGGCGACGCTGCAACAAGGAGTTGTCCACCGACACTGGCGCTGATGTAGACATCGGCACCAAAGGCATCGTTGCAAAATTTGACACCTCCGTCGTCGAGACGATCGTCGACGAAGTCGCCGTCGATGAAGTCGTCGTCGACAAAGCCGCCGTCGACGAGGCCGCCGTAGACAAAGCTGCCGTCGACGAGGCCGTCGTCGACAAAGCCGCCGTCGACGAGGCCCGCGCCGACGAGACTGCCGTCGACGACGAGCCCGCCGACGACGACGACGTCGACGATGCTGTGAGCGTCGTCGGCGATGACTTCTTCTTCTTCATTATCGTCGACGAAGCTTTAGACGTCGACGGAAGCGCCAGCTTCCTAGTCATCGACGAAGAAGATAGTGGAATCGTCAACAAAATAGTCCTTAGGGAAACGCACACCACTGTCGACGGTGAAAACGTCGATGAAGTGGCAGATCTCGTCGACGGAGGAGCCTTCGACGGTTTTGCACGTTTTTGACTAGAAACATGCGCTGACGGAGTCAGACGCCTGAGAGCTAGGTCTCGGGGGCGCTGGCGTAGTAACAGAGACTTGGCCTGCAGACACTTCCTCAAGATGAAGTCTCTTCTTTTTCAAAAAGGGAGATGGCAAGTCCTGAACACTACTACGCTTGGAGGAGACTCCTGTTCGAACAGAGGCTACACACTCCACCTCAGAAAGGGGGTTATCCGTATCCTTCAGTTTTTGAAGCCACAATAATAGGCGACCCTCCCTGTCCTTCAAAGTCTTTTGAGAGAAGGTTCTACTGATTTTACAGTTGGCCACCTTATGGTCAGGGTAAAGACAATAGATACATTTTTCATGAGGGTCCTCAGAAAAAGGTCTTAACTTCCCACAAGATGAACAGGGACGGAAAAGAGACTTCTTACTTGAAGACATGATGAGAAAACTCAAACCAGACCAAAGAACTGAGCAGAGCTCAGGGAGACTCCCTTCACACGACGTGCGGTAGAAAATCTGAGGGCCTGAGCCTCTGAGGAAAAGGTTCTAGGGGGTGCTTGCGCCTGATTGGCTAGAGTTTGGACTATAAAACGACAAGGATATGTCAGTAAAGTGATTCTTTTTCTCAATGCTTTCCTATGTGTCAATACTATCCTATGGTATTTTCACTTGATATGTTATTTTGAATTATATATAAAGTTTATTTGGATATGTATATGATATTATGTGGTTATGTATGTATATGTATATACATGACACTTATTGCTTTTTATATACCGTGGGACTCCCACTTCGACGACTGGGAATATTCAAGCATGTGAATCTATGAAAGACACCCCAAATACTGGAGAAGATAAAGATACCCTTATGGTGACTCTTACTGTTCTGTATATCCTACTGGTGCTGCATACCCAGTCATGTGTCAAGTACACTGGGAAAGGGTCTGACACCCTCTACCTGCCAGACAAAATCCCTTCTTTTGGGGCGGGTGTTCACTCCAATGGGGTATGGACCCTTGATTTCCCCATTAAATAACAGTTCAACATAGTGTAGGAGAGTTTTCACATCAGAAATCAGTTAATTTCATGCCAGTATATTCATATCTCTACTTTTATTATCAGAATATTAGATCCATATCCAAGAACAGCTAACACGTGTTTCACCCCATGGGGCTACTGAGCCTGGGGCCTTCGCAAGGCTTCCAATTTTACACAGATTAATCTCTTCATTTCCTGAGTCATTGTTTTATCACAGTTGTATATATATCTGTCTCATTAGGATAAATCTAATCTCTGATTTGGCTGGCGTAAAACACGTGTAGGCTGTTCTTGGATATGTATCCCATATTCTGATAATAAAAGTGGAGATATGAACATACTGGCATGACTGATTTCTGACGGATAAACACTCCTATGCTGTTACCCAATCATATGTGGCGCTCCGGTCTACACTCTGTATATTTGCCCCCTCACTAATTTTCTTCTTAAAACAAAAGAGAACAAATTGGGTTGCTCCCTGCACAAAGAACTGCATGCTTGACCTTGGGGTAAGGAAGTTGCTGAGCAGAAAGTGAAGAGTCCAGGAACCTTATTAATTCCGCCGTTAAGACCATAAACCCTTGTCTGTCCATGTGCCGGCTACTGTATTTTGAAACTTTAGACCTTTGACCAGGCCCAGAAAAAGACACTGACCTCCTTTTCATTGAGAAGACCTTGCCCGCTGCCACAACGACATCCATCGCTATTGGATGGTCAAAGCCAAATTACTGAGTGCCATCATAGCAGTAGTGAGGAGACTATCTCCTCTTCTCCAGCTTGTGAAGAGCTTCCAGTCACCCAATGTTAGTGGGTCCTTTCTATACAAAACTCCGCAGGAGCCTTAGGAAGAGGGCAGTTTATGGTGCACCGTGTGTCCCATTTATTTCCAACATGACAGCAAGCCCAGGGGTGCAGATCGTCATCGGTCCCTTCGCACATCACGCCTGTGAAGATCCAACTTGAGGTGGGATTCCATAGTGTGCTCCTTTCACAGAATAACCTCCAACAGGCTGCAGAGTTCCAAAATCTCTGCAAATTAAGCATCCACTTCCAAAGGGAAGCGGCAAAGGCCATGTCTTTCTCCAACCTGTTCTTTAGCTATAGGGCTACTCTGACTACATAATCCGACTTAAAAGATTAGCAGCCAATTATGAATCCTACACAAGACGACACTAGCATTTTAAAAAGCATATCTCTCTTTCTAACCCACTGACTCTTCTGCTGGTGAATCTAGACTCCATTGCTGTGACATTATGAACAGGTTTATCAATATAAACTCTTAACAGCAGAGGATTTTGAGAAGCTGGGTGTGGGGCCCTCCAAATACATTAACCTCTCTCTACCTGTTGAAATTTAGCTTTGGAAATGACTGATTCCGAAATTGCAAAAAACTAAAGCAAACAAACATACGATTACGTTTACGGACTATGGCAGCTGTAAGGAGTTGCAATGTACTCTATGTGATCTTATACATGTATTATGAAAATGAGAAGCACACTGCCATACAGAGGTAAATTCTTAAATTCCCATGTATCAAAAGAGTTTGTGTAAATATGTACTGTGAAGCCGCACTATTCCTTAAAAGTATATAAACTGAAAGAAAGATGTGTGGTTAAGCTACAAGTAGAAATTTCCCACAGCTTTTCCTGGCAATGACTGCCACCACAGCGAGCCGAGCAGGCCTTTGACGTGCATTAATCCCACAACTGCTTATGACTCCAAAAAGGTCAAAAATAAAGGCCGCCTCTTTCCATGAGACTCAGATTGGGTGACACATTCTAGGATAACGTGGGCTGCTGGAACGAGACACATTAAATGTCACTTAATTGGCTGAGGATAAATAATATGGGACAGGTAAGTGCACTGGCACAGCACACTCCGATCATTTGTTTCGTCCCAAAAGGTCTTTTGTAATGGGGACACCTTGGAAGGTTCTGGCATTCTCGTCAATCGAAGCCAAAGTGGCCTGCTGATGCTGCACTGGTTCTGTGTCCTATAGTGGAGTGTGACTCTTACTGGAGAGTACCGATCTGCTGGATGGGATAAGGGCATGTTGGATAGCCGTGGTAGTGAATGCTGTAATGGACTGGAGCGGCACATGATGCCCATGGATGCGAGAGTCCAAAAGAGCACTGAGCCAGAGATGCTAAACAGACTCCTTTGTGGCCCAGAGTCTAGAGGGAGCTTAGGCCTTTAGGACCATTACACCGAGAAGCGGTGAACAAGAATTCTGTTGAGAGCAGAAGAGGATCACTTTCTGGTACAGAGTGGGAAATTCAACGATTCTTGAATAGACACAAACTCAACAGATGATGTAGCAACAGCTAATAAGAAGATGCTACTGTGGGGATCATTGCAGTTCTATCTATGCACTCCCGTATAGCTAGAAAATGATATTGGTTTGTAAAAGAACAGCAGCATCCGTCTGCTCCACGGTCAAAAAAGAAAGAAAGATGTGGCTGTACAGCTGATGACATGTTTGCATGCACTCAAATTAGTCAGTAGCACAATTGTGCTCCTATTTGTGGAGGAAATTAAGTGATGCTTTAAATATACGTTTTAAATCATGAACTTCTTGAACGCACATAATTAGAAAACTCTTACAAGCAATACTGCCACTTCTGTTCCTCTTCCAGTGTGCCCCTCGGATGCGTGCCATTCATTCATCCATTCACTCACTCACTCACTCTCCTGCAGCAGCCCCATGTAGGACCAGAACAAAGAATCCGTCTCAGTTAAGGTGAAAGGCCTGCTGGCTCCTGCTCTGCGGGGACTCGCTCTCCTGCAGCAGCCCCATGTAGGACCAGAACAAAGATCCGTCTCAGTTAAGGTGAAAGGCCTGCTGGCTCCTGCTCTGGGGGGACTCGCTCTCCTGCAGCAGCCCCATGTAGGACCAGAACAAAGAATCCGTCTCAGTTAAGGTGAAAGGCCTGCTGGCTCCTGCTCTGCGGGGACTCACTCTCCTGCATCAGCCCCATGTAGGACCAGAACAAAGATCCGTCTCAGTTAAGGTGAAAGGCCTGCTGGCTCCTGCTCTGCTGGGACTCACTCTCCTGCAGCAGCCCCATGTAGGACCAGAACAAAGAATTCATCTCAGTTGAGGTGAAAGGCCTGCTGGCTCCTGCTCTGGGGGGACTCGCTCTCCTGCAGCAGCCCCATGTAGGACCAGAACAAAGATCCGTCTCAGTTAAGGTGAAAGGCCTGCTGGCT
Organism: Triturus cristatus; assembly: GCF_964204655.1. Lineage (NCBI taxonomy): Eukaryota > Metazoa > Chordata > Amphibia > Caudata > Salamandridae > Triturus > Triturus cristatus. The sequence continues at coordinate 1,217,964,539 of NC_140593.1, forward strand.
CCTGCTCTGCTGGGACTCACTCTCCTGCATCAGCCCCATGTAGGACCAGAACAAAGAATCCATCTTAGTTAAGGTGAAAGGCCTGCTGGCTCCTGCTCTGCTGGGACTCACTCTCCTGCATCAGCCCCGTGTAGGACCAGAACAAAGAATCCATCTTAGTTAAGGTGAAAGGCCTGCTGGCTCCTGCTCTGCGGGGACTCACTCTCCTGCAGCAGCCCCATGTAGGACCAGAACAAAGATCCGTCTCAGTTAAGGTGAAAGGCCTGCTAGCTCCTGCTCTGCTGGGACTCACTCTCCTGCAGCAGCCCCATGTAGGACCAGAACAAAGATCCGTCTCAGTTAAGGTGAAAGGCCTGCTGGCTCATGCTCTGCTGGGACTCACTCTCCTGCAGCAGCCCCATGTAGGACCAGAACAAAGAATCCGTCTCAGTTAAGGTGAAAGGCCTGCTGGCTCCTGCTCTGCTGGGACTCACTCTCCTGCAGACTCACTCTCCTGCAGCAGCCCCATGTAGGACCAGAACAAAGATCCATCTCGGTTAAGGTGAAAGGCCTGCTGGCTCCTGCTCTGCTGGGACTCACTCTCCTGCAGCAGCCCCATGTAGGACCAAAACAAAGAATCCGTCTCAGTTAAGGTGAAAGGCCTGCTGGCTCCTGCTCTGCGGGGACTCACTCTCCTGCAGCAGCCCCATGTAGGACCAGAACAAAGAGTCAGTCTCAGTTGAGGTGAAAGACCTGCTGGCTCCTGCTCTGCTGGGACTCGCTCTCCTGCAGCAGCCCTATGTAGGACCAGAACAAAGAATCCGTCTCAGTTAAGGTGAAAGGCCTGCTGGCTCCTGCTCTGCTGGGACTCACTCTCCTGCAGCAGCCCCAGGACCAGAACAAAGATCCGTCTTAGTTAAGGTGAAAGGCCTGCTGGCGCCTGCTCTGCAGGGACTCGCTCTCCTGCAGCAGCCCCATGTAGGACCAGAACAAAGATCCGTCTCAGTTAAGGTGAAAGGCCTGCTGGCTCCTGCTCTGGGGGGACTCGCTCTCCTGCAGCAGCCCCATGTAGGACCAGAACAAAGAGTCAGTCTCAGTTAAGGTGAAAGGCCTGCTGGCTCCTGCTCTGCTGGGACTCGCTCTCCTGCAGCAGCCCTATGTAGGACCAGAACAAAGAATCCGTCTCAGTTAAGGTGAAAGGCCTGCTGGCTCCTGCTCTGCTGGGACTCACTCTCATGCAGCAGCCCCAGGACCAGAACAAAGATCCGTCTTAGTTAAGGTGAAAGGCCTGCTGGCGCCTGCTCTGCGGGGACTCGCTCTCCTGCAGCAGCCCCATGTAGGACCAGAACAAAGAATCCATCTTAGTTAAGGTGAAAGGCCTGCTGGCTCCTGCTCTGCTGGGACTCACTCTCCTGCATCAGCCCCGTGTAGGACCAGAACAAAGAATCCATCTTAGTTAAGGTGAAAGGCCTGCTGGCTCCTGCTCTGCGGGGACTCACTCTCCTGCAGCAGCCCCATGTAGGACCAGAACAAAGATCCGTCTCAGTTAAGGTGAAAGGCCTGCTAGCTCCTGCTCTGCTGGGACTCACTCTCCTGCAGCAGCCCCATGTAGGACCAGAACAAAGATCCGTCTCAGTTAAGGTGAAAGGCCTGCTGGCTCATGCTCTGCTGGGACTCACTCTCCTGCAGCAGCCCCATGTAGGACCAGAACAAAGAATCCGTCTCAGTTAAGGTGAAAGGCCTGCTGGCTCCTGCTCTGCTGGGACTCACTCTCCTGCAGACTCACTCTCCTGCAGCAGCCCCATGTAGGACCAGAACAAAGATCCATCTCGGTTAAGGTGAAAGGCCTGCTGGCTCCTGCTCTGCTGGGACTCACTCTCCTGCAGCAGCCCCATGTAGGACCAAAACAAAGAATCCGTCTCAGTTAAGGTGAAAGGCCTGCTGGCTCCTGCTCTGCGGGGACTCACTCTCCTGCAGCAGCCCCATGTAGGACCAGAACAAAGAGTCAGTCTCAGTTGAGGTGAAAGGCCTGCTGGCTCCTGCTCTGCTGGGACTCGCTCTCCTGCAGCAGCCCTATGTAGGACCAGAACAAAGAATCCGTCTCAGTTAAGGTGAAAGGCCTGCTGGCTCCTGCTCTGCTGGGACTCACTCTCCTGCAGCAGCCCCAGGACCAGAACAAAGATCCGTCTTAGTTAAGGTGAAAGGCCTGCTGGCGCCTGCTCTGCGGGGACTCGCTCTCCTGCAGTAGCCCCATGTAGGACCAGAACAAAGATCCGTCTCAGTTAAGGTGAAAGGCCTGCTGGCTCCTGCTCTGGGGGGACTCGCTCTCCTGCAGCAGCCCCATGTAGGACCAGAACAAAGAGTCAGTCTCAGTTAAGGTGAAAGGCCTGCTGGCTCCTGCTCTGCTGGGACTCGCTCTCCTGCAGCAGCCCTATGTAGGACCAGAACAAAGAATCCGTCTCAGTTAAGGTGAAAGGCCTGCTGGCTCCTGCTCTGCTGGGACTCACTCTCCTGCAGCAGCCCCAGGACCAGAACAAAGATCCGTCTTAGTTAAGGTGAAAGGCCTGCTGGCGCCTGCTCTGCGGGGACTCGCTCTCCTGCAGCAGCCCCATGTAGGACCAGAACAAAGATCCGTCTCAGTTAAGGTGAAAGGCCTGCTGGCTCCTGCTCTGCTGCTCTCCCTCAGTTAAAGGGAGCGAGTGCAGCACTTCGCAGAAACCGCGAAGAGCGATGGCTTATGCCAAGAATCCCTGTGGGCCTACAGTTTTCCAACCAATCAGCACTCTCGAGGGGCCCGGCCTCCTAAGGAAGCAGCCACCGTGCACCCTACCGGCTCTGCACATCCCACAGAACACGACGAGCCCCTAAACAAACCTGCTCCTGAAACCCTATCGTGAACCAGGCACGTGCATGTGAACTGCGCCCTTTCACTACATAATGTAAACGCAAGCCCTCGCCCAGCCAAGGGGGATAGATGGCCTCAGCAGATCAGCCAAGTAAGCAATTTGCAGGAGGTGCCGGAGGCCCGGGTCACACTAACCTGCATGCGAGGGCCGGCGCCTGCTCTTTAACGCTGCCATGAACAAGAACTCTTCAAATTCGAAACCAGATCGTTTGGCTTTCAACAAGCAAGAGCAGCGTCGCATTACCTGCTAAAGAACCGGTCTTCTCCCGATGACGAACAACAACAGTTCCCAAATAAGTCTGAAACCAGCAGTACATTTATATTCAAAATACAGTGGGGAAAAAAACAATGTGAGGTAAGAAAAAACCCTTCACTTAAACGAAATAAAATGACTTGGTCTGAGAGAAGAGTTACAGTTGTCCAAGTGGCACGGTATGCACAAGCCAGCATCGATGCCAACCATGATCAGGCATGATCCTAGTGCAATAATCAGAATGTACTTTGGGATGATCACATGGCCGAGCCATTTACAGTCATGCGCACGACAACTCTTAAGTTCAGTACAGTACAATGACCCTGGAATACGAGCAATAACACATGCGCAAAGAGGACTAGAAAATAAGTGACAGCTAAGATGGCTAATAAAGGAGCAATTACTCGGGCAGGGAATGGAAGAGCAACAAGCAGACTCTTCCTCTTACTGAAGTGGTCGTTGGACAGGAGGTGTCATAAGGACCATGTTAGATTGGAAAGCTCCATCGCCGCTCTCTGCATCAAGTACTAGAGAAGATCCGGTAAACACTTTGGGACCTCCAAAGAGGCATGATTAGCACCACTTAGCTAGATAGCGCTTGACCGGAGCGGATACTTGTATGATAATCGCAAACATGGGAAAGGCGTAACCCTTCTCCAGACTCTAATCCTGGAGAAATGCGTCCGTGGCAATGGCCTCCAGCTGAAGAATCTTGGAATCTGGTGATCCAACCGGGACGCAAAGAGGTCTATCGAGAAAGGTCCCCACTGTGCTTGATGGGTGGCAAACACTCCCTTGTGGAGCTTCCAGAGATTGGAATCCCAAAATTTGCAGGATTGGAAGTCTGCTACCTGGTTGGCCTGACCAAGCAAATACTCCGCCGTGACCAAGATCTGCCGGTCCAAGTAATACTGTCTGAAATTGGTCACGAGGTTGGGGAGAGCTTTGGATCGGGTGCCCCCCCAGATGACTGATGTACCGAACTGCCAAAACAATGTTCATCTTAAGGAGCACACAGGACTGGATGGAATCTTCAGTCCAGCAACGGACTACAAAGGACTCTGCCAGCAGCTCCAAACAATTGATATGTAACCTCTGTTATTGAGGAGACCACCATCAGCCTGTGGAACATTCGCCCCATCTGGCGGCCCGAACGGACCTGCTGGCATCAGGCTCTATGACTATGTCCGGTGCAGATCTGAAGATCGCCCTCCCATTCCAGGAGTCCATATTGACTAACCTATTCCTCAGAAATCGTCACCATGCAGGAATATGTGAGAGCCTTGCATAAGTGGGCAGCTTTTAGCTATTGCAGGGCGCGATGATGATGGGGTTCCGGAAAGATGGCCTGAATAGATGACGAGAGGAGAACCACAAGGCGAGCAATCTGTCTGAACGAGACTACCTGTTTGGCTAAGGCAAGTCGCAACTCGTGACGGATCTTCGTCGCCTTGTGAAAGGGAATACTCAGAGTGGCTTCGGTTGAGTCTATCTCAAAACCCAGGAAAACCACCTTTTGCGAAGGGATCAAAAGAGACTTGGTTTCATTTATGACAAATCCTAGGTTTTGCAAAAGATTGACCACTGTTTAGAATTGGGCAGACAGCTTGCGCGGGCACAAGGCTATCATAAGAATATCATCGAGGTAGACGATGAGAATAACCCCTTGCATCCGGAGATGCTCAACCACTGGTTTAAGGACCTTTGTGAAGCACCACGTAGCGAAAGAGGGGCCAAAAGGCAGAGTGGTGATCTTGTAGGTCTGTTGGCGCCAAACAAATAGAAGGAACCTCCTGTGAGGGGGAAACACCGAGATGGAAAGGTAAGCGTCCTTGAGCTCTAGACAGACCATCCATTTGAGGAGTCTCAGTACATCCCACAAATGGTGGATCACCTCCATTCTGAAGTGTTGATACATGAGCCAGATGTTGAACTCGCATAAGATGATAACAGGGCGCTGACCTCCGTTGGCCTTGTTGACCAAAAAGAGATTACTAATGAATCCTCGGGTGTGGAGTCGATACCGCAATTGCCCAATTGTCTAAAAGGGAAGCCACCTCCTCGTCTACCAAAGCAGCTTCTTGAGCCAAAAACTGCATGGGTCGTTGACGAACAACCTGTTTAGGAGAACCGAAAAATCAATTTGAAACCCTGGAATGGTCTGCAAGACCTGAGCATCCCCTATGACAGAAGCCAAGGGCGGGAACAAATTTGTCAGCCAGCCCCCCTACTTTTAGAAGGGAAGAAGGGAGAACACTCACTGGGATTGGTGGAAGCGCCTACTCCACTGCTGCGGCCGTGGCGCCCTCTGGTCGGGTAAAAGTTTTCAAATCTGGTCTGGTCTTGATACTGGTTTTGCCGGGAGCCTTTACCCCTGGGGGGGTATTGCGTGTTACGGCAGCTGGTCGAGCCTGTGGAAAACATGAGAGGAGAACACCCGTTCAATGGAGGACTGGGCCTTGTCTAGGGAAGTAAAGGAGTTGACAAATTTTTCCAACTCTTTGATAAAGGGCTCCCCAAAGAGACCCCCTTGTGCTATAGCCCCTTCTTCTGAGTCAGCTAAAGTCCCATGCTTGGGGTGCACTTTTATCAGCAAAGAGTGGCAACGCTCCGTTGACAACGCACAGTTCTTATTGCCAATAACAATGATGGCACACTGAGCCCAGCCAGAAAGCACCTCCGGAGAAATTAGGGAGCCCGAAGCCTTGGCCTCTTCATAAATGTATAGAATCTTAGTAAGGGGCAATAGGATGTCCAGGAGTTTGTCCTGGCAAACCTGCCAAGACCTATCTATCCCCTTCTTGGGATGTTTCATGAAGTTCTACAGGAAGGTGGCCATTCGTGTGGCTATGTCTGGTGTAAGGGCCACCTTGCTCTCTAAGGAAGATCGAGGGCACTCCGCCCTAACGCAATTGTGAGATTTCTTTTCCAGGAGCTTCCGAATGCGACCTGCCACGTAATTAGCGGCCTTGTCTGACACGGAGCACTCGGAAGGCCTAGGATGAAGGATCTCGTCAGGGTCCAGCATACCAGAGCTGGTTCCCAGGCTATCCGAGGCAGGGGGTGGTGGCTGGGAGGAGCGTAATCATGGTCTGGAAGGGCCCGCCTCCTCATCCGGGTCCCTATGATTGTCATCAGCGGGACGGGCAGGAGACCCAGGGTTCTGGGGATCAAGAAACAAGCCTGCTGGGTCCCAGGAAGAGGGGGGAGGGGTGTGCACAGCTAGCCAGGAAGGCCAGTTTAAGCCTTTCGAAGATGTTGAGGTCAACTCGAGCTTTGCAGCGATGCTTTGCTGGTGTGGGTTAAGAGCCTGAGGAAACTTGGGGCCCCATAGGTCCCAGTGGATTTCCAGCCATGCTGGAACAAGCCTGCTCAATTCGCAGGGAAAGGTGTTCCCCAAATGGTGCAATAGACTCATTCATCGCCCTACATATAGATGCATCAACAGCATCGTAGAACTCATCATCCCAGGGGATTGATGCAAGATGGTCTTCCTCCTTTTGATAGTATACACCCAGTTCCATGAGACAGACAGACAGACAGACAGACAGACAGACAGACAGACAGACAGACAGACAGACAGACAGACAGACAGACAGACAGACAGACAGACAGACAGATAGACAGATAGACAGATAGACAGATAGACAGATAGACAGATAGACAGATAGACAGATAGACAGATAGACAGATAGACAGATAGACAGATAGACAGATAGACAGATAGACAGATAGATAGATAGATAGATAGATAGATAGATAGATAGATAGATAGATAGATAGACAGACAGACAGACAGACAGACATCTGCCAGGCAATGAGCAGCGAACTTCTCTAATCGCTGACACAGGGAAAAAACTAGTTACCTGTACACTATGGTTCTCCAGTATTATCTCTCATAGATTCACATGCTTGTATCTTCCCCGTCGTCATGGAGGGAGTCTCACGGTAACAGAATGACCACAGCAGTACTAGAAAAATCTGCTTAGCAAAATACCATAGGTAATCATAATATTTGGTAACCAAACCTCATCATTATTTGGTCCAAAACTCAGCCAATCAGCTGCCAGCCCTGACATCACTCTCCCCAGCAGAGCCATCCTACCTCAGATTTCCCGCCCCAAGTGAGAGACAAGGATATATCTAGAGATAAAGAGGTTCTACCTGAGGAATGGGGAGGCGGGCGGGCCGCATGTGAATCTATGAAAGATAATACTGAAGAAACATAGTGTACAGGTAAGTAACTTGTTTTTTCTCCAGTATTCAATCTTTCATAGATTCACATGCTTGTATCAGAATAGCGAGCAGTACTTATACCAAACTGCGTTTCCAGGATAGAACCCCAAATAATCTGTGGCCTCTGCTCTTCTGTCTAGAATATTAACATACATAACAGTATTCAAAATATTCAAGAAAATATATACATTTGCAGTATGTATACCAGAACATTTATATATAAATATGCATACATATCTTGATAAATACCTTATTGAAATAGATGAAGTAGAACTGCCTGTCCCACTGCTGCATCCTTTTTAGGTCTCGACCTTGCTATCGCATAAGCGATCGCAAAGCGAGACTATAGAAAGCGGGTTTGAAAAGTGCTCCCAAAATGCGGATTGCATGGCTAGCACGCGCACAATCACGCGCATCGTGCCGCCATGCAATCCGCCTTTTGGGAGCACTTCAAAGGGTCCGCTCCCCGCCTGGAATGCGCTCCCCCGCCCCAAGAGCGCGCGCGCGCCACGCTCCGCCGGGCTTGCTTTGTTTTTTTTAACTTTGAGCGCGAGGCGCGCGTGCGGCCAATGCTTGTTCTACTTGCGGCGTCTGTTGTTACTTCTTTCCAGGAAAGTGAAATACAAGTTATTCTAAGATATTTCAACCCACGCCCTCAAAATTGAGCTCTCTCTGTCTATGTTATGCTATATTTATTTCATAGCTGTTTCTGTGATTCTTGCCTTCTCGTGGCTGAAGCACCTGATAACATTATTAACACTAGAAACACATTCGGGGGTTCATTAAGGGCATTTTGTACGAAAGTACTTGGGGGAGGGGATTAGGGAAGAAAACAACTTTGCTAGACTTAGTCATCGTCCATGTACCCCCTTAGAGACGAGTGTGTGGCTTTCAAATATCCACCCAAATTCGATTCTCCAGGGTGCACATACTCGACTTGTTTGAAGTCTGAGAAACCTTGGATAACTAGCCAAAGCACGAGATTCACAGCGGTAGACTGTACGAAGAACAGAGGTTTCAGGGAGTGGGCTTGAGAAGGAGTGCTGTTGAGGGTGGGTGGGTAAGTTTGCTACTTATGCGTTTAACTAGTTAATGAAAATCTCTGCTTTGCAGAATAAAATGGCCAACCTTTATTATTTATATGTGATTGGTTTACTTAGTAGAAGAGTAGGTGTGCTTCTAAAGAGATGACAGCACCTGTGAAGTTAACACCGCCACAGCAGATCATTGTGTGTTCTGTAGCTTGACGAACTGTATGGAAAATTTAAAAATACAGATTCCACCAACCAGCCTGAAGTGACCACAATCCGGTTATGTAGAGGAAGAGGTCAAGTTTATTACCGCTCATCACAACAGCTTCCAGGGAATAACCAACATATTCAAGTATAGACATTCCATCACCCAGGAGATGACAGAACACCCAGTGAGTGATTACATCACACCTTAGATATTACAATATCTCCCTTCTTTACAATAACACAAAAAATAGAAAAAGGAAGAAAGACAAAAAGTAGATTTTCCCTAAATTACGTCCTAGTGAGAAAAATTATTCTGTTATAGAAAGGGAACTCTTAGCTTGTTGTTGGGCTGTTGAGAGGTTTAAGAGTTTTCTTTGGGGAAGATCTTTTAAATTATTGACTGATCACAAACCTCTGATTCCTATTCTCAATGGGGTTTTAGTGAAAGATCATACTCCTAGGATTGCGAGATTGAGCTCTAAACTTCTTCAATACAATTTTGCAGTGGAACATATTCCTGGAGGTAAAAACATCAGACCTGATTTTCTCTCCAGGTTGCCTTTGCCGGTGGTGCAGGGTGAGTGTTTACCAGAGGAGGATGAAGAAGGCTTAATTGCGAGCATTGATGTATGCAAAGAGGGGTGTTTCAGGGAGGAGGAATGGTTTGATGCGTTGAAGTCTGATACTGTCCTCATGGAGGTAAAAAAATGCATTATTCAGGGATGGCCAAAGGAAAAACACCTGGATAGTGAACTGCAACCTTTTTCAAAAGTGGCAGATGAACTCTCTCTAGAAGAGGGTGAGATGATCTTACGGGGTGATAAATTTGTTCCCCCAGCTAGTTTGAGAGATCGTATAATTACAGCAGGACATGAAGGTCATTTGGGGCAAACATGTACCAAATCCGGTTATGTAGAGGAAGAGGTCAAGTTTATTACCGCTCATCACAACAGCTTCCAGGGAATAACCAACATATTCAAGTATAGACATTCCATCACCCAGGAGATGACAGAACACCCAGTGAGTGATTACATCACACCTTAGATATTACACAGCCCTCTTAGCATTTTCCAGAAGACGGGGTTATTTACTTGAAGCAAAATTATGTGACATGGACGTGTATGGCGCGTAGGTTGTTTTTTCTATGGGAAATGTCCATTATACCCCAGTAGTACTAGAGTCATTCTCATTTAGTGGAGCGTGTTGTCTTCTTCCATCTACCTATGTGCGCGCGCGCACACAATACACATTTTTGATTGTCTCGTGTATACATACCTCTTTGAATACTACCGGGATTGCAATATTTGCTAAAAACGTATGTGCGTATATGTCCAATGCATTTCTTGGTTTGCTTGTTTCTTCTGCCCTTCCTTAAAAAAAATCTAAATCAATCTACTTGTAAGGAAAGATAGTATCTCCCAAGACAAAATACTCTATATTTTTCTGAATGTGATGCCACAGAATGTCGTCTGACTCAAAGAAGCTATTTCACTTCCACTTCCAAACTTCGTGTCAGGCAATCTTCCAACTTTCATTCGGCTTTGTAATAAAACCAAGCAGGAGGCTAATAATCGAAGGCTTGTTTTAGGATGTAGCCTTATTTGAGATACCTCGCGGTTACCTTTTAAGGAGCCATTGCTTTCCTGTCTCAGACTCTGCTTTTACATTTTCAACCCTGTATTGGTTAATTATGGTGACTTCACCCCAGCGCACCTCACAGGTTAAATGCATTTATTTTCTGTGGCAGACGTGGAGTTTACAATTCAACTTTGCATTGCTTTCCTGTCCCAGACAGTTGCTAGAGGCCGCTCTGCTCCTCCGTTGTGGCCTCTCAGGCTGTGCAGGCGAGGCCTTTGGAGGGGGGGGGCAGGGTAGAGCTGGGGCCGCTGTATCTCCTTTGCTCTCAGAAATCCCAAACGGGTAAATGCAGCTCCTTTCTGCTAATCCCTTATCTAACTTTCCAAAACGGTCAGATGGATAACCCCCGCACTGCGCCCAACCGGTGACACTTATTCTCTGGTCCCCAGTCCCCCCACTGGCAACGCAGAAACTCAGCCAACAAGGATGGTAATTGTTGTGGTCATTGTTGGCCGCAGATTTTATTATGGTTATACACAAACTGGTTATCCGTCACATTCCGAGAATTCTTCCTGGTGCGCCGCTCTCCCTGCTCCACGAAGGTAGGAGCTACCTGGGAGAGCGGCTGCTTATATCCCCCCACGTTTTCCCGCCGTCCGTGCAACGCACCCCCATTGGGGGGTTCGTACCTCGCTTCGCCCCCCCATTGGACGAGGTGGGGGGGGGTTTGCCGCAAACACGATGGCCCGGGGGCGGGGGCTCCCCAATGCCGCTTCTGGTCGCCGTAGGCGCCCAGAACCGGTTTCTCCCCACCTTTGGCGCGGCGTGGGTTATGGCGCCGGCCCCTGAGCCTTTCTCCCCCTCTGGGGGAGCCCGGCGGCCTCTGCAAGACCAGCTCGCTGAGTCATTCTTCGGTACTCTGCTAGTCTAATACATTTTTGCAACATTTCTTCCGTCTCAGCCTGATTATTCTTAAATGCATGGTGACAAGAGGCTCGGATAAGATTCTTCCGGTTTCTCATTCTAAGTCATAGAGCGGCCATTGGGGGAGGGGTAGAGCCGGGGCTGCTCTTCAAGATGCTCACACCCTGCATAGCTCAAGAAGCGCACAAAATAATGCCATGGCTTAACAAGAGAAGCGCAAGAATGTTATCTGAGCTTTTGTCACCATGCATTTAAGAATAATCTGACTGATGGAAGAATTATTGTAAAAATTTATCGGACTCGCTGAATAACCAAGAATGACTCAGCGAGACGGTCTGCCTCTGGCACTTTTGGAAAGTGGTGGAAGGATTACCAGAACCAGCTGCTTTTACCCAGAGCAGTGAATCGCCATTACATATGGAAATGCGCGATGAGAAAGGGACATTCCATTTGGGCTGCATACATTACAATTTGCATCTCCCTGGCTGTAATGCAGGCACTAGGGATGGGTGCAATGATAAAAAAAAGAGAACTGCTAAGTTGGAGCTATCTGACATGATATTTCAGTTGTATGTCGGCAAAAGCATCAGCTAAAAAAAATTTCAATACTCTTAATAAATATACGAACCTATATGTGCCCTGGTTCCCTCCTCCCCCACCCCGACCTTCCCACCCCATTGTAAATCACAGCAATTCCCCATCTGTGGAACAATCGTATTGTAATGTACTCGTCTCAAATTAGATTTATTAGCCAACCAACCTAAGCCGAAATCACATTTATTTTATTTCAACTGCACTTTTTATCTTGTAATTTACTTTTATATTTTGCAATAAAGCTGTGGTGTGTACTTACGAGATTATGCCAAGATAGATGCTAAAGTTTAATGTTTAATTTGCAAATGGATGCGGGCGATAAGAAATGCGAGCTGCCCGTGAAAACAAAGAATACAAGCATTTGCAATGCAATAGGTCTCGCAGTTACCAGAGTTTAAGCTAATGGCATTGTAAAGGACAATGCCTTTTATTTATGTTTTTAAAACGAAAACAAAAATATAAGGCATTGTTAGTTGCAATGTCAATAGCTCAAACTCGTTTTTCTTCCAAAGGCATGTCGAGCAAGCCTTGTGTACCAAACCACAGTGGGCGGGGCAATTAAAAAATAACAATGCGACAGAATGAGGACTGCCATCGCTAGTTAGACCGTTCTGGAACGCTCTAGAAAGGGAAAACTACCATGTACATAGTCCATTCTGGACAAAATCAGCATGTGCTAGGATGACGCAGAAACTTTTCAACCATGGAGGATTCAGGTTGTCTAGATGTGTGGCCCCTACTCTCTGACCTTCCAGGGACAAAGGACCTCCCAGACAGTTCTACTCCGATGAACACCCATGACCGGCCTAAAATGCCAGCCTGGCGTAGAACTCTATCTGAAAGGAAGCTGAAAATATGATCGGCTGCATGTGATGTGGTCAGCGCCTAGAGGCAACTTGTGATCCCACCTATGATCCGTTGTCAAGAAGAGTTTCGGGTTTGTTGCTTTGATGGTTGCCGTTGAATTGTCATGCGCTGTGACTAATTACAGGGCAGGAAGAAGTTGAAGGAGTGGGATCTGCTGGTGCAAGGCTCTACGCGTATATGCATATGTCTAGTGTCATAAGGGCGTGCATTTGTGTTTGAAATATATGTATTTTTGCTGTGTGTCTGTCGATGCGCCCCTGCACGCGCTTGGTGTGTGACTTTATGTGGAAAATATGCGAGGGTGTGAAAACTTTGTACGTGTGATTGGGCAAAAAATAGAGAAATACGTGCGTGTGACTGCCTGTTTTTTGTGTGCCGTTTTTGTGAAAAACAAGTGCATGGATATTTGTGGTTGTGTGAATGTGTATGTGTGTGCTTTTGAGTGAAAGATATGTACGCTTGTGGCGGTGTGTGTTATTAAAGTTTATGCATGTGCTTCACTCAGTACATGTCCGTGCTCTGTTAAGCTTGTGGCAGTCATTCGGAGCTGTATTTGCAGTTTGGCTTTGGCTGACTTCTCTGATAGAGCACACATATGTGGCTGCGGGCTCAAGCACTGTTTTCCCTGCATCTTCCGTGCTTCCTCCAGGACAGGCGATGCTGCGCTGATGTAACCGCGCTCCCTGCATCTTTCATTCAGCCCTGGTTGGCTGCAGGCTGGTGCGCGCACGAACATAGGGCACATCGACGGCTCCACAGCAACACCAGCCGTATCCGGGCTGAACTGCAACCCCACATCTTTCCAGGAAACAGCGATTCCCTGTACGGACAGACTGCATGCACCATTCCCTCCCCAAACCATCATCTCTGCAACTCACCGACCTCCAGCCAATAGTACTCCCGGGACTGAAGCCCGTCACAAGCAGCTCCACACAGCAACCCCCGAACAGAACATCACTGAAAATTGGCAACTGACTGGGAGTCACAAACAACATCATTCCTTGGAAGAAAATACCCTAGCGTCTGCCCAGCCACCACATGCAACACCACTAACTGGACTGAACACCTGCACGTCACCTTCTTCCCATAAATAAGCTTCTTCTTCACTGCTGTGCTCCCAAAATAATACAATAGGTCTTGCATTATTAAAGTTTGAGCTATTGGTGTTGCCTTATTTAGCAATGCCAATAGCTCAAACTTTAATAATGCGAGACCTATTGCATTGCAAATGCTTGTTCCATGCTGCATCTAGACAATAGTGTCTAGTGAAGGTGTGCACATTTTTCCACGTCGCTGCTCTGAAAATGTCCGGCAAAGCCACTCCTGCAAATAGAGCCGTAGAAGTTGCCATTTTTCTTGTAGAAAGCGCATGCACCTTGGCTTTTAAAGGTTTTCCAGCTTTGACATGACACAAGGAAATCGTTGATGCTATCCACCTTGAAATACTAGATCTGGAGAGTGCTAGACCTTTCCTGGGACCAGAAAAGGCTACAAAAAGCTGGTTTGTTTTTCTGAAAGATTTTGTTTTATCGATGTAGAATTTCAAACACCGTTTAATGTCTAAAGAGTGTAGTGCTCTTTCTGCAGATGTGGAAGGGTCTTTAAAAAATGTAGGTAATACCACCGGTTCATTCAGATGGAAGTTTGAAGGAACCTTAGGAATGAACTTTGGATTCGTTCTAAGGATAACTCTATCTTGTCGGAATTGTAGAAAAGGTTCTGCAATTGAGCAAGGCTTGGATCTCGCTGACCCTTCTTGCCGACGTGAGAGCAAATAATAAGGCCGTTTTCCATGAGATAAACTGTAAGCCCGCCTTATGTACTGGTTCAAACGGCGGTTTCATGAGCTGTGTAAGAACCGCATTAAGCTGCCAAGCAACTACTGGGCGTTGCACCGGAGGAAACATCCTGAAGAGCCCTTTGAGAAATTCTTTTATCATTCTTTGAGACCAAAGAGATGGGCGGTCAGGAACTCTCGTGTACCTTGAGATAGCAGCCAAATGCACTTTTATAGACACATGTGAAAGTCCAGATTTAGCCAAATTTAAAAGATATGGAAGAATTTGTTCCGAGGAGGCGTGAAAAGGATGCAGATTTTTAGATGCACACCAATGACAAAATCTCTTCCATTTAGCCGAATATGTTTTATTTGTAGAGATTGCTTGAGATCGTGAATATCCCGACATTCCTGAGGAATATTCAAAGATTGGAACTCATGTTCGTGAGGTTCCATGCTGACAAGTTCTGCGATTTCAAATTTGGATGAAGAATTTGACCGTTGTTCATAGTGATTAGATTCTGCACTAATGGAAACTGTATCCTGGGTGCCACTGATAATTTGAGAAGATCGCAGAACCAAGCTTGTTTCGGCCATGCTGGGGCTACCAGAATCAAATGGCACGGTTCCGATTTCATCTTTCTCAACACTTTCGATATTAGCGGAAATGGAGGGAATGCATACGCAAACGTCCCTGTCCAGCACTTCTGAAGAGCATTGCCCCACGAAACTTTTTGTGAAAACCTGCTTGCAAAGTGTTTGCATTTTGAGTTGTGGCAATTCGCGAACAGATCTAGCGATGGAGAGCCCCATAGATGGAATACTCTGAGAAGCTGGCTTTGGTCCAATTCCCACTCGTGAGAAACATTGGACGATCTGCTCAGAACATCTGCTCTTGTGTTGTCCACTCCTGGAACGTGCTGGACTTGAAGTGATATGTTGTGAATCAGAAGCCACTTCCAAATTTCCTGCGCTTGTTTCGACAGGATTTTTGATTTTGTACACCCTTGTTTTAGAAGGTAAAACATCGATGTTGAGCTGTCTGTTTTGACAAGTACTGTTGAATCGTGAATTCTGGGGAGAAACGCTTTTAATCCCAAGAAAATAGCTTTTAGCTCCAGCAAGTTGATGTGAAGTTGAGCTTCGCGTTTGTACCAGTGACCATGAATGTCGAGTTCTTGGAGATGCGCTCCCCAACCTTGTAGTGAAGCATCCGTCATCATCACGAAACTGTGATTCTGCGGTTCGAAAGTCAGTCCTTCTGTTAAATGATCTCAGACCTTCCACCATGACAGGGCCTTTAGGATCTGAGGAGTGATAACTATCCGATCTTCGAAGGATCCTTGATACTGAATCCATTGGTTTGTCTAGAAGCTCTTGAAGAGGCCTCATGTGAAGCCTGCAATTGGGAAGTAGGGGAATACATGAAGACATCATCCCCAGCAATGATTTGTAGATTCTCACTGAAACGCACTCTTTTATTTGCATATGCAACGCCAGGTTTATGATTTTTTGAATACGCTTCTCTGAGGGATAAGCTTTTGCTTCCTTTGTGCGAATTATAGCTCCCAGAAATTGAAGGGACTGCGATGGCATGAGGTGCGACTTTTCTAGATTGATTCTCAGACCTAGAAGACTGAAAAGGTCCATGCAACATTGCAGAGAACGTTGGGTTTCCCTGAACGAAGTACCTTTTATGAGCCAATCGTGTAGATAAGGGAAAATTTGGTGACCTTGAAGTCTTAGATGTGCCGCTACTGGCGCCATACATTTTGTAAAGATCATTGGCGCCGACTTCAGACCAAAAGGCAATACTTTGATTTCGTAATGGCGCCCCACCACCATAAAACGAAGACATTTTCTGTGATTTATATGAATTGGGACATGAAAATAAGCATCTAAGAGGTCCAGGGATGCCAAATAATCTCCCTTGCAGACAAGAAGGAGCATTTCCTGCAGGGATAACATTCGAAAAGATTTCTTTTGATGAATTTGTTCAAACCTCTCAGGTCCATTACCTGCCTCCATTTTGATGTGTCTTTTTTCTTTATTAAGAAGAAATGCGAATAAAAGCCTTTCCCTCGTTGAAGGCGCGGAACCTCTTCTATTGCTTCCCTTTATAGTAGGAATACAATTTCCGCCTTGAGGGCTGATAGGTGTTTTTGTTTCCTGCGTATAAGAGGATGATCTGGAGGCTTTTGTATGAACTCCAGGGTATGGCCTTGTTGAATCACGTCCAATACCCATCTGTGTGTTGTTATCGACAGCCAAGCCGGATAAAAGGAAGAAAGGTAATGATGCTTGACGTTTGAACATGTGGCGGGCGCTTTGACAGACTCCTAGATAGATTGTTGCGATTTACCTCTCGCAGATGACCTCCCTCTGGACTGTTGCTCGTATGTGTTTGAGGTTCGACATTGTTGAGTATTGGAAAATTGGCGATACCCTCGCTGATTGTATGGCTGGTATCTATTGGATTGGTAAGAAGGTCTTTGAATATATTGTCCTCTAGATCCTCTTCTCCGAAAGGACTGGAACCTGCCCTGCTGAAGAGACCCCAACGTACGCACAGTGTCTGTGTCAGTTTTGATACTTTGGAGGGCATCATCAACATGTTTTCCAAAGAGGTTCTCTCCGTCAAACGGCATGTCCACTATTTTTGCTTGCACTTCTGGTCTAAAAGAAGTGGCTTTAAGCCATCCTTGCCTTTGGAGGGCCACTGCACCTGTCATTTGTCTGAATGCCACCGAAGACAAATCCATCGCAATGTCTATGGATTCCGAAGCCGCCCTAGCTCCATCCTGTAAAATGGCAGCCGCTTCCTCCTTCTTATCCTCTGGTAGATGAGCTAGCAAAGGTGCTATATCTGACCACATCTGCCTATTATATCTACTAATAAGCGCTAACGCATTTGCAGCTTTAATGGAGGACGCTGCCATCACAGCAAAATGCTTCCGCGCACCATCCATTCGTCTTCCTTCTTTATCCGGGGGAGCTGCAGAAGTGGAAACCGGATTTTTGGAGTGCCTTTGAGCGGCTTGCATCACAACAGATTCCGGACGCGGATGTCCAATTAAACAAGCAGGGGAAGATTCTGGGGCTCTATATTTCTTCTCTATCCGGGGTACCGAGGCAGCAACCAAAGCCGGGTTCCTCATTATTGTAGGAGAGTAGGGTCTGCTTTCTATGTTCACCCCCACGTTTTGCTTTTGCTTCACTGGTTTTCGACTTAGATGTGGCTGTGGGCCTGCTAATCAGACCCACAGCCCAGCTGTTCTCTCTCCAACCCAATTGGATAGGATCACCTTATTGGCCCCTGTACCTTTACCTTAGGTACCCAGGGCATAGGTGTACCCTAGGCCTACCAGCGGCTGCAGCGTGTATTATGCCACCCCTGGCCTGGCCTTCCATTATGACACAACTGGCTGATCACTCAGCTGGGGCAAGGTCGTGTAATCACCCCTTGCTTAGGTGTAGTATTCCTATACCTACCTTATATATAGACACATGTGTACCTATCAGCCACTCCTATGGCAGGCCTTAACAATCCTGGAGACAGAGTGCTTGGTAACATGTGAGATGGTGCTCTAGCATGAGCTGAGTCTGTCTGCAGCTTTCAGAACCATGTCCTTATAGCTGTTCTATGATATAGCCTACCATATACTCTTAAAGTGCCTTATAATCTTAAACGGTTATGGTAACTATGGTTTGGCTTTACCGAAACATGTTGTGTAAGGTGTCTAACACTTTGGAATAATACCCCCATACCATTTCTGGCAATGAGGATATTATTCCTCCCTTCTAGAGGGAGAAGACATGTTGAAACCTACTTACCCGGATAAAGTTAACCAGAGCCCCAGCATCACAAAATAGATGCTGCTGCCACAGACACAAGTCTGACCTCCTGCTGCTGGGAGTCCTTCCAGCGAGGGAGGCTTGGACAATAGGTTTCCTGCCTTGGGAGGTGCGAGCACCACCCCAGACAGGAGTTAGTGTATTGGGGCAGGGAGGGATGAAAGAAACTAGACACTGCCTGGGGCACACAAGGTGTCCCATGCATAGTCCAGTTCAAACCGGTGCTGGGGTACTCCAGCCCCAGCTCTGGCGCGAAACTGGACAAAGGAAAGGGGGTGTAGCCACTCCCCTTCCTGGTCCCACCCATAGGAGGGACCTTGCAGGTAGCCCAGCCCACTAGCCCAGTATATCAGTAGCTAGCTGAGCCCTGCTAAATTAGATTAACCTGAATCTGCAACTTGAACAGAAACTCTGGACCTTCGACATTCGACCTCAGGAAGAAGACTGAAGAAATCTCCCTTGTGGCCAAGGAGTGACCACCCTGGGCAACCAGGCACCATCCAGCGACCGCTGCTTGCTTTGCGACTGAATCCTATGAGGGACGACTGCAGAGACTGACCAGCGCCGAGACTTCCAGACACCTCTGAACCAGATCCACATCTCCAGCGAAGCTGAGACCCGTGGAGGCGACGAGGGACGTGGGACCGGCAACTTGGGAAAAGTGGCTAGTAACTGACTAGCGTGACTTCCGAGGCTCCCTCGAGGCTGTGCTTGGGGAATTGAGAAGCCCCACTCCCGAGCACCATCTGCAAAGAAGACCAGCTCCCCACACTTCACGTGTTCTGCGTGGGGCCCTTCTGCACCTGTGTTGCTCGACGTGTTGTCCGGTTGCTGGCCCGTTGGCTAGTAGCCTCTGCGACGACGAACCTTTACTTTCATCTTGCTGGTCCGGCTCCTCCAGACTGGCACCCGCTCCTCTGTGAAAGAGAAGCACCCCAGACCTTCCTGGTCTGCACCAGAAGCAAGTCCTCCATCCTGTGTGGGTTCCGCTTGCCAAGGCTTGTTGGGTCCTGACTCGACTTCGACGCCGCCGACAGCAAGAGCCTTCGTGGGACAGCTCACCTCCTGGTCCTGGTCGTCCTCGACGTCTCCTGGTACCCGTGGCTGCTGCGACAAGCTTCACCTCTTCACCTGCATCTTCACGACATCGCCTGGTTCCTTCCTGGTTCCTTCCCGCCTCCTGGCTGGTGACCTAGACTCTGTCCCTTCTGCTTGCAGGTTCCTTCCTTCTTGATCCCCACCTTGGGATCCACCAGACACTCTTCACTGACTGCCTGTCAGCAACTTTCCTTCAGGCATCCATAGAAGTCAACGACGAAACCCGACGCAAGTTCACACCTATGCACCCGCAGCCCGTGGGCTAGGTAACTTGGGTACTTCGGTGCTCACAAGGGTATTGACTATCCTAGGGTCTAGTTTCCGAGTCTCGACTTTCTAGCTATACCAGAAGTGTCCTAAAACTGTTAATTTCTAACTGCTAGTAATTCTATCGACTTTTACGCATTACGCGTGAGTGTTTCCACTCTGCACCTGAATCCCGTGGGCCTCCCACTTCCTAACCTTTGGTAGTGTAGTGTAGCCCCAGCGATTCCCTAGGCCTAGGCCTATCCTGTGTTCGTGACAGTGGTCCTTATACCACTTACTTAGTATATGGTTTGCGTGGCCCCTAGGGCCTAACTGTATTACTTACCTGTGTGACTTAATGTATGCTTAAATAAGACTGTGTTGTACTTACCTCGAATCTCATAAAGAGTGATGAGGGTTTGACTAGAATAAATACATTCTATTTTTATATATATCTTTTGTGGTGTCCTTTCATTTGGTATTCAAGGGATTACATATGGTATAACAGCTGGCTTCACATGCCATACAGAGTTTAGCCTAAGACTGCTCTTGTCCATGCTACCACTAGGATAGCTGGTCTATAAGGTTGACTTTACAACCAATCACCATAAGGGTTGTTTGGACTGATACAAGGTGTACACTAGAACTAGTGACATCATATATCAGGCCAACTTCTCACATTGGTGGCAGCGCTGGGATCTGAGCTGGCTGTTGTAATACCATTGTAATCTTGAGATACTAAATTGAAAGATCACACAGATATTGTCTAGGTACATATAACATAGATTATAAATACTTAAGTCCTACTGGACTTAGTTGTTGTAGGTTGAAGGGCCTAGCACACCCTGACTACAACTACTAGAGAGGTTTAGTAGATACAACTAGTGTAGGTAGGTGCACACACCACACCCTCACTAGATCATGTCTCTGGGAGGAGATCAAGTAGATTCCCTCCCAGGAGGTGTAGATCCTAGAAAGATCCCCTCTAGATATGATACCCTAACTTTTCAGGAGATGAGACAATTGTGTACCTCCAGGGTTCAAACCCTACCCTCATTCAGCTGGTAGAGATCCTAGAGGAGTATGATGCTCGTAGGGCCTCCCAGGCTAGTACCCTAGGTACAGGTGAGGGTCTACCCACTACAGATGAGTCAGGTGGGACTTCAGAAGATGAGGTAGACAGCCAGGTCAAAGTTGGGAGACTTAACCAGGCTAACTTAAGCCTACATGGGAGTCTGAATGGGGTCCCCCTATTCATACCCTCAAGTGGGCTTAACCAGAGAAGCAGGAGAGACAGATCCCCTTCAAGGGAATCCATCCACTCCCATGTCTCTAACAGCTCCAATGCCTCTTCTCACAGGGGAATGACTTCCCCACAGAGAAAAGAGCATGAGGCCAGAATGAGGGAAGCTAATCTGAGGATTGAGAGGGAAGAACTTGCCCTTGCGAAGGAGAAGCTTGCTCTGGCCAGAGAGCAGAAATTAAGTGGGCTAGAGCCCACTGGTGGCAGCAATATCCCTAAGGATAGAGACAGGCACTATGATAATAGAAACCTGAGCAAGATTGTCCCTCCCTACAAGTGTGGGGATGACATCCACAAATGGATAACTGCTTTGGAGAGAGCCTGCAAAGTACAGTAGGTACCCCAAAGTCAGTGGGCAGCTATCTTGTGGCTCTCCTTCTCTGAGAAAGGTAGAGACAAGCTCCTCACAGTTAGTGATGAGGATGATGACAATTACACTGTCCTGAAGAGTGCTCTGATTGATGGGTTTGGCCTAACCACTGAACAATACAGGTTGTTGTTCAGGGATACCCAGAAGACACAGACTCAGGACTGGACTGACTTTGTAGATTGTGCCACTAAGGCTCTGGAAGGCTGGTTATTGGGTAGTAAGGTTAAGGACTATACAGGATTGTATAATTTGATCATGAGAGAACAAATCCTTAATAACTGTCAAAACCAGCTGTTGCATCAACTTTTGATTTACTCTGACCTAACTTCTCCCCAGGAATTGGGAAAGAAGGCAGATAGGTGGGTCAGGACTAGAGTTAAGCAGAAAAACCAGAACCAGGGTGGTGATCAGAAAAAGGCAGACCAGAAGGGTAATGCTCAGAAACAAAAAGACCAGAAGTCGTCACCAGGCCCCCAAAAGGCTCAGGGGGAGGGTGGTCCCAAAAAGGATAAAAAGAAAGATGGCCAAAAGAAACCCTGGTGCAACTATTGTAAGTCAAACTCACATTGGTTTAGTGAGTGCACCAAAAAGGATAAGCCCCCAGCTACCATTGCCCCTAAGGCAACTGTACCCCCTAATCCAGCTGTAAGTGGTGGTTCCCAGCAAAAGGGTGTAGTAGGGTTAACCCTGGGAACTGAGGAGGGTCCTGGCCTTGTCAGGATACCTACTCAGGCTGTTCTGATCTGTGATGGGGACATAGTTTTGTCCTCTACTGTAGGCCCCAGTAACCTGGGCAAGTACAGACAGACTCCTTTTATCAATAATAGAATGGCTCAGGCCTACAGGGACACTGGGGCTACTGTCACAATGGTGACACCTGCCTTTGTGGACGCTGGACAGATCATGCTAGGTGAGAATTACCTAGTGACCAACGCTAGCAATGCCACTACCTCCCATAGTGTGGCAATTGTTAACTTCTCCTGGGGAGGGGTAACTGGCCTCAAGAAAGTTGTGGTAAGTTCAGACCTTCCTGTAGAGTGTCTGTTGGGAAATGACCTTGAAACTTCAGTTTGGTCTGAAGTGGAGTATAGGACCCATGCAGAAATGCTTGGGATAGATGCACATGTCCTTGCTGTGACCAGGTCACAGGCCAAAAAGTGTAACACTGAACACGTGCTGGATCCTAGGACAATGGACCAGACACAATCCAAGAGAAAGAGAAGTAGGGTAAAGGCTGTGCCTTCCCCCCTGCCTCAGGTGGTGGATCAGCCCTCCCAGGAGGATGATTCTGAGAGCCCTGAAGGAACTGTCCTAGAAGAACTGGAACCTGATCAGGTTGAGTTTCCTGGGACAGGGGGACCTTCAAGGGCAGATCTGAGGCAGGCTCAATTAGACTGCCCCTCTCTTGAACCCCTTAGACAGCAGGCTGCTGTTGAGGCTGCAGGGAATGCTCAAGGTACCCATACAGTGTATTGGGATGAAAGGCTGCTGTACTCAGAGGCTAGAGACCCCAAGCCTGGTGCCTCCATGAGGTTGGTCATACCCTTGAGTTTCAGAGGCTTCCTTCTTACCTTGGCCCATGATATTCCCCTTGCAGGACACTTAGGCCAGAATAAGACTTGGGACAGGCTTGTCCCTCACTTTCACTGGCCTCATATGTCAGAAGATACCAAGGAGTTTTGTCGCTACTGTGTCACCTGCCAAGCCAGTGGCAAATCAGGTGGCACCACAAAGGCCCCCCTCATACCACTACCTGTGTTGGGGGTTCCCTTTGAGAGAGTGGGGATAGACATTGTAGGACCAATGGACCCCCCTACAGCATCTGGGCACAGATTTATACTGGTGATAGTGGACCATGCCACCAGGTATCCAGAAGCTATTCCCCTGAGGACCACAACAGCACCTGTTGTGGCAAGTGCCCTACTTGGAGTCTTCTCCAGAGTGGGTTTTCCAAAGGAGGTTGTGTCTGACAGAGGTGCCAACTTCATGTCAGGATATTTGACTGCAATGTGGAAGGAGTGTGGTGTCAACTACAAGTTCACTACACCCTATCACCCACAGTGCAATGGACTTGTGGAGAAATTCAACAAGACCCTAAAAGGGATGATAAAAGGTTTACCAGACAAGCTTAGGCGAAGATGGGACATCCTTTTACCCTGCCTTCTGTTTGCTTACAGAGAGGTCCCACAAAAGGGGGTTGGCTACAGCCCTTTTGAGGTTTTGTTTGGGCATCCTGTAAGAGGACCCCTATGTTTAGTAAGGGAAGGATGGGAGAGACATCTCAGACAACCCAAACTTGATATAGTGGATTATGTACTTGGTCTCCGCTCCAGGATGGCAGAGTATATGAAGAAGGCTTCTAAAAACCTTGAGGCAAGCCAAGAACTCCAAAAAGCTTGGCATGACCAAAAGGCTGTGCTGACTGTGTACCAGCCAGGGCAGAAAGTGTGGGTGTTGGAGCCAGTGGCCCCAGCAGCACTCCAAGACAAATGGTCTGGACCCCACACTATTGTTGAGCAAAAGGGAGAAGTCACCTACTTGGTGGACCTTGGGACTCCCAGAAGCCCCCACAGGGGGCTTCATGTCAACAGATTGAAGGCATATGTTGACAGGGCAGACATGGGCTTACTCATGGCTACAGATGAGGGGCAGGAGGAAGAGAGTGACCCTCTCCCAGACCTGTTGACTCAGAACCCTGATGATGGCTCAGTTGATGGTGTGGTCTTTTCTGACAGCCTCACTGTCCATCAGCAACAGGACTGCAGACAAGTTCTGCAATCCTACAGACATATGTTCTCTCTGACCCCAAGTCAGACAGACTGGTGCACCCATGAGGTGGACACTGGTGACAGTCTGCCTGTGAAGAGTAAAATCTACAGGCAACCTGACCATGTCAGGGACTGCATAAAAGTGGAGGTACACAAGATGTTGGAGCTGGGAGTCATTGAACCTTCAGAGAGCCCTTGGGCTAGTCCTGTAGTTCTTGTGCCAAAACCTCACACCCAAGATGGTAAGAGAGAGATGAGGTTTTGCGTGGATTTCAGAGGTCTCAATGCTGTCACTAGGACAGATGCCCACCCAATAACTAGGGCCGATGAGCTCATTGACAGACGGGCAGCTGCTAAGTTTTTGAGCACATTTGACCTGACAGCAGGCTACTGGCAAATCAGACTAGCTGAGAATGCAAAGGCCAAAACTGCTTTCTCGACTCCAGGAGGACATTATCAATTTGTGGTAATGCCCTTTGGTTTGAAGAATGCACCTGTCACTTTCCAAAGGTTGGTGAATCAAGTCCTTACAGGTCTGGATGACTACTGTGCAGCTTATCTTGATGATATTGCTGTCTTTAGCTCCACCTGGGAGGATCACCTGGTCCACCTGAGGAATGTTTTAGAGGCCCTGCAAAAGGCAGGCCTCACTATCAAGGTCACTAAGTGCCAGATAGGGCAGAGCAAGGTTGTATACCTGGGCCACCTAGTCGGTGGCAGTCAGGTTCAACCACTGGAGAGCAAGATCCAGACCATAAAGGACTGGACTCCTCCAACTACCCAGACTCAGGTCAGAGCTTTCTTGGGCCTGACTGGGTACTACAGAAAGTTTGTTAAGAACTATGGGTCCATTGTGACACCACTTAATGACTTGACCTCTAAGAAGATGCCAAAGAAAGTTCAGTGGACAGTGAGCTGTCAAAAAGCATTTGATGACCTGAAGCAGGCCATGTGCAGTGCACCTATTCTGAAAAGTCCAGACTACTCCAAAGAGTTCATAGTCCAGACAGATGCTTCTGAGTTGGGTGTGGGAGCTGTTCTTTCACAACTGAATGTAGATGGTCAAGACCAGCCCATTGCTTTTATTAGTAGAAGGCTGACCCCTAGAGAGAAACGTTGGTCAGCTATTGAGAGGGAGGCCTTTGCTGTGGTTTGGGCCCTGAAGAAGCTGAGGCCATACTTGTTTGGCACTCACTTCAAGATTCAGACAGACCATAAGCCCCTCTTGTGGCTAAATCAGATGAAGGGTGAAAATCCCAAACTTCTTAGGTGGTCCATTTCCCTACAGGGGATGGACTTCACAGTGGAACATAGACCTGGGACTGACCATGCCAATGTAGATGGACTCTCCAGATATTTCCACTTAGAACATGAAGACTCAACTGGTCAAGGTTAGTTTAATGTCCTACGTTTTGGGGGGGGGGGGGTTGTGTAGGAGAGTAGGGTCTGCTTTCTATGTTCACCCCCACTTTTTGCTTTTGCTTCACTGGTTTTCGACTTAGATGTGGCTGTGGGCCTGCTAATCAGACCCACAGCCCAGCTGTTCTCTCTCTAAACTGATACTATGTACTTTAGGTGCATAACCCAATTGGATAGGATCACCTTATTGGCCCCTGTACAGTGTACCTTAGGTACCCAGGGCATAGGTGTACCCTAGGCCTACCAGGGGCTGCAGCATGTATTATGCCACCCCTGGCCTGGCCTTCCATTATGACACAACTGGCTGATCACTCAGCTGGGGCAAGGTCGTGTAATCACCCCTTGCTTAGGTGTAGTATTACTATATCTACCTTATATATAGACACGTGTACCTATCAGCCACTTCTATGACAGGCCTTAACAATCCTGGAGACAGAGTGCTTGGTAACATGTGAGATGGTGCTCTAGCATGAGCTGAGCCTGTCTACAGCTTTCGGAACCATGTCCTTATAGCTGGTGTATGATATAGCCTACCATATACTCTTAAAGTACCTTATAATCTTAAACGGTTATGGTAACTATGGTTTGGCTTTATCGAAACATGTCGTGTAAGGTGTCTAACACTTTGGAATAGTACCCCCATACCATTTCTGGCAATGGGGATATTATTCCTCCCTTCTAGAGGGAGAAGACATGTTGAAACCTACTTACCCGGTTAAAGTTAACCAGAGCCCCAGCATCACAAAATGGATGCTGCTGCCACAGACACAAGTCTGACCTCCTGCTGCTGGGAATCCTTCCAGCGAGGTAGGCTTGGACAATAGGTTTCCTGCCTTGGGTGGTGCGAGCACCACCCCAGACAGGAGTTAGTGTATTGGGGCAGGGAGGGATGAAAGAAACTAGACATTGCCTGGGGCACACAAGGTGTCCCATGCATAGTCCAGTTCAAACCGGTGCTGGGGCACTCCAGCCCCAGCTCTGGCGCGAAACTGGACAAAGGAAAGGGGGTGTAGCCACTCCCCTTCCTGGTCCCACCCATAGGAGGGACCTTGCAAGTAGCCCAGCCCACTAGCCTAGTATATCAGTAGCTAGCTGAGCCCTGCTAAATTAGATTAACCTGAATCTGCAACTTGAACAGAAACTCTGGACCTTCGACATTCGACCTCAGGAAGAAGACTGAAGAAATCTCCCTTGTGGCCAAGGAGTGACCACCCTGGGCAACCAGGCACCATCCAGCAACCGCTGCTTGCTTTGCGACCGAATCCTACAAGGGACGACTGCAGAGACTGACCAGCGCCGAGACTTCCAGACACCTCTGAACCATATCCACATCTCCAGCGAAGCTGAGACCCGTGGAGGCGACGAGGGACGTGGGACCGGCGACTTGGTAAAAGTGGCTAGTAACTGACTAGCGCAACTTCCGAGGCTCCCTCGAGGCTGTGCTTGGGGAATTGAGAAGCTCCACTCCCGAGCACCATCTGCAAAGAAGACCAGCTCCCCACACTTCACGTGTTCTGCGTGGGGCCCTTCTGCACCTGTGTTGCTCGACGTGTTATCCGGTTGCTGGCCCGTTGGCTAGTAGCCTCTGCGACGACGAACCTTTACTTTCATCTTGCTGGTCCGGCTCCTCCAAACTGGCACCCGCTCCTCTGTGAAAGAGAAGCACCCCAGACCTTCCTGGTCTGCACCAGAAGCAAGTCCTCCATCCTGTGTGGGTTCCGCTTGCCAAGGCTTGTTGGATCCTGACTCGACTTCGACGCCGCCGACAGCAAGAGCCTTCGTGGGACAGCTCACCTCCTGGTCGTCCTCGACGTCTCCTGGTACCCGTGGCTGCTGCGACAAGCTTCACCTCTTCACCTGCATCTTCACGACATCGCCTGGTTCCTTCCTGGTTCCTTCCTGGCTCCTGGCTGGTGACCTAGACTCTGTCCCTTCTGCTTGCAGGTTCCTTCCTTCTTGATCCCCACCTTGGGATCCACCGGACACTCTTCACTGACTGCCTGTCAGCAACTTTCCTTCAGGCATCCATAGAAGTCAACGACGAAACCCGACGCAAGTTCACACCTATGCACCCGCAGCCCGTGGGCTAGGTAACTTGGGTACTTCGGTGCTCACAAGGGTTTTGACTATCCTAGGGTCTAGTTTCCGAGTCTCGACTTTCTAGCTATACCAGAAGTGTCCTAAAACTGTTAATTTCTAACTGCTAGTAATTCTATCGACTTTTACGCATTACGCGTGAGTGTTTCCACTCTGCACCTGAATCCCGTGGGCCTCCCACTTCCTAACCTTGGGTAGTGTAGTGTAGCCCCAGCGATTCCCTAGGCCTAGGCCTATCCTGTGTTCGTGACAGTGGTCCTTATACCACTTACTTAGTATATGGTTTGCGTGGTCCCTAGGGCCTAACTGTATTACTTACCTGTGTGTCCCAAATGTGAGCAATAATTGGAATTGATCTAATGGATTTCCATGAATCCTCTTTGAAATTATACAGGAAACACTCAGCTTCTTGAACCGGAAGCGGAAGCTCAAATCTTCTCGATGCTTTTTCCATAATGTCATGGAAACCTCCAATATCTTGTGGCGGAGAGTTCGCTGGCGATGGTGATGGAGACGGCGTAGTAGGTAGAATGTACTGATCCCATTGATCCCATTCATCCCCAACCTGATTATCCTGAAGAAGTTCCCCTTCTTCTGGTTGATCTGCACCACTCTCCTCTAAATCATCCCTAATTGTAACAATAGGAGGAGATTGAATCCTTTGAATTGAAATGTTGGGAGGGTGTTGAGGTGGTTGAATTTGAGTAGGCGTAGATGAAGTTTTCGAGGTTTGAGTGTTAGCCTCAGGGAAACGTCGATAATAATCGTTTATCATGAGTCCGTCACTAGAGAAATTGGCATTGATATAGTTTCCTCTCTCATATCAGATTGAGCTTCTTCCTCCTCCTCGTAGTCATATGACTGCTGAAAAGACTCATATCTTCTTGACTCTTGCACTTGACGATCCTGGAAAGAGAATACTTCCTGAACCTCCTGATATTCTTCATCGTCAGTCTCCTGGCTCTTTATCTGAAGTTGAGAAGGGCTATATGCTACTCCTGATGACTCTTCATCTTCTGACTGAAATTCCAGCAGATTAGATGGAGGAAGCGGAGAAATCTTTGTCCAGCCGGTAAAATCTGAAGATTTCTTCATCGTCGACGAGCCCGTCGATGATGGAATAGAATTTAATGACGAGGAAATATGAATTATCGTCGACGACCACCTCGTCGACGATAATTCATATTTCCTCGTCAACGTCGACAGAGTCGTCGTCGATGTCGCTGGCGATGAAGTCGTCAACGAGGTCGTAACCGGCCTCCCTGTCGACGGGCATTTCTTCGACGACGATGTCTTAGTCGTCGACGTAGCTGTCGACGTCGATAAGGTAGTCGTCGACGGAGCTGTCGACGTTTTCATTGAAATCAATGCCGGCGAGGCCCCAGTCTTCGTCGACGGAGCTGAAGATACTTCTCTAAACCCTGAAGATTTTTTAAGAGGAGTATGAGGAAGAGAAGACGAAGAAGCCTCTTTGTCTTTCGGAGTCAGAATCTGAAGGGACCTTCTTCTTTTGAAGCCACAACAGTAGCCGTGCCTCCCTGTCACGCAGGGTTTTCGCAGAAAAAGTTCTGCAATGCTTACAGTCCTTAGGCACATTTTTAGGGTGAAGACAGTACAGGCAGTCCTTGTGGGGATCTTTAGAAAACAGTCTAGGTTTCCCACAGGATCTGCAGGGCCTGAAGAGCCTCTTTTTAGAGCTTTCAGCCATAGTAAGCAAAATATGAAACACAGTACCTCAAATCCAGTAGAAAGAACTTTCAGTTTAAAAGAGGTCAAAAGTTCACTCAGGAACAAAACTGAGCAAGGCTCAGGGAGACTCCTCCTCATACGAAGGCGGTTGGAAATCCGAGGTAGGATGGCTCTGCTGGGGAGTGTGATGTCAGGGCTGGCAGCTGATTGGCTGAGTTTTGGACCAAATAATGATGAGGTTTGGTTACCAAATATTATGATTCCCTATGGGATTTTGCTAAGCAGTTTTTTCTAGTACTGCTGTGGTCATTCTGTTACCGTGAGACTCCCACCATGACGACGGGGAAGATACAAGCATGTGAATCTATGAAAGATTGAATACTGGAGAAACAGGACTACTGATCTACAATCACTGTCAGAATAAAGAAGGGATGCTCAGCGCTCTGGATAGGGCCTGGTCCAGCACTGTACTTAAGGGGCAGAAAAACGCAGGCAAATCACTGCACTACAAGGTCTGGGTATCAACCTTGACTTCAAAGTGTGCAGAGCCACTGCAAATGGGTCTCAGCCCAGGGACACTTCACCCCTGGTGCACTTTCTAAAGGGGTAAGACGCCTGGGAGGGTGCCTCCTGGTCCCAAAAAACAGTATCAGGGCTCTAAAAATGTTACTAAACCTTCAAGTCTAGTAACATGGAAATCTCCTCGACCTAACTGTAAAATACTTGACCTCGGTCTATGATCTGTCTCTGACAGCGGAGCAAATGTGACAAGATAACAAGATTTAAAAGCATCTCTATTGCTCATTCACTTTGTGAGCAATAAAAATGCCTTTAAAATCTTGTTTTCTTGTCATATTTGCTGCAGTTTCAGAGATAGAGGTCAAAAGTCGGTTGGTCCTCCTACTCGCCAGAAAGGGCAAGTAGGTTCTAAAAATAGCTCGTCCTGAATAAATCTCTCTCTCCATAGCAAGCAGGTAAGTGGCTTTTTCGAGCCATGCAGTTGATTGAATATGGACCTCCTGAGGCGGGTGCGTGCAGCATGCTCATGCCGATATGGACCCTGCATGCACGGTGTCCAATTTAGTAAATAAACAGCCCGATCGGGTGGTACAGACCCCACAGGGGGGCGTCGACTCTCCAGGAGGCAAGCCTCGTAACAGAAGGGCAGGCGTCAACACAAGCTCCTCTTCGGCTGTGAAGGGAAATCGGAGCACACGCGACGACTCACTAGGCGTGTCAAATGCCACCAGGAGGACTACATCGCAGAGCTGCACCAAGACAAAGGTGCTGCAAAGGAGCGCAGAGCGTTCCAGTGGCCGGGATAAGCTTAACAGCAACAAGGCGCACAACAAAGTGCTTAAGTCAAAACAAGAAGCATCACAGTAAGCACTAAATTATGTCACAAAGTACAGAAAAGAGAAACAGCACTTATCTCGGCTTCAAGCAATGAAGAAAGAGGAAGATGAGACAGAGACGGTGGACTGTATTTGTGCATTGTGGCATGCTGATTCTGGGAGCTGTTCTCCCATTGGACAATGTTGTTTCTCTATCACATTCCTAAGGGTTCATGGGAAAAGTAGTTTTGTTTTTGTATAAAGCTTGTTAAAAAAGCAGTTGTGAGTAAAGTGAATAAATAGCATAATCCTCGCTTCCGGTCTGACATAGAATTGTATACTGCCCCACAGTTGCTTCAAAGTGTTGGAGGAAGGAAAGAACGAGATATGACCTGGGAAAGAGGAGGGAGCCTTCAAGTCATCCTCAAGTTGTTGGCCTCTCACCAGGCAGAGCAATAGTGCTTTGTGTAACAGTCTTAAGTGTCTAATCAACAAGTTGGAAGGTGACGAGGTAAAGCAAGCCGCAGAAGAGCGCACGTAGAGCATGAGAGGGAAAAGTTAGAAGGGGGAGGCATAAAGGGCATTTCAGAGTTAGATCTTATATTACAAGTTTGTGAGATGCTAGAGTGGGCCAGGGAAAGCACCTGCAAGCCTGAAGGCTAACACTCCCTCTTCACAAAGGGCAAAGCAAGCCGCAGAAGAGCGCAAGTAGAGCATGAGAGGGAAAAGTTAGAAGGGGGAGGCATAAAGGGCATTTCAGAGTTAGATCTTATATTACAAGTTTGTGAGATGCTAGAGTGGGCCAGGGAAAGCACCTGTAAGCCTGAAGGCTAACACTCCCTCTTCACAAAGAATACAAGGCTCTCATGAGTTTTTGTCTACACTTTTGAGCACACAGATAGAAAGGGAGGTAAAGATAGTAACAACAGGGGAATACTCATTTCCCTACGGACTTACACTCGGGACGACATAATAGTCAGGGTTTTTTACAGAGAAACACTTTGCAAAGAGCAGAGGGTTCAGCCACAGCACTTCCTAACACTGGGATACAGCGTTATCACTCTTGACTCAACTGGTTTCTCTGGTAAAGCCCCTTTGCTCGCAGCCCCCCCCCAAGTCAAGTGTACCCTGAGGGCAGGAGCTTGGGCTCATGACACAGATAAGTATTATAGCGAATCCACTAGTGTAGGAAGCTGGCTCTGTATATACTATACCAAAGTGAGGTATAGTGTGCAAAGAGTCCAGTGGATCCCCCAAGGTAGGCAGAGGTAAAGTTAGATAGCACCTCACTCTCTATTTGTGGTAGTGTGGTCGAGCAGTAAGGCAGTATCAGAGGGCAGTGTTAAGCATTTGTTGTACACACTCAGTCAGCAAATTAATTCACACACTCAAAGACTTAACTTCAGACCAATTGTTTTTGTATAAAAATGTTCTTTTAGTTATTTTATTTTCTAGAACCAAACAAGCCTGGCACAAGTAAGCAATAAATACTTTACAGTAGTAATGTAATTGAAATACAGTTTGAATGATAATTGTATATGCACTTTGGTTTGATTTACAGTATGGATGCAGACAAATGCAATACTTAGTAAATGCAGTACATAGACTTGAATAGGCTTTTTAGTAAAATAGCAGGTAAGTAACTTTTGAGATTACTAGGCTTACTCAGAGTAGTATACCTAGATACTACTCTGGGACATTTCCTGAAAAACAGGTAAGTAAAATCGTTTTTGTTAGATTATGCAATTTGAAAGAATTCCTTTAGTTTCTCAAACTCCACACGTAGAAACTTTTCACAGTCATAGTCAATGTTATCCTATGGAGGAAAATAGTGTTATCGGTTTTGAGGTAAGTATTTGGTAGTGGGAGTTGAGGTTCTGGGGGTAGACTCAGGGGTCCCCGGGGTCAAGGATGCACTCAGCGGCACTAGGGCTGCCGGGTGCAGAGTGCTGAGGCCCTATGTTATCCAATGGGGGATAGGGGGCCTCCGGTGGGTGGCTGCTGGCAAGCAGGCCACTTGGTTGTGGGAGCAAAGCTCTGGGACTTTAGCTCAGGGCAAATGGGGAAACAAAGTAGCACCAAAGGTGCACCCTCAGTAGGGCGGCCATGTGCAGGGTGCTGTTTCAACGTCTGGCGCCCAGTTGTTTTCAATGAGGAACCTCCGGTTTGCAAAGGCACTGCAGGTTGGGGGTCAAAGGTCTTCTGGGTGCGACCACCACTTCGAGAGGTAAGTTGGGAAGTTGGGGGTTGGTTAGGCACTGTTGGTTTGGGCACACAAGGCCGTGGGGCGTCGGGTGCTGGGATGCCTTTTGGGGTCGATCTTCTTACCAGCTCCTGGTCGCGGTTGAGGGGAGCTTCTGGATTTAGGCTGCAGGCGTCGGCTGGAGAATTGAGGCAGGTCAGGGTTCACCGGATCTCGGGTCAGGATTGCTGGGGGGACCTCCTCGTAGTGTTTGCCCACTCGAGCTCGGGCCATGGACGACGGGTGCAGAGTGGGGCGGATTCGCGGTGTCTGGCCGGAGCCAGAGGTTGCAGATGAACAAATCCAGTGTTCACGGGAGACAAAGTCTTTGTAGTTGAAGGCAGGCAAGTCCTCCAGGGTTTTCGAGGTTGCTGGCTGCAGGACACACCGGGATTTCGCATGAGCAGGTTCGAGGGGGAGACAGGCTGGTAGGGCTGGGGCCAAGTCAGTGGGCGTCTTCCTCTTGTTAGCTGCTGCAAGGCTGTTCGGTCCTTCTTCTTCTTGTAGTTTCTTCTTGTCTGAGGAAGCAAGGTTCAGGGCTGCCCCTAAATACTAGATTTAGGGGCGTTACAGGTAGGTTTAAAGGTAGGGACCAATGGGTCCCTTCCCTGGGGTGGGTACACACCCTATTATGCCACCCTCCAGTGGGAGGGGGGCATGAGCCTGTCTCTGGTTGGCCGAGTCCCCCCATCTTCAAACTGGCGTGGACTACGAGTTGTGCTTCACCTCGCCTCCCCCACCTGAGGGGTGGAGTTGGCAAAGTTGGACAAACCTCTCTTTCTCACTTGTTTTTTCCGCTGGTTCTCCTGTCCAAAGTGGGGGTCAGAACCAGTGGGGACCAGTTGCTGAGAGCAGAAAGTGGCCTGGGAAAGCTCACGAAGGAGGTAAGCCTTTGGAGCTTCCCCTTCGTGAACCCGGCCAATCCTGGGGGAGGAGCTTGGCACCTCGTCCCAGGATGTGCATTGTTTCAGGCCCCAGAGAGCAGCAGGCTCTCGACCCAGGGGTCCAGAAACATGTCTGGTGGTGGCAGCTGAAAGCAGCCACTCAGCCAGGACACTAGTGGTTGGTTTGTTTTCAGGGGGCATCTCCAAGATGCCCTCTGTGTGCATTTTTCATTAAATGCCCCACTAGCATCAGTGTGAGTTTAATGTGCTGAGAAGTTTGATACCAAACTTCTCCGTTTTTAGTGTAGCCATTATGGTGCTGTGGAGTTCGTAATGACAAACTCCCAGCACCATATACTCTTAATGGCAGCACTGCACTTACAATGTCTAAGAATGAACTTAGACACTGTAGGGGTACGGGGCTCATGCACCTGTAGCCTCACCACTGGTATAGTGCACCCAACTAGAGGGGTGACTGACCTATGCCAGGGCAGAGATGTGTGCCATGTCGACTCTTCACTTTGTTCTGCACCAAAACACACAGCCTGCAAAGGCAGTGTGTGAGTGTAATGGTACAGGACCTCTAAGGGTGGCACAATAAGTGCTGCAGCCCTTAGAGGCCTTCTCTGGTCACAGTGCCCTGGGTACCTGTGGTACCATTCACCAGGGGCTGACCTGTGGACAAAGATGCCAATTGGGTTTAGGCTTCAATGTAGTTTAAAGGGAAAGAAGAGAGGGTCTGGGTACCTGATTAGCAGGAGCCCAGGGCACACTCAGTCAAAATACATCAGCAATTCAGCAAAAAGTGGGGGCAACCATGCAGAAAGAGGGCACTTTCTAACAACTAGAACCACAAAAATGTCAAAGTCAACAGGTATCACCTTTGGGACCTACTGGCTTTGCCAATGTTTTTATCTATATTGTACAGCATCCCCTATGCTGTGCTGCACAACCAAAAGAGAATAAATAGTAATTCACTGTCTGGGAGGCAAGACCTAAAAAATAATTAGAAAGACAAGCTCAGGGAAGTCACCATAACATTTACTTCAATAGTATGCGGCAGACAGCTTGTTTCGTACGAATGTAAGATAAAGTTAAGAGCTTGATTATGTTTTGGATTAGGGAATAATGTTAGTTTAAAGGTTTTGGATAGGTTTAGTGTGATAGGTTTTGTGTCACTGTGCGCATTTCAAATTAAAGAGTGATGGTTGGGCTTAGCATTACGATTAGGTTTATGTTTTGTAGGTTAATAGTAAGGTTAGAACATTATTTAGGATTAGGGAAATGTTTACAGTGAAGGTAGGCTAGAGACATGGCTCAGATTAAACTCTTACATTTCAAAGAGATGTTCTGTAGTAGTATTTGTTGTGGCTGACAATGTCATGTTAATTGAAAGATTTGCTGTAGGTGGTATGTAATGAAGTGTCCTATTGTGGCCAATGCAATTGGTTTTACTGTTTATGCCACTTTAACAGTGATGTAACTCATGGATCTTTATAGGCATCTTATGAAATGTGTCCTGGACAACGAGAGGGCAGTTGCTGGAGGGTTGGTCCAGAGGTGGCTGTGCGGTGACATGGTGGATGCATTAAAGAGAGTTTATCTAAGTCACATTGAGTTTGTGTACTCTCTTAATTATTATTTGAAACAACAGGAATCTCAGCTTTGCACAAGTTTATATGTGTAGTGGCTTCAGAAATCTGATAATGTCACCCTAGGATGTCAGGCAGCAAAAAACTGATGGATTGTTTTAATCTACACTAGTTCATTCTACGGACCTGGGAATGGACCTACAGGGCCCGAGTCTGTCTGTGAGTAAATCATTTAACAACAGAATGGCAAGTAGGGGGTGGTCACAATAGCTAGCTCAAGGTGATGCAGCTGATGAGACCTTTGGGCATGACCACTAGGAAGACATCAGCACTCTGCTGAACAGCAACCCCTTCACATGCGGAGGCCTGTCCAGCAGTCAGACTGCAGCTGGCATATCATTTTAAAGAGGCTGTGACCCTCAAAGGATAATGGGAGTGTCTAGTTACCAATCGTCACTGCTATCACACCTCAAGCTCTGCTGGAGGCAGCAGACCAACAAGCAGTAATTTTGATTTCAATATTCTTTTATTGGTTGTTTTAAACAAATCAAAAACATACAATAAGTACATATGCAGGGACAAAAGAGCATAACAAACAAACCAAAAAAAACAGTAAAGACATAATACAACGATGATTAAACAGAGGTGACAGTATGGCAAGCCAGGAATTACGGTCTGGGTAAAAAGACAGTCATAAGTTGGAGTAGACGTACGGTTGTGTAAGTCACCCTATAAAATCTCTGGCAAATGATAATGTACGTAAACACATTCTATAAAATTGAAATAGAATACTTTATAACAGAGTATATATCCGATGTTGAATATCAGGTGCTCTAAGGTATGCATTGACAGTGTTTATGGACTATTAGGGTACAATGAGCTAGCGTGAGGGCATCACAGTTAAGTGATTAGTTGGACAGGCCGGGAAACGTGGTTTATTTATTTATTTATTTTTCACATTTATAAAGCGCACTGTTACCCAGAGGTGTCCTGGCGCTGATTGACAGTGAGTGTATGAAACAAGTGATTAGTGTGAGAAGAGCCACGTCTTTAAGGCCCTCCTGAAGGACAAGAGGTCCGGCAGTTGTCTAAGGTGCAGTGGCAGAGAATTCCATGCCTTAGCTGCACCTAGGGAGAAACTCCTCCCACCCCAGCGAGCTTTCCTGACTCTGGGGATGACTACCAGACCCTGCTCTGCTGACCTCAGCAGTCTTTTAGGTCTGTGCCATTGAAAAAGCTGAGAAATGCAGTGGGGTCCCAGGCCATGCAGGGCCTTGAATGTTATGCAAAGAGATTTGAAGATAATTCTCTTGCGAACTGGTAGCCAGTGTAGTTTTACCAGATCCTGTGACACTGAGGCAAATTTAGGTGTGCCTGTGATCAGTCAGGCTGCCGCATTCTGCAAAGTTTGGAGTTTGTTGAGAAGCCCCTGTTGGGCATTCAACAATAAGCTGTTGCAGTAGTCTAGTCGCGACATCACTAGACCTATGACCACCGTCTTCTTGTATTCGTCAGCACGAAAAGGCAAAACTTTCCGAATAGTTTTTAGGACGAAGTGAGTAGCTGAGGAGAGTGCATTGATTTGAGGTCTGAAGGACAACAAATCGTCCATCAGAACGCCCAGATTTTTAACCTTCCAGACCGGAGCTGGGGGGGTGCCCATTTCCTCCGGCCACCAGCACGGGGACCAGAAGTTATCTCTGGACCCAAAAAGCAACACTTCGGTTTTAGCTGAATTAAGTTTAAGGCAGTTTTGCGTCATCCAATTACTGACTTCCCGCATACAGCCTCTGAACCTTTCCGCGGTGCTGTCTGTTTCCCCCGGTAGTACTGAAACTACTATCTGAGTGTCATCCGCGTATGATGTTAACTTGAAGCCAAAAGATCTGATGACCGGTGCCAGGGTGGAGACGTATACATTAAAAAGGGTAGGGCTCAAGGAGGACCCCTGAGGGACTCCGCAGGGAAGCACGAAAGGGGTAGATTCATAGTCCCCCAGCGCCACCTTTTGAGTCCTGCTGGACAAAAAGGCATTCAAGATTTTGAGCGCATATCCTTGAATGCCACTAGCCCTGAGCCGGTCCACAAGTATCTTGTGGTGGACCGTATCAAAGGCTGCGGACAGGTCCAGCAGGATCAGGGCGGCTCTGCCTCCTGCATCCATCACTGTTCTTACGTCCTCTGCTGATTTGATCAATGCAGATTCGGTGCTATGGCCCGCCCGAAATCCATGTTGAGATGGATCCAGGCTCTGACCTGTCTTCAAGAAGGCGCTCAGCTGCGAGTTTAGGATACCCTCTAGGATTTTTGCTGGAAGTGGCAACCTGGCAATAGGCCGGTAGTTGTTCAAATCGGTCAGCTCCAGATTCGGTTTCTTCAACAAGGGAAGGATGGAAGCTTGTTTCCAACGTGAAGGGAACTCCCCCGTGTCCAGCATAGCATTGAACAGTGGAGTGAGACCTGCGGCCACAGTCGATGAGGCAAGTTTGGCCACACTGGCTGGGCAGGGGTCATTAGGGGAGCCAGATTTTATCCGTTGAAGACGGTTTTTCACCTCCTCCTCCCTAATGGGGGAGAAGTTCAATAGCCTAGGTGAGTTGCTATCTGCCTCTAAGTTGGTTTCTGGAGCGGCCATCTTGGCACGAGTGTCTAATGGAAGGAAGATGTTTTCTACCTTATTCTGAAAGAATTTCGCCAAGTCTTCACATAGTTTGCGACTGGGAGGTATCTCCACTGGTTTGGGGGCCGCCAGGGACGATACTGTGCGGAACAGTTCCATGGAGGAATTACCGGCCTCCCTAATGCGTTTTGAAAAAAACTCATGTTTAGCTTCTTGAATCGCGAGTTTATACCTTTTCAGCTCTGCGTTGAGAAGCTTCCTATCCTCCTCTTTATAATTCTTCCACCAGAGTCTTTCCTGTTTTTTGCAAAGCATTTTATGGTCCCTGATATGTTCAGAGTACCACGGTGCCGAGGGGTTAGAGCGTGTGGAGTGATACGTTTTAGGAGGGGCTAGGTTAAGGCAGGCAGCCTCCAACCAGCCCGTATAGGCAGTGGCAGCATCTTCCAGGTTGACTGGGAGGGGCTCCATGGAGATTTTAAGCAAGTTTTCTAAGGCCTCTCCATCTATGTTTTTCCACCTCCTGATCACTCTGGGGGGGTTCAGGACTTTACTACATCTGGGAGGCGTGGCTAAGGTAATTTCAAATTGCACCACCGAATGATCAGACCAGGAAACCGGTTGAACTGCAATGAGTTCTAGGTTGGGAAGATTAGAAAAGATCCCATCTAAGGTGTGTCCTGCCCTGTGGGTCGAGCCGGTGACCCTTTGGTTCAGCTCCATACCGTGCATCAGTTCTATTAGGTCTCTCGTGTCCGAGTCAGAATCACACTCCAGATGAAAGTTAAAGTCTCCTAGCAGAGTAAAAGTCTTAGCGCAAAGCGCTTCTTCTAACAGACCACTGAGTGCAGGGAGGAACGGGGCTTTGGGTCCTGGGGGCCTGTAGATCAAGCCACCCTTGAGAGTTTGATGGTTGGACAGAGTAAAGTTGTAAATAAGTGATTCGAATAAATCCGCAGTGGCCGACTGGTTCATGGCGGTTTGTGTGATTTGAAATAATGACCTTTATTTTTAAGAAGTTATAGAACTCCAGGGGGTCCAGATTATATCTAGTTTGTATTTCTTTGAAGGTTAGAGGGTATGCTGAATCGAACAGTTGGCATGGGAAAAATATACCTCTGTCAATCCAGGTTTCGTTGTGTAGTGTCTTCCCTTTGTATATTATTTTTTGATTGTCCCACAGGAACTCAAGATTAGATCTTCGAATTCTGGTATCTAATAATGTATTCACTTTCAGTAGGGCAGACTTTGTGTTTTTGAATATGGACTTTGCGCACGTGACGTTGGTGAAGTTTGAGGTTAGAAGGCTTGCTGGGGCGAGGTTTTTAAGTAATGATTTTTCAATTTCCAGCCAGACTGGAGTATACTCCTCCGGCGGAATGAGCCAATACGATCCCTGCTTTGCTAAAAATGCTGTTTGGTAAAGTTTGAAGTCTGCTAGATTAACCCCCCCCCTACCCCCCATGTCTTTGTCTAATCTGAGCTTCTTTAGACCTATTCTGGCCCTCTCCCCTTGCCATAGAAATTTTGAGAGCAGGATATCTAACTTGTGATGGAAATCCTCCGAACGTATGAGGGGATGCATGGTTATTAAATAGTTCGCTAGGGGCGTAATCATCATTTTGATGCTATCAATCCTCCCCCACCATGTGATGAATCTTGGGGACCATGCCTCGAGGAGATTTGATTTTCCCCAGGGTGTTAGCCTCATTTCTCTGTAGTACTAAGATAGTACTAAGATAGTACTACCGAATTCAATCCCCAGATATTTGATAAATCCTGGTTGCCATGTAAGGCCTGAGTCTCCCAGTATTTCCTTGGTGCAATGGATGTTCAGCGGTTTAACTTCGGATTTGTCTCGGTTTAATTTATACCCTGAGTGGGTTGAGTAAGTTTCTATGGTGTGCATCAGGGCCTTAATAGAGGAGCTCGGGTCCTCCGTGACTATAAGAATATCATCCGCATATGCGGAAAGTTTCACATGAGTTTCTCCAAAGGTTACTCCTTTTATTTCATTATTGCGCTTTATATCTTGAATAAGTGGTTCTAAAGCTGAGAGAAATAGGGAGAGGGAAAGAGGGCAACCCGGCCTGGTTCCTTATTCTAGCGTGAAGGTATCCGAGAGGGATCAATTGATCGCTATGCGGGCGGTAGGATCTGAGTACATAACCCTGTCGATATAAGGAACACCTAGGTTAAAGGACAGCATACAGTGTCTCAGAAATGACCATGACACCCTATCAAACGCTTTTTCAGCGTCCAGGGTGATGGCGATAGAGGGGGAAGACGTCAGCCTTGCTTTCTCAAGTATGATAAAATACCCTCCCAATTGTCTACAAGCGCTGCTAGAAAATGGCGATGCAAAATATTTAAAGGCAGACGGTGCTTTGCACTTGATGAAAGATGGTGATTATGACCACGTCCTGTGTACCTATGTTAAAAAAGTAATAACTAGGATACCAAATTGCTTAGACAAACTCAAGAAGAAACAAGCATTGGCAAATCCAATAGGTCTCACCTATGCAAGAGCTAGTGATATCATATGGGGCAAATGTGTATGAGCGCACAAATGCCCATATGCGCCAAGGCGCTAAGAATTTAGTCCTGCTGTACAGCTCAGTCATAGTTTAGAACCTGAATGCACAGATTGCAATAAGAGCTGCATTCTGTAAGAGATGCAAGTCAGTGAGTTTAGCAAATCAAGATCTTGGATTGTACAATGCCGCAGATGAGCATGTGTTACCTGGAGAATGGACCTGATTATGAGCCTGCAAATCCTGCATAGGACCTACCAGAAATTGGCTGTTTGCCTCGGGAATGCTCTGACTGTGCGATAAAGATATCCTGATAAGGTAATTTGAGATCATTATGAGTTGCTTATCTCACAGCTTATGAAGAGATTTACGATCTTTACTTTCTGAAAGTGTATGACATTTGAGACAAGCAATTGTATAAATATACTTCCTGATAGTACAATTTCTCATTGAAATCATTGGTGAGAATAAGGGCCTAATATAAAGTTTAGCAGAGCAGGGGCCCTGTCTGAAATCAAAGTCCATCTCTGTTAGTCCAGCAATTCACGA
This sequence comes from Triturus cristatus, assembly GCF_964204655.1. Classification (NCBI taxonomy): domain Eukaryota; kingdom Metazoa; phylum Chordata; class Amphibia; order Caudata; family Salamandridae; genus Triturus; species Triturus cristatus. The sequence continues at coordinate 1,218,005,490 of NC_140593.1, forward strand.
GAATGTACTGGCTAAAGATAACAAGGGTATACGGTCTATGGAGTACACCCAAGAGAGACAGGACATCAAACAAGAATGGGTGGGTTACAGGCAGACACGGAATATGGTCTATGGAGTCCAAACAAAGAGTTACAGGAGATCAAGCAGGAATGGGCGGGTTACAGGCAGACATGGACTATGGAGTCTAAACAAAGAGTTACAGAATATCAAACAGGAATGGGCGGGTTACAGGCAGACATGGACTATGGAATCCAAACAAAGAGTTACAGGAGAACATACAGGAATGGGCGGGTTACAGGCAGACATGGACTATGGCCTATGGAGTACAACCAATAGTAACAGGAGATCAAACAGGAATGGGCGGGTTACAGACAGACATGGAGTATGGAGTCCAACCAAGTTACAGGAGATCAAACAGGAATGGGCGGGTTACAGGCAGATATGGAATATGGAGTCCAGCCAAGAGTGACAGGAGATCAAACAGGAATGGGCAGGTTACAGGCAGACATGGAATATGGTCTATGGAGTCCAACCAAGAGTGACAGGGGATCAAACAGGAATGGCCGGGTTATAGGCGGACATGGAAAAGGGTCTATGGTGCCAACCAAGAGTCTCAGAAAAGGAGAGCGGCCTCACTACTCCAAGACACAGGGTTCCTTATACATACAATGTATCAACAGAAAAGAATCTCTTGGAGAAATCAACAATCAGATAGATCACTCTCCACTATCTTCGCAATCATACACTCCTCACTGCCAGTCTTAAGGGGACCCAAGAGGCAATTATATCAAATCTGTTTAATGAAACATATGAGAAAAAAGTTATAAAATTATATAAAGATCACATAAATAAAACCAATCTGAGCTATCTAATGAGAAATATATTGCACATACATTAGTACAACATTACATCAAAAGAGACACAATAGCTAAGACTTACATATTTGTAATTCAAAAACTTGTTAACTTGAAGGAGTCAACAAAATGAAAACATCTGAACACTATTTTACTAATAACTCATTGTTCCTCAAATTTAACAAAATCAGGGGGGCGTCGACGCGTTTCGGTGGATAAACCACCTTCTTCAGGACACAACAATATTTATCTCGCTAACCGAATATGCAGTGCTCGCCTTTTTATTATTATTATTATTATGAGAGGCACACTGTTGACCGTCACAAATCTGGTCCCTGCAAATGTAAAACGGGTTCTATTTTGTTGCTCCCATGGATGCTAGAGGCCTGACCTTCTACATGCCAATATTGATGGATCTCACATGATTATTGCAAGAGTATTTATTGGGCATATACCCCTACACTTCTGTGCTCGAGAGCGTTATTCCTGTAGGTATATCAACAGCCCTCCTAATGTCACAGGATATAGACATCCACAACTATAGTATTTCAATCAGTTGAGGTGTATCTCCAATACCCGTAGTATCAGGTTCCCATGTCCTCCTTTCGTTGTGGTTGTCTATATCCTGTAACATTTGGAGGGCTGTTCAGTCCCCATTACCACGCCCCGGAATCAGGACTTAAAAAATTTTATATAGGATTTTTTAAGTGTTTCGACTTACCTACAGGAATAACGTTCTCGAGCACAGAAGTGTAGGGGTATATGCCCACTAAATACTCTAGCAATAATCATGTGAGATCCATCAATATTGGCATCTAGAAGGTCAGGCCTCTAGCATCCATGGGAGCAACAAAATAGAAAAGAGTTTTACAGTTGCAGCGACCAGATTTGTGACGGTCAACAGTGTGTAGCCTTAATAATAAAAAATAGGCAAAGACTGCATATTCAGTTAGAGATAAATATTGCTGCTGTCCTGAAGGTGGTTCTACACTGATTATCCACTGAAATGCATTGACGCCCCCGTTTTTGCTAATTTGAGGAACAATGAATTATTAGTAAAATAATGTTCAGATGTTTTTATTTGGTTGATTCCTTCAAATTAACAAGTTTTTTTGAGTTACAAATATGTATGTCTTGGTAGTTGTGTCTCTCTTGATATGTTTTAATAATGTATGTGAAATATATTTCTCATTAGATAACTCGGATTGTTTTTATTTATATGAACTTTATATAATTTTAGAACTGTTTTTTCTTATATGTTTCATTAAACAGATTTTATATAATTGCCTCTTGGGTCCCCTTAAGACTAGCAGTGGGGAGTGTATGATTGTGGAGATAGTGGAGTGTGATCTATCTGATTGTTGATTCCTTCAAGAGATCCTTTTCTATTGATAGATGGTCCAACCAAGAGTTACAGGAGATCAAACAGGAATGGGTGGTTTACAAGCAGACATGGTATATGGCATAAGGAGCAGGGGTGTGGAATTCCTTTAGTCAGAAACCCAGGACATATTGCTTTGGGTCAAGGACAAGAAATGTTCATGTTTATTTTGTCCTTTTAACAAGTAGGACCCACCACCTGCAGCACAAACCCTTTGTCTGACAATTTACAGTACCACATTACCGGTCAGGGAAAGGCAGTGTCTGCCGTTAAGGTAATATTTGTGCCCATATGTGAATGCTGTTCGTGCTTGTCTTTATTAATAGGGTAACCCCTCTAAGAAACTGTTTTATGTTCAAACTGTACTAGTTACAGTGGTTCCAGTATGAAAATACGTACACACGTTTGCAAAGTTTAATATAAGGCTATGTATAATGCTCCCAGAATGCTCTCTGACTAGATGCAAATATTTACAGAAGCTTCAAAGTAAGACTGGTGATTCTTTGCTTTCAAAATACGTTCACAAAAAATGCAATTAGAAAAAAAAATATTTGCTAAACTACTGTGAAATGTTAGGTGCCATTTCTTCTCAGGATCATTTAGAATTAAACGTGTTGATGCATGCTAGCGTTTCCCAAAAATATTCCTAATGGAAAGTCAGTGTAACCAGTTTCAGCAAGATTATTGTGAACATGAAACTAAACAAGCTTTAGCAAAGCCAAGAGGTCTGAAATTGGTGGTCAGCTTTCTGGTTTTGTCAATGTGTGTCTTGTTTTGACATGGTCTTTGTAAAACTTTATTGTTTTGGGATCTGCCGGGCCCTCATCATTATAACAAACATTGGCAAAAAGCAAAAATATTTTAGGTCTCATAAAGCACAAATTGCCACAGTAGTTCCTAGCACTAAACCAAACTACTTTGTGTGCCGACATGCACCTTGTGAAAGAGCAGTATGCTGTCACTCACAATGAAGCCAGCTGATAACTAGAGAGAGAGAATTGCAATGAAAACTCAAGGCCTTGGATAACTCCAGACCTAATGAGCGGCTCAATTACTGAAGAAAGTCACTAAAGTGCACGCATGGTAAATTTCCTTGCATTTAGTGCAAATTTACGGCTTTCAGGAATTCACAAGAATTTACAGGAGTAGGCCAGAAAATCGTAATCCTAGAAAATATTAGTGAACCACATTTTAGCACAAGCAAATATGCTTGTGTAGATTTGCTCATGCGAAAATCTGTTGAGTAGTTACAAGTTCACTTTCTATCCAACGCATTTTTCCCCAACCCTGGAAGAAATTTGACTTCTGCTCTTGTAAGAAGTAAATTTCCAACCTTACTCAGTATCAAAAAAAGATCAGAACAGAGATGGAGAAAACCCCTAAAACATGCAAGCTTGTAGGTTTGCACAGGCTCAACAGGGCAGTGAAACCCTGGAACTATTGATTATTGCTACTTCCAGCACTATTATGTAGATCAGCAGAAAGGTGGCAAAATAAGAGCATTGCTAGTGTTCAAGGCCTACTATAGCATGAGCCCTGGCATATTCAGAGAGGCTATTAGGACAGCTCTTATATAATGGGATTGCTGCCATAATTTGCTGCAGCTCCACGTGGCACCAAAGAGACAAGTGGATTTTTTTACAGGACAAGTAGATTTTTGAAGCAACCTGCCCCATGAACAAGAAGATATTTAATTTAATTCAACACCCCTAATAAAGTCTATTCAAGAGTGACGGGAGATCAAACAGGAATGAGCGGGTTACAGGCAGACATGGTATATGGTATATAGAGTCCAACAAGAGAGACAGGCGCTCAAACAGGAATGGACTAATTACATCTGACATGGAATATGGTCTATGGTGTCCACCCAGGAGCAGAAGTATAAACCTAGAATGATGCACTAGTTGCAGGCAGCCAAGGTAAATGCTCTCTAGAACCCAAGGAGCCCAGAGCAACACAGGACCATAAATGCTAAAGAGTGGCTCAAGCGAACCTCACCATCAGGTGCCTGAATTACCTGGGAGTGCCAGTGTGTTAGTAGGAGGTAATATGTGGAAACTAGAATTATGAGTTTGGATGAAGTAAAGAAAACAGACAGTTATGGGGAGTATAAGGTATAGGAGGAATGTGAAGAGCATGGGTTCTGGCCGCAGTCATTCCATTGCCTAACAGATGCACAAAAGGAGGTTGGCCTTGCCCTATCTGCCTTTTACCTGGATTCCCAGGCAACATGCCCAAGGCAATCACACTTTAATAGAGTTGGTTGTTGGGGAGGCAAGGGGCGAAGCCACAACATGAGGGTGGAAGTTTGGGAGAATCAAGTTTCGGGTAGGCCCTGGATAAATGATCTACCCAATCTTCTGCATAGGGTAAAGGAGGATGGAAGCATGACAAAGAAGGGAGAGCACATCCGATGGAAGCCAGGCCTGCAAGGCTAATGTGCACAAATACACAAAATACTTCACAAGGCACACTACACTTTACAAAGCACTATTGTTATCATACAATGTCGGTTGCATTGGCTTGTTCGCATGTGGAACATTCGGGTCTGTGGCTTCACCGCATATGAATGTACCTTTCCCACGTGAGTCCTCTTCCACCTAACCATCAGTCCAAGATGGGAAAAGGAAGTTTGAAGGAAACAGAAGAGGAGTTATGTCTTCTTGGATGAGGGATTGAGGATCGGCACTACAAAGATGCTTTCAGTCCCAAAAGGCAAAGAATGGGCATGTGACTCAATCTGGAGCTGGGGGGGGACGGCTGGATCTCGAGGACAGAAGATTCACTAAGAATAAGAGACAAAACACATCAGAAAGGCAGATTGCACTGCCACTGTACAAAGCTATGTTATTATCGCACCACACCACAAGCAACGGCTTGATTCCACCTGGAGCTCAAGCACACCTCTCCCAGCCCAGTGCTCTTCCACCTGGTCAAATGTCACTTCTGAGCATTCCCAATCAACACTGAGATATAAAACATACCAAATGCATTGCTGATCAGAGGGTTTTAGTAAACTCTAAACGTGAACTACCTGACACTTAGCTTATTTTATGGTATCTGGATCTGCCTCCTGTGTTCGAGACAACCAGCTATTCCTGGACAAACAAGTTATCACAGGTCAAATCACGTGTGTTTGTCTTGCGTCTGACGGAGCCTTTACGAATTGTTTATTGCGCTGTAAGCATTAGTTGAAAAACACGAAACACTCTGTAGACACTCCCTCCCTCATGTGAAAGAACAATTTCACAGCCACAGGCCAGAAAAGTAGGACTTGAATATGCAACCGCTCTGGCGTTACTTTAACATACACGGAACAGAGCTGTTCATGCTCATGTGTGTTTGTAGTGAGTCACTGTGGATGTTCACTTTTCACATGCCATGGCTATAAACATGTGTCCGTACTGCCAGTGAGAGGCACCCCGAGCCACAAGTATGCTGCAGACACAGACTCATGACTAATGCAAATGAGCAGGTGAGCGAGGGCGCCACACTGACAGAATGTGATCTGCGCAGGGTCACACGGCGAGTAGCAAGTACTTGATCTGAGCCCTCTCCTGGACAGCCCAAATGCAGATCCGGGGCTTTCACACTAGATGTCACGGTATGTCGAGCGCTTCTAGGTTTCTGTACGCTCTCAAACACCACAGTAGGTGCTGCTGGCTAAGAAATCGAAAAAGTATAGGAAAAGAAAAATGATCGCACAATTCTGCATAAAGAGTAAAGTTTGAAATAAAGCTGGATATAAATAACTGTAGCAGAACCTCAGCACTTCGACCTCAGTAAGTGCTAGGTCTGATAGTGTAACCGATCTGAAAGAGTAAACCCTGCGGGCTCTGAGCCTATAGTTAGTTATCAATGCCCAGCCTCACAGCGTACTTAACTCACATAAAAGGTTCAACTGCCCCAGCAGCTGCCCTGGTGAACTCAGAGCGCGTCCTTTCGAATATGACACAAAACGACTTTAACAAATGAGCCACTTGTGTCATCAGAAAACCCCATGCCTTCATTTCCAGTCAGAGCTGTACACGAAAAGAAACCAGATTACAAGAATCTGTGACTCATCGCTCGGGTCCAGGAACGGATCTGAGGACGTGAGCACATCGGGGAACGAACCGACAACCAGGCATGGAGTCGTTTCTTCAAGTGGAAGGCCAAGATGGACCCATGGCGCAGTTAAGCTTTGGCAAAGCCAACTGGTCTGTCTTTTTGTTATGGGTAATGTTTAGTATTAATTGGGAGACGTTGTACGCGTTGTTCCAGCTTCCCTAGGAAATATCCCAGAACATATCAACATGTTGCGCAATCTGCAGAACAGACTGCATTAGTAAAGTTAAGCTGTACCGTCAAAGAAGAGTGTTTTGAAAAGGAGTTAGGCGATGAAAATTGGGTTTCAAGGGGTGAACTAGTTACACGTACGAAGTAAAATATTGCACAGTAGACACTTTTTGATAAAAAGGGACTGTTTTTGTAGCATCTGTAAGAACGCTTAGGCGCATGCGTGTTTGCTTTGCAAACAAATAAACAGTAAATCCAATGCTCTCACGGCAGCTAAGTAAAGCAAATGAAAATGCTATCCGCTACTAGCATGGCATCACTGTGACAGGCTGCAGCAGCCAAACAGAACATGCTTCCCAAAATAAATAAAAAACAACACCACAAAACAGCAATTAAAATGTCATCTAGTTAGCATAATATATAAATATAAAAGAGCACGCTCTAGCTCTAGTCTAACAAAAGGATTATTTCATGTTTCATCACTAAAGTCAAATGTGCGCACAAACTGGACACCAACCACCACAGAAAGTCGTGTCCTGCCGGACAGTCCATGCACGCAAGGAAACGTTGTGAAAAACACACGCAAGCTAATAGCTGAAGAAGGCTGCCCCAAAGTGCACTTATCACTGTACTTTTTCTGGAAAAACTGAGGATACGAGGTTACCAGATGACTTAAGCTATATCTTTAATGAAGAGCTTGTAGCTACATCCAAAGTGAAGCTACATCTATAATGACTGAACCTTTTTAGAAGAATTGATGACATGAGGTTAACAAATAAATAAAGCAGTGTAGCTATATCTAAAATGAAGGGCTTGGATTCAAGAGGGGAAACACACCATTGAGCATCTTACTTGGATAATAAACAAAGATTTATTTCTAGGGATTTCTGATTTTGTGATACTAAAAGCTGAACATAAATAACATTCTTACCATCCTTAAATATGAGAGAGACAAATATCTACAAAACCATGGAGCGGGAGACGATGCATTCATTTTCTTCTCCTAGAGCACTATTATTTCCTAGAATCGTCAGCGCACAGCACTCAATGCTGTTTCCACAGATTATTATTTTGAGTTTTATATAGAACCAGTTAGACCTGAAGGTATCATAGCGTGTTACATGTTATGTGATAATGTTTACAAGAGGTACGTGAGAGGATTCATAACAGTCATAGTCGAACAATACAGCATTAAGTGGTTATAAAGTCCCTCCACATACATAACACTAGCACTTACACATCCATGTTCAACTTGAAATGAGCACCAGACTCAACACTTTTCCAAAACTCTAACCGCGCCACCTGCTCTTCACTCATATCCACTTTTAGTTAAAGCAAACAGTTGAGGTCAAGTAAACAGCAAAGCACAACCCTTACTGTGGTCTGTCTTACTTCCTACTCTGCAGTGATTGGCAAATGAACATTTCATGTTAGAACCACATCCCGTTATTAGAGACCACACACTTGATAACCTCAAAAGCCTCAATGAAACAATTTCACATATTCTTTGTTACAGCATGCTTCAAATAAATAAATAAAAATTGCTTTCCAAAAATCCTTCAAGTTGTGCAGGATAACAAACAAGCAGTGGCAACGCCAATAGTTGTGACATTTGTACAGTGTGCTATTAGGTTTGCCAACGCATGTTTGTGTACTGAGGAGGAAGTACAGACAAAAGCATCTAAAAACTGGATGCTGCAGAAAATAAAGCAATCCTTTTTTTCCCCAGTGGCATCCATTTGTCAGTGCTTGCTCCCCAATGCTACTGGGTCACTTGCTGACTGTAAAATAAGCCCTCTTGCATTACAATGGAGGTGGAAAGACACACACAAAGCCAATATAAAAACAGCAGGCCTCGAGAAATCTACTCACCCACTCACTGTGGGGAGCCAGATTTGATCAGAGCAAGCTATTTTTAGGAACTACTGGCCTGGTCTGGCAAGAGATTCCAGCTCACAAAGAACAGGTGTTCTTTTAATTCAGAAAGTGACTGAGCAATGAAGATGCCTTTAAATCTTGTTACATTTGCTTTGTATTTAAAGACAGAGGTCAGATGTCAGCTTATGTCTTCTTACAAATTGCTCCTTATTTTATTCTGGTGCTCCTGTTTGCAAAATTCTCTAACTTTGCTGTCAGAGAAGGAAAGAAAATGAACTCTGACAATGGTGCTGCGTTAAATGAAAGGGTATAGGATGTCATTTATTTTTTAACATTTAAATAACTTATAAATGAACCATACAAATATTTCAAAATATATTTCAGCAGTTGGCAAACCACTTTTTTTCTTTTATTCTTTAGTGTGAACGAAACAAAGTTTCAATGGGATAAAAACAAATAAGAACTTTACTTAGTGATGTGCAAATGATAAATACTTTCCGACACCCGATTTCCACATTATAGTTTCTACGCTATATAATTTTATCAGTAAAACAGCATATAAGTGGGAAGGTTTGTGGGCATTTCAATGGAAGTATACTATCTGTAAATGGCACTGCACTACCTACCAAATCATGCTTTAGCAATATAATTATCAAAAGTGAGAGTTTTAAAACATGAACTGAGAAACATTCCTGTCCCCACCCTGATAATGCTATTAGTGAACAAAGAGATAAATCAGGGGTCACGTGTACCCTACAAGTGGGCTAGATTTTTATTCTACATGAAGCAAAAGTTTAGTCTATTCAATAAACAGAGGTTTTTTGACAGACATTCCAAACTAATATATTTGAAGATGCTTCCATATTTGATAATGAAGAAGGCGACTCAATGAAATAAAATATTTACCTAGGATTTACACAATTCAAGACCATTACAGTAAGGTCGAGTAGATTATTCAAGTCTAGAGTCTAGACCTGGTAACATTTTTATGATTTTTCTTGGTCTGAACAGTGAGACTGAAATACTCCAGTGGGTTGAGCACACATAGCAAACTTGTGAATGACAAAGTCTCCAGCCAACAACTGAAGGTTTTGGAGGAACAAATATAATGGCCGAAGGAGGCTGACTAAAATCCTATAAATAGAAAGTATAGAAAACAATAACTTTGCCAAGCATCGTACAAGTGCCATACATCTCAACATTAAAAAAAAGGCTACGGCCTTTCAAAGACAACATGTGGACCAGAGACTTCTATGCCCTTATACAAATCTCATTGTTTCAATGTCTACTTAAACTGGAAACTTCAGCACTTACGTTTTATACTAATCCCCATATCGCAACCTCCCCGAGACATATTTTATTAGGTTTTGAGATTCTGAGGAGGCAAGAATAACTACACAAGTTAGCCATGAACAAAGACAAGCCGAAAGTGGTCAATGCACCAAGGCCTCGTGTATTTCCAGCAACACCCCCACACAGTCAACACAGTTAAAAACATGCAAAGAGGGCAGGAATAGCATAGCATGGTGCCCATCTCTCAGTCTTCCTTATGACAAACAAAACATTATTTGAAAAACGTTTTGTGGATCAAAATGTAGTTATTGTCCTCTACTGTCAACTACCAACTTCCACGCCTCCAAAAGCATGCATGTCAATTTACCGATAGCCAGGACCACTGGAGTCTCAAGGACATTTTGGTTATAAATACAAATATAGCACACTATCTTCTTTATAATTCTATTAAGTCCATGTCTGTTATGTGGTTCAGGACTGCCTAGAAAAAAAAGTGATCTTAGACTTTAAAAAAAAAAAAAAAAAACCTACCCTAAGGTATGCAAAAGCGGATGTTTCAGCATTTAAAAACAATTCTGGATAGTGCACCATTACATGTTTAACACGCTTCTCTTGGCCTATTTCAAGAACACATTTCTTAAATACTGTATTGCTCGTTCTGACAGAGACAACCGTTACAGCCGATTCCTTAACTGAACATCCTTCCCAGACACCAGTCTGGATCAGGAAACCTTTTCACAGCTATAACCTTCAACAACATCAGATGGTGTAATCTGATGTCACGGTTTGGTTACAACGACTACATCAGAAGGGATATTAAACCAATGCAAAGGGTCACCACCATACGTGACTTTAGTGCTGACTTGTAAACTTTTCACAACCTAAACAGCAAACAAAAGACAGAAAACAAAGTTGTTTAAATGGAGAGGTGTGAGGGTCAGAAAGAATCTGTGGGAACTATGGCACCCATCAGATAGAATGTTGCAAAAAAGTAAGTAACTTGGTCTTCTAATTGCTACCTGTTCCTATGGCTTACTTCGCGGAATCATAGCAACTAAAAAAGTAGAGTTGAGGAATTTTATCAATAACCTCTTACAGCAGGAAAGTCTTGCACCATCACTCTATCGAATTTAGATTGCTCCCATTCCTTCAAAACCAAAAAAAGTGCTTTTCGAATGGGTGAATTAAAAACAAAGTCCTCTATAAACAGTCTGAACCACTACGCCTCTCAAGACTAAGCACAGGCCCAATCAGAAGCCTCTTTTCCATCCACCTTAAAATGAAGAACTGCCAAGAATAACCACCTAGAAATCATCTGCTTCTGAGTAGCCTCACCGAGCTTAAAGAGAGTAAGCAAAAACATTGTTGAATGAACATAACGGCTCGATTAATCATTTTAGCAAGAAGAGAATGCTTAACCCTGGACTCTGTATTATCTTAAGAAAAAGCCAAGAAGAGAGAAGAAGCAGACACTGTCTGCATCTCACCCAGCTGGACAAAATAATAGCAAGTAAAATGCAATCAAAAAGTGGACCACAACAAGCATTCTGATTCACGACACCAGGTAAGTAGAGAATAAACATGGAAAAATAGATGCCAGATACCGATTCGCAGTACCCAAACTCCTACTCCTGCCATCCAACCAGATTGTGAAAAGTCAAATGTGGGACAATTGCACCTTGAGACGATCTAAAGATCTCTTACGACATCAAAAGAAAAGATAAACTACCTAGTGGAAATAACCCCCAGTTGAAGGACTTCTAGCAGAAAAGAGAACTTCTGTAAACTGCTAAAAAATATATAATTTTAAAGAGTTACTGTCTTTAATACCAAGCATATCAATTTACATATTTGTGAACGGAACGCAAACTCTCTTCTCTGGTCTGAGATGGGCAGTCAACCGGAAGAGGAATCCAAATAGTGACACAGACTGAGCTGTAACAGATCCAGTGTTTCCTGGCCCAGATGAGTGTTTCACCTTTACCATAGTACAATGGGATGGCATCGTCTGAATGACTCTTTGGAGACGAGGAACCAGATGAAAAGTATAATGCAACTAGAAATTCCTATCAAACTTGGGAATACCATCTCAAGCATCCTGAAGGGGAAACCAGGTGGAGCGGTTTAGGGCCATTTACAGCTGGAAAGCATAGCACACAGATCTACCTCTGATAACTGCTTCTTCTGAAACATCAGAAGCAGTACTTCCAAATGGCTCTCCAATTTGTAATTTGCTGTCAACATCCTGCTGTCAAACTGTCCTTCCCTACTACTGCTGAAAGAAAGATTTCTTTCCTGTGGCTCAGCACCAGAGGCCCATGGTCTCTTAGGAATAGAGAAAGTGAACCAACAGTCACTTGACTATTGAGGTAACACATCAAGTACGTACTATCTGTAAGGATCTTTGTCTCCTTCCTGCAACAGATGGGAAAATAACTCTATAGGCCAACTTCATTGCCTTCAAATTGAGAAGTTTTATACGAACCCCAACCATGAAAGGAGGCATCAGTCACTAAGGTTTCTGAAAATGTTTCCCTGTTAACAGATTATGTAACACCGAAGACTTTTCAGCAAACCTGTACTGAGCAAAATTCTGTTGCTCAACCATTCATGCAATTCATTCCATCGAGAACAAAGCCACCACTTCGGACGGCTCGTCAAATCTGCATACAGGCCAGAGCGAACAAGAAAATGAAAGAAGCCACAGTATCCATCAGCCTCAGCACGCCTATTACTGACTAGTTGACACGGATATGAAACTTGACACCATAGTAGAAAAACTGACCAGCTTTTCTCTCGAGCCAGGACCATATGGGATTTCTAATAATTTATTGAAAACCCCAAAATAAGTAAAAACAGTGACTGTAACTGAAAACGTTGTCAGTTTGCATTATAAGAGTAGCGACGAATACCTCTCCAGAGAAAAGGGGCCACACACTCAAGTCATTGTGTTGGTGAATATTTGTTGTGCTGATCCCAACTAGAAAGGAAAAACAGGAATAGGAAATGATAAAGTGAACCTCACATGTGGAAAAGTGTAAATTTTACATTAGCATACGTTAGCATAAGCTGCAGCCATTTTGACTGTCGCGTCCATTTTGTTTCTGTTGTGTTCATTTTATTCTTCGCTGTTCGTCTTTTCACCCAGCCTGTGTTCTCAACTTCAGCTGACCTCTCTGACGTGGTCAATCTGTTGTACGTTCTGGGGGATGCAACTGCCGGTGCACCTGGTCTCAGATACTATCAAAAGACTGTTTATTGCCGCCATAACCATTCCTTACTCTCCCTCCTCATCTCCTGACCATCTGGTCAGCCTTTGCTCTAGTTTGCCTTTAGCTATTTCCGAGCTTAAACCTGTTCCCTCCAGTTTTCCTTCCCATGGGATTGCATTGTAACAAACAGTATATAAAGACGATGGTTTTTGCATTATGTGTACTTCCTCCCACAACACTTTAGAGTGTTGTTCAGTCGCAGTCCCACTCATGAGTGTTTAATAAACTTGGTTTGTTTTACTTCAACTCCAGTGCCGGTCTCTCTTTGTTAGTCTTCGGACCCGTGGACGAGAGGGTGACCCAGCACCAGTGTGCCCTCACAGGAGTACATTTCCACAATTGGCGCCCAGCACGTGGGGCTCCATCTGATACTCGGTCATCTGAAGGAGTGGTCTCGATGGAAGATCGAAATTATCACTGAAGACACGCACTGCATGAGAAGACCTTTGTCTTTGCAGCCAATGTGAACTTTCCGGTTTTCCTGACTTGACCGTCTGGGTGGTGGTCAGTCTCGATTGGGGCTTCTTTGGCGAATTTTGCAGAGATAATTAGGTCAACCAGAGATCGGCAGGTGGGAGTTGAAGACTTCTGTTTGGTAAGGTCGCTGATGCGGCACTCTTGTTTGTTTGGTTTGGTTTTGGTATTCATTCTTTGCAAAGACTGAAGGCAGGTAATGTGGGGATCTTTCTCCTTTTGAAACTTGTTTGGATAAATAATATTTTACATATACTTGTAAAAGCATGCCTGTTATTAGTACACTTCGTAAGTGGCGCTGCTGCGGCAGTACCAGAAGAGTTTTGGAACAAAGTCAGCCGGCTCCTCCAGAAGGGACGCCGAATAGAGATATGTACATAAAGTATGGTATTTGTCCCATAATGTATGGCTCATTGTTGCACAAATACACAAAGAAGGAATCTGATTTAGAGTGGCCAGTGAATGGGTAATTTGATATTAAGAAGGTTCAGTATGTGGAACAGTGTTTGTTCAAAAGGAAGAGTAGGTAGGATATGTTTGATAGTTTGCGTATGTCAAGTCAAAGTAAAAAAAACTTTATTTCGGTTATAGAAGCCATAAAAGCAGAATAAATATACAATTCATAGGATAAAAATATATACTAAAACACAGAAACAGTATTTCATGATTCGATATTACAATCATCTATGGTTGGCAAGTTTATGAAAAAGCGAGTTTAAATTATGATACGAAGTATCGATACAGATCTTTCCAAGCCCTCAAAGTTCAACATACATGTAGTTCCAGGTCACATTCAAGTGGATTTCTAGACCTTTTAAAAGCAAACGCGAATTGTTTTCATAAAAAAAAATAATTAAAAGGAAAACATAAAAAAATTAATTTACCAGGTTAAAATATTTGGGACAATTCTCTAAAACAGCTATAAGAATCAGATGTGTTTATAAACCGGAAAGTAACATCTAGTTGCTAGTCAACACATTCCACTTAAGGGTACTCCTGTTTATACACCACATTGTATGTAAAAATTTCGAGGTGACAACTGCAAATAACAGAAGCGTTTCATATTTAAGTAACCTAAACACCTCAACGTAATTTCTGAGCCCCATGTTCCTACAGAGTTGGAGAACCCACCTCGATCTAGGCCTAGTGTAAGCAGGACAAAACAACATTACGTGGAGTTCTGTTTCTTCAGAAGCAGAGCAGTCAGGACAATCAGCTTTGTTTACACCCTTCCATTTGTTCGTACATGCACGGAGCGGTAACGTACCGTGCCTAAATTGTAAATACAATTTCTTTGCCATAAACGGTTGAATGCTATCTAAAAACCAATTCTAGCTTGTACTGCTGCTTAACTTCCAGGAACCTTGAGGTCAGGCAACAAGAGTTCAAACTCTGGGTCAACATAGCAAATTTGTGTTCTTTAAAGGCAACAACTAGGGACTTTTTGGATGTGCTGGAACAAATCTCTTCCGGGGTAAACCACATATTCGCACACCCCAGTGAGAAGCATGCCTTCCTAACGTAGGACAGCCAAGGTAAATTGGCTGCACCTAATATAGACATAACATCCCTCAATTCATCCCTATAAGAAGCTAACTCGGGCGTGCTCCATATGCGACGCTAAAATAGGAGGGGACGGGAGGCTATTAGATCACTAATAGGACCTATTTCCAAATCCAACCTAAGAGGGGTTAGGGGCGTGCTTCTTGGTAGGTCCAGTAGTTGCCTGATAAAAGTATTCTCTGTGACCGATAGTGTCCACTTTTTGTGTGCAGTTTTTATAGACTTTCAAAATACCACCCACTGACTGTGTTAGTTTCAGATTGGCCTTCTTGGTTTGTGTCCCCCAATCCATGTTGTCATTGAGGGTAATGCCTAAATAGTCAAAAATGGGCACTCTTTCGAGGGACCTACTCTCCAGGTGAGGGTGCGGGCAGTTAGTAGTTTTAGCATTGAAGACCATATATTTCGTTTTCTCACCATTTATTTCCAGGTTCCTGTTCCTACAGAATGTGCTGAACTTATCCAATACTCGCTGCATTCCCATTGCTGATTTAGACAGGAGCAGCGTATCATCGGCGAACATTAAGGCCGGTATTTTGCTATTCGCTAGCCTTGGGGAATCCAAATCCTTGACTGCCAGGAGGGTTTCGATGAGGCCATTTAAAAAGAGGGAAAAAAGTGTTGGCGCTAACACGCAGCCCTGCCTCACCCCTTTCTCAACGGGGAAAGGAGCAGTCAGTTCTCCTTTTTTACCATATCTTACCCTCGCATAGGTGTTTCATTAGTTGGCAAAGATAAGCCGGTGCTCCCATGTCAGAAAGTAGACCCCATAACTGGTCACGCTGTACCATATCAAGAGCGGACTTAAGGTCCACAAAAGTTAGGTAAAGGCTACCCCCCTCTAGTATAACCGTTTTCCAGTTAATTAATTGCAGTCAAACAATCTGATCGATGGTCGAGATCTTGGACCTAAAACCTGCTTGTAGGGGAGTTAAAACATTCATCTCGGCCATCCAAGATTGCAATCGCCCCAACAAAACGCTTGCAAATATCTTTTGGGAAACGTTGATGAGGCTTATCAGCCGTTAATTTGCCGAATTGAGGGGGGAGCCTTTTTTGAATATTGGGATAATTTCCGCACCAGCCCAAGTCGATGGAAGTGGCATACCCTGAATATTAGCATTGAATAGAACCTGTAGGTAAGGGACCCATACTACCTGTTCATTTCTGAACAGGTCACCAGGAATTCTATCCAGTCCCGGTGCCTTGTTAGGAAGTATTTTTTTCACCACCAGAGAAACTTCCAACATTGAACATGGTGGTGAGGCCATTTTTAAGGGGGTTTGGTCTGCGTCTATTGAGTCATGTGATGCAGCTTCGTCAATAGATCTAGAGTATAGTCCCTTAAAATAAGCTCTCCAGACTTCCTCCCCCAAATTAGATTATATAGCCGAGTTGCCAGTTTTGATCAAATTCTCATATCTCTAGTATCCAAAGCTAGCTTTATTGCTTCCCATTTTTCAACCTCACAAGCTGCTTTGGCTAAAGTGTTCTTATAATGGGATCTGGCAAGTCGGATGCATAAGGGGTCCTTTTTTTTTACCGCAAGTACCAATGCACTTTTGGCAGCCCTACACGCTTAGTTAAACCAGGGATGTTTAGATTTTGGGGGAAGTTTATTAGTGTTTCCATAACTATAAAATAACTCTGCCAATTTTGACATCATATCCTGATGATTCATACTTATCAATCATAAGGACTCATAACCTTGAGTTTTTTCAGATAAGCTAAAAGCAGTTTCTAAATAGGGAATGGATTGCGTATACAATGAAACCATTTTTTCGTTGGATACAACTAGAGACCCCCATCGTACTCTTCTACCCCCTTCTATTGCAATTAAGTTTGAAGGTGGATATGATATTTAGCCCTGAGCACCCCTAAACTGAGGATAGACTATCGGGAGTACCAGTGGGCTATGGTCGCTTTCACATCGAGGTTCGACCACAAAATCATTAATTCTGAACCAATTCTCTACATCTACCAAGATGTAGTCGATTGTAGAAGCCTGCCCCAGTTTACTGAATGTTGGGTTTCCTGGGGTATCTGAAGGAAATCAACCGTTGCAGGCTCTTAGGGAATAGGTAAGGGTGAGTGAGGTCAATTGGAGGACAAGGGGAGTCCACCCCCTTGTTGGGTAATTATTACAATCCGGAATTGACCACATGGAATCGGATTCATTAGTCATAGTAGGGGTTATGCCATTAAGTGGCTCGAAGTGGCAATTAAAGTCCCCCCCTACCATGTTGTGGGCAGTCTCTGGTAAGGTAAGGAGAAAAGAATCCAAAGAGTCTAAAGTCTGTGAACTTTGCCCCAACCTCACTGGGCGAGAGTATACATTGATAACAGCCAGTTTGAATGTGTCGTTGAGGGAAAGGAGAATACACTGGATGTCCAATGAATCTGTGTCTAACACTTTGATTGAGCAACCCAAATGGGTTGCAACCCAGATACAGAGGCCCCCCCGAGGGTCTCCCTAAAGGCCCCTTTACAGCTGGGATAGAATAAGTCACATAACCAGCCCTATGTGGTGGTACAATGGACCGCGTCTCTTGAAAGAGACATAACTTGTGCGTGTCAATATATTCACCCCAGTCAGGAAGGTCCAGCTTGGCAGTAAGGCCTGCTATATTCCAAGATAGAACCCTAGTGATGTGTGGATCTTTGTTTTTGTCGATCTGTGAGTACACAGATTCCAGATCCAGCTGTGCCACTTGGGGTGAGGTTCCCTCCCTATCCGATATATTTCCTGAGTGTTCCCCTGGTGTTTTTGGTGGAGCACCCAGGTTTCCAGTAACCTCAGAGTTTTTACTAGAGTGGTGAGCCACAGCTTCAACCCTAAAACAATTTTGAAGCACAGCTGGCTGGATAGCTATGGCTTCTGTTGGTTCAGCTGGGAGATCCAGTCAATCAACTAAATCTAGTGTGCTGTATCTATTACTAACCGGGATATCAAAGGGCAGGGTTGTTTCGGGACCTCGGAACAAATTTGGAAGGTTCTCGGCCTGGGTTCTCATTTCCCATTTTTTGTACACACCTCCCACTCTTTCTAACAGGGGTCTTGGAGGGTAAAAGTATCCCAGGGAGTGTGTCTGGATTTCGTTGGCCTCCTTGGTGTGAGCCCAGTCCAAAATGTGTTGTACCACCCTAGTATCCCTAAAGTTTATCAGGACAAAATCCCCCTGGATATCCTTTCGCCTCTGTCCCAACCAGCTAACCCTTCTAGCAAATAAAATTTCACACCGTATTGGAGATGGAAGTGGTCTATGTTTGTTTAGCCAGAAGGCTACATTATTTTTTAGATCTAGGTATGTCTCCACTCTCCCTGTTACCAACTCTGGAACACCAGTTAAAACAACGGTATAGGGGGTTGAAGCCGGAGGTAGATCTATACGTGGGAGGTGAGGTCTGGTTGGCCATCCTTTCCTTTGATCATTGTTTCTAGAATTACTTGCAAAATTTTGTTCCACTTGCGAGGCTGTAGCTGCTACCAAGATCATAGGGCCGTAACCGGTGTCCCCCTCCTTGAGTGCCCCTTGTTTTTCCGCATCTAAGGCTACGGTCTTTTGGTTTCGAGAAGTGGTCCCCGTTTGGATTATAGGGACAAGTGGAGCAGTGGTAGCATATACAGTCAAGCGACTAGTGGAGTAATCTAACATTTTAGAGTTTTCCTTGGTGTTATGGATGCTATCTATTTTGTTTCCCCATGTATCAACCAGAGAGGTAAGCTTCTCGATATGGCTCTTTGAGGACCTCAAGCTCAGTTTTTACAAGGGCATCAAAGTAAGATTTAAGTTCTATCGCCATATTTATTGCCCATATTGGCGGTTCTGCCGCTACTAAGTTATTTTCACTAGTAGTGAGGCCCTCTATCTGCGCCTTTGGTGGTATACTCGTTAGGGAGTGCACTTGTTTCCCCCCCTTATGAGCTTTTTGTTTCCTCTGTCCACCTTTCCTGATTGTCCCCCCTTTGTCTTATTTATTTGATTTTTCAGAGATTACTTTTCCGAGAGTGGGCCTTAAATCAGGGGTGATTGAAAGATTTAGTGATTGGGGCGAATCAGGGTCTCGTGTTTCCAGGGTCATTGGGATGCTTGAGATCGAGGGTGTTAAGGATAGCCGTCTTTCAGTACCTTCTATCTCATTAGAGACGGCTCGATAGCCTGCCGTAGCATTTTGTCGATGGCAGTCGGTTTCAAAGTGGGCGTACGTACATGAGCTTTCTGGCGGGTATTAGGCCTAGAGGGTGGAGATGACTTTGACCAAGCTTCTATGATAGAAGGTAAAGGTTAAGAAAGCTAGTCAGGTAGGTCAGGGGAGCACACCACCTATGTAACTAAGTTCTGTCGTACACCCCTCGCTATTTCCAACCCCCGCAGAACAAGTTCAAGTTTCTAACAACAATATCCAAGTAACAAAGCGTTAAACTTGAAAGCTCACAAAGTGCAACTTATCAGGGAGATTGCCCAGCCCGGCCTCGCGCTGCGTGGGGCAAGGCGGCGCTATAAAGCGCGATGAGAACGCCTCCCCGTGCAGCATCTGTGGGCAATCAGTGGGCAGCGGTGCACCCTGGGACCACGAGTCCCACCAGGGCAATGCGGCGAGCACAGCAGAGTCCCGCAGAGGTCAGAAACTGCCCGCCAGCAACCTGGAGCAAAAAACAGGATTCAAAGCGTATGTGAGATAAGGAAGTGCGATAGAGAGCGAAGAAAGCGGAAGCTATAGCACAGAAAGAGCAGCGGAAAACGATGTTCCAGAAATGTGTTGAATTAAGAGATAAGGAGATGCAGGAAGGGATAGAAAAGGTAGAGAGAGAACGCCGATTGCAGGTAAATGGTCAGTACCCTATTAGACGTCCTGTCTATCGATTACTTAATAAGCCTCATGATGACTCTATTTTATTTGAACCACCCTCGTACAAATCTCCTGATCTGAGTGCCCCAGAGGGAGGTGCTTCTGATGAGGAAATCTCCTCATCAGATGATAAGGACAAAGATCAGCGATCCATGCGACAGACTCGCTCTACTCTGTCTAGCGAAGATAAAGATAAATTGAAGAGCAGTGCTAGAGAGGAATCTCGTAAGAATACTACAGCGACTGTCCTCACAGCTATAGTTCAGGCTTGGGGAGACGCAAAGCAGCTATACTTTTTAGAAAAATTCTGCTGGGATGTAATATATGGTTGGTGGCATATTTTTAATAAAACAGAACCAGGCGATTTGAATGTAGATTATAAGCAATTGGTAGATGGGGCTTATCCTGTTAAAAACATACCTGATACAATTAGATTAGCAGTTAAACTTCGGGGTGATACATTAAAAATGCAAAAGGAAAAAGAATTAGCTAAACAGCAGTATAAAAGCATAGAAATAGCAGAGTCTCATACAGAGAAGACGGATATTCCGGTGGATGCGAACGATCCTAGCAGTAGTAAGTCTGCCATGAGACCAATGCCTGAAGCCGCACCCCTGTATGTTCCCCCGAAGGATGCGGGAACAGAGGATGATAAAACTTCTGATGATGCAAAGGGATATACTCCTTGGAGTAGAGCAGATGTAATTGCCCTTAAGGCTGCCTTGCCTGACCCCCGGAAAAATCCCGCCGCCTTCTATGAGGAGGTGGAAGGAGCCATTAGTTCTTGTACTATAACATTAGCAGACATAGATATGTTTTTTGGGCTTATTATACCTCCTGATATGTGGAGGGCAATACCTAAGATTGATGACACTACTGCACTTGGTGACACTTGGGAAAAAGTGGAAGAAATAGATGGGGATAGAGAGCCTGCTCAGAAGCCCCAACAGGAGATATTAGATCTCCCTAAAACTATTTTGACTAAATTAAAGACTCTCATACCCCCTAAAAAGATAGATTGGACTACGTTAGCGTCTTGTAAACAGAAAAAGGATGAGTCAGTTTCTGATTTCTTTTCAAGATTTGAGGAGACATTTCATGACTTTAGTGGCTAGTCCCTGGCCAATGAGACAGAAAAACATTTGTTTGTCGACAAATTTGTTGCTAATATGTTACCAGAAATATCTAGTTGCCTTAAAGCGAGTGAAAGTTCTTGGACTACTTCCTCCCCAGTTTCTCTCTTGACGATGGCACAATATTATGAGCTACAGAAACTAGAAGCGAAGGGAAGAGAGGATAAAAAGGTTAAGGAATTGAAAACAAAGGTGATGATGGCTCAAGAGTATGGTCTACCATTTAGGAGAGGTGGAGGAGGTGGACGTACAATACATGCACCAGGAGCGTTCCCTCTCCTTCGGGCAAATTTGTCTCCTGACCAGTGTGCCTATTGTAAAGAGACTGGACACTGGCTTTCTGAGTGCCCCCTTTTACGAGGTCAGCAGTATCTGCGGGGAAGGGGTAGTATGAGAGGGAGCCCATGGAATGTAGGAAGCAGAGATGGTGCAAGTGCTCGGCCCTGATTTGAAGCAGTTGAACAAGGACCGAATTACCCTAATACCTTTGATAAGTGACATCAGTACCAAATGACTTACTATTCTGCTGATGCGCACACAGATTCCGATTATGCATAGGGATGCCTAGGACAGGGTGTGGGACCGGTTGAGGTGCCAGTAGATCAAATGGGTCCCTATGCTGATACAAATGTCTTGGGATCCACTGATCGGTTTCTGGTTGATACAGGGGCTACCCGTAGTGCCCTGTCTAAAAGACTGGTTCCTAGGGCTCCCCTGTCTGGCACAATGGTAACATTGATAGGGTTCGATGGAACACTGTTAGAAGGTGGTTCTGACACTATGGGCCGCCCGGATTTTTCGCTTTTTGAGCACCTTATTGTTGAGCTTTTACTGTGGGGGAGCCTCATAAGTTGGGATTCACCCACAGTGAACTCAGGATGGAAGAGACATGCCAAGGAAAGTCAGTGTGTTTTACTTTGTTTTCACTTCCTTATTCCCCTATGGGAATGTGGAGCCAGGGGTTAGATTAACTTCAATTAGGCCTACAGATTCCAGACACGCACTTAAGTCCAATGTAGCAAATGTGAAAAGAAGTATTCTGCAGAGTCCAAAGTCATATTTGTACTGTTTTTGGGTCATCCAGAACGGTCATATTTCTCTGAGCCAGCCATGACCAGACCCAGGCTCAGGGCTGACGTTAGCTGGAGGGATTGATAACCTTTCTTCCACAAGCTAGGGCCTCCTCTCCACGAAGAGAAGATGGGTGGGGCTGCAGGCCAATTCATCAACTGCTGTCGCTGGGTGCCAGGCACCAGGCTGCACCAAGGAGCGAAGGAGTTGGGTTTCAGAGGCCATGTGGCCAGAGACACTGGACGACGTCATTTTGAACAAACCCAGAGGCTGGACAAGAAGGAGGGAGCAGGGGCAGGAAAGTGATGTGTCGCTGTTTGATAGGACCAACAGGGACTTCCTGCCAGCCCCCTACTCAACTTTTAAAAAGTGCTTGCACAGGAAAAGAAGCTCTCTCTGGGGTGTGGTCGGCTGAGGTGGAAGGTGCTGGAGCCTGGCGCAATGGGCAGTTGGAAGAAGAGACCCCCTGACTGCCCCCAGGACCCTAACAGCACCAGAAGAAGAGCCCAGGACCGGTGCGCATGAGCAGTGGCCTCTGCGCAGGGAGAAGAGAGGCCCAGAACAAGAGCCAGGCGAAAGGCTGGCGCAGGGAGCCAGTGAAGACCATTCCCTGCAGAAGGCAGCCTCTTGGAGACCCGGAGGGCGAAGGAGAGTGCTCCCAGTGGCTGGGGGGCGCCACCAGGAGCGAGAAGACGCGAAAATGGAGGAGATCGGACCCCTGGGGGCTGAGATATGCCCCCAAGAAGGTACACGAACTTTGACCTTTGCTGGGACCGACGACGAAGCACGTGGGGCTCCGCCGCCGGTCTTGAAACTGCCCCCGGGGTGGGTCTGGTCCCGGTGGCTGCCCCCCAAGGAAGGAAAGTCGGGTGCGCCGTCGCGCACCCCGTCAAGGTACCCCTCGCGGGGTGCCAGAAGCCCACCCTGGCCCCTGGCGAAAACAGACGCTGGGGAGCGCCGTCGCGCTCCCCGTGAAGGTGGCCCTTGGCAGGGGGCCAGGAGCCCACCCTGGCCCCCACCGATGCTGAGTGATGGGGAGCGCCGTCGCGCCCCCCCGAAGATGTTAGGGGGCCCGGGACCCCATCCCCGGGCCCCGAGGTTGGAGAAGGTGGGGGGAAGTGCCGTCGCACTCCCCCCGAAGAACCGCTCCATTGAGGACGCGGCGTGTCTGCCCGCTGGAGCGGGCAGACGAGAAGAGTCATGCCGGCTCCCGCGGCAGCACGCGAGGGTACTGGCAGGGCGGGGAGCCGGCGGGGAAAGCCGGGGGTGGGCTCCCCAGGCTGCCCCCCATCTCGGAGGCATGTGGGGGTCCCGGGTGGGACCGGGACACCGAACATGAAGACGTGGAGGCGCGAGGGGCCCGGGTGGGACCGGGCCCCAGAAACAAGAAGGAGCGGCCGGGGGTGAGCTCCCCGAGCCATCTATCGGCACCTGGGGGTCCGGGTGGGACCGGGCCCCCCACCGAAGGAAGAAGATGCGGCAAAGCCACCGGCCCCGCGGCTCTCCCCGGCACAGCGGGAGAGCCGCTCATCAATTATGCAAAGGAAGGAGCTCTAAGCGCCCCATGATGCCTTGCAAGGCATTGGGAGAACCTCGTTTTTGGCGCCTGGTGGCCCCCAGAGGAGGGGGTCACCCTCATGGGTGAAAGGAAGTGCATGGGGGCTGGAGGAGCACCGCAGCCTCCCCCAGCAGAAAGGAAAACAGTCCCCCCATAAGTTTCCAGGGGCATCTGAAATAATAACCCCTCAAGGGCTCAGCCAGCATTTATCACCTTCTGGGCTGGGACTTATGTTCTACAGCTGAGGGTATACGACGAAGTGCATCATGGAGTGAAGGGCTGAGTTGGGGATGTCTGGAGAAAGGCATCCCCTGGAGGTGAAGTGGTGCAACTGCACCGAAATGCATTTACTAATGGTTATTTCTTTCAGAGGGACTGAAGTTAATTTGTTTAATGTGATGTGCTGGTGTAAGGTGATGTCATAAGCCAAGTGGGGTTATGTTGTCAGACAGTCCTACTAGGGTGTCTGGCTGTATATGCGTAATCCTGTGATTTCATCTGTGATGCCTTTAGGGGCGGTAATTGCAATGCATTCAAATGATCAACTAAGGTAACGAGTACTGTCATTCTAAAGTGTGCGTAAACATGGATTCTTGCTGCTGCGCTTAGGTGAAGACCCCAGACTGCTAGCCCTTAAGCTATAGAGGTGCATACTTTATGGTCAGTAGGAGATGCTCAGTCAGGGTCATGTGTCACCAAGGCAGGGTTACCCCTTTTTAATGCTTGTTGAGGTAATGGGGTGGGTCGCTACTGGGATGGTGCCAATGCGCAGGGCCCTCGCTCCAGATTATGTTCAACTAACTGCATTGGGGGCAAGTTGATGTGCATACATGGGAGTGATGGTACTAGACCCCACCCCCCCTGCGGGAGGGGTGGAGATGTGATGCAATGTCACAAAGTAATTCCAACAGCTTATGTATATTTGTAAAATTGGTGCATGGTATTGAGTAGTGTGTGTGTTTAATAAATGTACTCATACTTTTATAATGCAAAGTGCAGAATGGACAATCAATTATTGAGTGTTATTTTTGTGCACCTGCAAATGGCGATTACTAGCCCACACCGCCTCCCTTGAGTAAGCCTCAGACTGCTCTGCAACGCTACCCTCTGAGAGTCAGGCGCTACAATTGGGTGTTTGGTTCCCAGTGAAGGACAAACGTAGTCATGTTATTTGTGCAGGCCTCACAGATGCTGCCTCGTTTTCCAACAAACACCTACACCTACACCTAGCCCATTATCACAGCCACTTGAATTTGGACTCGATAAGTTTACTACAACATGCCAATTCATGCTCTTCCCCTAACACTCCAGATAACATTGTAGGTATTGATCACTAAAATATTTTCGTGCTACCATACGCTGTTCCCCGGAAGGTGTACGTGTTATCCTTAATGACAACTATCCAATCACTGCCTTATCAATGAGGACGTCGCTCTGGCGTCACTACCTTGCACCCTGTGGGCTAGATCAGATACTGATGTGGGTCAAATGGTTATTCCACCTCTACAAATTCAAGTAAGAGAAGGTGCCTCATTGCCTCGTTTGCCCCAATACTAGATATCTCGAGAGGGTGAGGAGTCACTAGCAGGTATTGTCCAGGATTTGATTAAAGTAGGTGCAGCGGAAGAGGTTCCCTATAATACTTGCAATAGCCCTATCCTTCCTATTTTGAAAAAGAACACTGATACTAAGATTTACAGGTTCGTTATTGATTTGTGTGAGGTCAATAAGATTGTGGTGCCCCACTATCTGGTAGTTTCTGACATAACAGCCCTCCTCACCATGGTCCCTCCCACAGCCACCACATTTTTGGTTATTGATTTGAAGAATGCATTCTTTTCAATACCTATTCACCCTGAAAGCCGCTATCTATTTGGATTTACACTGAAAAATAGATCCATCCGGTTCTGCAGAGCTCCACAGGGCTATACAGAAAGTCCCAGTATTTACAATCAAGCATTGAAGAGACAACTTGATTCCTTTCCTGTACCAAAGGGGTGGCCCTCATTCAGTATGTAGATGATATTCTGCTAGCTGCTGACACTCCTGAGCAATGTGAAGAAGGTACATTGTTACTGTTATCGTTTCTTGCAACACATAATCACAAAGTCTCTAGAAAGAAATTGCAATATTGTAGACAGCAGGTTACCTATCTTGGTCACCTCCTGTCTAAGGAGGGAAGTGCGCTTACACCAGATCGCATTCGGACCATTCTAGACACTTCTGCACCCCGCACTCAAAAGGATGTTCGTGCATTGATTGGCCTTACTTCATTTTGTAGGCAGTGGATCCCCTGTTTTTCACATATTATCAAACCTCTGTTATCTCTTTTGACCAAAGACATCCTGATGCCCCTCCCATGGACTGATGAGTGCCCAAAGCGCTTTTCAACAGTTGCATCAAGCTCTCTGCGCTGCACCAGTATTAGGTACCCCAGATTACATAAAATCTTTCACACTCTATGTACATGAAAAGGAAATTTGTGCCCTCTCGGTCCTAACACAGACACACGGCGATAAACAACACCTGTGCGCATATTTTTCAGCTGTTCTTGACCCAGTCGCTCGCGCGCTGCCTGGATGATTCCGAGCGGTGGCAGCAATGGCTGTATTTAAAAATCAGAGTGAAGGAATAGTTCTGTCACACAAATTGCTTGTGTTAGTGCCCCATTCAGTTGATGCCTTGCTAAACCAAATGAAGACGCAGCATTTGACTAATACCCGTCTGACAGGATATGAATTGACACTTTTGGCCCCCCATATCACTCTAAAAAGATGCTTGACACTAAATCCTGCCACACTATTACCTTTTCCATCTACTCAGCCTGTCACAAGAGTGACAGGATTGTATATTTCTCACTGAAGAGCAGACAAAGGGTCATGTTGACCTGCAAGACACTCCCTTTTCCATTCTAGATGGGGAGTTATGGGTTGATGGGTCATGTTTGAAATTACCCGATGGCACCACATCTGCTGCCTATGCTATTACGACACTCCAGACAGTAGTTGAAACAGCTCGCATCCCGCAGAAATCGGCCCAAGCGGCTGAACTGATTTCTCTGACAAGAGCATGTGAGCTTAATACAGACCGGATAGTCAGTGTCTACACTGATAGCCAGGACACGTTTGGGGTAGCGCATAATTTTGGGCGCTTGTGGAAGGAATGCGGTTTCCTCACTTCACATGGAACACAGATAGTGCATGGAGAACTGGTGCACAATCATCTTACTGCCTTGACCTATCACAAGAAAATAGGTATTGTTAAGTGCAGTGCACACAAGAAGGTGGCAGATAAAATAGGAGCAGGCAATGCCTTTGTGGATCACACAGCTCGTGAGACCGCAACGTAGCGAAGCACCACGTCCATGTATGTGGTTAAGTCGCAAGCTGAACGTTGGTATGATGCTAGACAGGAAGTGTTGGATATGCAACAATCTGCCTCCTTTGAGGTATTAGACCAATGGTCTAAAGAGGGAGTATTGGATGATGAGGGCTGCTGGAGGAGCAAAGATATGACTAAATGGAAGTTGCCCACTGCATACCTATATCCTTTGATCCATATGGCACAAGGTCCAGCACATGTTGGTGCATCTTCAGTAGCAAAACAACTTTTGCAAGTTTGGGACCATCCTGACATTGCTGGAACCGCTAAAAAGATAGTCCAGTCTTGCCTGGTTTGCCTCCAGTATAGTCCTGGAAAGGGAGCGCAGACTTCAGCAGGAGGGTTTGTGACACCATCTCCACCCTTTGAGGTCCTTCAGATGGACTATATCCAGTTTGAACGCTGTAATAATCTCAAACAAGTCTTAGTAGTAGTTTGGGTCTTCAGCAAATGGGTGGAGGCCTATGCTACGAAAGACAATACAGCCCTCACAACTGCGAAAATACTCCTAAAGGAGTTCTTTCCTCGGTTTGGTGTTTGCCGAAATTTATGGACTGACAATGGACCTCATTTCATTGGACAGGTTATAGATTATGTCATGAAAGGGCTAGGGGTCAAGCAGAAGTTCCATGCTGCTTTTCACCCACAGTCAGCAGGTCTGGTTGAACGTTACAACTCCACATTGAGACTGAAGATGGCAAAAATACAGGCCTCCACTTCCTTGAAATGGTCTGATGCATTGGCACTGTTTTCCATCAGATCAATACCTCATACATGCTCTGGGTTTACTCCGTATGAGGTTGTATTTGAAAGGCCTATGAACATTTGGGGGGTCCCTAAGCCGCGCCCTATACATGATGTACCGCATACTTTGATGAGTGATTATCTATCGCAGTTGACTGACAGTTTGCTTTCTATTCATCAGTAGGTACGAGAAGCTCTCCAGGACAGGTCACAGGGTGACGGACATGACCTGTGTCCGGGAGATTATGCGATGACCAAAGTCTTTCAGCGAACAAACTGTCTGGAACCTCGCTGGAAGGGTCCGGAGCAAGTCCTTCTCGCCACCAGAACTGCAGTCCGAGTGACCAATAGGAAAAATTGGACACACGCCATCCACTGTAAGAAGGTTCCACACACCCTCGTGGATCCTACTGCGTTGAAGGATCACCACGACATCTTGGTCACAGAGACAGGACGAGCTGCATCACCTGAAACAACTGAGAAAGCCTTCCTGGACCACACGATCCCCGGTTTATCCAGGTACCTACTCCGACCCAGGAAGAAAGGTGCTCCAGTGCAAAATAAGATGGGTGAAGCCATTGTCCTGAGTGGTTAAGTCGGACTTCAAAGGGGGTCTCCTATTAGTGGCTTCTCATCTCAATGTCAGTGAAGAAACCAACGTCCACTCAGGACTCTTAGGGCACTTCTTTTTCTTGTTGTTTGCCGATGAAAATGAGCTCGCCTAAGAAGAAGGAGATTGCTGCAACAATGTGTAACGGCTGTACAATCTGTTTCCTTGGTATGACTTTGACTGCTGCCATCATCGCTACTGTAATGTGGGTAGTGGAGGAAGCAATGCCTGGAGCTTCTTTGCCTAACATTACTGTTACATCGCTTGTTACTAAGGAACACCATCATTTTGATTTGCCGCAACATGAACAGGGGTACCGGCAAAATCTGAGAAACAATTCATTTCTTCAAATGTTGCATCAGACACACCAACTTAGCAATGCTACTAACTGTTGGGTTTGTGGCAAGATTCCTCCTCATCAGAACATAAAAGGAATCCCGTTGTCACCACTGCCATTTTCTCACTATGGCTCATGCCCAGCGTGGTTTAAGCTTCTATTTGCTTTTTACAAATTTAACCTTTCAGAAACATGGGATGTGGGCGACCTCAATGCCAAACTGAATAAAGCCTGCTATCCCAACGAAGATGGGGATCCACAAGCAAAAGGGACTGCCTTGGAAATGGAAGAATACAGTAAAGGAAGTGCAGCAACGAACTATGTGTATCCAAACTCTAGGTCGGCTAAAGGAAATGGACCCCCAGTTATCTCTGTTGCTCTGACTACTGGCCCCCTTGTTATACAGAGTACAGGCGATGTGCCAGTGGGCCACAGTAACTGTACTACAGTGTTGCAGATGTCTACGAGAGGTCGAAGCAGCTTCCTCGCATCACGTTATACTTATTTTGTTTGTGGAGCTAAGGCATACTACTTCCTACCTCCAGGCTGGTCTGGTACCTGATACATAGCCATTCTCCTACCACCTGTATTTCTAGCTCCCCCAACATACCACCAAGATTTGCAATTGTTTGATCACCATGCTGGTAGTAGGGGAAAACGTGCAATCTAGGTCTCTGTAGTCGACCAGACAGCGACCACATGGGAACAATATACAGACTTTAATAAAGAATTCTTCTTCTTCGTTGGCCCAGTACAGAACAGTAAGCTGGTCCGTCGCCTCACCTGTACAATGAAGGCAGTGATCAATCAGACAACTGCGGCCTTAGTTCCGGGACTACTACGCCGCAATGTACAAATCGCAAGTGCCCGCGCTTGATTTAGACATAGAAGAATATCTGGCAGATATTGCATGTGCATGGCTAGCGGACGGTCATCGTGCCTATCTGAGTCAACCCATAGATGACACAGACATCAAAGCCGCAATACGAGACTTGCCCAACAAGAAAGCGCCAGGGCCGGACGGCCTCACGGACGAATTCTATAAAGAATTTGCAGACATAATCACCCCACATCTATTAGAAATGTATGCTGAGGCACATGAATCGGGTGTCCTTACGCTGTCCCTTCGACAGGCATTAATCATTACTCTGCTAAAAAAGGACAAATCACCTGACAGATGTGAATTCTATAGGCCTCTATACCGGATTAATCTAGATGCCAAGATACTCGCAAAAATTCTAGCCACTAGACTACAACCTGATGCCCTCCCTGGTCCTTCCAGATCAATCAGGTTTCATCCCGGAAAGGTCTACTTCCCAGAATCTTCGAACCATTTTTGCAATGCTGCACGTGCTTGACCCACACCTATATGCAGCGGCCGTAATGCTAGATGCAGCCAAAGTGTTCAACTCCATAGAATGGAGCTACATGTTTACTATTATGCAAAGGATGGGATTCCCACCAATGTATCTGGGATGGGTGCGTCTGCTGTATAATGGCCCGTCGGCGCGGGTGCGAGTGGGTAGTCAAACTTCAGAGCCATTCCCAATTAAACGAGGCACCAGGCAAGGCTGCCCCTTATCGCCTCTATTATTTGCTTTGGCACTCGAGCCTCTGGCGTGTGTGATCCGTCAAAGACATAGGGAAACAGCACTTAATTTTATGCACAGCCCGGTGGGCATATCTCTCTACGCCATGGGTACTCACAAACTTTCTCTCGGGGGCAAAATTTACAGTGTGGTTTGTAGCCGAGGGCCGCACCGGTGGGGGCGGGGTCAGAGGGGGAGGGGCAGGGCTAAAGCAAAAACAAAATTGTGACCATGAGGTTGAACACAGGTCCCTGCAGCAGACGCCTTCGTCCACTGAGCCACCAGACCCGGCATACACACATCTCTCTCTCTCTCTCTCTCTCTCTCTCTCTCTCTCTCTCTCTCCCTCCCCTCACCCTTTCCCTTCCCCTGCCTCACCCTCTCCCTCTCTACCCCTCCCTCCCTCTCCCTCTCTCCCCCTCCCTCTCTCCCCCTGTCTCTCACTCCGTCACCCTCCTCTCTCTGTCTCCCTCCTCCCTCTGTCTCCCTCCTCCCTCTCTCTCCCTCCCTCTCTCTCCCTCCCTCTGTCTCCCTCCCTCTCTCCCGCTCCCTCCGTCTCCCTCCCTCCCTCTCTGTCTCCCTCCCTGTCTCCCTCCCTCCGTCTCTCACTCTCTGTCTCCCTCCCTCTATCTCTCCCTGTCACTCTCCCTCCCTCTGTCTCTCTCCCCCTCCCGCCCTCTCCCTCTGTCTCTCTCCCTCCCGCTCCCTCCGTCTCCCTCCCTCCATCTGCCTCCCTCTCTCTGTCTCCCTTCCTCTCCCTCCATCTCCCTTCCTCCCTCTCTCTCCCTCCCTCAGTCTCCCCCAGACTGCGTCTCTCTGTCACCCTCTGTCAACCTCTGTCTCCTTCCCTCTCCCTCTGTCTCCCTCTCCCTCCCTCCATCACACTCTGTCATCTCATCCCCTGTTTGTGTCAGCCCACAGCCGGGGCTGAGACAGCTTCCCAGCGCGCACACACAGCGGCACTGAGACAGCTTCCCAGCGCGCACACACAGCCGCACCCGAGTACTTCACAGGTCTTTAAAAGACCATTAACATGTAAATAAAGCTTTGTTGTATTTCACCTCTTAGGCCCCTGCATCTCCACTTTCACAATCACTGGAATCCCCCGGCCCCCACAGAGCAGAGTCTCAGAGTCCGGGCTGCTGCACCCGAAAGTATTTGCACATTTTTTTTTTCTTCAAACACAGGTAGGATGTCTGCAAGGTCCGCGGGTCGCCAAGGAAGGCTTGCCGGGCCGCTGGCGGCATGCGGGCCGTACTATGAGTAACCATGCTCTACGCTTATGACGGTCTTATTCATCAGGGAGCCGGAACGCTACCTTCCAAAAGTACTGTGAGAATATATTAGATTTGGGTTATTCTCAGGACTTGCTATTAACTGGAATAAATCGGTGATAATGCCGTTGACAGCTATCACCTCCCAGCCTTCTATAGAATACCCTTTAGTGTGGACATCTGATCCTGTTAAATACTTAGGGATCTGGATCCATCGAGACCCGGAAGTCGTACTACGAGAAAATTACGGACAAGCATGCACCACACTTGATCAGCAAATTGAAAGGTGGTCCGCTTTGCCACTATCCCTAGCCGATCGCATTGCAATTATAAAAATGGTCGTTTTACC
Source organism: Triturus cristatus (assembly GCF_964204655.1). Lineage (NCBI taxonomy): Eukaryota > Metazoa > Chordata > Amphibia > Caudata > Salamandridae > Triturus > Triturus cristatus. The sequence goes on from NC_140593.1 coordinate 1,218,037,380, forward strand.
AAGATTTTTATACCTGTTCTCGAATATATTCCAATAAAATTGACGCAGCACTTCTTTAAAGTCCTACGAACAGCGTTGCTCAAGGTAATATGGGGAGGCAAACAGGCACGTATCGGTTGGGCAACCCTCTCACTTGACTATGCCAAGGGCGGGTCAGTGCGCCAGATTTATCCACTTATTATCTAAGTGCCCAAGCACAAAAGGCGTATTATTGGGTGAATCCCCATGCCTATACACCACATGTAGCAGTGGAAGATGGAGACGCCCATCCGACCCCCCTTTCAGGTATTCTCACGCATACTCGGCGAGACACCCCAAAAACTGATATCAACACATTAGATATGACAATCGCAGCATGGCACTGTAGTGTAACAAGGGTACCCCTAATTTAGTTTCCTATCTCAGGGTATAAAGCAAAATATTTGTGAATCAGTATATAGGAAACTAATTTCAACACAGTGAACTGGTATGCAAACCAAACATAATAAATAAGTGCTAACAAATGTAATGTGCAATTTAGTTGACCAACTAAGACCACAAGGGAACTAAGTTCTTTCTATCCTTTTATTAGTTATTTGTTGCGTTATACATATATTTACAGACTTATATATTTACAGACTTATATACAATTGATCATTTTTCTTAATGTTTTTTTGCATAAGCATTCCCTGTTTTAGGTACTAATTTACATGTTTGGTCAAATAATTGATTACATAGTAATTCATATGAACAAAAAAGAGAGAAGATTATTCTCAAACATGGCTTTGTAACATCTAATAATTCATGCGAACAAAAAAGAAAATTGTTATCGACTATGGCTTTGTTACATCTACGCGCGTTTCGGCGTTCAGCCTTCCTCAGGTAGCCACAATTCTCTACTCCTATAACATAATAAGAGAAGATAACAATAAACTATGTATGTTTGTATACATGCAGTCACTCTCGTGCACAATACATCAAAACAAAAAATATACAAAACTATTTCATATATACATTATTTACACATTATTTACATTTAAAAACAACCTATCTCCAATTCTGTTACTGACTACATGGCGCTACTAGAAGCACAGTACATTCCGTCTAACAAACGTTTGATATATCCAGAGATTCATTCTATGGTATATTGGTTGGTCTATGTTTATCATAGCAAGAGGCTTTCTATGATAGGGTTCCACTAGTTAATAATTGTATGCACATAGACTAACTTTAGAAACAATATGCACTTGTTAACAGGCATATCCTTAAGGGAACCTAGGAAGTGACGCGGTCTATGAACTATCCCAAAGGGTAATTAATACTACTCCTATGACATACAAGACAACCAATGTCGGAGATAAATTAAAGAATTAACCAATTCTAATCATAGCTAAGTGTCCTAAACCTACTCGATGTCATAATATATTAAAAAGACGACACTAGATCATACCTTTTTATTTTTGAAAGTGCAACGTCAATGGGTTCTCGTGTGGTTAGGCTTAAGAAGTAAAACGTAGTTTATTCGATTCCGTAGGTTGACTGTACACTGCCACAATGTATCTATAATGGAAGAACACTCAATCATACTTAGGGTTTGTATCGCTTTAAGAGCATGGTTGCTACTGGTGAACCAAGCTACAGTTACTTGGTATCGATTTTAACCGTCTATGGTTTTAAGCTAAAATGGAGTACTATAATTGTTACCTTTTGTCTTTTGGTGCTCAAAGTTCGCGATTCAAATATGATGGATTCCTGTGTCCTTATGACTTCCTAGTGGCATTTTAATTCTCCGTGTTCTAGAGCGGATAAGATGGTAGTCACGTGATATACGACGTATTGCTTGACCAATGGCCGAGGCAGTGACAAAGATTTACGTAGTTCCAAAAACGTTGAGAGTGACTACAGGCAAAGGAGACAATACTAGTAAGCAAGCGTTAGAAACCCTCCTATTTAAGATAGAAATACGCGACTCGTCTAGAGTCCAAAAACCATAAGAGAAGCAATCGACAAAGTGGTCATATTTGCACTTACTGCCGTTTAGATCGTGACGTCTCGTCGTCGATTGTTTGACTGCTTCAGTAAGATTCGTACTTTTAAATATCCATTTATTTTCATCGATTTGCTTGATCTGAGGGAAAAGCGCATATAATCAGCCATTCCCTCTAGAAAAGTAAACTGAAAGAATTGTCTGCATGTCGATGCTTCTAAGGGTACGAGGGGCCCACGAGTTATTATGTTAACGGTAAGGTAACCCGCCTGAGGATCCTTCTCGTCTTAAAAAAGACCCACCCATAATCTAGTCATGCTACGCTCACCTGGTCTCTCTCGTTTTTCTTTGCACTGGCACCGGCTGTATCGAAACGGGAAGTCGAAACAGAGACAGGATTCAGACCCGGGAACACATTTGTTTCCTAAAGTGACAGATGATTGGTTGATGTCCGTCAGCACGTGACTAAATGTATCCAATGGCCTTTGTTCTCAAATAAAGGCCATTCCTTCTATTAAAGAGATACAGGGGCATTAGTGTCCACTAGCCTATGTTCTCAGATAAAGGCCATTCGTTCTTGTAAGGAGATGCAGATGCATTAAGATTTTTCTCAATACATTTAAATGGAAGAAAACCTGATGTTGATATAAGGGCTAGGTGCCTATTGATAAATTCCTTACTATGTAAGAAATGCAACCAAAATGTATAGTAGCGCGACAGAGTCCTGACCTGCAACGACAGATGTGAATAAGAGTATCCTGAGAGTCTATTAGTTATTAAAACGAATAGCTTGACTCCACGGGATCTCATTGTTCAGCCCTCTTTTATATGTATCTAGAGAAAAAATCCAGTAGACCTCTCTTCTTTTGCGGATTTCAGTCCCCTGAGGTCCATTGGTATTAATCTTCTCTAGAATCAACCATTGGACATCCTCTGTAGTATGATTGCAATCCATGAAGTGCTGTACCAGTGGTGCTTGCGATTTTTTTGTTCTAATTGCTGACCTGTGTTCGGTCAATCGCGTTGCCATTGATCTAGCTGTCTCACCTATGTAGGTTTTATTACAGGGGCATTGAATTGCATATACCACATTGGTTGTTTTGCAATTGGTCAAACTCTGAAGGTCTATTTTTACACCATTGATTGAATATTGTTTTACTTCCAGTGCAAATTTACATGCAATGCATGACATGCATTTGAAATTCCCCTTCGGGGCACGCATGCCTTCAATGGTAGTTTGCATCAAGGTCGATGGAACCTGTCGCATTCGGGACCTTGTTACTAGGTCCTTGAGATTTTTGTTCTTCCGATACGCAAACATAGGTTTTGCTAATTGATTTGACTCACTTTTTGTGGCATTCAAGATATGCCAGTTAGAGTTTACAATCTGGCGTACGGTTTCGTTCATCATGGAGTGCCGTGTGACGAACACGAGACGATCCTGTTGTTTGGGGGTTTTTTTAACAAGTAAATGTTGGCGATCGTAGTATCGTGCTCTCTTGTATGAGTCACGAATTAATCTTCTGGGATAGCCTCTCGTTAGAAATTTGGCTTTCATGATTGCAGATTGCTTGTCATAGTCTGTCAGATTGGTACAGTTCCTACGAAGACGTAGGAACTGTCCGAATGGGATGGTGGTTTTTTGGGTTCTGGGGTGGTAGCTCGAGAAATGCAACAACGTGTTGCGGGCAGTGGGCTTCGTAAATAGGTCTACCACGAGTTGCTGTTCATTGGCCTTGATGACAACATCAAGGAACTCAACATTGTGTTTGTCACTCTTGGCTACAAAGCGGATGTTAGTATCACAAAGATTGAGCCATGAAACAAACTGTCCCAGATCTTCTTCGGTTCCGTCCCATATGTAGAAAACATCATCTATGAATCTAGACCAACTAAGGACTGATTCACTGAATGGAGCCACATCGTTATAGATGTATAGATGTTCATAGTGTGCCATGAAGATATTGGCCACTGTAGGTGCACACGAAGCCCCCATACTGACTCCTTTAGTCTGTTGGAATAGTGATCCATTGAATTCAAAGGTGTTTTCTTGGAGTACGATACGTAAACACTCCATGATAAACTGGGCTGGGCAGTCTATGTCAAAAAATTCAATGAACCATCCCGCGGCTTCTAATGAGGCTGCCTGAGGAATGTTACTATACAGAGCCTCTATGTCCATGGTGACCAAGAGTTGTGTAGCCTGTTCAAAGTGTATCTGTTCCACTTTATTGATTATGTCTGTCGTGTCCCTTATATATGATTTAATTCTAGGGACATATGGACGAAGTATGGCGTCAACGTATTTAGACAATGTTTCTGTAACTGACCCAATAGTTGTTACAATGGGCCTATATGGCGGATTGGTGGTGCTTTTATGGATTTTTGGAATTCCATATATGGATGCCATCCTAGGTTTCATGACATTTAGATATTGCCATTCTTTGTCACAAATAGTCCCTTCATCAAGTGCTCTGCTGGTCAAGTCCATTATCATTTTAGACACCCTTTTGGTAGGATCAATACATACAGGGGTATAATGATCTTTATTCGAAAGCATCGTGATCATGTTTGTCACATATTGTTCTGTTTCAATCAGCACTATGCCTCCACCCTTGTCACAACCTTTGATAGTGATCTCTTTATTATTTTTAAGGGCAACTAGGGCTTGGTGTTCTTCCCGAGATAGATTGAATTTCGGCGCCGGAATAAATTTAGCGGCAGCGGTGAGCTTATTGAACACGACGTGTTCAAAGATGGCAATCTCTGGTCCCACTTGTTCAAGTGTGGGGACAAAGGTAGATGGAGGTTTCAAACCTGATTTATTGAACGTGGACAGTTCTTGATCCATACGTTCTTCGTAAAAGGCCCGTAATCTAATCTTCCTAAAAAAAGCAATTAGATCCTACATACATACATACATAGTTTATTGTTATCTTCTCTTATTATGTTATAGGAGTAGAGAATTGTGGCTACCTGAGGAAGGCTGAACGCCGAAACGCGCGTAGATGTAACAAAGCCATAGTCGATAACAATTTTCTTTTTTGTTCGCATGAATTATTAGATGTTACAAAGCCATGTTTGAGAATAATCTTCTCTCTTTTTTGTTCATATGAATTACTATGTAATCAATTATTTGACCAAACATGTAAATTAGTACCTAAAACAGGGAATGCTTATGCAAAAAAACATTAAGAAAAATGATCAATTGTATATAAGTCTGTAAATATATGTATAACGCAACAAATAACTAATAAAAGGATAGAAAGAACTTAGTTCCCTTGTGGTCTTAGTTGGTCAACTAAATTGCACATTACATTTGTTAGCACTTATTTATTATGTTTGGTTTGTATACCAGTTCACTGTGTTGAAATTAGTTTCCTATATACTGATTCACAAATCGCAGCATGGCACTCCATAGGCCAACTTGTTTATAAACTTCCTATATATGCCCCTGCATAGCCCTTAGCACATCATGCCGCTTTATCAGTGACACAAGAAGACGGCCCTGTGAGATCACTGAGGGAGGCTGGTTTCGTCACCATGCAGGACCTCTATCCAGAAGGCAAGTTCATTACAGATGAAGATCTCCAATACATCACCAACCCCATGCCACTATTTCAGTTCACAAACCATAGGCTGCGACATGCAGTTAAATCCCAATATACTATGTATCCGGAGGAGCCACCCACTCTACAATCTTTACAGATATTACTAACTACTACTACACGTAAAAAGTTAGTTACTAAATTATACAGAGCAATACGCGCTGAAACACCCAACGCATCGGATAAGAGTCTTGTCCGTTGGAACACTAAACTGCCTTCCCACCCTAACGCTGGTAGAGTGGGAACACATCTGCAAGCTGACCAGCCAACGCACTCCCAATGGCAACCTACGAATCATACACTTTAAATTCCTCCATCAGGTGTACCATACACCCCTCAAACTATACAAATTTGGCGTGTGTGACTCTAGCAGATGTAAATTCTGTAATCAACTAGATGCGGACTTCTGGCATCTTGCATGGGAGTGTGCGCTAGTGGCTAAATTCTGGGAACAAGTGGTGCAACATATACACAAGATGTCTGGGATAGACTTGCAATGCACGCCGCTGATTTGCTTGGTGTGTTATATTGCACATGTCAAGGGGGTGCTGGGTAAATTTATACGAATCGCAATGCTAATGGCTAAACGCCGGGTCGCTGTTACATGGGAGGGGGTGCAGGCACCAAAGGTGATGCATTGGATGTAAGACCTGGTATATTGCAAAGAAAAATTGGAACTGTACGCGGAGGAGTTATCGACCTCATCCAAACCCAAAGACATTTGGGAACCTTTACGTCAATTTCTTCAACAACAAACCCTACGCAGTTCTCCGGACAGGACAATTTGACACTCTGTATCACCTCAATACCTCTTTGTAAAGCCAGCTATGGTCACTGATTTGCATTAGGTAGGCCATGGACCTCTGTACCGATCTATCACACATTGTTTATGTTGGTTCTGTTAACAAGCTACCTTACATGGTAGCAATGTGGTTTATTTTTGCTCTGAAAACGCAATAAAATGTTTTTTTTTAAACTGCGGCCTTAGGAAATTTGACAGAAGAACAAGAATCGATTTGCATGGTTGCTTTACAGAATAGACTTGTTTTAGATGTTATTCTAGCTGATCGAGGTGGAGCATGCCATATCATCGGATCCAGCTGTTGTGTCTTCATAACGGACAATTCACCTTCTGTCTATGCGGCCATCTCCAAACTACATAAGATAGCCACCGAATTACATCAAGACACAGGAACATGGACTTGGACTGGGTAGTTTTGGAACTTACTTTCAGTTTGGGGTTTAAAAGCATCATCAGTCCTGTTCATATTAGTAGCCATTGTCTTCTTTTGCTGCCCTTGTATTCATTGTGGACCAATGATATTTTCCCTATGTACTTCTGCCTGCATACCGTCTAAAGTGAATGTCCAAAATGCAAATGCCCATTTAGCAGTGGAACGAGAAATATACGGACTAATGAATATAGATGTTGTGGACATATGCTATTCCCCTCAGAAAGGACGAAAACTGTCTTAGCTTATGCTAAAAGGGTCATATGTGGAAAAGTGTAAATTGTACGTTAGCGTAAGCTGCAGCCATTTTGACTGTTGCATCCATTTTGTTTCTGTCGTCTTCATTTTACTCTTCGCTGTTTGTCTTTTCATCCAGCCTGTGTTCTCAAGTTTAGCTGACCTCTCTGACATGGTCAATCTGTTGTACGTGCTGGGGGCTGCAACTGCTGGTGCACCTGGTCTCAGATACTATCACAAGACTGTTTATTGCCGCCATAAGCATTCCTTACTTCCCCATCTCATCTCCTGACCATCTGGTCAGCCCTCGCATTTGTTTGCCTATAGCTATTTACGTGCTTAAACCTGTTCCCTCCAGTTTTCCTTCCCATGGGATTGCATTGTAACAAACAGTATATAAAGACGATGTATTTTGCATTATGTGTCCTTCCTCCCACAACACTTCAGAGAGTTGTTCGGACGCAGTCCCACTCATGAGTGTTTTATAAACTTGGTTTGTTTTACTTCAACTCCAGTGCTGGTCTCTCTTTGTTAAGTCTTCGGACCCGTGGACGAGAGGATGACCCTGCACCAGTGTGCCCTCACGGGGGTACATTTCCACACACATACCTCCTCTGACAATGTTGCATTGACGTATAGAAATAAGTGTGTTGCAGATCTGGTAAGACTAACCAATCCTGATTATGAAGAGCAGAAAGAATATGAAGAATAATGACCATTCTGAATTTCTGTTTCCTAAGAAACTTGTTAATATCAAATCCAAAATAGGAATCAGAAACAAACTCCCTTCGTTCATATTGGCAAATATTGAAAATAAACTTGCATTCTGTGAGAACAAGGTACAATCTCGTATACCACTTACACTCAGAGTTCCCCCATCTATTTTCTTGTGACATATATACAGGGGAAGAGGGCTGAATGGGTGGAACAGGAGGTGGCTTCTTAAGGAATGGCTGAGTATAACCCTTGGATATTATTTGAAGAACCCAATTAGCCTTATGTGGATTATTACACTTTTGCACTGACACAAAATGAGGAAAGCCCTTCGATACATCAGGTCCATTTGCTCACAAGTCCGTACTGCTAGCAGGGTAAATTGCCTAACATACCAGGCTTTCTATAATAAATGTGAGATGCCACAGTTGCCTGTATAAAGTGTGTTGTTGCCATGTGCATGGGACCGAGGTGAAAGTATGACAGGACTTTTCACATGCCAAGGCAGCATAACAACTAAAAAAAATCAAAGTTTCAAGGTGTTCTGTTGTCTTGTGTGAGACGTTTGGCAAACCCTGGGTTGCAAACAAACTTAATTTTACATCTGGGGTTCTTGAATCCATACTTATAATGTTAACAGCAAAATGTCAAGTCCCAGAATACAATACGATGCGTGTTATAAAGTCAGGACTGACAAAGTTTGACATGTGACATGGAGACATTTGGCAGCTATCAACCACCACAAAACAGTAGGACCTCTTTCATGTATTCATACAGAGTGTAGAAAAACAGTGGCAAGCATGCTGAAATTATCGGGTTTAAGGAGTTTTAAAATGCAGAGCTGCACATTAATCTGGTGTCATTTAACCTTTTAGAAGTTGCACAAGGTGCTGCTGGCAGGGTTTACAACCCTACAATGTCATAACATGTAATTAGGAGTAGGTGAATGACCCGGTCTTTTAACTCCAACTGCGTCAAGGAATTTATTTAAAATATGTCAGTAGAACACATTACTAAACCACTAATAGTCTTGTAAAGTAGACAGAGTTACGAAAGACTGAGTGTGGGACATAAGGAGATGTAAGAGAGGGCATGTGAGTCTGTGAGTAGGAGTGCAATACATAGATTGTATGCTTAGCACAGCCTAGCATATGTCCAGTAGACACATTGCAAGTGGGAACTCACTTCATACCCTGCCATACATAATTAAATTAATCGTGCGTTGTGACAATCATGGCAAAAAAGCGACATGTTTTGTAAACTTTGACGAGACACCATTTTTGTTTATTTTAGGGCCTAGGCAGCTAAATTAACACTGATAAACTCTGATTTCAAAAAGTTTAATACTACTGCTGTGTGGGTTGTCTATTCCTGACGACCCACTGGTGACAGTACTAGGCATACGGCCCCCACAATGGGAAGGAGTCGCGCAGTGAGACAGTTATTTTCCACATACTGCTGCGGCCAACTGGAAATAAAAAGCATGCACCAGACATTATGCATTGCTCCAGACTACTTTGGTGACTTATGGCATAGGAAAGAACAACTCATGATCTGCGGAATGCGAGACTGTGTTTTGCGGACCCATGGAAGCCCTTGACGGAAAATTTACAAAGCTCTGTTCCAGCCCTGTCATGTACATAGACGATTCAGGCATTGAAACTGATCGCCACACAGGGTCATGAGGGATGTAAATTATGACCATGCAGTCACTCCCTTCTTGTTTCTAACGGAGGACCATGATGTCATGCTCAATGGGATGGGTGAGGATTGAAGAGGGCAGGGCGATTCAATTGCTACTGCCCCTTGCGAAGACTTGGGGATAGGGATCCCAGAGAGGGGTTGTATTTCTGTAACCTTATTTGAAAATCAATTTAAAAAAAAGTTTCAATGACCACCGAAAACAGGAACGCCTAGCCATAAGTGCTACATTGAAACGAAGAACTATCTCGGAAGTATGTTTACATGCCATGTAAACAATTTGGATTCTGGCTCCACTGTATACATTTCATTTTAGAGCCTCTCTGCACCTGAACCGCTGGCACAAGACCTTCCAGAACTGGAGTTCCAGCTCCAGTGTAGTATAGGACCTACTAGCATATTGTAGATCTGCTAGTCAAGCAGTGTCGGAGTCCAAAGCAGGAACACCAGTATAACTCTGTAAAAAACAAATGTCAAAAATGTCACTGCCACGACTGAAGTCAGGACAATCCAACCAAAACTGGCATTGCCTTCTCGAGTTGTGACAAAAGAAACTTTGAAGCAGACAAGAGAACAGCCCAAAACTTTGATGGGGTCACAACTTACTCAGGCTTCACCAACAGTGCCGATGGCAGAAGCAGGCACATCAGAGGAGTCCTTGGCAAAAACCCTAAGAACGCATACTGAAAGATCTGATCCTGTTTAAACAGAGGTAGATGAAGGGTCTAGCAAGAGGCCTTATAACAAGAACCGTCTTACAGTCCTTTTCTTAGTGCGTCAAGAAGAAGACCTTCAACGTACCTGGTTATGTTTTTTATGCTTCCTTGAAGAATCTCTTCACATAAGGGAAGGAGTCTGTAACGTAGCCAGTGATCTTGAGCTACCACTCACAAATTGCCTTACATCAATTGACACCATTTGGAAAAGAGCTTGAAGACCAAAGATTTTGGAGGGAACAAGATCCCAAATAAAGCTTTGACAAGTGTCAAATGAAACTTAGGAAACCTCAGTGGCTCCTGACCTGATGAAGGCATGTAAAAAAGGGTTCTGAACCAATACCTGGGCACCATTCTAAGGGAAGTACATTACTTTGTAAGACCCTGTCTGTAAGACTGTATGGCACAGCCTGATACTAGAACGTGTTCATCTGTGAACATGTACAGCATCAGAACGAGACCAGTCTCTGGGAAGGGGCTCAGATAAGGAAGCCGCAGAAACAGGTCCAACTCGTTAGCTGATGAGAACACAATTCAGGATCCCAAATTTGAGGCAATGACATGAAATCCAAAAAGCATACAAAAGAATGGATTTCTTAGAAGGTTTAGTGAATGATCAGAATGGCCAACTGTTATAGTCAGTAGCCACAAATATGTCCCATTATTCACCCTGCCCTAAGATGGGATTTCCCTTATTTTGTGCCGTTATGGTGCTATATGGCTCCAAAAATGACCAAAATGGAAGGGTGAGAGGGGCACTGTTGGGTGACCCTGAGAAGGCAGAAGGCAACCATGAGGACTTCCATTCATGGATGTTCTGGAGTGATTGTGGACATCAAATAAAAGTAAAATATGACCCAAAAACAAAAGCCTTCAGGGCCATGGCCAAGATATACGATTCGGCATGGTCTAAAGCCTTTTTGGTTTCCACGGAGAACATAGCTGGGCAGACTGACACATATCAGGGAATATTTAAGTGGGAAGAGATTAAATAAAAAGCAACTAAAATGGTACGGAGTCATCCCTGTAACCATACAAATTACCTACATAAATGACATAAATGCTAGTTTAGAAAGATGACAGTTACCAGCCCCGATAAATCCAGAAGCAGGAACGAACATTTCACTTTACCTGATCCTTGATGTCAAAGCACTAATGAAGCTTGTACTTTTACATCTACACATGCATTTACACAGGTAATAGCTCAAATATAAACAAAGAACATCCATGGATGTATAGTGCCGAGCACATTCGGAGAGAATAATAGCTGTTCTCTATGTGTACCTACAAGGAGGGCACTTGATTTTTTGTGAATATTTCAACACTTTGTTATACTAACCACTTTCATGACCTCTTGGCATCCAGCACATGGATTTCCATGAGCTGCTACTTTTGCTAAATCCCTATAGGGAGAGTAAGGGAGGTTCCACCTCAAGTATATCCTTCAAAAGCTGTACAACACAAGTAAGAGACTCAAGGGTGTTTGAGGCCAATTGGGTCCTATTAGGTTTTTGGGGTTTCTCCTGGTTGTGGGTCATCCAAGGATTTTTGAGAGGTTGCCTCACCCTCAACGTATCGAGACATGCTTCATCATTTGATGACCTCTCACACCGGGTTAGGAGCACTGCCAGCCTGGCAGACTCTACTGAGGGAAGATCATCTAGGCCTGGGAGTTCTTATAAATCTAAGTTCAGGACAGTACAGTTGGTCATTTTGTTTTATGTGTAGGGGTGAGTATAAAAAATACCTAGGGGTACACTCAAAGCATTATTTTATTCAGCGATACTTATGATATGTTTAAAAATACTTTAAAAAGTAACAAAGTGTGGTCATCTAGCGAATTACAATGAATCGCTTGATCTAAGAAATATCTATTATCAACATGTTTCGACCTCTCTATAAGCTTAAAAAGGTCTAGGGTCTTCTTCAGGGTAAATGACATCAGGCAATGGTGTACATTCAGACCACGCAAGTAGGTGCTTGAACGTGTAACGTGAACACCAACCACTCGCTAAACTCCCTGAGGTTTATGACGGGGCACCAACAGAAACACATTGCTGAGTAAACCCTTGGGGTGAACAGTAGTGTGTGTTATGGCTGCTTTGGCCAGCAGATCTGCTATCTCGGAGTCCACAAGAGATGCACCCCATTTGGAGAAAACAAGGGGACGAGAGGCCTGGTAGGCTGAGCTGCAGAATTTGGTCCAAAGCCCCTGCATTGTCGGGAGGACCCATGTCTTCGATGTCAGTTGCTGCTAGTTGTGGACAAAATTTGCCAACCTGCCCTCTAGCCTTGAGAGGGAAACTGTGAACTGCGCCTTTGTTTCTGTTGTCTCTGAAACTACCTCCTGAACCGCATTGGCGCGGGCAGCTTTTTGAGGGCAATAAACCCACATATCAGCTCTCGTCCTACCATTGCCCCCGCTTGAAGCCTGGACCTCTGGAGGAGACCTGAAATTGAGAATGGCTGGCCAAGCGCCCTCTGCCACGGAGGGCATGACGATAACCCTAGGGGTAAATATCTGTTTAATGGATACCTGCGCCTTGCCTAATGAGTTAAAAGGTAGACACAAATCTTTCTAAGCTCCTTGATAAAATTGGTCCCCAAAGAGATCTTCTTGGGCTATCGGACCCACTTTGGAAATGACCAGATCCCCAATCTTGGCTCAACTTTGATCAGGAGTGACCTGTACCTTTCTGTTGATGTAACGCAGCTGGCGTTGGCCAGAAAAGTTATGGCAAATTGTGCCCAACTGGAGAGATCATGGAGACAGATTCTTAGGCTTCCTCTGCAATATCGAGGATCTTTGTCAGGGGATATATTATGACCAGGAGCTTATCCTGACAGGAGAGATCTATCCCTTTCTTTGTTTTGGACATATTTCGCCAAAAAAGATGGCCATCCTGCTGTGGATATCAGGTGTGTGTACCGCTTTGACATCCAGCTATGGACACAGGGCATTCCGCTCAGAGATGATGGCGGATCTCTTTATCTAAGGGCTTCTGCAGCCTGCCTGCCACATAGTGTCACTTTCTCATCTGGGGACCATTCTGAAGAACGGGAGTGCAATATTTCCTTTGGGTCGAGCATATCCTGTTGTGATAGAGGGGTTCTTCTCCTGAATGGGGGGTGGGGGGGTCATAGTCAGGGTGCTGGTGGTGGGACACCAGGGCCTGTCTTGTCCCCCATCACCATCTGAGTCCCTTTGAGAATTGTCCCCGAGGTGTTCAGGGAAAAGGGGGCGAGACACAATTATTTAGAGCCCCAAGCTGACAATCATTGCCCAATGGGGAGGCATGGGGTAGGAAAGCTCGCTTGAGCCTGTTGAAAGCATTGAGATCGACCCCATGCTCACTCTTTCACGCTCCCTTTGCTTCGAAGGGTCCTCCGCCAGGCTGCCCATGAGGTCGAGGAACTGAAGAAGGTCCAGGTTGGTCTTCATTCAAGGGAGCGGTTCAAAGCATTTCTGTGCCATCTGCAATAGCTTCTGCTCAAGGGGCACCATGGCATATGAAACTACCTTGTGTATGGACGCATCTACGGCCTCATGAACTCATTGTCCAGAACGAAATAGGAGATGTACTCCTCTTCCACATAGGTGTCTTCCGACCCCTGCATACTGAGAGTATAAATTGGGAATTGGGGGTCACAGCAGTATTTGTACAGCCCACAGGGCCAAATACGTTGGGTTTTAAGCCCTGGGACACCTCACACCCACTGCATTTAAAGGGTCTTATTGATGAGCCTGATATTACTATCGTTATTAAGCCCAGGTCGGTGTCCCAAAATCCACAAATAAAGCACTCCGCTTCTAAGCAAATTAGGTTATATACAGATCCCTTTGTGGGGGTCCTGACTTAAGGCGGGCAGGGGCTGTCAAGCTGAGCACTCACCGGCCGTCAGCGCTGCTCTGTGATCGAGGAGGGATCTTCGAAGCGGCGTGCACCAATCGCGGGAAGAGAGAAAATGTCTTCAGGGACTCGATGCAAGGTTGCAGGTGCCCTCCAGGGCCGGGATGGCCACCTCATGGACAGCACTGCTGAACCTCAGTGAGCGCGAGGAGAAAGCAGAAAGAGACTTCGTAAGGAGGACCTTAAGCTTTCTGAATAGAAAGGCACTGTTAGGAAAACAAACTATTCACAAGATCCTAGATACTGTAAAGAAAGCACCCTGGCCCAAGGGACACAGGGAGCACTTATCTCAAGGCTGCTGAAGCAACAAAGAAAGGAGGCGGGAGGTGAGTTGACAAGGGACTATGACCGGGTTCCTGCAGCCTGACTGGATGGGATTGATGTTGGTGTTCATTGCAAGTGTTCACAGGAAATTACGTTTTTGCTAATGTTCTTAAAAATGGCTGCTGGGATAAAAATGTGACGAAGGTAGAGCATAATCCTCGTCTCCAGTCCTGACATAGAATTACTAGTGCCCTTCCTTAGGCTGTATGTAACTGAGCACTTAGTCACTGTTTTCACAAAGCCACCATTTCTGCATTTATACGGATTTTTAAATACGTGAGGTTTCTCTGTGAATACATTTAGTGACTAGGGAATTTATAGGTTTCCTCTTTAATTGAGACTGTACTGATTTCGCTCTGAGAGGATAATACTGGACTAATCCCATACAACACATTTCTTTTGCCAACATAAACCGAAGCAGCAAGACTAGAAGTTCAGACACCCGGCATGACTAACTCAGCAGTGTTTATAGGGTGGTCAATAGTTTGAGTGTCACCTCCAGACTTCCAAGAACTGAAAAGTGATCGGAGGTAAACATGCTGTCACTCTGGAAAAGTAATAAATGAGTAAACCTACAGTTTGCATATCTTAAGTTAAAGTACTATGATATCATATTATGGACAATGACCCAAATATTTCTGTTATGTTCAGATCTACATGCAGTAAATTATTGTGAAGAAGAGCCGCTGTACAACGTCTGACCCATAAAAATTAGGCCCCGATCAGTCAAGTCTCCGAGCTTAGAAAGGTTTGGTAGGTGAAAGGGGAAATGCCCCTGTCACATTTGGATTCTGGTAAGTGAGCCCGTCACCAGGGCGAGGGGCCGAGCCACCAGGCATATTTAAATCTCGTTCATTCTCCTCTGGGACCCTACTTCCTGCACTGCCCTGGTACAACGCAGGTGAAAGCAAAGCCCAGTATGTGAGCTCCACACCAAGGCAGCATCTTGTAGTGAGGGCGCAGACCTTCCCGATTCCACATGTCTTCTGGCAGGAGCCGTGCACATCACTTCAGGGGTGCTTCCCATAATCATACCTGCCTCTTTATCCTCAGCATATGGTGAAACAAGACCTCATTCTCAATGACGGAACCTTGAGCATCTCACCTTCTGCTGACCCTTGCTGATTTACCTACAAGGGCAGAGCAGGGTCACGAGCTCTCACGCAGAAATAATGCACTGTGTAATAATACTGGATACAAATAAATCCGAATAGGGCACTTGAAGAATCTAAGATGAGAACTGCTTCTACATAAGCTAAAAGAAAAGGGCGGACTTCACAGGGAAAAAGGGTATTTCTAAAGTAAAAATTACATTTAAAAACATTAATAAGTTCCACAAAAAAAGGCACACTTGAAAAGCAAATACGTCTGGCCTTGGCAAGTGTGGGATATCTTTCTTCTATGTATTGCTTTTCTGCAAAAAATTGGAATAAGCACGAAAGTTTAGAGTAATGAAAAGTAAAAATTCTGCCATCGCATGCATGTTTGCAAAAATTAATTACAAAATCAAAAAATAAATAAAACATTGGCAAAATCAGAAATGGGAAGAGGCATGGCACGAACGCTTAAGATGACGGACACACTCTACCAGATGGCTTTCACTAAATCCTGCAAAATTCTAACAACAAAGCCACGCAGGATCCCTGCGAACGTTGAGGTGAGATGCTGGGGTTCTGGGCTGCTCCTCTTCTTCTCACTGCTGCTTGCGCTTGGCGCAGGCAAGGTCGAGAGCAGACATTGGAGCAGCTCGATGGGCGACATTGGACCCTCTCCGGGGAATGGGGTGCTGACCACTGTTCTCAGGGCGCTGATGGCTCCCAATATGCCCGGACAGTGACGCTGTCCTGGTCAAACAACAACAAAGACAGCAATATCTCCAATTTGACTGCAGCCCTTGTCTGCACTGTCCACCCAGACAACTGCTGAAAGAAGGTAGACAATTTTGAGTGGTGATAAACTGAGTGCTTAATGGATACAAAGTGGTTGTACAGCCTTACTCAGGTTCCCTGTATACAATTTTGGGGATGTTTTGGGAGGGAACGTTTAGCTTGCAGTTTATTTTAAATCTTCATCTTACTGTTTAGAAGACCCTCTGGTCCTCAACAGCGTGGTGATTACGCTCTGTTTGAGTGGAGAAGACAAGTCTCTCCTCATTGGCTGCTGCACTCCATCATTGGTTAGCAGTCTAGCGCTCATCTCTGCTACGCTATTTAGCCAGATGATAGCGTGGACGAGCCCTTACTCATGTTCCCTGTAACCAGTTTTAAAAATCTCCCTATTTTAAGTATTTGGGGTTGTGTTGGGAGGGAACTTTTGGCTTCAGTTTATTCTAAATCTCTGCCTTACTGTTTAGAAGACCCTCCGGCCTGCCGCAGCATTGTGATTATGCACTGTTTGAGTAGAGAGGGCTGGTCTAGGCAGGTCACTCCTCATTGGCTGCTGCTCACTTCCCCACTGGTTAGCGATCTAGCCCTCATCTGAGCCACAAGTTGGCATTCCAGACGCACATCTGCAGGAAGCAGATAATCATTGTACAGAGGAGGGGGCTCACGAAACAGTCACCGTGCACCAGGGATCCATCAGCTAGCCTCTACCTGAGTCTACCTGGCCGTAAGTGTAGAGGCGGGCGAGCCAGATAATTCATGGGAGGGCGCTGCCTTGGCTCTAAGAGCCGAAGAATGTGCAGAGCCCAGAGAAAAACTACCACTGGCAAACCAATAGGTCTTGTCCATCTCTTTTAGCCATTCTATCAGCGGATAAACACAAACAGGTACTGAGCACCAACGTGGGAGCGGGCAACAGACACCTGCCCAAAGACACATAATAATACTTGATTTATATGGCAAAGTGTCACAACCCCTGAAGGACACATGCAGGGCCTGTGCACCCATGTGGGAGCGTGAAACGGCCATCTGCTCTGTAGGTTTCAGCACCGTATACTACTCCATCACATTTCTGGTTCCTTGGGAAAGTGTGTGAAACAGCAGAGAACTGAAGTTGTCAGGAGTGTGAGTGAATACTACAGCCATCTGTTTGGTTTTGGCATAGTGATGCATAGAGTTACTGTAGCCTAGGCATACAAGGCAATGAGCCCTGAGCGACCCGCGACAGACCACACACATCTCATCCAAACAGATGCAGACACACACACTTGGCTGTCCTCTGCAAATAGTCATTCCATCGTTGTGCATTATGCCGAAGCATAGGGCTCCTCTGGCTGACACTGACTACACTACACCTTGTTGGAACTGGAGCCAGAGTTCTGCCATTTACTCCTCTTTAAGCATCTGGCTATACTACATGCAGCTTTTGTGAGCGCTAATGTGATCAATAGACTGTCCTGGCATTTCTATTGCAAAAGCAGCCAGCGCGTGTCTGTTAGCGGCAGAAGCACCTTTTCCAGCTCTGACTGTGGACTTCCACCGAACCTCGCAGCCCCACTGGCTGTGCTCAACTAGCCCACTCCAGCTGAATGTAACTCTTCACACAGCCCAGGCCTGAAGCTCATTTTTAAATGGTCTCTAAAATACTGTTTGCACTTTATTTTTTAAACTGTTTTTTGTTGGGGTATAAGTTTGGCAGAATATTTTAGCTATTTTTTGTAGCCTTCTCTCTTATATGCAGTTAATTTTACCTCAAAGTGCTGAATGGAAAAACATATGACTCGTCTTCTTTTCTGTTGGCTTTTGGCTCACTGCGGAAAACGGTCCCACCTGAGTTCAATGCACAGAGACCAGCTAATAAATTGCATGATTGTTTTACCACTCACAATTCCCCCTTCCTGAACGGATTTTTGTATACCTCATATTCAGCAAGGCAGCAGGCGGACTTTGTGCATGGTTGAAAGGGGTGACAGTGCGTGCACCTGCCTTTTTTGTGCTGTAAATCACTGGGGCATGTGGTCAATGTGTGCATGATTATATTCTTGTTTTGCCAGTCACTGTCTTTGTTAGAACAGATTCACAATTGCTTTAATAACCTTCCTTCTTTCTCAAATTTGCTTGAAAATGCACCATTTGCCCAATGTTTTTTCAAAATTTTCATGGTGGGAGACCCCCCCCCCCTCCCTCCCTCCCCCCCCGAACCTCCCTTAGGTGGTTGGGGCACGCACACTACGCTCGCTCGCATTACCATGTCGCAAAAGGATGAATGTCTAAAAAGTGTGTCACCAACATGAAAAGTTTGGAAAGCTGTGTTCTATGTGAACTACTGTTAAAGGCCGTCGGTCCCAGGATTCCGATAGATCCTTTCTGGAGGGTGCTGCCTCCTTCCCATTTTCGTCCCCTGGACATGCTGCTGGCTTTACCAACCCAACTGAAGAGCCCTCCTATCCTAAGCTGGGGGGTAAGGGAAGACTGAAGTAAGAGGCTATGAAGGGTTCAAGTAGGAGTGCCCAGCAGGGTGGACGCTGCCAGATGATAAAGGTGTGGATACCTTCCCACGCCTCAAGTGCTGGCAGGGATGAGACAGCATGAATTGGCCCAACACTGGCCCGATAAGCTGCTGGATATGGAGTCCCTTGCACTCTTCTGCAGTGGACAGTCTTTCTGTATCTGGTGCCCACACGGGTGGAAACAGCACCTCACCACCCAATATTTGAATGTATATTGGCACACCAGTGGATCTTCTCTGAAGCCTTGCCTACTGTTATTGATGGTGTAATAAAGGGATATCATGCCATGTCCCCACTCCGCAGAGTAAACAGCATGGGGAAGGTTAAACGTCGACTGACCAAAAGCAAGGGAAAATAGATAAGGAGCAATACGTGTTAATCACAGGCACACTGGAGGAGAACCCATGGACCTTGATTGATGCGAATGCTGCTATGTATAGGCAGTTGGAAGCAGGAAGCTCCTACTAACAATGGGATCACAGAGCTAATGTCCAATCTAACTGGGGCTTGGCAGTAGGATTGTGAAACACGTGGGAGGCTTGGCATACCCAGCAGAGTGCTTATGCATTACTCTCAGCAGCCCATCACTATTTCTCTGCTTCTAGATTATTCTACTTCTGGCAGCAGACTTGAAATGGGTGGGGAGGGTCCTGCATTCTCCAAAGAGGCCTCTCCGATCATCCCCAGTAGAATTGCAACTGAGCCACAGGCATGAAGGGAGAGATTGTATCTGGCACATAACTGAATTGTGGCTTGTGGATAAGACCTTCTCAGTTTTTTGGGGAAGAACTGAATTCTTATTTCGAGCTCAATAAAGGATCTATCCATTTGGCCAGCACGTTAAGACACACTCTTAACACTTCGAGGCAAAGTAAGATCACACTTTTTTCACAAGTCCAGGAAGCGAGAAGGAGAGATAGCATCTCTGAAGGCACAACTCCTCAATCTGGAACATGGCTAAACCTCCACCAGCAAGGCAGAGGCATTACACGAGCTGACACAATGGACTATATTCAAGTTTAGGCCTTATAATGTTACTATTTTTATGTTGTACCGAAGAAACTAGAGCAACGTTACTAAACATCTACTTATTTCCACGGTATTAAATGAGCTTCTCTTGGTGGTCCACATTTATCTTACCAAGGTTTGATGACGTCAGAATAAACACATGCCCCATGGCACATGGAAAGGGAGGACGTATTCTGTAGTTCTATACTAGTATTATTAAGGTCATCTTGTTACCTCCTAAATTGGGTGTTCTGAGCCTTTACTTGCTAATGAAAGTAGATGAGACGGTACTAGCACAAAGGTTTATCACTTTAAAGAGATCTTAACAGCTTCACTAGTATCAAGCACAGAAACATACACTTGGCATTGACTTTGCTACAACCAAAGTTGTGTGCTTTGGAGGAAGCCCTAGTAAATGCGGATGGCCTTAAACAATAGCTCTATTGAGCAAGTTAACTCTTGCATAAGCTGTGTCTTTGTTTTTGAAGCAACACTTTAGTGGATGAAATGATTCCTTAGTTTTGAAAACAGAAATCATGAAAGGCAAATGTACCTCCCACTAATTAAACATGCACCAAGATCATGCTTAAGTAAGCATTTGCTGCTTAAGCATGTTCAAAACTCACTTCATTAGATACACTTTGAGAAGTATGGTACAAAAATGTTCACTTAAAAATAGCAAGGCTGCACCTGTGCAGGTACTTTGCCAAAAGTTTTCCTTATGGTGCATGCATATGTATTTATGGATTTTATACAGCATGGGCACTGCCCAATGGTATCGAAGCGCTTGACATAACTGGCTCGATTCTTTTTTTATTTTATTCTGGAAGGGGATATTGAGTTTGGCCCACAGTAATTTTTGTATGTGAAGATGCGTGTGCTGAAACCTACGACGAATTTTAACATACAATATAGAAATCAGGAATTAAAACGGTCTGTTTTCTTAAGAGTTACACATAGTTCATGATTCTAAATGATCTAGGTCAGCAATAAAACAAAGTTTGTTACATTTGGTAATCTTTTCCAGTGGATACTAGAACTATTTGCAGATTCCAGAAAAATGCAGGAACCCAGCAGACTTAGCTGGATTGGAATCTAAACTTCTCCTCAAAACATAGGAATAATATTCAGAATGACCTGGAACCTATGTGAAGAAAGGAAAGCTCAGAGCGATGTTGAATGAGTTACTTACCTTCGGTAACACATTATCTGGTAGGGATTCTAGTTGCAGATTCCTTATCTTTGAATTTCCCAGGTGTCAGGATGGATCCGGAAACTTTTGCTCGAGCAATACCCCTGTCGGATGGCTCCATTCGGCTCCCCATGACGTAATCGACAGCGTCAGTTATGACATCATGGTCACCTATGTAGGTGCCACCCAGGCATGCAGACCTCAGTACTTTTCCTGCCAGAAGCGCAGAGCCATGAAGTAACTGACATAGTCGTGTGCAAAACTAGGGCGCTGAAAAGGGGAGTAACCCTAGCCCTAACAAAATCGGTCTGCAAAATGGGGAGGCATGGTGAGGCTGTAATGAATCTGCAGCTAGAGTCTCCACCAAATAATGCGTTACCAAAGGTAAGTAACTTGTTTGTCTGATAGAGACTTCTAGCTGCAGATTCCTTACCTATGAATTAGATACCCAATCCATACCGTCCTGGAGATAGGTTACAGACCAATATCGTACACTAGAAAGTCCTACAGGACCGAACGGGCAAAATGCCAGTCCCTCCGAACCTGACTGTCCAGGGCAGGCAGTGGTGCTTGGTAAACATGTGAAAAGAGCCTACGTGGCTGCCTGACAGATGTCCAGGACTCGGACACCCCGAGCCAAGGCTGTAGTTGCAGCCTTTGCCCTGGCGGAACAGGCCCTTAATCCCCCAGGGGGTTGCTTCTTAGCCGGGGCATAGCAGATTTTAATGCAGAGAATGACCCAGCGGGAGATGGTCCTTGTCTGCGCTGTCCACCCCTTCTTAGCTCCCACGTACCCCACAAAGAGATGGTTGTCCACCCAGAACTGTTTGCGGTCAAGGTAGAACGACGACGCTCTTTTTGGGTCCAGACAGTGGAGACGCTCCTCTTCCTTAAAGGGATGTGGGGTAGAAAAGAAGGTGGGCAGCGTGATGGATTGACCCAGATGTAATGGGGTCACAACCTTTGGCAAAAATGAAGCACAGGTGCAAATCACCACTTTGTCTGGGAAAGACATCATGTAGAGAGGTGTGCAAGACAGCGCCTGCAACTCACCCTCCGGGAAAATGTTATTGCCACCAAAAAGGCTGTCATGATGGTAAGCAGCCGGAGGGGACAGTTGTGCAAAGGCTCGAAGGGAGCACACATAAGAAAAGTGAGGACCAAATCAAAGTCCCACTGCAGCATAACAAAGGGCGTGGGTGGAAACAAGCGGGCCAGCCCTTTCAGAAACCTATGTACAACTGGAAACCTAAAGAGAGAGGGTTGGTCTGGCAGCCTCAAAAAAGCGGAAAGAGCAGAAAGATAACCCTTAAGAGTACCCAACGCAGAGCCCTGCTGGGCAAGGGTTAGAATGGATAGAAGAACAGAGGAAAGAGAAGCAGAAAGAGGGTCAATAGACCTTTCTGAACAGTATAATAGAAATTTCTGCCAACCGCAGGTGTATACCGTCTTAGTGGAGGGCTGTCTGGTTGCCAAAATAACAATACATACTTCGGGAGGAGGGTCAATATCCAACAACTGTTACCGCTTAATCTCCACGCATGGAGGTGCAGAGTTGACAGATTCGGGTGGAGGACCCTCCCTTGCTGCGGCAACAGAAGATCCTCCCAAAGCGGCAGCCTGATCAGAGGATTGATGCTCATTTTCAGAAGCTCTGGATACCAAACTCTCCTCCCCCAGTTCGGAGCTGCAAAAATGACTTGGGCCCGGCGCTCCTGATGTAGGCAGGAATGGTATGGGCGGAAAGGCATAAACCAGCAGGTGCGGCTGGCACCGATCGGAGGTGGGGGCAGGAGGAGGATGCGTGAGGTAGGGGGGGGAGGACACATGAGGTAGGGGGAGGCCGCTGAGGTGGGGGGGGGGGGGGGGGGAGGACGCGGGGGAAGCAGCTATGAAGAAATGTAATTACAAATGAAAAACTTACCTTTTTGCTGCCTCCTCGCCCGTCCCTCCTATGGAGTCCTCCCTCATTCGGCCACAGGAAGCACACCCAGGTTCCCAGTCAGCCAATCACAAAGCTGCCTTAGCAGCGTTGCGATTGGTCTAAGTGCCGTTTTTCAGGCCCTTAGATGCCGACCGGAGGCATGGGCATGTTCTCCACGTAGGCTGCAATGCAGCCTCTGCATGGAGAACATGCAAAGTGCGTAAGATTGGTTTGGGCGGCCAGAGAGGGCCCTCCAGGCAGTCATTGCGCACTTTAGGAGGGAGCTACCAATCCTCCCCTGCCCCCGCCCCCTCACGCAAAGCTGTGGACGGAAGTAAGAGAAAATAAAATGATAACACCACGAGTTATTATCATTATATTTTCTCTTTCACTGCAAAAAAGCAGTGGGGCGACGCTCCCCTGCCTTTGCGGAGGAGTCGCCACTGTCCAGCAGGCCTGAGCTCCACTTGCGACGAAAGGCATCGCTGAGTGACAGCCGCCTTGGAAACTCCAGTACGCAGTATTGCTGACACTGTGCGTTCTCTTCGGAGGCGAACAGATTTAACCAAGGATCTCCCCAGCAATGAAAGAGATCTTGCGCTATCTCCGACTGGAGACGCAATTCGTGATCTGCTGGGCATCACCGGCGGAGTTTAGAGAACCTACCAGGTGTTAAACCCCCAGGGTTATGCCCTGCTCTTCCTGTCATTTCCAGAGACGCAGGGTCTCTCAACAAAGGGTCCACTACCCCATCCCGCCCTGCTTGTAGCAGAACCACACGATTGTGGTGTTGCCCCTGAACACCTGCACTAACTTCCCCTTGACAGAGGGAAGAAATGCCTTCAATGCCAATCGAATCGCTCGAAGCTCCAACAAATTGATGTGGAGCCCCGACTCCACCAGAGACCAGTGTCCCCTGATCTCCACCTCTACCAAATGGCGGGCCCCTTCCAGAAATGACATTTACCATGGCTGTGAGATCTGGTTGAGGAAGGGAGAGGGGTCTGCCGCTGACCCAATCGCGGTTAGTCAACTACCACTGCAGTTCCTTCCGAGATCTAGACCGCGTCAGTGAGATTTCCACAATGCTTTGCCCATTGGAACTTCAGGTCCCACTGCAGAGCCTGCATCAGTCACCTGTCATGCTTTACCAACAGTATGCAGGAGGCCATGAGGCCCAACAGCCTCAGAGCCAGTCTGACCGAAATCCAGGATAAAAGTTGAAACATCAGAATCATAACCTGAATATCCTGGACTCTCTGCTCAGAAGGACAGGCCCGACACTGCACGGTGTCCAGAACAGCTGCGATGAAAGGGAGCATCTGAGAAGGTGTCAGGTGTGACTTCTGCACATTTATAGAGAACCCCAGCGAATGCAGTAGGTCCGCTGTAGTCTGAAAGTGGGAGACAACAGCCTGGTTTGAGGATGCCTTCAACAGCCAGTCCTCGAGGTAGCGGAAGACTGACACCCCTAACCTGTGGAGATGAGCTGCGAGCACCGCCATCACCTTGGTGAACACCCGAGGGGCACTCGTAAGGCAGAAGGGAAGCAAGTTAAAATGAAAGTACTTGCGGTCTAACTTGAACAGCAGTTAATGCCTGTGATCCAGAAAGATAGGGATGTGAAAATACGCATCCTGCATGACCAACGCTACCATCCAGTCTTCTTAGTCTAGGACTAGAGTGAGCATTTTTAACTTCCCCCTCTTGAGAAAGACGTTGATGGCCTGAAGATCTAAAATGGGTCGCAACCCTTTGTTCTTCTTCGGAATCAGAAAGTAGCAGGAATAACAACCACTGCCTACTTCTGAATCCAGGGACTTTCTCTATAGCTCCCTTGGCCAAGAGACCTGTAACTTCCTCCTGAAACAATTTTAAATGATCCTCTGCCAGCCATTCTTAATTTGGCAGAACGGGAGGAGGAATAGAAAGGAAAGGCAGAGAATAGGCCTCCTGAATGATCTGCACTTGTTCAATGTTATGGATCTCCAGCAGGGGAGATTGTGATGGATTCTCCCACCAACCGGAGTGCTGTGGTTTTGCACAGACTAGAAGTGCTTGGAGGCCGCGGCTGCTGAAGGCAGGGTGGTCGACGACTTCTGGCTTCTATTTCTAGGTTGAAATGAACCACGTCCACGTCCCGGCACAACTTGGAAAGTCTGCGTTTGATGGTGGCTGGGAGAGGGCTGATACGGCTGGAAACCCCTTCTGTTGCCACGAAAGGGGCGAAAGCTAGACTGGCCACAAGGTGTAGAAGAGATGCCCAAGGATCTGGCCGTAGCTCGGGAGTCCTTGAACCTCACTAGGGCAGAGTCTGGCTTCTCCCCAAAAAAGGCGGGTTCCTTTCAAATGGCATGTCCGTCAAATTTGCCTGGACATCGCTTCGAGAAGGCAGTTGTCCTAAGCCAGGCGTGGCGCCTCAAGGCCACTGTTGTGGAAATCGATCCATGCAGCGAATTAGTTGTGTCAAGGCCACACCTTATGGTGAATTTTGCTGCATCCCTCCCATCCTTAACTGCCTGAGAGAGCGCAGTCCGGGCCTCCTCTGGGACTTATGACAGTACTTGTGCAACCGTCTCCCAAAGGGAATGGGAGTAACGGCGCAATAAACATGCAGTATTCACCGACCGCAATGCCAGGCTGGAGGAAGTAAATATCATCTTACCAAGTGAATCCAACCTCTTGTTGTCTGAGGAACTTTGGGCCTTCCAGAACTGGGCGATTGCAGCATGCAATTGTCCTATTCACAGGAGCCCCTGTACTAGGCTTGGAACACATGCCTAGAAGGACATCAGTTAGTGCCTCATTGAAGGGCAAAAGGGGTTCAGAAGAGGAAGCCCCAGGTTAACGCACTTCAGTCAGGAGATTAGTCCTGACCTGTACGGAGGGTAGCAATAGTTCAAGAACCTCGGCCGTCCTCTTAACCATCATGACATAAGGTGCCCCCTCCTCCATGGCCACAGTTGGCGAAGAAAGTATGCCTGAATCTAGGGGTGTGTCCAGTCCACTGGCTTACCAGAGTTCCCCATACCAGTCCATCTGCTCCGCAGGCGCATGGCCTCGTAAAATTCTTCAATTTGAGCAGGGATCTCTCTGGCTCCCGGAAAAGGAAGGAGGCGCAAAGTCGACCCTGGCTCCGGCTCTGCAGAATCATGCCTAGAGCGTCGGTGCTCCTTACCTCGTTCGCCGACAAACAACAGTCGAGGCGAAGATGAAATTCGCTTGGACTTCTTTTTGTGCCTCTTCTACGAGTTTCCCGAAAACCTCTAGTGGGACGAAGAGGACTTTGGGCTCCGGGAGCAGTCCCGCAACCACCTCTTCCTGCAAAGGTCTTCGGAGCCATAGCCCGAGAGTCCGAGCACGTCTTTGAATCGTGGTTGTGCTCCAGACAGCAGAAACAGACGAGGTGGGGGTCAGTAACTGACATCATGCAGTGACAGGCACTGCACGGCTTGAACCCTGGCTTCCTCGTAGACATCCTCGCACAAGAAGTTGCAAACCATTTCAACGTCAACAAAAAGTTAAAAACAAGCATTTGCAATGCAATAGGTCTCGCATTTACGCGAGTTTGAGCTATTGCATTGCAAATGACAATGCCTTTTTTTGGGTTTTAAAACAAATAAAAGGCATTGTCATTTACAATGCCAATAGCTTAAACTCGCGTAAATGCGAGACCTATTGTATTGCAAATGCTTGTTTTAGTTATCTTCATGCCGTGTTTCCTTGCGTAGTATATGGTGAAGAGTTCAGGTCACAGCGAGGCTAGAGTGTAGACAGTGTGGGCCTCTACGTGAACCAACAAGAACCCTGCCCATCCAGAGAAGAAGTCTCCCAGCAGAGGACTGCACTTATACGTGATGAAAGCGGATCGACACCCTCTGGTAACCGCCTCCCAAAGAGCTGGCGATGGCATTAGAAATCCCCATTTTAAGCGTGGGATAGATACTCCACCGGTTTTCCACTCACTTCTAAAACGCCCCACAAGAAACAGTGTCCGCTGTAGCAGGTTAGGGGGATCCACAGAACCCAGGAAGTTAGTGTATTGTTCAAGTGTGTGTTGCATCAGTAAATTCCTCTGTGCTTAAAACAAATAGAACACCGGGCTTAACAAATTGAGGCAAGTAGCAAGCTAATGTGTGCAGTAACATGGGTTTGTTTTTCCACAGTGAGCTTTGTCACTAACAAGATAACACAAAATAGAACCTTGAATCCACCCAAGAAACTGCACTTTACCGCAGCCTTACAGAATAATGTAAGTTAAAGAAACTGAATAGTGGGAAATCGGCATGCTCATTTTGGTATCAAAGCTGAAGCGGGTCATAATTTAGGCGCACAGGTAGACACCTTCTTTACACCCCCCCTTTCTCGCCCTCCCCCCCCTAAAATACACCGGCCAGGAGTCTTAATGTGTCCTTCTCTGGTGTGTACAGCTAATGTTCCTTTTAGCTTTGCATTCAAGTACTTTCGTTTTGTTTCCCTCATTATACATGCAGGACTACAGTTACAAGAAAAGTATGAGCAAGCAATGAGAAAGGCATTCACACGTGATACTAGACAACATGTTAGCACTGTGTTTTAGTGCTCAGGTAGAGAAGCCCAAGAGCACTGCCTCACAGCCAGCTGTACCCCACTGCCTCAGACCCAGAGTAGTCACTCATACCGGCTTCACCACTTCTTACCTCACTGCACACGCCTCGCTCGCCCTTTTCCGCTTAGAAGCTGCAGGAAAATGAGGCGGGTTTCTGTATTTGCACGGCACTTGTGGCCCTGCCATAAAGCTCCCGCGATGATAAATGAGAGAATGGGGGAAGTATTTAAAGAAACAGGTGCTTCAGCAGAGACGCCAAGATTAATGATTAACTTTGTTTGCTGGAGTTCTCCTGTTACACAGATTTTCAAGACGTACACAAGGAAAACAAGACACGCGGCCGATTTCTTTTGTGTCGCGGGCAGGGCTCCGCCTTCTACATTGATATGTTTAATAGTACATGAGAGGAGAAAATGAAGGAACGTCGCAAGCAAGCCGTACGCGTGTCTAGGCGCAAGCTGAGAAAGCCAGAGAAGACACGCCTTGAGTATACACATCGGCTGTACAGGCACAAGCTGAAAACACCAGAGAAGACATGCCGTGAGCGTGCACATCGACTGTCTGGGAAAGTGCACATCTCCTGTCCCCCTTCGGCACCCAAGTCGACAACGATAGATCTCGCCACGGCGAGCAATGCAAGCGCTGCGTCGCTAGGCGAGACCTAAAAAAGGCCTGTCAAAAAGTGACAGAGGGGTAGCTCTTCCCAGATCAGCGCTTAACTGGTGCGGAAAGAAAAGAATTGGCGTCTGCGCACCTGGGTGGCGCCTAAATAGGTGACCGTGACATCATAACTGACGACGACGTCACGCGGAGCCGAATGGAACCACCTGACAGTGCATGCAAGGGGTATTGCTTGAGCAAAAGTTTCCAGATCCAGCCTGACATCTGGGAAATTCAAAGGTTAGAAATCTGCATCTAGAAGTCTCTATCAGATGTATCCATTACTGCCCCTATGAACAGAAAGCGCTGAGAGGGCTCTAGGTGAAACTTTGGTAGCTTGATGGATAAAACCCAAGTCGAACAGTTACCTGCAGGAGTAATGACATCCTCTGCGACAGACTGGTTTTGAGCTGCCAGTTGTCCAGGAACAGGAGAACAGAGATGACCAACCTCCTAAAATGGTCCACCACCACTGCCATCACCTTCGTGAAAACTTGAGGTGCTGATGTGAATCTGAACAGGAGGATTGCAAACTAGTAGTGAGTGGATGTTATCATGAACCGCAGGTACCATCTGTGCGACTTAAAGATCATTATGTGGAAATAAATGCCCTCCAAGTAGAGAGACCCCATCCATTCTCCCACTTCGGGGACAGTATCATTATATTTTCCTTGTGGAGGTAAATGTTGAAGAGTTTAAAGTCTACAATAAGAGGACACTCATCTTCCTTGGCAATGAGGAAGTACAGAGAGTAGCACCCCTACACAATTTCATGCTCTGGCACGCACTCCATCACTCCTTTCTGCAACAGGACTACAACACGCTGCTGCATGATTAGAAAGTGGGCCTCTGACCGAAAGAACTGTTTAAAGAGCATATCACTTTCTATATTCTGAAGAACCCACTGGTCCAATGATACGGCCTTTCAAGCCTGTAAAAAAGGGGCTACCCGGCAGCTCCCGTAAAGACAAGCCAAAGCAGTTTCCAGGTGGCGGATGAGACGACGAGGAGGAATAGTAGGACGGCTGCTGGGTCTGGTGGCCAGTATTGGCCGAGGAGTCAATTCTGCTGTTTTTGGGGCTACAAGGACGGTGGCTGGTGAAAAATGAACCCTCTAGAAAATTCCTGAAATTTGCAAAACTGTTGATAATCCTTTGCTGAGGACTGAAGACCCAAAGATTGGGTCATTGCTCTGCCCGCCTGGAGATGTTCAAGTGTGGCACCTGCCTTGTCCTCTAAAAGCCTTGCCACTTCAAAAAGTATATCCATCAAACTTGAGTTGACTTTAGCTGAGAATCCAGTCGACAGAAGCCATGCATGCCTCCTTAGACCTCATGGCCTGGCAAAAGAATCCATGGTCAGGCACCAACATTTAAGCCATGTCCCATTAAATGTTGGACAGGCTTCACTTATAGAACACAAGGGGAGGTTGCCAGTATGAAAGATCTTCTAACCCAGTCCTCCAGTTTTTAAGACACTCTATCAGAGAGCCCTGCTGGTAAAAATCCCATATTCTGCTAACATCAAGGGTTATGTGATTACCCAACAGCACAGCCTGTGGGTATCACTCAGCTGCATTGGCAGTTCACCGGCCCAATTCAAAGACTGTATTGAAAATGATCAAGGACACACCCTTTTAAAAAGGGATTGAAAGGAGTTTTTGGGCTACTGACAACAAAAACGTCCAGTGCACAGGAAGAGATCAGACTTTTCACAACTCACTGGAACTCCACTGGCCACAATTATTGATGAGAGCAACAAGGCGAGTCAGACAGCAACAATGGCTCAATAAGGAGAGATCTCTCCCCACAAAAGAAGACCTACAGTTGTGCCTCAGAGACGTATACAATAATATTTCTAAAATGGTAATAATGCAAATGCAAGTTCTGAAGTCCGATATAGCACTGTCTCTCTCAGACATGACGAAAGGACTTCAGATGCTAGGTGAACGAGCTAACTAACAAAGATGACAAAGTAGCAACGAGTCAAGACTTGGAGCAGTCACAGGATATACAGGCCAAGAAGGAGGAAGAATTTAAGGCATTATGGGACAAATGCACCGACTTAGAGGACTGCTCCCATACAGACAATATGAGGTCCCAAAATATGATTGAAAACGAGGAGAGGGGAGGAGCTTAGCGCGTGATCAAGATGGCCGCGTGAGCCTAGAGCTCCCGAGACCCTCGCTCCCTCCGGCAGCTATCCTGTCTACTATCCTGCTTTTGATGCCCGGAATATTGGAGGGGAGTTGTTGCTGAGGCGAGAGCCGCTGTCCGGATCGAAATCGCCCACCGGAGACCGAAGTTGTACTGCCTGGAAGTTTGTGGCCTACTCCCCGCACGATGCCCGGGACTTGCGTTGGCACAGTGCCCGTGCACTAATTGAACAACAGCGGCCGGGCTGGGGAAGAGTCGGCGGAGGGAAGGTGTTTTCACTTTCACTTTCGCCTTCCAGTCTTTACAGCGCCCGGGACGGGGCGTGCGTAGTGCCAGCCACTGGTTGCATGGTTGTTTACTCTGTATGGGCAAGGAGATTGTCTATACGGCAGATTGCGATGTCGACCAAATCGGACGCCGACAAACAGAAGCCCAAGAGTACCAGGCGGGGCAGCTACACCCAGACTAACATCATGGACCGTTATGCCCATCAGAAGGGGTCTCCGGGCGGATCGGGCCCGATACTGGAGGCCGCGAAAGACGCGACACCTCCCTCCGCAGAACTAACCCTGCAAGATATCATGGGGGCCATCGAAGGGATGAAGTCCTCGATTGGGCAACAATTTGAGACCCTGGCACATAAAGTGGATGCCATATCGATTGATGTCAATCTGATTCGGGCAGACCTGGGGAAAACTAATGAGCGGGTTCAGTCCTTGGACCTCAAGACTGCCGGCCTCCTGGGCGACGTCTCCGGCCTTCAGCAGGAAGTCCGTACCCTTCGGACGGCAAATGATCACTTTGCCCGACGGTTGGAAGAGTTCGAAGGCCGTGCAAGGCGCAATAACGTGCGCATCATTGGGGTCCCGGAAAATTCGGAGGAGCAGTCGGTGGACCTGTTCGTGGAGGACCTGGTGGTTAACCATCTGGCGCCCAAAGGCCTCAGTAAGTTCTTTACTGTCGAGCGGGCCCATAGAGTTCCTGGCGGGAGGCCCAAGGTGGGGGCCCCTCCGAGGCCGATTGTCACCAGGATTTTTAACTTCAGGGACCGAGATGTCATTCTGCAAGCATCGCGGGTGGCCGGCCCGCTGCCATTCCAGAACACTACTGTAAGTTTCTACCCGGACTTTACTCAGATGGTGCAGAAGCAACGGCAAGGCTTCCTGGCGGTCAAGAGAAGACTACGCGAGATGGGACTAAAATATGCCATGCTCTTCCCGGCCAGGTTGCGGGTGGTGTTCGAAGAGCGGACTTTCTTCTTTGAGTCGCCTGACATGGTCGGAGACTGGCTGGACACATTGCCCCAAGGACGGACTGGCGTGGAACGTTCCGGTGGCGCAGATGGTGGTGGGGATGAACACTGAGCCAGGACTTAAGTACTAGGACTCCGGCTCCTCCGGGAGGTGGATATTCCGGGGGGTAGCGGGGGCAGTATGGGAGCTTTTTCCTCCTCTGGGGTTCTTTTCGTAGAGTAGCCGTTATACGGGGCGACAGGCACACTGCAAGTTGGGGGGCACTTTAGAGCTTACGCAGGGGTGCAGGGTGGGGGGTGGATGGGGGTTGTTGTTGGGGTTGTTGTTGTTTTTTGTTATGCAAGGCGTAAAGATGCAAGCTTCTGTGACTCGGGTCTGGTTCCACGCGGGGGGTGGTGGTCTCCTTACATGTTGGGATGGGGGGTAGGGGCCTAAAAATACTCAGTTGGAATGTAAATGGCTTGGGGGATCGTATTAAGCGTGGGATTGTCCTGCAATTTCTGAAGAGATGTACCCCTGATATTGTCTTATTGCAAGAGACGCACTTGATTGGTAACACGTGTTATGCACTCAATCGTAAAGGCTATAAATTTGTTGCACATTCCGGGTTTTCCTCGGGTTCTAGAGGGGCGGGAATACTAGTCAGGTCCTCTCTGCCCTTCGAGGTTGACTCCACTATTCTTGACGATAGGGGACGCTATGCGGCAGTAGCGGGGCGGTGGGAGGGCAGGACCCTGGTCCTGGTGTCGGTTTATGTCCCCCCCTGCACTGCAGCCCTCTACACTAGCGGACTTAGAGAGGACATTGTTGGATCTCCCAGAGGGAATGTTGGTGGTGGGTGGCGACTTCAATGCGGTTGGCTCTGGCCTGCTCGACAGACACCCGCAGAGGAGTTCGGGGGGGGCTCAGAAGTGGCTTCCTGATTTTATAGATACCCTAGGGCTGGTTGATTGTTGGAGACTGTTGCATCCCACACAACGACAATATACTTTCCATTCAGGGGCGCATGGCAGTCTCTCCAGAATTGATTATGTCCTTACCCTAGCTGCGCACGCCTCCTTTGTCTCTGAGGCCAGGCACATGGCACGAGGTATTTCCGACCACTCTCCGGTGTGGATCTGTATGGAAGTTGGCAGAGGAGTGGGTGGTAGGGTGGCCCCAATTAACCCGTGGTATTTCAGGGACCCTGTGACTCGTAGTGCGGTACTGAAGGCGGTCGATCGTTACTTTCAAGAAAACCTCGGTTCGGTCACGTCGGCGGTGTCCCTGTGGGAAGCGTTCAAAACAGTGATTAGGGGCGAGGCCCTCTCCTTGATAACAGCGGCCAAGCGTCGGAGAGACGCGGAGGTCGCTCAGCTTGAGGCGGAGATCGCGGATCTAGAGTTGGCTCTGGAGGGGGAGGTCACGGCGGAGGCGCTGCACAAGTTGAGCCTCAAACAATCGGAGTACAGGGCCCTTGTGACGGATGCGGCCAAAGCCCTGAGTAGGGAACAGCGGGGCCGTCTGTACGACGTCGGGGACAAGGCCGGGAAGTTGATCGCGTGGCTGGATAAAAAGGAGCGGGTCAATCGTGTTGTGCCGGACCTTGTGACGGAGGATGGCGTTATGGTTACGGAGCCGGATGGCATAGTCCAGTGCTTCGCGGATTATTTCCACACGGTCTATACCTCCGTGTCGGACAAGCCAGTGGAGGATTCATGTGAGCTCCTGCGCGATCTTGCCCTGCCTTGCCTCTCCGACATAGACAGAGATGATCTTGATGGCGACATCACAGTCGACGAGATTGCGGGGGCTATCCGTTCTTTGCGCCCGGGCAAGGCCTCGGGTCCGAATGGCCTGCCAATTGAGCTTTACAAACTCCGACCGGACAAGATTGCTCCGCATTTGCGGGCTATGTTTGTGGAGGCGCGGGAGACGGGATGCCTCCCGGTTGACCAGCGCCTGGCAACGATCGTGGTCATCCATAAAGATGGCAAGCCCAGGAACCGGTGCAGCTCATACAGGCCGATCTCGCTCCTTAATGCTGAGCCGAAGATCCTTGCCAAAATCCTCGCGAACCGGCTGGTCAGGGTGCTGATCCACCCTGACCAATCTGGCTTCATCCCGCATCGTAACACCGCGTTGAACCTTAGGCGCATCCACGGAGTGATCGCAAGGGTGGGGACGATGCGGGAACCGGCCATGGTGGCTGCGCTCGACGCAACGATGGCATTCGACACGGTAGAGTGGGCATACCTGTGGGCTACGCTTGCGAAATTCGGCTTCGGGCCCGGATTTGTGGGCTGGGTAAGGCTATTATACGAAGGACCTCTCGCCAAAGTCGCAGTTAATGGTAGGGCGTCCCGTCCCTTCGACCTGGGGAGGGGTACCAGGCAGGGTTGTCCTCTATCGCCGCTGTTGTTCGCTCTCGCCCTTGAGCCGCTGGCGGCCTGGATACGATGGCACCCAGATGTGAGGGGGATTCGATGGTCCCCTGACCACGAAGACCGCATTTCCCTCTATGCCGACGATATTCTGCTCTATCTCACCTCACCCCGGAAGTCCCTTATAGTTGTCTGCGACATATTGACTTCCTTCGGGAGGAATTCGGGGCTAACCATTAACTGGGGTAAGTCGTATCTGTATGCCCTGTGTGGAGATGTCCCGGTTCCCCCGCGGAATTGCCCGATCCAGATCGCCCGGGAGGGTTTCCTGTATCTTGGGATCTATATCTCTGCCGACCCAACGGTACGGTATGAGAGGAACCTGCTCCCTCCGTTGGCGCGCCTGCGGCGGGACGTGGCGGGTTGGCGGCGGCTGCCGCTTTCCCTCCTTGGCCGTGCGGTGCTATTCAAAATGATGTCTCTTCCCCGTTTTCTCTATGCCCTGCAGAACACCCAGGAGCTGGTTCCGGCCAGCTACTTTCGGGAGGTTGAGAGTCTACAGCGTTCGCTGCTGTGGGACGGCCGCCCGCGTATAGCGATAGCAAAATTAACTCTCCCTTGGTATGACGGGGGTATCGCGCTTCCCGACATCCGAAGATACTATTGGGCCTCCCAACTGAGCGCGATCAATCACGGGGTCTACGGTCCGGCGCTTAGCCCTGGCTTTGCTATGGACCGGTGGTTGCTGCGGGGTGGTGGCTACTATAGAGCACTTTATTCGAGGCCACCGGCTGGGTCCCTCTCAGGGCCGACCGGGGTGGCGGTGCACGTGTGGAAGACAGTCACGAACTCCCTGGGATGGAAGGATAGGCTCACCCTCGCCACTCCGTTGTATGATTCGGACATGCTGGGGAAACTCTGGCACTCTAAGGGATTCGACAAATGGGATCTGATAGGCATCTCCAGGGTGGGGGACATGCTGACCAAGGGGCGGATTAAGTCGTTTGATGAGCTGCGGACGGAATATGCGCTCGAGGGCACGGAGTACTTCCGGTATGCGCAGGTGCGCCATGCGCTGCAGTCGGTCCTCGTTGAGGGGGAAAAGGTGCCTGAGTCCTCTCCATTGGAGGACCGGATCCTGGACGGCCATATGCCGGAGAGCACAATCTCCCTAATCTACAAAAAGCTTGTGAATGTTTGGACCGATCTCCTCCTGGGGGTGCGGGACCAGTGGACTAGAGATGGCCTCGAGCTGGACGATGAGGATTGGCAGTATGCGGTCTCCTCTCCTAAGGAGGTCGCAATTCCCGCCAGGTTGCGGCTGGTCCAGCTTAAGGTACTCCACAGAGTCTATGTCACTGGGCCCCGATTGGTCCATATGGGTTTCTCCGAGGACGGGCTGTGTAAGAGGGGTTGCGGGACGGTGGGCACCTTTCTGCACATTATATGGGAGTGCGGTGTGATTGCAGAACTATGGAAGCGGATTCATGATGTGATGCAGGAGGTCACGGGTATTGTATTGCACCCAGAGGCGCGGCGTTGTCTTTTGAATGTGTGGGGTCCTACAGACTACGACGCAGCGCAGACTCAATGGGTGACCCTAGGTAATATGGTGGCTAAGCGAGATATTGCAAGATTGTGGGGATCCCCTAGCCCGCCCACCCTGGATGCGTGGAAGGACAACTTGGACTGGTGCATGTTCCGGGAGAAAACGGTCTATAGTGCGCGGGGGAGGCCCAAGAAATGGCATAAGGTATGGGGAGGTTGGAACCAGTATAGGGGTACATATGTTTGCCTCCTGCCACTGAACCACTAGAGGAGCAACTTTCCCCCTAGCCTCACTTCCGATCTGGGTCTTTCTGACGCACCTCCGTTAGAATGTTAGCGCCTCTGCTTCTCCCTCCTCCTCTCAATCGGTGGCTTGATCTGATGTTGGAAATGGGGCCGCCCCCTCGTTGGGAACTGACGCGAACTTATAATGTATATTGCCTTGCTAGTTGTGTTCATTTTCAAAAATGGAACCTTTGTTTTTATCCTGCAGGAGAGCTATAGATGACTGCACGTGTTGATTGACGAGCTGCCGAACCTCCGGGTTGTCGGCTGAATAGCTGTGTATCTGAATTATACGAATAAAGGTTTTTAAAAACAAAAAAAAAAAAAAAAAGAAAACGAGGAGAGGTTGGATGGTGTTCAGTATTGCCAACAATTGTCTTCCT
The DNA here is from genome assembly GCF_964204655.1 of Triturus cristatus. Classification (NCBI taxonomy): domain Eukaryota; kingdom Metazoa; phylum Chordata; class Amphibia; order Caudata; family Salamandridae; genus Triturus; species Triturus cristatus. The sequence continues at coordinate 1,218,073,542 of NC_140593.1, forward strand.
TTTTCTTGAAAGAGGATCAGTCCTTTAAAATTCCTATCACAATGCCCAAATGGTGGGAGCCCCCAGGGGTGCACGCATAGACTGTCCCAGAGACATCACTAAATTAGCATCATTGCTTTAGGAAATTGTCCTTTTTGACAAGGTCACCACACTTTTTGCCTGGTATTTGATGTGATTTTAACGGGAAGTGCACTGGGTTCCTTCTAACCAGGTCCCAAGTGCCAGAGCTCTTTCCCAAAAACTGTGCAATTATACCCCTATTGGCAATACCTTTAGCACTCCCTGCAAGTCCCTAGTAAGAGGTACCCCTGGTACCTAGGGCAAGGAGTCTAAAGAGCCACCTTAAAGGACCCCCCACCAAACACATACAGACTGCCACTGCAGGCTGCGTGTCTTAGTGCAGACAAAAGTGAAAACACAACATGGCACACATCTCTGTGAGCTATACCCACAGACACTGTAGGCAGTATAGGTAAATCACCCCTATAACAGGCCTTACAACCCTAAGGCAATGTGCACTATACCACATGTGAGTGCCTATCTGCACAAGCGATATGGCCCTGTGCTGGTCAGCTTTATTGCTGCTAGTAAAAGTGATCAGGGAAGCCATTTGGAGTACATGTGCTGGATGCTGGTGAAAACGAGTTTCCCAGCTACATGACCGCTTCACTGAAAATAGGGATGTTTGGTATCAAACCTCTTGCATTAATAAACCCACACTGATGCTGGTGTTGGCCTTATTGATACATGCACATGGAGAGCACCTCAGAGGTGCCCCCTGAAAACCTACCAGCTACTGGTGTGCTGACTGATTTTAATAAGTCTGCCATCATAGATTCGTTTCTGGACCCCCCCCTCAAATCTAGGATCTCTGTGACGGGATTACGCTCATTTCCCACAGAAAGTAGTCATATAGGGGGTGGAGTGATCCCTGGGGTAAGTAACCCATTGGCTAATACCCTATACATCCCTAACACCTCTAAATTCAGTATTTAGGGGAGCCCCTGGCACCAGAAAAGCAGATCCTGACGACCTACAAAAAAGGAGGACACTGAAGAGATGCAGAAGACTGAAAAAAGGCAACTGACTTGGCAGCAGCCTTGCCGTCCTGTTTGCTCTTCCCCGATGAACATGCACCAAAGACGTCTCGAACTGCAGCTCTCGTGCCTCCAAAGCCAAGGAGGATGTCATGCCTTCAATAAAGAGTCAAGGACTCCCGTGGAGGAGCAGAGCTGCTACCTTGCATTCTGCAGGCCTCCTGGAAGATTCATGAGGAATTCGGAACCTCCAAAACCCAACGCCGCCAAGCACCACTGCACTTGAGCCAAACACAACTGCACCTGAGCCAAACACCACTACACCTGAGCCCCTCAGCCCATGTCGATGTGGGGCATCGGTGTCAGTGTCGTCCCCAAGCCCTCAACAGACAGTCCACTTTGGGTTTGCTTCTTGTCAACACCCTGTCACCTGAAGCCTCTGTTTGCAGGCCCCCCTCTACTGCGAGTGCTTCCAGACAAAGAAACCCAACACCATAAGACCCTCTACACCCAACCAGAGAAGAAGAGAACCACCGGTGTCCCCACGTCCCCTAGCATCGCAAGATTTGAGCCCTTGGTGTGGTTCCACCCGACTGGCCACCCAGTCAAAACCTGCAGCCTCTTTCCACGAAGATCGATCCCCATTGACTAACATTGGCCCCCTGACTCTGTACTGCACCACTGCACCCAGGCACCCTAGTGCCGACCGGCTGGTGCTGCCTTAGACCTTACTGATACTCACCTTAAGTCCCGGAGATTGGTCTTGTAGGTCACTGTACTGTACCTTAATGACTGTCTTGTTTTTCCTCCCATAGGATAACATTGCAGCTTCTGAAAAATGCACTGTGATGACTTTTTAAAACGCAACATATTTCTTTTGCAAAATAAACTCACCTGACCGTATTGATTCTCGTGCCTAAACATATATAAAGATATGGTAAATATCTTAATATATATAAATTGGTGTGGATCTCCCTATTGAGTTGTGTGCATCATTTATTGACTATTGTGCTTATTTGCAGATGTCTAACACTCCTCTCTGATAAGCCTAAGGCTGCTCCACCACACTACCCCCAAGAAGAGCACCTAGGGATTGCTACAGCAAGCCCCCATCCACTCTTAAGGGAACCCCTGGACTCTTTGCATGATACACCTTATTTTGTATATCATATAAAGAGCCAGCTTCCTACAATCACCAAATAAAGACAGGATAATGAGGGAAGCCATGAAACTAGACACTGTCAGTGTCCAAGATCACACTGTTGATATTGTCCAGGATGTATTGCAGAGTACTTTGAATAAACACCAGATGCCTGCACTGATATTTGAGAAACTATGACAGAGGCAGATTCGTTACAGATGGCCGTTCCTGTTCACTTCATAGTACCAGATGAACTGTAAGTCCGACATAGTCCGCACCCTAGGAGGACAGGAGATCATAGGCCCAGACAATGAAAATCCATGCACAGTGACCAACATGGGAGAAAGGAGCATGATGAAGCCTAGAGACAAGCAAAGACAAGAACTCAAGCTGAACAATCCCTAAATGAGAACGAAGAAACAAAGTTCTTGATTGAAAAGATGTGACACTGATGATACTTGCAGGCTGTTAAGAGGAGGAAAATGTCATATTTTTGGAGGATGAGTAGTGGAGTGAAAATAGGTGCAATACCCAAGATCTAAGGCGTTTCTCCATCATGCACATCAGCCCTGGAAAACTGGAGTATGATCATCAGACTTGGATTATACTGGCAGTATCTTTTAGGTCTTCGCTCTTTAAATGAACCAAAATTAGGAAGATTGGCTAGAGCAGAATAGTGGAGTATGAAGGGGGATCACTGGGTAGGGGGTGTAAGAGACTACCATGTGCCTCACCACCACGTCGACGAGGATCTATCCCAGTTCCTCCTGAAAGCATCAGTATGTACGCGAGGGAGTGGGACTGAGGAGGGTTGTAGGTGATAGTTTGGGGGAGATGGAGAGTACCAGCTCAGAGAATTTTGGTTTGGTTTTATATGGATATTAGGACTAAACATGGGTACTATGGCATTGTTAGCCCACTCTGACAGCCTCAACTTATCCTAGCTGCATATATCTTTAGGTATTTGGAGGGGTGAGACCGGTAAAAACCAGATACGCCCGTGTAGGTGGGAGTCCACACGGACGATTACCATCCTTAACATAGGATGGAATAACGTAACTTTAAAATATTAATGTTATAAAGGAGCAGCTATCTGCCCTTTATCATAAATAGGATAGGGTAATTCCCATTTCCTGTATACACCAGGTTACGACACAGCCCTGAAGAAAGTCCAAGCACTACAATTGTAGGCACACGAGGACTGAAACATGTTGGCCCTAGGGTCCTAGGACCATAACACTCCATATGACCCTATTGTCTTTAATTTTAACATTCCTCTTGTACCCAAAAATAAAGGGAAACTGGGGTCCAACAGTGAATTTTTAATCTGTATCCCCTGGCCTATGATATGATCTAAGTGCTCCCTGGAATATTGGTCGAGCGCACCGCAACTTGTAGGGGTCGCGGTGTCTCGATGATGAAGCATGACACCACTAGGGTGTGTGAGGGAAAATAAATAAACAAAGGGTTTTCCCACTTTATTTCCATCAATAATAGCTTCACACTGGAATCTTCCAATATTTGTCTCTAGTATCATGATAAAAAAAAAACAGTGGAGTACTATAAATTGTAATTGATTTGAAATCAGGAGGGTGTACTTCCCCTTGTTCCTCTTGGCCCTTCAAGTATACATGACCAAGTGGGTCTGTATAGTTAGTGTGTAACAAATCCTCTGTTCACAGATCATAGTCAAGAATTAACTTTGCATGATGTACCTAAATGATAGTGGAAAGCACTCGGACAATTACCCACAGATAGCAATATCAGCACATTCACTGCTATTGTGGGAGGGTGTACAGATTAACTGAAGAATGGATCGGAGCAATCGTAAATTCAATAGAGCCCTGCTTGGGGACAAACTCACCTCTCAACCTCTATGGGAATCCATTAACAATTATTTTGCACAAAACACTGGCGAAGTACCCCAGGATGGGATGCCTTTAAAGCCATTACAAGGGGCCACTGAATACCGGAAAGAACACAGCAGCTTTGCATACATAATTTTGTTTGCAAGACACTGGAGGCTTAACTTAGTATGGCAGAGAAGGAAAATAAAACAACAGGCTCCCTCCGCTTCCTTAGAAATTTGACTAGGCTGAGGGGGGGTCCAGATTGGCTGCCAGATCATGGAAGGAAAAAAAAAGAGCACTGTTATTTATAAAGCAAAAAATGTAATGAGCCGGTAAACAAATCAGATTCACTTTTTGCTGGGAGACTAAAACAGACAACAGTGGCCAATCAAATTTCTACATTATGAGACGAGGAATCTCTCAATCGGGAGGAAGAGGAGACATTTATAAAATATTACTCTACATTTTACTCGGAAGACCCTGTGAACTTAGAGTAGGCGGATGACTTTGCTGAAGCCCATACACAAATACAATACAAAAAGTGCTATTCACTGTACAATGTATACAACTGTCTGTGCAATGTTCTAACTCACGAATGGCCCGACACAAAACTTTTAGAAATTCTGCTATGAATGCAGAACCTCAACCCTCAGATGTAACTCTCAAACTCTAAGGAGCATAACTGTTGAATGCCTTTTCAATTAAAGGCATAGTAAACCTCACTCTACTATCTTCTAGGAAACACATTACAACTCACATATTCTTGTACGAATTCGCTTGATACTTTCTTGCATCTGTATTGATAAGGGGTAGGCGTAACTCGCGTGATTTGCTGTAGCATGATTATACAACAAAACTTGTGTGAGATTATGTGGAACTATACAAGGTGCATAACCCAAAATATAGAGCTATTTTCTTGGCGCAAAATGCATCCTCGCATCCAAAATGGACCAGAGGATGCTTTTTGTGCTAAGAAAATAGCAGTAAATGCAACAGAACACTAAAGGCAGCAGCTGCTCGCGCTTGCTATGTTCGTAGTTCTTTTGTTCCCGCAAATTTCACATAAATACGCAAGCTGGCAGAATTGCGAATTTTTAGAACGTTTACATCTAAAGAGCAAAGTAAAATTACTCAGATTAAGAATTTTGCTTAGGCCTAGTATTGATATCTATGCAGCACTTGCAACTGTCCTTTCCACCCACTAAATAATGTTTCTCCGACAGTCTTTGAAGACATAATGGCTAAAGTGCTATACACCGATATTTAAATGTAACACCATTGCCACTTACTTTCAGACTTACTTTGTTCTGAGTTGCAATGTGGTAAACTGCAGTCCAAACAAAGTTTTATTCAAAATGTTACCAGCAAAAAGACAACAGTGGATTTTTTCTTTTTAATAAATGCTCATTAAAAGAACACATTTCACAGCTTCGCTGGTAACAAACACCCTTGCAATACCTCCCAAAAAACAAATCTTTGTCATCATGAAGCCACAATACTGGCATCCAATCAGCCTTTACTTTTGCAGATTAATCAGTTTCACACATTTATATTTCTTTGAGGCAGCAGGTGCAGCCTGGCAAGAAGGCGTGTTTCTTGTTTAGCTCTCTGTCCCCCACCCTTGGCTTCAAAGCACAGAAGACTGGCTTTCACTTCAGTTCAGGTGTCTAAACTGTCGGAATTAACCTTGGTGAAGGAAGCCGTATAACAAACAAGCATTTGCAATGCAATCGGTCTCGCCTTTGGGACCTTATATGTATTTAGCTATGCAGCACATCAGCCTGAAACATCCACTGTTCTTTCACATGGAGGGAAAGTTTGCGTTAACGCAGGAGCCTTTGGCTTGTTGGATCAGTAAGGGCCCCATAATTCGAGGGCTGCGGTGGGCATAGGGTTGGGAGGACCGCATATCTCTCTAGGCAGACAATGTTTTGTTGTACTCAGCTTCGCCAACAAGGTCGCTGCACCGGGTCCTCAATATTTTCACAAACTTTGGCACCTACTCAGGGTATGCTGTAAACTGGACCAAGTCGGTGATATTTGTACTGCATGGAGACCTTCCCTTCCCAGTCCAGTACCAATTGCCGAGGACGGATTTAAATATTTGGGGTTGTACATTACCAGGGATCCCAAGCTGTTCTACGATGCCAACCTACTGCCGCCGTTGCAGAGGCTGAGACGAGATGTAGAGCACTGGAAGACATTGCCGTTCTCCCTCTTGGGTAGAGCGGCATTATTTAAAATGATGTGACTACCTTGTCTCCTGTATGTCTTAATGCAGCAGAGGCGGTTCCAGCGGCCTACTTCAAGTTTGTAGAGAACACGCAAAGAGCACTGCTCTGGGGTAACAACCCGCCCCGAATTGCAATTTCAAAATTGGTGCAAAGCTGGTATGACGGGGGTATTGGGCTACCTAATATTAAGAAATATTACTGGGCGTCTCAATTATCCTCCATTAATCACTGGACCTATAAGCCCCATGGGTATCCCAGATATGCATTGGACAGGTGGCTATTGCCAGGTAGTAATTACACTAGGGCATTATATTCTAACCCGACCAAGATGGGGTTGACAGGATCTATTTCTCACGCAGCCCAGGTATGGCACATGGCGCAGAAAAGTATGGGACGGGTAAAGACTGTCACACTGGCCACGCCACTATAGGACACTGAGCAGCTTGGGTCCCTTTGGAGACAAAGGGTTTTGCTGAGTGGGACACTATTGGGATATCACGGGACGGAGATCTGTGGAAAAGAGGAGAGATGGTAACCTTTGAGAGGTTGCAACAAGAGTATGAGCTAGCGGAGAGTGAGAGATTTAGATACTTGCAGGTACGCCATGCATTGAAAACAGCAGTGCCTCGAGAGGAACCGTTTCCAGAGGCCTCGCCCCTTGAAGATCGCCTTTTAGATGGTTATATGCCGCGCAAGGCGATCTGGCTAATGTATTCCAAATTGATTAACAACTCCCCGGATCCACTTCAGCAGCTCTGGGTAAAATGGGAAAGAGAGTTACAGGAATTAGATGAAGAGGAATGGCGGGAGGCTCTAGCGTCGCCTAGAGAAGTGGTGATCTCGTCGAAGCTGAAATTAGTGCTACTGAAAATACTCCATAGAATATACTATACAGGGCACACGTTAGTTAAGATGGGCTATAAGGAAGACGCTAGTTGTAGGCGAAACTGCAGTCAAGAGGATACCTTCCTCCACATATTATGGGAATGCCCATGGATAGTGACATATTGGGAGGCCGTTCTCAAGTGTATGGGGGAAGCATTGGGAACTCACTTAGTACCAAATCCAAAATTGTACCTGTTGAATATCTGGGAACCAACCGACATAGGTACCAAGGAGAAGATATGGGTGACACTGGGGGGAATGGTAGCGTAGAGAAATATTGTAAAAAAGTGGGGAGCGCAGGAGATACCAACGGTAAGGGAATGGATTGAGGATATGTATCGGTGCATGTTCAGGGAGAAAACAGTGTATGTATCCAGGGGATGCCCCAAAAAGTGGATACAAATATGGGGTAAGTGGAATTCCTATAGAGGAGACATATGTACTCCGCCCAAATTGCCAGATCATACCTCCCTGGAAGACTTGGAGACATAGAAGGGGGATTTTACTTTAATATTGTGGACGTGTTGATTGTAAAGACATAAATGCTGTTCTCTGAAGCCCACACAAATGTACATACGACACTGCCTGTGAATCTGTATGTTTTATTGTTTTTTCAAAATAAAAAGATTTTTTTTTTTTTTTTTAAACATGGAGGGAAAGTAAGCACCAAACTGAGAAATATTGCCTTTCAGCGGGAAATGGTATACTCCAAAGCTCTGTTTTCAATATAAAATCAGGGCCTTCGGTGGTCATACCACTGAAAATACAAGATTTGAAAAAAATATTGTCTACAGGTGCTCGTGGGAGACAATTTCTATGGACTGGAATCTAGAGAATGCTAAAGTGATTCTGGTATTTTACTGATTTCTGCTGCTCGTTTTCTATCAAGAAAGTTAAATGGAGCCAGTTGCCAGAAAATTTTAAAAAGAAAGTCCCTCAGCAGAAAGAAATTCTGGTATTCTACTTACCTCTACTGGTCGTTTTCTATCAACACAGTTAAATAGAGACAGTTGAACAAGCAGAATGCAATTCTGGTAATTTACTGACCTCTACTGGACGTTTTCTGTCAAGACAGTTAAATAGAGGTAGTTGAACAGAAAACAAAGTCCTTAAGCAGAAGCAGACAAGTCCTAGGGCTGATCTCCAGAGCCCACAAAGTACATACACATATAGGTATATACTAAAGTATATACAAGAGGTCTTGAATGCTCTACCTAAAAAGGCGAACTACTTTTCTTAAATAAAAAACAAATATATACATGGGCAAATATATACATGGGCACAGCGTGCCCCACAGATCTCGCCCACTTCAACCTCTGATTTCATCACCTATGTTCAGGACCAAAGAACTTGCAGACTTAAAAAAGTACAGGAAATTTTAGTTTGCAGTTAAAACAATAGTTTCTTTTTAGGTTTCGCCTGAGACAGCATGTATGTGCTTGTCTGCGGGATCTATTGTAAAAAAAAAAAAAAAAAAAATTCAAAAAAAGAAGAAATGTATAACTCACTCATAAATTATCATTACTTCCCCCCTCCTCCCGCTGTCTGTTGTTGTGTTTCTGCTCCCTTCCTCCTTCCCGCACCTCCTTTGTGTTGCTTGTCCTCCTCCCACTGTCCATTGTTGGTGCTCCCTACCTTCTCGCCCACACCTTTCTCGGGTTGCTTTCCCTCAAACTCTCTCTCTGGCCGTTGTTGCTGCTCCATCTTCCTCTCCACACCTACTTCATGTTGCTTGCCCCCCACCCTCTTTCCACAGTGCATTGTTAGTGCTCCCTCCATCTGACACTACCCCCCTCGTACTGCTCCAGCGCAGGTTGCTGTGCAACATGGCTTTAAGAAAAAAAAAAACCTGCTCTGATGCAGTTAACACTGGCTGCGTCATAGCTATTTTTTTCTTTACTTAAAGACATGCTGCATAGCAGCCCATGCTGCTGTGCAGTATTTCTAAAATGAATATTGACAAGGCCAATAGATTTAGCATAAGCAAATCCTATTGGCTTTGTCAATACTTCTTAATGTACACATACTCGCTAGAGCAGGGGTCTCCAACTTTTCAGTAATGAAAGCTACTTTTGTTCAATGAAAATCATCCCAAGCTATTAGTATTAGTGTTGTAATGGTGACATAAGCCCAGTGGCAGCCAGCACGGATCTGATGTATGGAGGTGAGGTGGGGGCGGGTGGAGGGAGGACACAGGGAAAGCGGGTATTCAAAAATAAAATTTAAAAAGTACCTTCTCGACATATCTTTCCTCCGTAGTCTCCTCCCTCGCTAGCCTGAACAGGAAGCCCACCTGCATTTTGCAAATTCAACCATTTTTCTCCAAACATCAGCTTATACGTTTTAAACATGCACACATTTTCGGTTCAAATACACACTTTAAATTGTGTTATCCGTTGATTAATTCATCCAGACAAACGCTTCTAATTTAGAAAGCTGGGCTGTACACAGGAGAGCTACTTACAGGTAGCTGGAGAGCTACCAGTAGCTAGCGAAATACTCGTTGGAAAAGCCTGCACTATAGGTTTGCTTCAAAGACACACCCATTGTCCAGTCTATGTGCTTCTTACATCACTGCCCCTTTCCTCCCCCCCCCCCCCCCCCACCCCCTCACCACTTTCTTCAGCTTTTGCAGTCTCAGGGAAAATTAAACGAAGGAAAAATGTAGAAGCTCGCCAGCAGTCGCCTGTCTTACATCTCACGTTCAGTTAGTGAGAAAAGACAGGAGAGCAGAGAGCAGTCGGTGCCCTCTGCTGCATTTCCACATACCTAATCGCCTGTAACAAATCACTGCAGGCAAACTGAGAGGTTGTTTCTTACGACAAGCAAGATCCGACTTCAAAACTTGCGGGTAGTACGAAAATTTGTCAGGACTTCATATAACGACATTACATTTTCCACGGTATTATAATAATATCGAAGCGTTCACGAAAGCTTGAAACTGAATTGTTCCAGCTTGGATACAACTTGATTTCACATATAGGAGGCAGTGCTTCAAGATGCAGAATGATACAGCTTTTGCTGCTGGTTTAAAGATTCACAATGTTCTGAAGAATGTGAGATTTGTCACTCATACACATAGGCAGGCATTTGAGTGCATTCTAGGAATAGAACACCGTGTTATCCGCTCAAGCCACACAACCTTTTATTACCATGGGCTCTGGTTTTCAGAAATGCCCAGGGTTTGTAAGGATATCTTGGTGGCAGCAGACTGAAACAGTGGAGCAATTATCAGTGAAAAGCGAGAGATGATCCGGTGTTTCATTTGCATACCTCCGATATTCAGGTGGCATCTGAGTAGGCATGTTCATGAGACCCATACAGGCCCCAACACCAAGATTCTCCTGGGTATCTATTTTTCAGGAATGTCTGTGGCTGGTGGGCTTTTCTGGCTGCCAGACGATCCCAGGCCAAAATACCGCCACAACTCACATTCCTAGAATGACTAGATTTCAACATGAAAATCTACATTATTTCCAGGGACTTATTTGGGCCCTTTCCTGACCCAGGCAATAGACACAGACATAAAAGAAGGGCACAGTTTTTAGCAGGCGAAGTGTGGGAACACCGGGTGGTAGGACTTTTGTTGATCCCTGCAGATTTGTGAACTTTCCCTCACAGGACTGGGGACAATTCTGTGCTTTTAGTGAAAGTTTCATGTTCATTCTGGGTAATGAAAAGTAATGGGATTTGGGCAAGCCACAACACCCTGGGCTGACCAGGGTGTCTAGTATCTAGGACTGTCACGCTACCCTGACCAATGACCAACCCCAGGACCAACTATATTAGCTATGCTTATTCCAAGAACTGATGCAACTCAACAGTTTTGATTATCCCCTCTGATAACCCCAGATTTTTCAGAAATTCACTGGTGTTTATACGTGGCTTCATACTGCAAATGTCTGCTAGGGTTAATGTGATCGCCAGAAAATAAAGGCTGCGAGAAGGAGCACTGAGAGGATCTGTGGCTCTGGCACATACTGATCTTCTTCGAGACTAAAGGAAACAACTTTGTGTAGATGTGCTACTGGCAAAAAGTTGACTTCCCAATTTAATTCCCATAGGAAAGGTTGCTCTCAGACACAGTTAAAACAACAGAAAGGAATTGCAGCAAATTTGGCAGAAAGTTAGATCTTTACTCAGAAAGCGTTCTTTTTGAGATCTGGTGTAAACCTGTTCCGCCGTTTTTGAGAAAATAGGATTTAAAGAGGCACTTGGGTGGAGGGAAGGGGGCAAGAAGAGTTTCTAAAGTTAGGAACATTTGGATGGTTGGTCCTGCGGGAATCCAACGGCACAGAGAGTAGGGACACCTTTACCCCTAGGTACATGGAGGAGGGACCCAGCAGAACGAGACTCAATGACTCCTAAAAGGTTAATTTAAAAAAAAAAAAAACGTTACGGGTTACCACTGTACCCACCATGGCCCTTCTGTAAGTTCACGCTGTACATCAGTGGAAGCAGCCGCACAATCTTCCGCCTCACCGTGCTGCAGCACCATGCAGGCTTCCTGGAATATAGATTTTTTTTAAATTAAGAAAAAGTACAGGTTGGCTTGCCATGGGGCACTGAATGGCCATAAGGACTCTGGGCGCAGGACATGGCCAGCAGACAGGCCCTGTGGCCAACATCCCACTGCGCACAGCCAAAGGCTATGTGCAGCATGTTGTTGGGCAGCCACAGGGCTGTTGGACGCCGGGCCTGGAAAAGCCAAGCCATGCAGCTAACCCCCCAATGTGCCCAGCCCAATTCTGCGTGCAGCAGGTCCATTGGCTGTATGTTCCCAGAAGATTTTGGGTGTATGCTCAAGTTTGAATATCAAAAAACACCAGAAATGAATTGATAAAATCAAAAGGTTAAAGTCATGTCATAGTGAGGTTTTGAACTCAGATAAAACACCAATGTATCAAAAACCAATAAAAGCCATGAAATTCACCAGTTATATTCAGCAGAGCCAACTATAACTTGCGAATCGCCATTCACTGCTTATAACCTCGCATATGACATCACTTATGGCATGTTAAATGACTTCACTGAAGACATTTCAAATGAAATCATTGATGCCATCACCGATTAAATCATCCAGTCATTATGACAGCGTCATATAGGGTTTGTAGACAAAGTAATTTTACAAGCTACATCTGTGGGCAATTTCTGATTCACTTTAATGGGACCACCCTCTTAAAGACTTCACATGACCCGCAATTTTATGTCAAGAGGTTGAGAGGTAGGCATTTGCCATTGAAAAGACAGCATCTGCCAGGCCATGTGGACAGCACCCCACAGTTCCGTAACGTACACATTCCGGTAATGGGCATAATGGCATACAACATTAGAGCCATGCTTACAACCCTAGTTTGAGTTAAAACCCCTCCAAGTGGCTCACCGCTACATTCTTCAACAATCTGCAATGTCTCAAAATGCTCACCGAAGTTCTGGAAATAAGCATCCACACCATAAAAACATCCTTGCTACATAGAATTTGTCCATGGCATTATATTACAATTACCACATGCAAGTGCTCAGATATCCACTGGTGGATAATCTATGGTAAACAGAAACTCTGACCTTTCTCACAGATTTTTGGGAAAAGGCTTTGCCTTTAAGGCACAATCTACTATGAAACATACCTCTGCGACCCACGTCAGGTGAGCTCAGTCTTTACCTTGTTTAGCATGGAGTACTTCTTGTCCCCAACACTTTAGTGATTTGCAAATGGCGCACCATATAACTTTCAATATACACAAGCGCGCTTGGCTCAAAAACTGACACGATTTCCATGCTATGGACTAACAAGAGAACACATATGCAGCAGATGACTATGCTCATTATCAAGTTATTTAACATGTCACAAGTGATGTCATATGGGAGGTCTTAAGGAGTACATGGTGGGAGTGCAAGTCCTTGTTAGCTCAGAAAACTAACTGGTGAATTTCATGGTTAAAGTTAGTTCAGTAAACTATAACTGGTGAATTTCCTGTTTTTAATCAACGATGTCACTTTAACCTTTGGTTTTGCAGTGAATTTTTTATATATATACATATATATATATATACACACACTCACACAAATAATTTTAGTGCAATAAAACGATGCTTGCAAACACCAGACCAAAAAAAGTGTGCAGTACTAGGGAATCCAGAGCACTTAAGGGGTTAATATCTTTCCCTATTGAGTCTTTAGAAAAATACAATGTTTGTTTTATTTCAGGTTCTGGGGGAGATGAGACTGCAAGATGGCAATATTTCTCACTCATACTAGTGTATTGCTAGTGCGTAATTACTCATGATTAAGGGGGATACTTTCTCTTTAGCTTAACAGGTTTCGGATGTACTATGCAACCGTCAAGCGCTACCCTAAGACTACTAAATGGAAATGTACTTTTTCTTATTCAAGGTGTGTCAAATGTAACTGGCTGACATTGTTGCTCATTCTGCCAAAACTCCTGCAAGACTGAAAGGCGTGATTCAAACTCAAACATGCAGACATCTTAAAAGCCAGAGCTGAATTCACTGAGCAATGCACTGAGAAATCGAAACTGACAGTAAAGCAGGAAATATTAGATGCTTCAACTTATCAATATAGAGAGGATAAAAGTAAAGCTTAAAATCTTTTTCGTAGGTCTTCAAAACGGTGGGTGTGGGACAAGAACTTTTAACGCCACGTTTTTATTTTAACAAAAGACTACCTTAAGGCTAATGAAAAAACACAGCTTTAAAGCAAGATTTGGAAGTAAACTAGAAAGAATACTGTTCGCAATGGAAAGTCTGGTTATTTTAATTATATAAACAAATAACAAGCGCTCCACAGACTCATTAAAAGCTATGCACCTAATAATTTAACATACAGATAAACACTCCTACTTAACATGATATACTCGTTATTTTTCAGTCAAAAATGATTCTATTTAAGCTTTTTCTTGCTTATAAATTAATGCTATCCAATACAAGTACACATAAATTAAAAGTAAATTAAATTCCACCTTCAACTTGTGTGTTTCCAAATGGTGGTATGTACAAGTCAGTTTCCTTGAAAAATTCAAACAAGATGGTCCTTATCTGTTCAATAAAGATGTTTCACATGCAGGCACTGTGTACATTTGTAAAGTGCAGTGCCTAAAGAAAACAAGCATTTGCAATGCAATAGGTCTCGCATTTGCGAGAGTTAGGGCTATGGGCGTTGTAAACGGCAATGTCTTTTACCCATGTATTTTTGTTTTGAGTGTTGTGGCTATATGTGGTGTACTGTAATTGTAACTGCATTTATATATATATAGCTCTAACAAGCCAAAGACGAGTCAGCAGTGCGCTGAGAAATGAAAGACTCAGGACGTGTTTGTTATTTAAAAGGGTGAAAGTGACTGCAATATTAGTCTTCCATTCGAACCAGTGACACAGGCCAGCCGGAAAAAAACACATACGAAGCAACAACTTAACAGCCTGAAAATTAAAATCAATTGCAACAGCTTTTAAAGTAAATCTATTTACAACCAGATTGGGTAACTTGACAGAACTTGGGTCGGCATACATACAAAAAAGTCCATCTCAGAGTATTTCAGCTGGAAAACCGACTCCACGACAGCAAACAGAAAGCAGGCTAAGCTGAGGGACAACACCACAATGGCAACAGTAAACAATGGATGGAAGGCAGTCCTGGGCAAGCTTTCATCAGGTCGTAAATATGTCTTAGGAAAGGCTTGGACTAAAGGGGTTTGATTTCAGACCCTTTTCTGGTACTAGTTTATTTACCCTCGAGGGCACACCTGTACAATAGACGAAATAAGGTTCGCCCGCTCATAATCTTGTCACGTGCTGCTGCGAGGCACAGTTCCTTGATAGGCAAGGGGTGGTGTTGGTTTAAAATCTGTCCATTTGATGTAAGTGATTGTGAACTGAAGACAAACTCCCAATGTTTTTAGAACTGAAGTGCTATGTGGAGCTGAGTGCCAATAGAGGGGGGCACAGTGGGGCGGTGCCAGCCAGAGATATGCATGTCGCTGTCGAACAGAACGCGACTTCTGACGGTGAAAGGTGCATTCTGGGTATGTGGCTAATGTGTACCTGGAACCACCGTTTCGGCCAAATAAAAGCACCCGTTCTAAAATGAATTCCGTACCCTCCTCTGGTAAATGCATGCCCTGTGTTTAAGCAAACTGCAGCAGCCCTGTGGGAAGGGTTGACTCCTTGTAGCGCAATATTGTGCATGCTCAGCATTTGAACTGCAAATAATTCACTAATTCTTCTCGTTCTAAAACAAATGTGTGCGATGAGCTACACAACCCCTTCGTGTTGAAATCGTTCTGTGCCTTGCGTTTCACTTCTCTTGTATGCCAAAACTGTGACCTTCGTCAAAGGCGCTTCGATTTTCGGAGTCACTCAGACACAAGAAACTGTAGTTATTCAGGTGGATGTAAGGGGTGGTTACTGGTCTCTCACACACAATGATGTCTTACTCGTGAGCCGAGGCTGTTCACACTGTTTGCTGCTCTTCAACAGAATACCTATTGGGACAACGATGCTATCACCTAGACATTGTGCACAGCAAATGTACACTACAAATGAAATGCCACACAGCAGCTCTACCTTCACCTAGCTAGATTGACACCCCCAAAACCTTATGGATTCAACTCGCCCACTTGCTACCTCCAGTTGCTGCTCTGGGAAGGGTGGGTTGGGGAGGGGAGGGGCTCTCGCAGCACTGAGCTCTGGGGAGTCATTCTATACTGGGGCTTGTGTTTGGCTGTGGGAGTCACTTCAAATTGCAGCCTCTCTGTTCTGTGCACTCTGGAGACACACAAAGCGAGCTCGTCGTTCCCATCCCATCACGCCTGATCCCTCGGCACTTACAAACCGTCCAAGTGCTGTAAAGCGCCAGCATGATATAACAGCATCTACAAAGCGCTGCTAGAGGCGAGGACCTCACAAAAGCACCACTATCACTTACAAAGATACATCAACTTTGATAAGAGCCCCATCTCAATTATCAACAAGCACTGGTGTTGATAGTTAAGTGCTGCTGCTGAGCACCGGAAACCACTGGTTCAAATTAAGCACTGACTGACGTGCTCCCATTCGGGCTCAGTTCACCTGCCCAGCATGGGATTGTTTCACTGCTGGAATTGGGAGCTTTTGGAAACAGGCTACACGCCATTATCAAACTCTATATATAAAAGAAAGTGACGTACTGCCTAGCACGTAGGAGCTGAAGCAGTTTCTGTATTACACTCCTGGCGCCGCCTCTGACTTTGCCTGGCTCTGAGGCAGACACCATTCCTGGACGGTTACCATTCCTCAGCGAATGAAAGATGTACGGAAGGTATTGTGAGAGGAGCTCCTAGTGCCGCCAGTTAGGACATCTACGCGTCTGAGACTGGAAGTAAGAATGTCACTGGCTTGATTTCAGAGACCCCCGACTGGGAAATGACACTCGGTGGGCAATAAAAGCTTCACGTTAGGCGGCAGCCGAGAGACGCAGAACTTGCGAAGAGAAAAGGGGACGTTACGCAGTAAAGAAAGAATGCGCCCCTCTTTGTATGACAAAAACCAGTAATAGCAAAGAACAAGACGAATCTACACGTTTCCAGCTCAGTGGCTCACTTCAAGCCAAGAATACACTGTTTTCACGGACATCGTTCAGGCTGGTGTTTATTTATCAGGGAAAGCCTGGCCGTCATATCTAGGAAAACAAATACATGATCCCCACATACTCAGAAGCCGGAAGTCAGGCGCCCTTGCCAGGGACGTGGGTGGGGCCTGCTCCGGCAGGAAGAGAAACCGGCGTGCCATGCTAACGCGGGGCTCTCATGCTGAAGGGAGAGCCCCGCTGTGGCGGCTGGAGTGGAGAGAAGCCCGGGCCCCAGGAGGGGGGCTGGCTGAAGAGTGCGGCGGCCGAGGCTGCCCACGGCAGCGCGGGGCTCCCAGGAGTGCAGGGAAGCCCCGCAAGAGAAGTGCTGCAGCCGCGAGGAGGAGCACCCCCCAGAAGAGCAGCCCTGTGAGTGAAGAAGGGCTGGGGGCTTCGTGTGGGCTATTGTTGGTGCCTGATCGAGGCACAGTGTCCTTTTGGCATTCTGAGCGGCCCCGTCTTGCAGCAGGCCGCTCCAACGGGGCTGGCGTGTGGTCGGAAGGGGGACAGGAGATGTGCACATCGCGTGTGTGGACGTGCGTGTTCACGTGCGCGTACACAGGCTCCAATCCGCCAAAAGCCTGCGCGTGCACATCTCCTGTCCCACTTCCGAGGCAAGTCAGCAACAATAGATCTCGCTGGCGACAGCGGTTTCGCGCTGTGTTCGCCAGGCGAGACCTAAACAGATGAGTCTATTCAGAGTTTCCAAAAGTGCAGCATTTCCAGTAACCTGATTTTTTTTTTAAACGCAAGTCCCTAAAAGTTTATGAAAAGAAACGAGAACACACGGGAAGTGTAGGAATCACAAACCTCTTAAGCCACAGAAGACGACTGTGATGTGGCAAAGCGACACACAAAGTACAGCCTAATTTTAAGTGTTTACTACGTCTTAGGCGTAGAAACGGATGTTGCTTGCTCCGGACCTGGTTGGTGACAAAAGCTCGCGTCTGAATTACTGCAAATACTTTTGGCCCAATTAAAAATGCATAAACACATAATCCTAGATGTGAACCCTAAAGGTTACATACACCTTTTTAGTTTTTCCCAAAATGCAACAAGAAAATACACGTAAAAGTACATTTCCAGGCAAGGACCCAGCCCATCATGCATATGACGGGCAATCCACTGGAGAATACAAAGCTGGATTGTGCAACAGAGAATTTTTATTAATTTTAAATCAATTTCTGCTACATTCCGACCCTAGCAAAGTACTTCAGCATACTGAAAAAAAACACATCTGCATGGATTCCCATATTACGAAATGACCACCAAACTCTACAAATACCAACTCACAAGTTTGTTGGTGCAGGGCGACCCCTTATGTGCATTGAGTAGCCACTATCCACCACTACAACTGCAGACTATCCGCCTAATCAAAATACTGTTCGCATGCCCAGTTTGAGAAAGAAATGTTTTCTAGCCACTCAAGGTGAAAGTGTCTATACTACGGTATGAACTTTAAAAAGTACAAAACACAAACTCCGTTTTTCGAGCTGTATTCTCAATCAGAAAAAAAGGCACTAGCAAAAACCAATGTGTCTACCCTTACTTCCGCGCACCAAACTTCTGGCCTTGCCAGTGTTTTATTTTCCTTTGTCCCTAGATGCCGTAGTGAACAAGAAACATTACAGAATGCCTGGCCTGCTGCCCAGCATGTGGGTACACGCTCGGCCACCATCTTGTTAATACGGAAGAGGCAGCAAGGGGTGGCAGAACAGCAGCAGAGATATTACCAGAGGGATTTATTAAAACACCAGGGAACCTTACATATACCATGGCTTTAAGGACAGCCCACACAGCCAATGGCAGAATGGGATGACCTGTCTGTCTGTGTGTGTGTATTGGTAATATGAGATCTTGACAATGACCACCAGCAGCCTTTAAAAAGACTAGCGTTGCACTTCCACTTGCTAAGTTTACTCTAGATCAAAAGGAGATTAGCTCCATCCAGTCTTTACAATACATGACATTATAACATGTTGGATTTCACTCACAATTTAAAAACCATGTCTGTAAATTACGTGTAAGGGCTTTTCCTAACACACACATTTTAAATTGTACAGAAAGTCCAAGAATGTTACATTTACAGGTGTGGGGGGAAAGCTGGAGAGAAGGGTGGTCACTCATTAATTCACAAAATGGGAGGAGCGGAAGGTATGGCCTGTATATTCAATAGGAAGCTTCTTGCTAGATGACATCACAGCTCTTTAGGCATAGGCAAAGCCAATAATTCTCGCCTTTTGGCTGCTAATACAGACCCTTTGACTTTGTCAATGTTTTTTGCAGACGCTCTGCAGCATTGAAAGACAAAGAAAGCATAATCGAGGTGTATACGTGCATATGCATCATGATGCTACGGTGGTCAGACCGGACGATGTATCCATGCTCATGCATCACCACACATGCATGTATATGGCATGATAAAACCTCCATTTAGTTACTTTATTTATGGTTCCAAGATTATGGATGCCAATATTAGAGCAGTAAGTTGTAGAAACAAAAAATAGTTATGCTACACAAAAACTGCTGGCGTTAAAACAATGTGTTAAAAAAAAAACACGAATGACGAGAGCGTTGTGAGAACCTCGGAGAGTAGGTGAGGAGAGAAATCCGCGCCAGCGGAAATAGGGGAGCAACAGGGAGTAGGGGGGCAATAGATGAGCTTGCAGGTAGGGGGAAGGGAATCAGGCATTGGCAATGCAATAGAGTTTGATCTATTGGCATTGTAAATGGCAAAGCCTTTTATTTCTGTTTTGATAATTAACACATAAATAAAAGGTACTGTCATTTATAATGCCAATAGCTCAAACTTTTGTAAATGCGAGATCTATTTCACTTCAAAGAAGTGGCCGCCAATGTCCTGGGCTGCTTGGAAAGTGAAAGCCTGTATGGCACGCTTAATGTTGCAGCAAAGCATGTCATGCCTACAGTAGGAGAAACTCATTACAGAAAATAGTGCTTACAGACTAAATAAGACCTACCATGTAACACCCGGAGTAAAAGGGCCAGTCCTCATGGGAGGTTACAAATGAAGACAAGATGTAACTAAGGAGGGACTAACAAGCCTATTAACAAATCAGAAGCAAGCATTTATGAAGGACAATGACACATGCCTATGACAAATGTGGGTAGGGAGTGGGCACAGCTTCAAGTCCAAACTCCAATACAGCATGTCTCGCAGCGCATGCGCTGCCCAGGCACGACCTAAAAACAGCTGGACTGGAAGGAACAGTGGAAGCAATGGATGAGTTGAGGTGGGCCCAACACGAAGAACGCTGGACAGGTATTTGAGGGGGAAGCAGAAAATGAGGGAGCGCAAAAAACACATGCACTCTTGTGGAGTGCAGAAAAAAACCGAAAAAAAAGGTAGTTCTCTGAATGTGAGCACCGTAAGGATACAAATCATCAAATCAAAGGATGGTAAAGAAACTACACGCTATGTGAGGAGCAAACAAAAGCGAAAGAATGAAAGCCACTGAATAGGCAAGCAAGCACATTATATTGACAAGAAAGCCAGCCAATGGTAAGAAACGGCCTGTCCTACAGCCTATGGTAAGTGTTGCTATTTTCCACAATAGGTCTTCAGAAACAGATAGTTAAAAGCTGTCTGTAGGGGAGAACTATACACTTTGTAGATAAGGCTTGTTATATTAAAGAGCAGGCTGAGGTCTCAATCTCCTTATGTACTTAAATAATAGTCGCAGGAAATATCCTTGAGCACGTGTGCCTATATTGTACACTACCTTATTAATTCATTCACAACTAGGTACTTGAAAAGACACTCGCTTTATCTACATCACTTCACTAACAGGACATTCATATTTATTTAAAACACTGTACTGTCTTACACACATTCCGGCCTACTTAAAGGTTACTTCTTAGAATATATATATATATATATATATATATATATATATTACCTACTGGCGGTCGCCAGTAGGTAGTTATAGTTAGGACCACGTTTCCATAGGAAATCCGCAACATTCTATTTTGAATAACTTTGGCGCCGGTCGACGAATCCTCGCGAATTTTTCAAAATAGGTGGGGCACTACGCTCCGCTCCTACCCTGAAAGTCTCGGGGGGATTCGTCAAGCGGGGGCTGAGATAAAAGGGGGGTCCCAAAACGCGTTTTTCCCATGCATTTTTCCATAGGACCTTTAGACAGGGCTACAGCCCGAACGGCTGAACAGAATTACTTGAAATTTGGCAGAGAGGTAGTCCTCAGGTCAAGGAAGTGCCTTTTGTAGGTTTGGTGTAAATCTGTTCAGTAGATTCTGAGAAAATAGCCTTTAAATCAATATATATATCTGAGCCAGCTTACGGTGCGCTTACGGTACGCTTACCGTACGCGTACGGTGGCGTGCGCGAGCGCGATTCTGATTGGCTCTTAGATCTTAGTAAACATTCAAATCGGCCGAAACCAGGAAGCGGCGGCCGCCATTTTCTCTCTCGCACTGAGAGTGTTGATGAAAATACAAAGCACAAAAACATGTAAAGGGGCTGTTTAGACAGCTCCCACACACATAGCCATGTTGAGGGAGTCCCCAAAGATCCCCCAAGGCCAAAAACGGATTTTTTTTTTTTTCGCTAATTTCGCCGATTACGCTTACCGTACGCGTACGGTAAAAAATGATACAAAAAAAAAAATTATCCACACTCTCCCCACCCCGTGTGCAATTGGTGGCCGAAGGCCACCAATTGGGCATGGCTTATAACGGATGAGATAAACTATAATATTTAAAAAAAAAAAAAAAAAAAAAAAATTATCCACACTCTGTCCACCCCGTGTGCAAATGGTGCCCGAAGGGCACCATTTGTGCATGGCTTATAAAAATTACGAAAAATTAAAATATTACCTTTCAAAACGAAGTGCATCATATGTCCTCCATGTGCGCACGGTGCGCGAAGCGCATCGTGCGTACATGGCCCATCTAGCGTAACGTGGGCACGCGGTGCGCGTAGCGCACCGCGTGCCCACCGTGTGTGCACGGCACTAACTGCGTAAAGTGGGCGCGCGGTGCGCGAAGCGCACCTCGTGCTTACTGTGCGCGCACGGTGCGCGCACGGAACGAACTGCGTTAAGTGGGCGCGCACGCCACGAATGGCGTAAAGTAACTTAGCATTTAAAAAAACGTACAAATTCACTGAAAAAACCATAGGTTTCACACACGTTATAGTTAGGAATTAGCATTTAAAAAACCTTGCAAATTCACTGAAAAAACCATAGGTTTCACACATGTTATAGTTAGCGGAAATTTTACTGATAAAAAACCAATGAAATTCCCCCGTTATAGTTAGTGCAGGCAACTATAACTCACGCGACCGCAATCTTCTGCTGATGACATATGTGTCTTTATGAAAAAAAAATATTTGTAATATATGTATAGCTAAAAATGTATGGAAGAAGACATGGGCAAATAAGTGTCTAAATACAGTATTAGCATCAGCAGAGGATTGCGGTCGCGTGAGTTATAGTTGCCTGCACTAACTATAACGGGGGAATTTCATTGGTTTATCAGTAAAATTTCCGCTAACTATAACGTGTGAAACCTATGGTTTTTTCAGTGAATATATATATATATATATATATATATTCATATATTCACTGAAAAAACCATAGGTTTCACACACGTTATAGTTAGGAATTAGCATTTAAAAAACCTTGCAAATTCACTTAAAAAACCATAGGTTTCACACATGTTATAGTTAGGTGGATATTTCACTCGTAAAAAAACAATGAAATTCCCCCGTTATAGTTAGTTCAGATAACTATAACTCGCGCGACCGCAATCCACTGCTGATGACGTCACATATTACATCACTCATGACATGGTCAGTGACATCACTGATGACATCATCCTTGTGATAGAGTGGCGGCCGCGCGAGTTATAGTTATCTGAACTAACTATAACGGGGGAATTTCATTGTTTTTTTACGAGTGAAATATCCACCTAACTATAACATGTGTGAAACCTATGGTTTTTTAAGTGAATTTGCAAGGTTTTTTAAATGCTAATTCCTAACTATAACGTGTGTGAAACCTATGGTTTTTTCAGTGAATTTCAAAGGTTTTTTAAATGCTAAGTTATGTATGTATTATTATTTTTTTTTATATATATTTATCTTACAATAAACTACGTATTAAAAAAAAAATTACATTTTTTGGGGTTTTTTTTTTCACAATGCGCGCACCCCGCGATTTAAAAAAAAAAAAAATTAAATGTTTTTTTCTACCTTCGGGGTCCTTCAGGGACCCCCTGACAAAGGCTAGGGGGTCAGGAACTCTCTACCCTGCCCCCTTTTCACGTTCGCCACCTTCCTTTTTCACTCTCGCACTGAAAACAAACAAAATGGCGGCCGACACTTCCTGATTTCGACAGATTCGAACGTTGACTAACATGTAACCACCAATCAGAATTACACTCACGCACGTTAGGGTGCGCCAACGGTGCTCGCACGGTGCGCGGCTATAGATATGTATGTGCTTTTAACTGCAATTTTCTCAGGAACTACTGAACAGATTGACTCCATATATGCAAAAGGCACATCCCTGAGCTGAGGACTACCTCTCTGCCAAATTTCAAGTAATTCTGTTCAGCTGTTCGGGCTGTACCTTGGACTAAAGGTCCCTATGGAAAATTGCATGGGGAAAATGCGTTTTGGGACCCCCCTTTTTTCTCAGCCCCCGCTTGACGAATCCCCCCGAGACTTTCAGGGTAGGAGCGGAGCGGAGCGCCCCACCTATTTTGAAAACTTTGCGAGGATTCGTCAACCGGCGTCAAAGTTATTCCAAATAGAATGTTGCGGATTTCCTATGGAAACACGGTCCTAACTATAACTATCTACTGGCGACCGCCAGTAGATTATATATATATATACACATACATACATATACACACACACACACACATATACACCAATCACTTTACAGCAATTTAAAGAAACAAAAGCATGTTGCACAGGCCGATAACTATAAAATATTAAATACAGCCAGAAAGCGAATCAGGTCGGATTAAGAAAAACTCTAGGTAGGTTTTTGTCTTAGAAACAAAGTACAAAGATTCAACAACAAGGAAAAACAAAAGTTGATCTCGTCTTTAAAGGGACAGAGGGAGCTACAGAGTAAAGATGTGGTTTTCAAACAACTAATTCCCCACTCCCACTTGTAAACACCTTTCATTAGGGCCCCAGAATGACAATCATATTTTTTCACTAATCTATAAAACGGGCAGCTCTAAACATATTTAAGAGGTCGAACATTGCAGTTCTGCTCCTTTATCCCTTTTTAAAATTGAATCAAATACATGGGTCCCAACATGCTATATTTACACATGCCGGCCTCCCTAAAGGATTCAGTTAATCAGAGTGATCCTTTATCAGAAATAGGGCGAGGGTGAAATCTCTAGGGCTTTTGGCCAGGATATATGTAACAAAACATGTTATGATGGCCGACAGCAGAACCAATGGTGAATTAACAAAATCCTTTAAAAATATGGATAAGAGGGAGATGGAGGGGGTTTATTTGTTCACCTTTTTTTAAGAGCAGTCCTGTTGAAGAGCCACCCTCCGAATGTACAACATATGCTTGTATTGTGTTTGTTATTTAACTGAATTCAGCCAATAAAAGAAAGCTAAACTTAAAAATATGGATAAGTAACAGCACAGCGTTAAAACATTATTGCAAGAGAGGAACATATAACATGGGAATTAACTCGATTATAAGCAGAGGCTAGACTAACATTTTTAGCACAGCAACGATGGGGATAAAATTAATTCACAAGTTGAGAAAATCATGATAAGTATCGATAAATGCCTCATAGCTTAGACTAGGCACAGATAAGGTATCTTTCAACTAAGCCACTGACTTCCAGGACTTGTAGTAATAACAAACATGTGAGTGCATAGTTCACTAGGCCCCAAAATATAGCTCCAGAGAACAAAGTCATGAAAAGCCCTCAGCTAAGGAGAGCCCCCATACTTGTAGAATTGGTTATGAGAAGGTCAGTGTAGTTTGAGTCCCAGAGGGTCCCTTATTGTCTGTAAGTTGGGACATGGGCCCCATCTTACATACAAAAACATCATTATTCACCAATTTGGCGACAATACACAACTCTTCTTGAAAGTCTCCTCCGCAACAGATATCCAACACCTCAAACGCTGACTGCACCGCATTCAAACCTGTGTCCAGCGCCAACCCAAGCTCAATCCTACCAATACAGAATTTCAGTTATATCCCAAGAAAAACCAGCATGAAATAGTACAAACCTGGCCTGATGACATGAACCTTGACTGCGTCGAACTCCAACTTTTACCGAATGCAAAGTCTTTTAGATTTACCCTGGACACCAACCAGACATTTAAGAAACACTCTGCCAAAAAACTAAGAGGGGCTTGGAACCACCTCGCTCTACTAAACAAAGTCAAACTATTTTTCCCACAAAGCAACTTAGAAACTAGTGCTTAATCCCTCATACTCTAGATGGTGGTAACAGCGCTGCATGACCTCCCAACCCCCATAGTGCCACCTATGCTCCTTATTCAAGGGCGTCCTACACACTGAAGCACATCCAGAGCCCCAAATAAATATGATCAAATCACCACCCACCTGATTGGAACTCTGTTGGCTAGCCTTGCAGATCTACACCATCTTCAACACCAACTGCATCACTTACAAAACCATCACCCACACCTGTCTAATAGATAAGCGCCTCATCTCTTGTGACTCACGAAGCACCTGCAGCCAGAAAATCAGACTGCAGACTAAAAAGCGTAAAAAAGAAAAGAACAAGACAATGGCCATTTTCAATCTATGCACCCAGGATAGGGAATAACATCCCAGAGTCTTTTAGGAAAGACCCAACACTGCTCCAATTTAGGAAAGTGTTG
Source organism: Triturus cristatus (assembly GCF_964204655.1). Lineage (NCBI taxonomy): Eukaryota > Metazoa > Chordata > Amphibia > Caudata > Salamandridae > Triturus > Triturus cristatus. The sequence goes on from NC_140593.1 coordinate 1,218,099,194, forward strand.
AAAACGCACCTCTTTAAAGACTACACCATAATGTAGTAACAGTGAAATTTTTCCAGCTACCTCTCCTATCACTCATTTACTGTATGCTTGCTATTGACCCTATACAGTATTCCGGTGCGTTTTGGTTAAGCTTGCACCATAAAAATATCATATACAAATATCCGAGTGCAATCAAAGAATCAGTGTGAAGAAGTTTTTTTTTAATACTTCTGGCGACGTTAGAGACAAACAGTATTGTAAAAAAGAAAATCGATGTAGACAAATGGTGTGGGAAAGAGTTTCCTTAAGAACTCCATTGTTAATTCATATTCAGCACAGTGAGGATACTAAGAGCAAATACCATATATTTGAGAAGAACTCATTAATAGGCCTCTGTTCAAGGCAAATGTGTATTTCAGTCATAGCCTGCAAAAAATGAAACAAGAAAAACCTGCAAAAAAAAGCATTTCCAACCACGGCATCAGGGTTCTTAGAAAAAGCACATTGGTTAAAACGAGGTGCCTGAGATCAAAGGTAGCTTTCTTGGTACAAAAGCACAGGCCACATGAACAAGTAGGGCAACGAAAGCTTACCTCTTAAATTTGATTTCACAAATGTACTTATGAGGAAATGCTTACATATGATACAAAAAAGACTTCAGACTTGCATTGTTTTCTTCCACCTATGCGAACTCCACCTGGCAAGAAGAATTACACTTTCTAAAAATTCAACAATGTTTTCCTGAGCACTGTCATCTATTTCAAGAAGAAATCCAGAACAAAGCTTTACCCTCAAAGGAGTGCATTATAATAAGCCTATCCTTATAGAACTGCTTTGAGAGTAAGAGATGACGGACACTGGGCATGCATGTGTATACAAGGTTATAATGCAATTTGCTTCTAAGAAACATGGTGAAGATCATGCATAAGAGTAGTCTGAACTAGGACTCAAAGAGGATAACTAGGTTTTTATCTGTATAGAAGTCAAGCATAGCGTAGTGTGATTGAGGGCAAATCTAATGAGGATGGGCAGACAACTTGAAGAGTGAATGACAAGAGCCCTTGTTGGAGGCCACATGCAGAAGAACGAACTGCTCTCTTTAAGGGCAGCTGGTCAAACAAGCATTGGCAAAGCCAGTAGGTTTTGCCTATGCAAAACTATTTGGCGTTGTCAATGTTTTAATGATGTTGCACAGTAGCACAACCTAAAGAGGACTAGATGCAGCACAGAGTCATTCTTGGTAGCCCAACCACAAGATAGGGAAGTAGGATGGAATGGTCAACAGCCAAAAGTTGCAAACAAATGAATCAACAGTAAAGTGCAGACTACACATTGCAAATACCCTCACTGGGCAGAGGTTTACAAGGACAGAGACCAGAAATGAGACAGCTCCCAGCACTAACAGCTGTCTTACCTTGTAAACAATTTTACCAAATGAAAATACCAACCCTAAAAGTAATGTAAGGGCAATGGAGTGGTGCACTCCTAAGGCGGTATTGTGTTAATAAAGAAGCTCGATCAGTGTCTTCGTTGCATCAATCTTTATTTTTGACAATCCATGTGGTTAATAAAATACATCAGCCAACGCGTTTCGTTCAAGGATTGAACTCCGTCAGGGCAAAGTGGATGTAGGAAGAATGAGCAACTTGTGCGTGGAGGATGTGGGTGCAGCAGGCCCAGCCTGGTCCGCACCCTGTTCTTAGAAACAGAATCAGCGGCACTCAGTACTGTCGCTAGAAAAGGTGAGGTGGCCTCCTTGATAAGGGCCGGCAAAGAGAGACCTGAAATATCGGTCTCGGCGTGTCAGCTACCCGTTGCTGTACATCCACCTTGCCATGACGAAGTTCAATCCTTGAACGAAAAGCGATGGCTGATGTATTTTATTAACCACATGGATTGACAAAAATAAAGATTGATGCAACGATGACACTGGTCGAGCTTCTTTATTTACACAAAACCGCCTTGGGAGTGCACCGCTCCATTGTCCTTACAGTTGTTTTCCTGCTTGGCAGGTGGCATCCCACAACGGCGGGTGCCGGAGCTGATTGTGCACACCAACCACCAACTTACACTTAAAATACTACCTGGGGAACACACAGAGGAAAGTGCAGCATTTGGAGTCCGCTGTTGGTTCTTTGCTTCATCAACCTTAAAAGTAAACTCAGACTCCTCAAGGCCAGATTGTGTGCAAGGAAGAATTTTTATTACCAGGTGCACAATGCCGATTGCTCACACCGGTGCACAATGCACATTCCTCACATGTACCACACAGTGTCAACATACACTTTGCAGAACTTCATAAAATGCTAGGATATGCTATCATATATGTTAACTACACATAAAGGAGGTGGGTTCTTCATACATGTTTGCCGTGATGCATAATAAAGAATGGGGCGAGATGATGTGACAAAGAGGAAAGCACAAGGAGCAGTCCAAAGGCTAAAGTACGGTGCTGAGCAATAACTCACTGGTCCAGATCTGCTCAAAGGAAGACTAAGACCTGAATGTAGGACTCCGACCTCTATGGCTGGAGGTACATGATGTCACTAAAGATGACAATCCTTCAACAACTGTCCCCGTTGAGATGTTGTCTATCATAAATCTTGCTCAAGCACCAATGTATGTTTACCACACAAGACTTTCAAGGATTAACCAATAAAAACGAATAAGGATCTGCTTAGCACTCCACACTGCATAGAGAACACCATCAAAGACGAGAGAATCAGAGGGGTGCTTTGTTTTTAAAGATTCTGTAGCAGGCAAGCGTGCCGAAAGCTGCAGGAAGTAGAACCACGGGTAGTTTGCAACGTTTTCGTCTTTGGGTCGAATGTATACACCCATTACTGGGTTGTCTTTTTGTATCTTTTATATTGTTAATGTTTGTTGAAAGGCCGAGACCGAATCGATGACAATCCATGTATACCCTTCTATAATGTCTTCTTTAATTTTAAACCTTGGTGTGTAAGTGAAAGGGAGACGCGTGTACACCGCCTGCTATGTTTGTACACAGAGTACATTTATAAGCACAGGGATAGAAGCCCTTCAAGTACTGTAGAAACACGTTTCCAATAACATCCTTAATGGAGGGTTCCCCTAGGATGCTGCACGCTGAGTCTCCCGAGGGCTCCTGCGACTTAAATCAATAATTGTGCGTTTCATACGCAGGGCATGCTTCCTTCCTCAGTTGAAAGGCAGTGTCAATAATAAAGTCTCCCCGGTCACTATTATAACTAGAACCACAGACACAGGTTAGATACCCATGTGCTTTACGAAAGACATATGTGCGCATTAGTGACAGAGTCTTGTTAGTGTAAGAAGGCTCATGCACTAACACTTGTTTTGCCTAAGTTAGTAATAGCCACAATCAGTCACCAGACAAAACTTCACAATTCCTAGATCAAATTAACATCACAGTTTTGTATTGGGTTAAAAAAAAAACAGAACAGCACAATTAAACGGATATGAATATTGATACAAAAACTAACAAACATTGGAAATGCCATTAAGTCTGGTTGCAAGCGAATGTTGTATAGTAATGTACAGCGTTACAAGTAGATAGAGTGGGAATTGATATGTATTTGTGTGGAAGCAAAGAACTAGAGAATAATATTGGTGTAGGGTAAAAAGTCAGGCGACAGTTGAACTGACAAGCCAGACCAAAAATCCAAGTAGATTAATGACCGCTCTCCGCCCATCTGTGCTGCTGCCAGAGAAAAAAACAGTAAATTATCTAGTTACCCATGACACTTTAATACAGTGCTTTCCAAACTTTTCTTGTTGGTGACACACATTTTAGACATGCATTATTTCGCAACACAGTAATTCAGTTTAACTAGCAAACAGTAGGTTAAATTAACTGCATTTTTAGACATGCATCATTTCGCGACACAGTAATTCAATTTTACTAGCTTAAATCAAGAAGCCTATGATATTTAGTTCAGTAGCCTCAATGCCCATAGTGATTGATAAAAAATTACTTTAAAAATGTAAACAACGGTATGGAAAAATATTATAAAAGTTGTTTGTAACTTTGAAAAATGCATTTAATAAAAAGTCTTCTACAATCAAAAAGTCCCTTAGGAGTTTTAAAGTAGCTGGACTTCTGAAAAGGATAAATGTTATGTATAACTTTTGTCAACTTATTCCAACTATATTTAAGTTAATGTACCTGCTGCTGAGATATGCAAGTGTACTGCCGGGATTAGGTTTGAATGTATGCATAAATAACTCACCCATCCATTCACCACTGAACTAGACATATCAAATCTTTTTTTAAAGTCTCCAAGAGAGTGTAGTTATCCAGCTACAACTTCTAAATTATACAAAGATCACTGCATCCGGTCCAGGTCTGGTCAAACTAGCAAAGTTATTTTCCTGAAACCGTAGGTTTCACTGTATTATGTCTACCTAGCTAGCACATTTATTTTCCTCAAACCTATGGTTTCACTCTTTTATATGAGTTACTGATATCATTGAGTTATTAGCCTACGACCAAGAACTACATATGTTTCAGCCAATGGGGCATGGTTCTGTCACCCAGGCATCCTTAAAGCTAAGTATGCATGATGATTTGAGTTTTAATAACAGACTAAACATTAAAGTATACCTTGGTGTGCTTGCAACAAGAAAATTCTGTCTCATACGGCACGGAAATCAAGCATAGTAGAGTAAACCTTATTTTTTTTTAAACTAGCTAATAAGATAATCTGTTTTTCAAAATTAATGGCTAACATACTTTCTCTTTTACTTGGCCCATTTCCTTGCCTTCGTTGTGCAATCAGAAATACGTCCATTAGAAGATACCAGAACAGTAGTTATTCTGTCACTCATTCTTGTATTAATAAATGCTAGCAGCCTATTTCTGATCTTGCAAAAATATCCTGTCAATCCAGTAGGTTTCGGGGGAACGGGTTTATACCCCTGGGCTGTGCCTGCAACCCAGAACGGGCCCAGAACCCCTGGCTGTGCCAGTAATAGTCCACTGGAGGGCAGAAGGCTGGCGGCCCCATCCCCCAACACCACGAGGCGCCATGCCGACTCGGGGAACGGGCCTAGACCCCTGGCTGTGCCTGTGGCAAAACCGGACCACTGAACGGGCCCAGACTGTGCCCGTAATGGCCCACTGGAGGGCAAAAGCTAACAGCTCCATCCCCCACCCCCTAACAATCATGGCAGTATATTACTCATCGCTGAGCCCGTGGGAGAATGGCAGCGAGATACTCCTTCTTTCCACCTTCTGCAGAAACAGGTACTGCGTCACTGACATGTGCAGTACCATCCTGCATGATGAGTAGATTGTGTCTAGAGCACGTCCCGCATCTTCACGCAACACACCCACACATGGCAGGCAACACAGTACCGTGCTGCGACACAGAGTTTGGAAAGCTCTGCTTTAATAGTATAACAATACAACCTTTATGCCCCTGCAAGTTCAAGCTCAGGCAGCTGGATATATAAACAAAATAATCACAACTGTGTGGCGAGCACGCACTTGTTTGTGGTAGCACAACTTCTGCCCTATTAAAAAGTACTTCTGGTTCCCAACATGTGGGCAGAGCCAAAGCACCCCTCCTCGTTGATTCTCACATAATGGCCTTGCAAAAGCTCTACTGTCAAGCCAGACATAAAAACTGGAATTACTTGAAAATTCAAGGTACCATTAGAGAAAATAGATTAGTAACACCAACATCACTGACACAAAAACATATTACTTAAAACAATTCTTTCCAACGTTCCCAAAGATGGTGCTTGGTGGACTGGAATGAATCATTGCAGCCTGAGAAGTGCCAAAACTGCCTGGCACCCATCATATTTACCTCGACATTGCAACTGATCCACTGGCTCACTGCATCACCCATCAAATGGAAAATTATATCAACAGCAGATTTTGATGTGGGACCTGTGCAAAAAAATCTAAGGAACATTTTGTGGCATACGCATCAACTGGCACTGAAATCCAGGTGTCTATAGAAAGAACCTACACCCACAATTAGAAACAGAGAAGGAGGGAGAACCTTTGGCTGTAAGCCTTAAAATTAGATTTAAGGAGTTATGGGATACAAGAAATTATTTTTTGCAAAAACAATTTTTATTGCGTATCTCAAATACAACTGGCATCTGCAAGAACCAAAGCATCATTGGCCTTCTCTCAAACATTAACACCAGCACGTAGTATCTTGTAAGCCAGTTCCGGTTACCAAAGCCATGACCCCAAACACCCCCCCTGCCAAATCTCCCTCCCCCCACCCACATGTCAGTGTGCCATACCCTCAGGTGCCGGGATAATTCTGTCTCGTAAGTAGCCGTGTTATCGGCCGCAGGCTACTCCTCACCCCCACGGGCAGGCGCCGAGCAAAAAGGGGAAGGGAAGCCCTCCCGCCCTCATATGTGACCCATCAACCGCCTCTCCACAGCTATACGGCTGCAGGCCGCTCAGCGCGTCGGTGTCCTCCTCCGCTTCTGCACCCCACCCCCGGAGGTCAGCCACTAGCGCTTCCCATGCATGTGCCATGGCTAATGCTTTTTCATCATTTCCCCGCAATGCTAGCTGCAGCCGGAGCGCACTCTCACTACCCGCCCATTTGGTGAAGGTAGTTCTCCACCTCACAGCGCTGGGGCCAGATCTCGATTTCCAGTGCATTGTAATTTCTCTTTTAGCCACCACAAGGCCTAAGTCACAAAACTTGCTCGTAACTTTCGTACGCGGCGTGAGGGGAAACCACAGCAGAAGACAAACTCCCATTTCTACCCTCAATTCCCACCCCGTCACTTGGGTCAAGCAAGCGATGACCTCCCCCCAGTAGTCGCTTAGAACACCACAGGACCAAAACATATGCTTAAAGTCAGCTCCTTCCTCCCCACATCTAGGGCACTGCGGGGTGGGACCCCCAAAATATTGATATAATTTAGCTGGCGTCAGATATGCCCTATGCAAGATGAAATACTGCACCAATTGAAACCTGGCATTACGTGGACTTTTCCAGGCCCTCCTCTGCAACCTGGGCCACGTCAGGTCCGGGATGGGCTTCCCGATGTCCAGTTCCCATTTATCCTTCAACACTGTCAAAGGGGCTAGGTGTTCCGTTGCCATTCTCTGATAGAGGCAGTTAATGGCCTTGACTGTGCCCGCAGCCATGACCACATACTGACAACCGGCCGCCGTCTGCGGTTCAGAGAGTCCCGCATTCCAGTGCTTTTGTAAAGCCGCCACCAGGGCCGCGTGGAGTAAATAGTCTCCCCTCGGGATCCCGAAGGAATCCTGCAGCCCCTGGAACGGCTGGAGCGCCCCATTGAGGTACAGGTCCCCCACCATCTGTATCCCCAGGTCTTCCCAGTGAGCCAGCCTCGACCAATCCCCTCCATGAGGGAGGGCCGTGCACATACCCAACGGGATCTCCGGGGTATAAGGGTGAACAATGCCGACCCTTCGCAGGCTACGATTCCAACACAACCGGAGCGTTCGCTCCTCAAGCGTTAGCTGCGACAGCTCGAGGCGCTGCTGGAAGACAATAAAAGAAAGCACATGGCGCGGGATCACTCTGCCCTGTGGGCCTTCGGGGCCTCTAAACTCCCTAGCCACTGCCTGCGTGAGCCATTGTAGTTGGGCAGCCAGATAATACCACTCAAAGTCAGGCACAGCAAGCCCTGCCTCGGCTCTGGGCCGTCGCAGTGTGGCCAGCGCCACCCGCCGCCTGCCCGATCCCCAGATAAAGCCCGTGATCATAGCTGTGAGCTTACGGAAGGGCAACACCGGTATCCAAATAGGGAGCGTACGGAAGAAATACAACAGGCGTGGGAGCGCCACCATCTTCAGGAGCGCTACCCGCCCGGTTACCGATAGTGGTAGGGTGCTCCAGAATCCAATACTGCCCGCAAGGCCCCTGAGCGCCCTCCCTACATTCCCCTCCAACAAATCTTGTTGGGTGCGGTAGATATGCACTCCCAGGTACGGCAGACAGCTAGCCTCACAGCGGATTGCCCCCAGGGTGGGGGGGGGGGGGGGTCCGCTCCCACTGGGCAATGGGGTACACACAAGTCTTGCCTCAGTTGACTTTCAGGCCCGACAAGTATCCGAAGCCCTTCAGAAGTGCCTTGGCACCCCGGAGGGCCTCTTCCGCGTCAGCCAGGAAGAGCAAGAAGTCATCCGCATATAGGGAAATATAATGGGTTTCCCCCCGCAGTAGCAGCCCAACGTATGCGCGTCCCAGTCGAGCATGGGCCGCCAGCGGCTCAACCGCCAGTGCGAACAGCAAAGGCGATAACGAGCAACCCTGCCTCATGGGATACAAGAAATTATTACAATATCAGTTGCAAACAAAGTACGGATCGAAACAAGAAATTACCATTACATGCCTTCTGCATCTACCTCAAAGTGTATATGTGTGTATACACACACAGTCTATCTACCTGCGTATGGGAATAATGATACAACAGTGTAGCAAACACTCAATTCTATAGGTGCACAGACATATGAGGGGGTGGTACGCTCTGGAATTCCATTGTTGAGTGTGCGCCTGGGCCATAACTCACTACAGCAGTATTTCCCAAAGTATAAGTCCTGAGCTGACTTATGGTGGATCGCAATAGTCAATGCAATAAATAAAGATTCATTTAAATTCTGTATTTAACTTGTCACATTTGTGGCGATTCAAAGACAGGTCAAATGTCAGGATTCTTTATTCTTTTAACATGGGGACTCTTATTTCTCCGACTGCAAAGTAAAAGGAGTTTTTAAAGTGAATTGTGTGACAATGGAGGATGTTGTTTTCTGCAATATACTACATGTAAATACCTGTAAATGAACTGTATGCATCCATCAGTTAGGAAAACAAAAATGTAGCACACTTTTTTTTAAATTCTGAATAGTGCTTGAAACCGAGATTTTAATGGCATCAAAACAAATAAAGAAACTTACTTGGTGTTGCAAAAATGATAAATATTCACAGAAACCCGATTTCCACACATTATCTCAGGTGTGCTATTCATTTTTATATGTAAACTGTATGTCTGTGCAAATTTAGTGGCCATTTCAATTGAAAATGTGCGGTCTCTAAATGACAATGACCTACCACATGATGCTCTGGTTACATTCCAAAACCACCTGCCTCATGTCCATTAAGGTAGGTGGATCACGAGTTTGTTGTTCTAAAACTGGGACGTGGTTCTAAAGAATTTGGAAAGCACTGCACACGAGGCAAATTGTGTGAGGCCATAAGGCCCCTTCCTGTCTCAACAATGGTAAAAAAAATTGCTTTCTCTGGCCAAAGCTGCCTGTGTGATTTATGCTATGCTGTTGTTCCTGTGTAGAAGCTATAAACTAAATTGTGTATCTGAAATCATAACACAAGCACTGGACTCCACAGAATTCAGCCACACTTCATATTCATGTGTATTCACTTACATTGTTAGCAAGAGACCAAAGACTTGCCTATTATAATGCACAGATCTTAACCTTAAAGCCTTACACCTCCCTACTGTAGGCATCCCAAGACACTGCCCTGTTGAAATTACTGAGCAATTTCAATGTATGCTCCCACCCCTATGGCTAATCTGAGGCAACAACTTATCTCCCACTTCTACCTCCTCCAAGCACTGACGGTGGGAAACAGCACCGTGGCTCGAGCGCTTTAGAGAAACTAAAATACACAAAGGGTGAAAGCTGTAATGAACAAAATATCTTAAGCAAGGGCCACTATTCGCTTCAGAAAAGTAACAGAGCATGGAATTTGCAAGGTAATAAACTGTGATTTCTCAAGTTATTCTGTACTGTGGTAATAACATGGAATTTGACCTTGCAACTAAATGTAATTAATACATTTCTTAGTATAGAGCCTTCAGATTACATGTTTTCTTGATCCATATTTATTTTGAATGCCATTTTCAAGTTTCCCAAACCAAACAAAAGTGAGAGCCTAACAACGAAGTCACTAGCCGATTATGAGGATGCGCACAGACCAGTGCCTTACAAACTTTAGAACCACAACCCTCTTTTTAGAAGGACAAACTTGTGCCCCACCTATCTCTAATGGCCATGAGGCAATTTTTTAAATGTAACTAAAGCATTGTGTGGCAGCACAACATCATTTTCAGACAGCACATTTTCTACTGAAACAGCCACTAAATTTGTAGAGATAGTTTTACTGATTAAATTATACTGCACACACATGCTTATGTGTGGAAATTGTGTTTCAGTGAATTTTTTATTAGTGCATCACCAAGTAAAGTGTCTTCCTTCGCTTTGATCCAATTAAAATCGTGGCTACCATCACACTGCAGAATTTAAAAAACACAGCCTCGATTATGAACACGAACAGTTACCTTACAGGTATTTAAATTTTGTTGCACTACAAACAATTACATCATACATCCTTTCCGCTCACATACTCTGTACTTCAGCAAGATTGTCACATAATTTGCATTACGTTTCTTTCACAGATTGCAAAGTTAGAGTTTATAAACACCAGCGTGTTAAAAACACAAGTAGCTATTTGTCAGAAGGCATATCCTGACATCTGGCCTGTCTTTGAAGTGCAGCAAATGTGACGAATTAAACACAGAGTTTAAAGGCATCTTTTTATTTATTTCTTGGACTTTCACTACCTACCTAAAATTCAAGTAGCAACTCAGTTTGCAAAACACTGACTTATACGCTTGACCACATCATACCGGAAGTGCACACGGAGCTACAAAGTTTAATGAGTCAATTGTGGCAGACATTTTATATCAGCACAAAACGGCTATGGTAAAAGTACAATGTAAGTTGTCATTGTCTTCCTTAAGTGGCATCTCCCACCATACGTCACTCTTTCAACACCTTAGGGAGAAGATGCCACCAGGTTACTGAGTCCCATTAAGGTGGATCATAGTAATACTTGCCTTTTAAAGTTCTTATCTTGAAGAAAACAGAACGTGAATTCCTCCAATCTTTACTCGCTCTACTACTCTTTACTATCATTACAATGATTCAGACACATTTCTTGCAATGCATGTATATGCAATATAACCTTAAGGTGAGGCGAAGAGTCCCTGTGAATTTAAAAAGCAAGTGTATGTAAAGTAACTGAATTGGCTCCCGACATAGGTTTGAAACACACATGGCACCTCAGCCGCCCTCTCGGACAGGTTACCAGTTGCCTTTACGTGCACTTCAAAAACTGTTTAAAATGCTGGCTCGGCCGGAGACTCGCAGGCTATATTTTCACTAGGAAGTATTTTTTGGGTTTGCAAACCGCTCTTAAACAGTGTGATTTTTTATTAACGTGCAGGCTTCAGCCCCAACAAGCTTTCATCAAGTAGTTACAAAAAGTCACGGAATGTCGAAAATACCCTTTAAAGACGGATCACGGTTATATCATCCACCAATATGTTTTGATAAGTGCCCAAAGACACTACTAGAACACTTCGCCGGTGATTGAACAAAGGGGACTTAAGAAAAGGTAGAACTGAAGTTGTAAAAGGAGGTAGCAGATCGAATCCCAGCATCTATGGGTCGATTTCTGTAGCACTGGGTGGACACAATAATAAAACACACTTGCAGCATGTGGTGGGAGAAATGCAACTGATGCACAATTTTCACTGCAAACATCCAAACAGTTAGCAACAGAACTACCAGACACTCGCCTTTCTAAATAATCTATTTCTCATATCTTGACACAACAGAATAATCAGGATTAAAACGTGACAGTGCTAATGGTCTCCAAATACCTTAGCTTCTCAATTTATAGGACAGTGAAGTAAACGTTTAAGCTAGCAATCCTATTACAGGGTTTTTCGATTATTGGAGTTTCACTTTATGATATACGAACAAACAAAAACATTCAAACGAATGACTATATAAAATGTGTAAGCCCTTGACGCATGCAAATGTGGAAAGAGTCAGGTTGAGTAGCAATTCTGCGCCAAAGATTTGAAATTGTTGGGCTCGTATAAGCGTTTAGAAATGGTAAAGATATGCAGACACTGAGCACAGTCATAATCGGAAAACAGAGCGATTTGAGGGATTGAAAGTGTGGGAAGCCAACATTCTGCAGTTGAGGGAACAGATGTGCACAGATGTTGAAGGGAACGATATATCGCAGCACAGTAAGGACTGAAACAGAAACGATACAGGGAGGAGGCGGTGAGCTGGCTGATCTTTGGAAACACTAGTGGGACTGTTGAAGCGAGTGACAAGAGGAAAAGTTCAGGGGTGTTCTGCATCGCATGTGAAGCGAAGCGTGATCGATCAGCTTGAGGAAAGCACTGAAAGGCTATGACAAGTTGAATGTGTTCACTTCCCACTGAGGGTTTCAAAGTCTAAAACCATTGAGTGGACACGTCAGAAAGGTAAAAGAGTGTTTCAGGACTGTTTACAATTTCAGGAATGTAAATACGCGTCACAAATTGACCATTGCCGTACTGGCACTTTCACAAAGTACATCCTACAAACTATTTTTGTACAGGGCGCACACTTTCATTGCTACAATTTACAAACGGGATAGCAAGATAAGCTTGACCTTGGATCACAGAACAAGCGTGAAGACCCTAAAAGTGTCCACATGACAGGCAGCTGCCCCAGCCTCTGACGGATGCGCCTCTGTGCTGAAGCACACGTTTACATACACGGACACACATGATTCGGACACATTCTGAGGTTAAAGAGACATAAATGCAAGGCTGCGGGTGACGTGAAGCCTACGCCCTCCCCTTACATGGTGATGTGGAGACAGCAGGCGCCGCGGGCTGCCCGGCAATAACAAGTGCGTGTGGGCTGCAGCAGGCCGCCGGCTTCTCCCCGCGCCGCTCGGGTAGGTGGGTGGGTGTCCGCATGACGCACTGAGGAAATACCCCGATCCCCCCAAATGCGCCGCTGGGGGCGCTGAAACAGCCAAGAACGCTGACATTCGCATCGCGCCCCCCGTCCTTATTTAATGCTTCCATCGCCACCCCATCATAGTTAGCATTTTTTTTAATTTAGTACAGGTTCTCCTCAGTGCGCGAAACGGGCCGCAAGCAGGCTGCCAAGCGAAAAGCTAACACAAAAAAAATGAAATTAAAAAAAATGTTTTTATTTTTGGTCCCCCACTCACAGTCGCTCTTCTCCGTTCGGCGCGGCGGCCATTTTCAAAACGGCTACCACAGGAACTGAGGGAGAGCGGCAGGGGCGGGCGGGAGAGGGGGCGGCGCGCGACCGCAGCGGCGAAGGGGAGGGAACCACGGAGGCTCGCTCTCGCGCGCGGACCATGCCGAGGCGCCGCCTAACGGCACGGCAGCCAAGGGGCGCGCGAGGCGCTCGGCCAGGGCGTCACGTGCCCGGACGCTGACTGACAGGAGGACGAAAGGAAGGGGGCTCCACTCGCGTGGCCACAGGCGACGTCACTAGAGGAGTCTAACCCTCCAGAGCCAGGGGCAGACTTCCAAGCGGACGGGGCGCTAATGTGATGGGCAAGCACTATAAACCGTTAGGACGGTCTGTGGTGTTCTCGAACAAGCGGGAGCTTCAACAGACCATGCAGTACGACATGGGGGCGGGGCTTGCGTTATTATTGAGCTCGCTCCGCCCTGTTTTTTGTCTCCTCCAGCTGTTGGCTTCTCGCGGGCTCGCACGTTTGGCAGACTGGTGTCTGATTGGACTCATTGAGACGTTCTTACAATTAGAATATGATCCGTCACACTGCGCAGGTTCTAGTCCGTCCAATCCGAAACTGGGCGGGCTCTTGGTCATGATACAACATTATTTTCAGCTGGCCTGTTCATGCTGCGCTCTGATTGGGAACTTAAACTGCCCGTCAAGGCACTGTTGGATGCTTATTGGAGGGGGCGGGGAATATGTATGAGCTCTTCGGATGTCAGCTGTTTCTGTTTAGTGTTGGCTATTAAAAATACAAAACTAAAGTTTGACACATACTAGCCTCATTTTGTGACTGACAAAAGTGAGATTTTCTAGGTTTGAGAAACAGTATCAACTACAGGACTTTTGTCTTTGTGATAACGCTACGGGAAATTATATGCTTTGCACCCACATTGGTGAAATGTGGCTTTAAACACAAATGCCACCTTCGGAAATACGCAACATAATAATACTTATCCATATTTCGGAACAGCTGAGAGGGAGATTTAGCTTTGCCTGGAGTGAAGGATATTTTAAAACACTCAAAACTATATTAACAACATTGAATGAATGCCTAAATGGACAAATTAGCAAGACCAAGCTTCATTACTATGAAAACTCTGCAATGCATAATCACCTACCTGGGATTTCTACACAAGGCTACTATCTCTTTTTACTGTCTAAACTTGATTACACCAGTTGCCTCTACCACGGGTCGTCTTTATCAACTACGAAAATACTACTACAAATTCAGAACTCTGCTGCCAGACTACTCCTACATGTATAGCCACAAGCCCATATCTCTCCTGCCTTAAGGGCCCTATATTGGTTACCTTTAAGATGCTTTGCAAAACATGGGACAGGTCACTTTTCATCAGGTATAAAATCATCAAATATCAGGGTAAACGTCGAGGTACATGCGGGTATACAGCGTCTGCCCACTCTTTTCACAGGGTGGACACTGTCTACCCTCCCAAGGAGTTGGGTCCCACAGAAATATGCGAAACATGTCCTGGTTTGATACATATTCAGACACTCGGGACACATTCAGCAGCGCCTGCAAGTTGTCTCCTTTCGTTCCCAGGAGGAACTTGCAGGCGAGAGGGGTTTGCTGATTTAAATTTAAGCTGGGCCCAAAACAAAGGCCGGATTTAAGAGGCCACCAGGCTTCTTTTGTTGAAGTATCCTAGCTGGGAGCTATCTGGAGCCTCACACCTAGACACAATTACAATGAAGGGGTTAAAAAGACACACAGCTTATCACTTTATAGATACTTAAGAGAGGCATGCTTTTGACTTTTGTCAGTCCCTGGATATAAGAGATATGCATGTACTGTAAGAATTTCAGATGTGCTGGTCTGTCCCAGTATTTGCACAAATAACAATTTAAAAAATACTTTTGTTTTATTTCTTTTATAGTGCTACTCATCCTAATGCAGGGTGTCAGAGCACCTTACACCACACGTGCACATTATAGATTGACACACATTTGTGTGTAAATCAATGCACAGCATGTGTTACATAAGGCAGTGAGGGTTACAAGCTGTAGGAATCACATGTCCTTCATAGTTCACTGTGCTATAGTAAAAGGATTACAAATTATGAACTGCACATAACAGTTGGATCTCAGTGTTAAAAGCAGTAACTCACATACCCATTACCATAGAATACAAATCTGTCATCTGTATGTTTTATGATGTGCTTTGCAGGAGACATCTTCAGTCTTTATGCTACTTTGATTCAAAACTAGAACTAGACAAAACAAAAAACTCTCTATCAAATATGTTCACCTCCAGACTTATTTTACCATTATTATTATTCCCTGAGATTTACTCGGCACACAAAGATGTCTGCAGCATGAGTCTTAACCCCATCAGATATTTTAAAATGTAGACCTTGCTACAAATTAAGCAGAACAAATTTACTGCCACGTTTCTCCTTGTTGCCAATTTCTTTGTGGCAGGGTTTTAAAAAATAAATGTATAAGTTGAGGCCCAGATTTTGCATCAGGTTTGCGTCACTTTTTTGGCACAACGTGATGCTAAAATCTCATTTGTTAAATATTGTAATGCGCTTAAATGTACTCATGATATACCTGCTAAATATATGTGTAAGGTCTTAAGATCTGATGTCACTTCTTGTGATGTCACTTCATGTGCTGATAACTTGGTTAGTGCCCCAATTCTTTTTTTAGGACTCGTGCCCTATAAAATACATACAACAAAGGAACTTCCACTCCAGAATGGCACCTCGCCTCAAAACCCCAGAATACAAAAAAAAAAATGTGGGTGGTACATCTTTCTCTTTTCAATCAGACAAACTATGGAATTAATTACCCCCAAACATAAGATCCACGGATAACTATCTCATCTTCAGAAGACTACTCAAGAGTTGTCTCTTTTCTACATTACCACCATGCTCAAACACAAATGTACAGTATATGCCTGTGTATGTTAAAATTTATAATTTGATTATATGTATCTATTTAGATATGTGCATTTCTTTGTACAAATATATATACTACTTATGGTTTTAAAATATATAGATATTCTTTAGGTCTGCTTCTCAAATGTATATATTACTTATGGTATATATATATATATATATTTCTATGCTTATGCATATAAGTCACTGCATAATTTCATATACGTTCGTTGATTAGATGCTTATGGCTCTCTGTTTTATTTTATTTATCTATCACAATATGTAAGTATGATCATAACAATTGCATCTACAAATGCTTCACTATTTATATAGTGAGGAAAATATAAAACTAAAGTAAATACATTATTTTTTATACAAATACACAAATAACTTAGTTTCACCTACAACAACCCTTGAAAGTCTGAGTTTCTAACTATCCACACATGCACATATATGACTTTATACAATACAACTTGTTATCTCAATATATAATTTTTCTTATATTGGATACCTTTTCTATGTAGTTATGTAGCTTTATAATCTATATATTTATTATTTTAATCCTGCTCTAGAAAAAACGTTTGACTCTCCTTCAATGCCCTACTCTGTCTCAATCTATACCTTATTTTACTACTATGATCTCCCTTCTTTCTTTCTAGACTCTTCCCTCCTCTATCCCTCCTTTGACTTGTCCCAAATCTCATCTTACTTCTATCATCTTTCAAATAACACTTTCTAGGCTCTTCCCTCCTCAATCTCTCCATTATCCTAGTTGATGAAACTAACAGACTCGCATGTCCACCGATCAATTTAGCAACTTATATTTTGCTATACTGATCCACCACTGATCCTTTTTAGGTTACGGAATAGTGTGCTACTCACTGAAACGCGCTTTAACACCTCATCAGGGGTAGTAAGCGCTATATAAATACAATTACAATGTTGCGTAAAAAAGATTATGATATAGATAGCGTTTCTTGAGTTGTATTAAAATGAATAATTTTTTAGCACCTAGCCTGAATTTAACACAAAAAAATCATGTATTTAAATGTTTTGTAAAGTGTTAGTGTAGACAGACCTGCCTTGCACCACCACCCACAGAATCAAGACAGAGCTGTCAGACTGCCTATCATGTCCTTATCCATGCCCATAAGGCTGTCTGAGGTGAGTTACATTACCTCTACATCCCTCATCCCAGACCCAGTACTCACCTAGGAGGTTAGTCATTCAATCCCAGTACAGGAAACAAAACAGGAAATGCTGCCCCACCCACCCTGCACTGGATACTACAAAGGAGTAGCATTTACTCAGCTCCTCCTGTTTTGTTTCCTGTCCTGAGAACGAGAGCCAGGGAATGTTGAAGTTGTTGCTAGGCTTTGACTTCCACCATTGTCGGTAGAGTGGCTCTCCGTGCTGAGCTTGGTAAGCTCCTTCCTGCCAATGTGGGAGCTACGCCGATTGTGGAAAGATGGAATGGATCCCCAGGCTTTTCCAAATGACTGGTGAGCACGTTTTATGCTGGTTGGCACCCTGTTCCGGTGTTTGGTGTTTGATTGGTAGCACTTCTGGTAGGAGACTTGCGCTTGTTTCTTGGATAAGGCTAGGCGCTGCTATTTTGAGTGCACATATCTGTTGATCAGAGTCCTTCGGATTGAGCGATTAGGACGATTGCTATAATTTTAATTATGTATTTAGGCTCGGCCACTTAACTCTTTAGGGGAGTTGTGCATGCTCTTTTGGGATTTTATGGTGCCCCTTGCGCATGTGCAATGACTCACAAGTGTCTGAGGCTCACTCCTGCTCACTGGATTGTCAGTAGTGTTCTCAGTCTCGTGCATGCCATGTAGGGTTATGTTGCGAGACGTTCTGGGTCCTCAACTCAAACCTATTGTTTTCTTTATAGACTCACATAAGTCAGAGGTAAGAACACTAGTTAGTGCTGTTTCTCTACTTGCTGGTGCCTGTTCCTGTAGCGACTCAAGCATTATGGGGAAACATTCTCACAAGAGGAGACCTAGTTCTCCGTCCCTTAGAACTTTATCCAGCAGATTTGTTTCTTCCTCACCTCCTCCTAAGAAGAGCAGAGCTTCACCCGATGCTGATCATTCGAGGAAGCTGATCCTTGGAACTTTAGTATCCTTAAAAAAATAGGAAGAAAGATGCTGAGGATAGTGCTGGCAGTGAGAGCATATATTCGGCCTTCTCAGACTCTGACCTTTCTGATCATGCATACCCTTCACCTATGGACCAAAGAGGGAAATATATTTACAAAGAGAGTCTCTCAGAGTTACTGTTGCATTTTAAAAACGAACGGGGTGTCCCTGAGGAAGCGAAGCCTAACTGGTCTAGAGAAGCGATTCTGCAACAATTTAAGAGGCCTGTCAGAACTTGCATTCCAATTCATCCGCTTGTTCTTGATGTGAGTGGGAGGGCCTGGACAAGATTAATAGTCATAGGTTCATATCAGACTTTATACTTTGGCGGGTATGGAGGAAAGATTCCCGGAGTCGGTTCATGTGGACTCAATGGTGGGCAGTCTTGTTGGGCGAGCCTCAATAGTGGAGGAACACATCTTAAAATACTCTGCTGATTGCAGGGATTGCGCCAAATACCTGCAGCAGGACTGCCTGGGTGACTCCTGCGGCCCCGCCTCGATGCCCACAGCTTCACTGGCGACAGTAAAAACTGAACTGGTGTGCGGCTTGTCGTGGGCCATGGCCCGGCTGGGCCCAAGCACCGCTTGCCTGCCAACATTCTACTGCGGATCTTGGAATGAGCTGCAGCTGACCACCCAGGGAACACGGTGAGGGCGCTCGGAGCATTGGGGCCCCTGATCGCTGCCGAACCTGGTGCAAAATTCTGAATGCTGTTGGGAGTCCCAGGAGTGGTGGGACCCGCCTGCAGGCCGTGAGTGCTGTGACTGCCAGCGTCCTCTGAGGCAAGGCCTGGATGACTGTGGGCTCCTTGCTACTGACTGGCGTATGAAAACTACAAAGGTCTGCAGACAGATGGAGAGGCCCGCGCTCATTGCCTATGCTCGGCACGGGGCCCCGTAGGACACCTCAGGGCTCCCTTCGCGCTCATCATCCTCACTTCTAGAGTCCTGCCTGAGAGAAGCGGGCACCTGCGGCTGCAGGAATCGATTGCCGTGGGGCCCTGAATATGATGAATAACCCTGATCCCTCCCATCACATGAGACCACTGTGAGTTGCTGGCGCACGGGGGGTGGGGTGGGGAGGGGCTCTACCTAATACTGCTTTATTCTACGTGAGCTCTGCCTTATGCTGAATGTGGACCATGCTTCTTGCACCCGTCGGCGGGCACTGACCGACACTACCCCATTGGTTACTACTGGATCCTCACAGCGAGTCACCCTATGGCACCTCTTTCCTTTCCCGCAGTGTCTCTGTGGTGTGGACATGCCCGTGGGCACCCTCCTCCTTGCCCCTGTCCATGCAGCTCTGCAGTGCCTCAACACAAGACGCATGGTGGTCCCCCCTTCCCAAACCGCAGGTCTTAAACGCTGCAACGCAGATGACGCCCTTAATCCGGGCAGGCCCTTGGTTGAAGGGCGATGGCCACTCAGAGGCTGGGCCTACCTGACAAGAGGACGGCTGTTTGTCCACAACCAGCCCTGAATTGAAGATTGGGCTAAACAGCAGGGAGCGTCTACCTTGTCTTACTCACGGAGTCCCAAAGATGTGGGTGATTCCAACCCCCAGTACAAACCAGTGGTGCCCTGGATGGCGGCTTCTCTGTGACCTTCTATTGTGGGACTTCTCGCCCTTGACCACACTGCTCGGACGCTGCATTGTGCTTGACCCAACCCTCGCCCACCCACTGGCTGGTCCATCTTGCTGACCCTGCATCAAGGGACAAAGCTTAATCCACACCCTACAAAGCTCCCCAGGCCAACCCACACCAGCCAACGGATAGGGTGAAAACCAAAGGCGCAAAACGCAGCACACAGGAGGTGGCTACACCGAAATGGACCCGGCACAAGGGAACAGCACCCTTGATAGCCTTCAACAACTTGAAAAGAACCTCAAAGCTCACTCCGCACAGGCTCACAAAGTGCTTCAGGTTATTTTGGACACTAAGACCTCCTTGGAGGCTCATATAGACTCAGTCTCAGTGGAGGTAAACCTACTCCGAGCTGACCAATGCAAATTGACAGATAGAGTGGAGGAAACTGAGTCCGTGCCGGCAGTCCTACATCCCTCGACACAAGAACTGCAAGAGCGCTTGAAGAAAATGGAGACGGAGGTCACCCTCTTACACTGCAGAGCGGAAGACGCTGAGGTCAGGTCCAGGCGCAAGAAAATTCACCTGCTGGGCTTTCCCAAACGCTCAGAGGGCACCAGTGTAGAGCTATTCTTGGAGGAATGGCTAATGAAGAATGTCCTCGATGGTAAGGCACGGAATTTCTTCTCTGTCTAAAGGGGGCCTCGCACCCAAGGCCATCCTCCCCTCCCGGGGGCTCTTACACACCCCATCATAGCGTGTCTCCTCAAATACCGTGACTGTGTCCTGCTCCTGCAGCGCTTCCATACCAAAGGCCCATGGACTTACTAAAACACTCCGATATCAGCATACCCAGATTTTACCATGGAAGTGCAGCGTCGTCGTGGGTCATTCACCCGAGTCAAACAATGCCTTCAGGACCTAAACTTCAAATATGCTCTCTTTTTTCCTGCCAAACGATACGTTGTTGATAGGGGACAAGACTCATATTTTCCAATTACCAGAGGACTTCTAGATGTGGCTCTATGCAAAGGATTCAGTGCAATCGTCACGCCCAGAGTGAGCTGGGGATGACTGGCTAGTTCCCAAACAGCGACGCTACAGACGCCATCCTCCTGAACTGTGCCCCACCGAGGATCAAGCAGCGTAGGAGCAGGCCCGTGAAGTGGCGGAAGCTTCTCTCCGTAGCGTGAACTCCTTCGCTCCTCTCCAGGACAGGCACCCTTCAGAGTCAGGATTTGATATGGGTGCCTCACACTCCCTGACAAGTGGGGCTCACCATGGCCGAAAGTCACCCCAAGGTTGGTGGATGATTTGTAGGCACAGGACTGGGACCGTTGCCACGTCTGGGCACTGGTTGGCCCCTCCTATGGCACCTGCCATCCTCATGTAGGTAAGGCATTCTTGGTACGGAACTGTGAGGCATTCTTGTCTGCTGGGCCCACACTGCTGACTCACTAGACATCACTAATTCCATTACATGAACCCAACTAGATCCCCTACCCAGATGCCAAACCACCCATGAACTCCTATGTGGACTGTATGCTCTTTTCAAATTTCTTGTTGCCTTCATTTAATGGTTCAGGGGTGTTCTTCTGGAAGGGGGCTGGGAGTGCAACTTTCCTGGAGGGGATTATGTTTTACATTATTGCTATGATTTTATGAGTTTCTCTATTAGAGTCCAAAAGGATGATGCTCACCATCTGCCGACGTGCCAAGGGGCCATACACCACTGCATGGACACTCTTGGGTTGGCCTTGTTGAATGGCATGACACACAAGAATAACACACATGCTGACGCACTTGTTCCCCAATACTACATCATTACCTGGAATGTGAAGGGTATGGCCACACCGTCGAAGCGCTATCGCGTTTATGCTTATCCTAAGAGGTGACACGTCCACATAGATATGATTCAAGAAACACATCTCTCTGCCACTGAGCTACACAAACTCTGTGCTAAGTGGAGGGGTGACGTGCACGGCACCGTGGCTGCATCCTTTGCCCGTGGAGTCCTAATATGGATTGCGCCTGGAGTACCGTACATTGTGATCACGCAGAAGGTGGATGCAGTGGGCGGTATTGGAAGGTCAGTTTGATGGTTCACCCCTAGATGTGGCCGCGATGTAGGCTCCCAACACCCGCCAGGGTGAGTTTCTCAAAACCATGACCGGCACTCTTTAATGACCCGTCCTCTCCTGCTCTCTGGGGGTGGAGACTTCAACTGTGTTCCGGACTGAGCCTCCCCCCCTTGAGATGCGGCTCCCGAGAGCGCCGCTGAACATCATCGCCAATTGGTGTACCACATGTGACTTCAGGATGCATGGTGGCTCACTCACCCAATGGCCCATGAAAATTCCTTCTATTCTCCCATACACAATGTCCACACCAGAATCGATCTCCTACTCTGCACACCCCTCCTCAGTGCTCAGTTGGATGGAGTGGAATTCCTGATGCACACCTTGTCTGACCATTGCCCACTACCACTCACCGTACAATGGGGTGCTCACGTCCTCTCATACCCACTTGGTGTCTACAAGTGTAGACATTGTCCGACTTCCCCCTTTTGGGTGGAACTTGCTAAGCGTATAGAGCTCTACTTTACACTTAACACTGGCACATCGTCCTATCGGGTTGTTGAATGGGATGCTCACAAAGTGGTAACTCGTGCCCATTGTTTATTGACTTCATGGGGAATACGCAAGAGGTTATTAGAGGAACTTATGATCGCTGAGCGCGACCTCCGCTCCTTGTAGAAACGGGCGGCCAAAACTGAAAAGCTACAACGACTGCTCAAGCAGCGTAATGAAGCTAAACAGATTTTGAGTTAGCATGACTAGAGACGGCGCTCGGCCCTACAATATGCTGAAGGGGACCATGCAGGGAAATTGCTAGCGTGGCTAGTATGTGACGACCAACAGCGCACCCCCATAGGTGCAATATTCACACAATTAGATATTAATGGAGCTTTCCGGGATTATTATGTTGAGCTTTACTCTGCCCCAGCCGCTTCAACGCCAAATAACAGGAATTCTTTGACGCCGTACATCTGACACATCTCAATGCTTCACAACGGGCTGAACTAGATGGACCACTGCAACTTGAAGAGGTACAGGTGGCCATATCTCAGATTGACCGTCGCAAGACTCCAGGCACTGATGGCCTACCCATAGGAATATTATGCCACCTTCCATACACAGCCCTCTCAACATCACCTTGACGTTTCAGTGAGGCCAGGAAGCGAGGTCGCATGCCAGGCTCACTCCGTGAGGCCCTCATAGTAGTCTTACCCAAACGTAGAAGGAACCCCCTAGATGTCCGCTCGTATCGATCCCTATCCCTGCTCAACCTGTATTGCAAAATCCTGGGCAGGATCCTGGCGAACCGCCTCCTTACCATCATACCTGGAATGTCCCCGATGCAAATTGCAAAATGCAGATTTCATGCACATGGTATGGGCATGTGCACCATTATCACTGGCATGGAAAGAAGTCACCTCGACTGTGACAGAGCTGTCTACACACCTTCTCACCACCACTCCTGAATCATGCCTTTTGGGATTACGACCCCGGGCGAAGTGGAAGAAACACCTGCATCGCTTTATTGACTTGGCCTTCGTCCTGTTTAAACAGAACATAGCCATGGTTTGGAATTCCCCTGCTCCTCCAGAGATTTGGGGGTGGCTTTGTGTACTACTGACATGGACCAGAGCCAAGGTGCACACTCTCAGACTACTTCGCATGAGGGTCGATTCCCACACGATGGGTGAAGATTGGGAGACGTATTTGATTGCACATGAAGCTAAAACCGGTGAAAGAACACCTTGAACGCACTGTGCAAAACACACACACACTCACCCGCGACACTCCAACAGACTGTATCATAATGATCACACCGTCATTCCTCCTTACAGGTAATGTCCCCTGACCCTCATGCCGAAAAGCATCCTCCACAAAACCCCCTCTCCCGTATATACGACCACCTGGTCATACAGTCCTTCTCCACGACCCAGACATCCCTCCACTCTCCTCCCTGTGGCAAGCGTACGACTGCCGAACCCACATATCTAATGTCACCTAGCCATGTTGAACACTCCGGCTGACATGCGTCATTGATCGACCGCCGTACATGTCCAATAAGGGTGAGCGGACACAGCATTTCACAATTTGTATCTCAGGCACTTCAGAGGTCTCATAATGTTACATTTTTGTTTTCCCCTTCTGCTCCCTCTCCCCCCCCCCCCCCCACATCTCTCCCCTTTCCCTATCCTCCCACACAGAAGGAGGCTACGAGGTACATCTGAAAGTCTTTACCACAAACTGCACAACGTAATTGTTATAGCAAGGCTAAATATGTAACCTACAGTTTAAATTTGTAAGTACGCTGTACACTGAGAGCTCCACTGACATTTGTTGTAACCTCCACTTTGTAATTTCAATAAAAACTTTTAAAAAAAAGACTGCTGATAAGAATGTTGATACATCCCCAAAAAAGAGGTATTCAGGCCTCACTTAGCTCCACGTTGTGGGATTTATGGAGCATACACTGCACCGCCTTTATTATCTGGTTTTAAAGAACTTTTCAAATCCATGCAGAAAGGTTCTCGGTGTCCGGAGTTACTGGAGAATATAGAAAAGCAGATCGATTTTTTTATTGAACATTGACTTTGATGCTGTTCAAGCATCTGCCTTATAATGTGGAGCTTCCTTAGTTACTCAATGGAATTTTTTCCTGAAAGATTGGAACACTGACTCTGCCCAGAAGTCCATGGCATTGAGAATGTCTTTTCAAGGGAATCGATTGTTTGGGTCTGAGCTTGATGATAAGTTGCATAAAACCTTCAAAGAAAGGAAACATTCCTATTGGTTTAGGAAACAGAGTCAACCAAAAGGTTCCTATGAACGTAAGGCTAAATCCATTCAACAGCCTTCCAGGAGGCAACAGAATTTGAAACAATAGTCAAAATGTCCAACATTCAGGCTCTAAAGGAAACTGAAGCAGGATCCTCCACCTTCCAATCCGCACTCGTGACTATCATGGGAATCAAGAGGAAGATTGCTTCAGGTACGAGGCTGATGGCAGGATCCATTACTTTCTACATGCATGGCAAACAATGACCTCAGACAAATGGCTTCTCAAGATCATTCAGAAAGGGTGCAGAATCAAATTCTCTTCTCCTCCAGCCCCTTCAGGGATCATTCCTACTCCTGTACCCAGATCCCGGGAGAAACAGAGGGCACTGACGGAGGGCATTGTTTCATTGATCCAGAAAAAGGGTGTCGTTCCTGTTCCACAGGAGGATGGAAAGGGAATATATTCAATAGTGTTTCTGTTTCTCAAGGTTCAGGGAGTATTTTGTGTAGTGATCAGTTTGAAGGCCCTGAGCAAGTTTGAGGGAAAAAAAATACTTTCAAGATAGAGACCCATTACGGGTTTCTGCTGATAGAACCACATTCCTTCCTGGCCACATTGGACTCAGTGGATGCATACTTTCATGTTCCCCTTCACAAGCCACATCAACAATTCCTGCAATTCTGTGTCTTCAGTAGAAAGTTCTCCCTTTTGGTCTTTGATCTTCTCTGAGGATGTTCACGGAGGTGGCAGCCCCACTAGTAGCGCATCTTTATCTCAAAGAAGTATCACTCTTCCTGTACCTCAACGACTGGTTGCTCCTTTATTTTGAAGGTGATGTTGGCCAGTAACCATTCTCATATTTGTTGCACGTTCGCCAGCAGAACCTGTGATTGTGTCCCTCCCTGTTGGTGAGATAAAGCATGGTTGTAGTGTTGTTTGTTCTCACCAAGACTGAAGAGTTGCGGAGCCTGGGAAGGAAATCCTGAAGGCCTAGGAAAACCGCTTTCAACTCCAGAATGTTTATATGTGACAAAGCCTCCTGAACAGTCCATTTACCATAAGCTTCCAAGTCTTGAAAGTGAACTCCCAAGCCTTCTAGGGAAGCTTTCGTTGTCTACACACCATATGGGGCCGTACGGGAAAGAATGAGAGACCTTGACAGATATTGTCCGTGTTCATCCATCAAGACATTGCCAACTTTATCTGTGATGTAATCGAAATTGTGTCCTCCAAGGTGCCCTGGCACTGAATCCACAGCTTGTCTAGTTTTTCTTGCAATGGTCGCGTGCAAAGATGACAGTTTGGAATCAGCGGGATGCAGGATGACATCATCCCCAACATGGACTTGTACGTTCTCACAGAAGTGGACCTTCTTCTTAAGAGGGATGGTGTAAGCAATTTGAGACGATGAATTCTGTCCGCGGTTGGAAAAGCCTTTGCCACCTTCGTATCCAGAATTGCCCCAAGAAATAGTCAATCTGGATGGAATTAGGGGCAACTTCACCTTGTTCAGCTTGAGGCCGAGAGAATTGAAAAGTTGTAGACAGGCCGAAGTTGATTCTCTTGCCGAGTGATAAGTGGGTTTAAGAGCCTTAGATCTATTACTTACCTTCACTTTCTGACTTCTTTTTGATGAGGAAGAATTTGGAATAAAATCCTGTGTTGCATTGACATAACGGGGCTTCCTCTATCGCTTCCTTGGAGAGAAGTAAGCAAATTTCCTACTTTATCAGAGAGAGATGATGATGATGCCATGATCTACGTGGAGGGAGATTGTGAGGCTTTTGAACAAATTACAGGGTGTGACCGTACTAGATTACGTCTAACACCCGTTTGTCAAAAGAGATGCTCTTCCAGGGAGTGTAAAAATTGGAGAGGGGATTTCCGAATTGTTGGTGTGGGACTGAGGTGACTGGTGCCTGTGGCAAATTATTGCCTTCAAGAACCATCCTGAGGGTGCTGTGGTTGTCCTGTATGGTTGCTGAGAAGAGTATGATGGTTAAAAATCTTGCTAGTAATAGGGTTGGTGCCTACTTTGTTGGAACAGCACTTGAGAAGTAAATTGTCCTCTGCCCCCTCGAAAGGACTGGAAGTGCTGCTGTTGTAAGGTGCCCAGTGAATGAGCAGTCTTGTGGACGATTTGATAGATGGCAAGTCATCATCCACATGATATCCAAACACATTTTCGCCATCAAAGGGCACACCCAGGATTTTTGCCTGCACTTGTGGGTGAAACGATGTTGCTTTCAGCCACCCTTGGCGACGCAAGAATGGCTGCTCATGCCATCTGTCGAAAGGCAGTGGAAGAGATGTGCATGGCCACTTCGATGATTTCTGAAGAGACTTTTCCTCTTCCATCAGTATTTCTCGAGCTTCCTTGCTCTTGTCCAGCTGCGGTCTGTGCAGGTAACAGCAGTGGGGTGGTGGTGCCGTGTAAAGGGGGATTTCGAGGGACGATGCTGAGGGAAAATGAATTATTCATTTAATTTTCCCTCGGCATTGTCCCTCGAAATCCCCCTTACTAGGCCCCACTGCCCCACCGCTGTTACCTGCACGGACCGCGGCTGCTCTTGTCCTCAGGGGGATATTCCAGGAACGCTGACATGAACAAACCACATCTGACGGTCATTTCTCCCCAGGATGACCAGCGCGTTAGAAGCCCAGATAGATGTCATACATTTCGGACTCCGTCGGATAAAGATGATAATCAGGAAGGGACCAAAAGTCTAGAGTCCAGAGACGGGCTGGTGGAGCTGGCGAGGGTGGTAGGATGGGAAGGGGAGTGTAGCTTGACAGCCATCTTAAGGTCAGGAATCCTTAATGCCTCCTCCAAGTCGGTCCTTGCCCAGATATGTGACTTTGGGGTTTCGCTTCATCAGCCTAGGGCATGCACTTCAGTGGTCTCTGGGGCCACGCCATGCTGTAGATCCTTGGGTTGTCTCCATTCGTAGCCCCAGAGTCTTCTCGTGGACGGCCTCCATCTTAGAGTCAAGCAGCTTGGGAGCGTTGCCCTGCGTCAGCTCACTGTGCTTCCAACAAATATTCAGCTCTTGTGGGGGCTCTTCTTTAGAGCCCCCGGAAACACTCGCGGGTGGCAGGGACGCTTCCCCTGGAATATTATCCACCCTGCTGGTTGGTAAATGCAATGCCTTTTGTCTGAGCTATTAATACCTGGCCTGCTGCTGGGCAACATAGAGTTCACTGGTGACTAAACACAAAAGTAAACTCTGTCCCGGCTCTCTCTCTCTGAGATATGGTGTGATAGCTGTGTCCTGTGTGACAGCTCTAGCGCCGGCTGCCTGCACCATCCGGCGTTTCCGTGATTTGAGAGTCTGGCCACACTCCCGCACTCTCTGGTCTCTGATGCGGGGGGGGAAGGGTCCGGACCGCTGACGGGTGCCGATGGACGACCACCGCGGGGCCGAGTGCTATTTTCCGCTCCTCACCTCCCTTACTGCTGCCGTGGTACCGTCTACGCCCGCGAGGGGGGCTGATGCGTGACCGGAGTCCGGTGAGTTGATCCACAGGGGCAGGTGTCAGCCCCGGAGTCCAGCGGTCGCCATCTTCATTATTGGTCTGCTACCGCACAGGATTCAAGCTCGATTCAAGCTAGCCTGGCTGAAGAAGGGTGACATATCCTGAAACCGGTCCCAGGATGCTTGTTTACGGTCCAGTTCGGTCTGGACTGTTCCGAAGGGGCACAGGGTCAAGACTGATTTGCATATGGCTGGGTCCAATCTGGGGTGGCGTAGTGGGCAAAAGAATGATGGATTTAACCCATATCTTTTGACTGGGGGAGAATGTTTGCATTGTCAGCATTCCGTCCATCATTTGTTTGCTGTAACGCCATGGAAAGGCTGGCGGGGATTGGGTTTGGGGGCCCGTTGCGGGCCCCGTCTGTGTGGGGGAAGGGTGTAGATGCACTAGGGGGGTACCCCCCTACATTTCCATGCACAAGGTGGCAGGCACCGCGGGGTGCCTGCCACATTGTGCATGGAAATGCACATCATGGCATTTTAACATTGCGAACGGTGCTGCAGTCAGCAGCACCGTGCGCAATGTTAGAAGGTCAGGATGGGCGCATCCTAATTGGGCTGGTGGGACCCCCGCACGTCTGGCGGGTGGTCCCAGCACTGCTATGATGGCGGGCAGACTGATTTCCGCCCGCCATCATAATGAGCCCCATAGTTTCTCTCAGAGAGTTACAATAAGTATTTATTGCACAATTGTTCTTCTAGTGTATAATATATGTGCTGCAACAACCAGTAGACAGTAGCATAGATATATGATCAGCAGTACAGTGAATATAAAAGGATAGTACAGTTCTACCATTTTGCAATATTCATAAACACATACATAGATATAAAATGCATGATAAAAGAAAGCGCGTGTACTCCTACGATGACTATCTAGATGTACCTAAGTGTACCTAGCATGTGAGTAGGTGTGAAGCCAAGAATACCTCTAGGTTTAGTCTAACCCCATTACCTGAAGTAAGAGAGTGTGGGACCCCGTCCTGGTCTCGAGTTGGACACCCCGTAAGGGATGTTTAAACCACTGTCAGCTGGAGCGTCTGCATGCAGGAGCCTCAGCGTCCCTGGTCAGTGTGTCAGTCTGGAAGTCTCGGTTCCCTCTAACTAATACTAGCAAGAGGTGCTGTATTTATACAGAAAAGTATCTAGAGTTCCTTTGTCCCCTGTTTCTTGTATTAGCCATTGTTGGGTTTGAGGATGACGTATGGGATGAACCCTGTACGTAGATATTATGCAGGTGGATGTAGCCACAGCATGGTTTCCAAGAACCCTTATGAATATTTATTCATACTGTGTCAGTCTAAAGATGAAGTCATAGAATGCCATTGTTCAGGGAAACCCTCCTTCTGCGCCCAGGACTATAACTTGGTAACGGTTCAATCTTAAAAGGCTTGTTACTGTGTAGTGTAGGGCAGGTAATGTAGGTGAAAGGGTATGATGTTACCCGGGCCTATATTAGGGTACCTATATGAAACATAACAGTGCCATTGGTGGGGTTGTTGATGACGTAGCCCCGGATGGAATTTTTGTTGATGGAAGGACTTGGCATGTAGCTGAGGGAGCCGATGGAGCTGCTGTTGAAATCCATGCGGTTTGCGATGGTCTTGTCGACGATGATGGAGTGATCTGAGTTTTCATCGACAATGAAAATGCAGACATCGTCGTCCTGGTTGACAGCATTGTAGATGTCACCGTAGTCACAGGAAAAGAAGGGGATACCTGAGATGCCACCATCACAGCTGAAGAAGCCTCCGGCAACAGGATGATTCTAGTCGACGAATCCATCGACGGACGGACTTTCTTCATTGATGACTACTTGACTGGAGTAACAGGAGCAGATGGAGGTGAGGAGGTAGAACTTCTGTCAGAGGGAGTAGGTCCAGCAGGTTCCTTGCTTTTCAACCTCTCAACAAGGCCTCTACTATAGGATTTAGACTTCTTATAGTCCTTATCAGACGAGGCGGAGCCATCATTTTTTTTAGGAATAGTGTCCTCTTTCTTCACACTCTAACTCAGATTCAGGCTGGGCTTTCTTTTTCTGGAGCCAAAGAAGCAGTCTGGCCTCACGATCTTTGAGGGACTTCACTGAGAGAGTGCGCCAGTCTTTGCACTCCTTAGGTTTGCGCTGAGGGTAGAGGTACAACAAAAATTCCTTATGGGCGTCCTCAGAGAGGAGTCTTGATTTCCCACAAGACTAACAAGACCTAAAAAACCTTTTTTGGATCCCTCAGACATGGTACAAATAGGAAATAATACCACCAAACTGTACCTCAGATGTTGCCTGGAGGTTGGAAAGTCATTTGGAGAGCTGTCAGGTCAAAAGTTGAAATCTGAAACACTGTGACAGAGCAGAGCTCAGGGAGACTCCCTAACACACGACGTGCAGTAAGAAATCTGAGGTATGGTGGCTCTGCAGGGGATGAGTACTTCAGGGTCTCTGCTCTGAATGGTCGAAGTTTGGATGTTTTGAAACAATGTGAATTGGCTATCAATGTCTAGTGTTTTCATTGGTGTTTAATGGTAATGGTTTAACACTGCTTATACTACTGCGACCGTGGGTCTCCCACCATGACGACATGAAAGATTCAAGCATGTGAATCTATGAATGATAAAATACTGGAGAACTTAGGTATTCATTATAAATTCCTTGGGGTAGCCTTTTTTAAGGCTATCGTTTGGGGGGGGGGGGGGCTGCTTTTACGTTGGAGCATCTTTGACTACAACAAGTAGATATATCAAAGTAAAGCCTGATTACATTTATTCAGGGCTGGGCTAGGAATCGAAACCGGCCCTGGCAAACTGCTCGGCCGGCTCCCCTGGTGGGGTGGGGTGTGGCCGAGCTGTTTGAGGAGGCCGGTTTTGCCCGGTTTTGTTACAGGGGGCTGATATTGCCGACCCCCGGTAACAAAAAAGGCAGGGTCCCAAAACCGGCCCCCACCCTGGCGGCCCACCAGGGAAATGCCAGGTGCCCGCCATGCCCAGTCTGGCCCTGCCTTTATTCCTGCCTGTACCCCAATTCTCAGATATCTGTTTGTAGTGAGGAGACTTAAGCACTTCTGAACTTTATAAAGACAACCCAAGGCACCCATCCCCATAGGATAACATTGGCCATATGGCTCAGCTTAACATTTCTTTCTAGCTTCAAACTTCTTGCTCCTAGCTTGAGGGAACGATACTACTGCTTGGGAGCTGATTGGATGCTCTGCACTTCTGGTTTTCTTTGTTGATTGTATTATTAAGTCTACTTGTTACTTGTCTGCTATTAAGATTATTTTTCTTTTCTAAAATGCTGACTCTGCAGGCTAGCTATTATCTGTTTTCTATTGTGTTACACTACCTTTTGAGGTTCTCAGCCCCTCCAACTCCTGAAATAGCTCTTTACTGCTCAATTTCGCTGTCCTGCAAGAGCAGATGCTATTGGAGTGCAGCAGTTCCGTGATCTCCCGGACATCATGTTTGAATGACCTTAATCTGCAGAATAAGTCTAAATAACGTCTGACTCACCGGGAGCTCCAAGAAAAGGCCTCACATAAGATTATTAATATGTCGGAGAAGAGCTCCACCATTGCCAGCCTTCCCGATTACCGTCCGAGAACAAGATACTCAGGACCTTATTCCCAGAGGTAAACCTACACTTTTATCTAAGCTTATGATTGCTTGCTATTCACAAAGGTATTTTACTAGTAGTATCTTTAAGCGTGCAGAGACTCCGCACATTAAAAGATAGGACAGTCCTATCTTTTATGTGCAAAGAATCGTAAACTTACACAGATGTGTATGTTTACCTTTGTGAATCAGTCCCTGAATGTGTACACGAGGCCACTGGTGCTGTTGCGTTGTGAGCATCGGACAATCATTTCCTTTGCAACACAGGTCCGCACACCTCCCGATAGGCTTTAGGAGTACTGCTTCATTAGGATTAAGTAAAGTACTACTTCAAGTACTCCTAAAAGCCTTTGTGAATGGGTCGCAAATGTTGAGCGCCGTAATAGTAAACATACAGAAAGGGCACAGTTATTTCTATTTGTACTACATGTATAAGAGTATTCCATAAATATTCCTATTACACACCCATTTTAGATGCTGTGGGGCCAATTCACAAAGGCATGCATAAGTGTGTAAAAGAGTACCACAGGAGCACTACATAATGTGATGAGTGTGTCCCCTATTCTCACCCCACACAGACAAACAAGCAGGTCACCTGTTGCTGCTGCATCGCAACACCACTACAACTAGGACGCAGGAGAGCGCCTGCATTTTAATCCCTTTAAGTGACTAAGTCAATTTCAGTTTTTATTAAAAGGTGCTAATTAATATTTTGGGAATGAAATTCGGCCTAGCACACTTTAATTTTTTTAATTTTTTATTCAGTTTGCAGCTAAACTGTTAAAGCAGTAATCAATCCCCCCCCACCCTGACCCCTGTGCGCAGTAGCAAGAAACGAGTATACATATAGTCTCAGTTGTACAGAAAAGTTCAATTATGGCATTACTAGCAGAAATACCAACGTGCAGTGACAACATGCATCGCTTCCTATCGCGGACTAAGGATAACCTGTGCTCAGATGGTGGTTGGTGCAATTACAGATGTCAATGTTAACTCATCCGTTTGCTGAAGTTGGGTGGCCACCAAATCCCAAATCATACTGTCATCTCATCCTGCCCTGATACGGTTCAAGCTATTTTGCGCCGTATACCACACTCCGCTCGTAACCATTGTAAAAATTCCCGTAACCAATGCTTATGTCTAGGAATCTTAGATATAATCCAACATTTTGCTATACATATTTTTGCAGTTACTATTCGCAACCCAGCAATTTTCACAGCGTGTTTAGTCATGTTAGAGCGTGATAGCAATCCCAGTAAGCATGCCTGAATGGAGCATTGTAAAGGCAGCTCTTTCAAATCCCGCAGGATACCAACAGTACCCTCCCAAAGCTCTTGTATCCCCTGGCATTCCCACCACATGTGTATATACATTCCAACCATATGTTGACACTTCGGTAATATATCCGATTTAGTGGAATCCAACTTATGTAGTCAATTGGGGGGGGTAACATAATCCCTGTGCACACATATTGAGTGAATCAATTTATGCCTCGCATTACGGGACAAAGCCTCACATTGCAGCCGCAACCTGTTCATTCGAGGTCTTTCCTAAGATAATAGCAATAATTATAATCTACTAATATCACTTGAGAAAAGTATCATTGCTCTCCACTCATTTATCAAAAAATTGGGGGCGAAACCTATTGACACTGTAAAAAAGTCTATGCAGCTAAATCAGTGTCGGTAGCAACCTACGGGGCAGGCATATGGGGTTATACCAACCCGTCTGCCCTCCAAGTGATAGAGGACACCTTTTGGAAAAAACTAGTGGGCTTCCCTGTAAGCTGCTCCAACCTAATTACTCACACAGAATTGGAGGTCCCATATTTGACCGATACAATCTCTGTGGCACCAATTATCTTGTAAAAGACACACAATAGATGGACGGAATGCAGAACAAATCAAAAAATTCACCCCCAGTCAAGAGATCTGGGTTAAATCCATCATTCTTTTGCTCACCATGCCACCTCAGTTTAGGCCTGGCCATATGCAAATCAGTCTTGACCCTGTGCCTCATGGGAACAGTCCAGCCCAAACTGCCAAGCCAGGTCCTCCCTGGACCGGAAACAAGCATTCTAGGACCGGTTTCGGGGTTTCACCCCTCTTCAGCCAGGATAGCTTGATTCCAGTGGCACAGTGAGCCCAGGACCCACGTCTGGGCATACCTGGCGCACTTAGGGCGAGAAAGCAAAAGTCACACAATTATCTTGTGGCACTCCATTTGGAGAAGGGAGTCTATTTACATTACTCAAAAACTAATTGAAGAATGTTTATTCATGGAAAATGTCCATAGGATCCCATGGATTTCGTATATCAAATCTACTCTCTACTCCTTAGGTTTTGAGCGCTTATTTGTTACCCCCAGGGACTGAGCATTTCAAAACAGGAGATAAAATCCCGTTTTCTTAAACAAAGGGCAGATGCCAGACTGCAAACAAATTGTACAAAGGTATCGGTAAAATTATACCTTGAAGGTCCGAAGGCTCAGGAAGGGACAATGTCATATTTATTTACCGTGACAAACTCACGCCATAGATTCTTTTTAATCAGAGTCCGATTGAATTTTATTCCTTGTATGTTGGCACATCATGCAGGAATCTATTCTATAAATTAATTACCCTTTTGTCCCTGCGATGGTACCTCTGCACAATCAAATTTACATATTTTTTTCTTCTGCAAATTTTACTGGGAACCTCACAAAAGATTTATTCTGCCCCTGATGCACACATTTCACTTTAAACAATGTCATTTAACAATGTTCTTTTTACAATCCCTGCCTAATCCTATGGTTTGCTTCTCAGTGGTGTCTTTTTTAACTCAATCATGGAAGAGCAGGCGGCTGTATAATACTAGCGAATGAATTTTAAACAGTTCTTATTAATTGTTTTTTAATTGCGATTGTTAGAACTTTGTTTTATTATTTTTATACTGATATGTACATAATTTTGGATTCTGCACTGATTGATGTCTTAAATTGTATTCATCTGTACTTTTATGATCTTATATTATAAGTATTGAATAAAGTAAATTGAGTGACTGACTAATCTACTAATAGGCTTACCCTATCCTCCCATGTCTGGCAAAACCTGGTTAAAAACATGTGTATTTGGTTCCTCCTGGAACCCTTCCCAGGCCCCCGCATAGCCGCGGCCAACCCCGCTTAAGTTAGGAAATTGCCTCCCATCAAACCCAATTTAGTGCAAAAAGTGGTGGAAGTCATCAAGCGCCTATTCTCTTACAAATCCCCTATAGTATGTGGAGTATTATCTACCCTGTCGAAAAAATCCCGGCATCGCGGAACTAAGTATATGTAAGTATCTGTTGTGTTTTTCATTACTTGTTCCCATATCTCTAACAATGTGCAGAACTATGAAGGGAGTGACTTTCTGTTTCTCCGATGAAGCAGTGGCAGGGCTAACAGCTCACATGGTCTAACTAATCTGGACAACATATTCGTCACAAGGTAAGTGTATGGCTCCATAAACCACTCAGTGGCACACTGTAAGTAGGATCCCTGATAATAACTTCTAAATTGTGGTCCCTGCAATCCTCCACTATCCCATGGTAGTTGCAGCACTTTTAAGGCAATACATTCTTATCTTGTACCCCAATTCAATAAGCGAAGCAACTCATCCAATCGTTTGAAGCATGCATCCGGTATTCGCATCGGCATATGCTGTAATAAAAACAATACCCGAGGGAGAAGGATCATTTTCCTAACTGCTATTCTTCCCTTTAAATACAAAGGGAACTTTAACCAGCGCTGAACCGTTCGTTCCACATCTTTCAATAGGTTCCCCACATTGGCCTCGTATACCTCCCCTGCGCTAGAGCTCAAGTACACTCCCAGATATTTAATAGGTGTGCTCTGAAGCCTAATATCACAAACATTCCCCTCACCTAACCTCGGTGCCCGTATCGGGTACATGACCGATTTATCTGTGTTTAGCATAAATCCTGAGTAGGCCCCACTTCCTTAATAGTCCTATATACTGCAGGCCATGACCTTTCGGGATCCCGCAAACTCAACAAAATGCTATCAGCATACAAGGATATCCTTTCCCTCTGCATTCCAACCATTATTTCCTCCTCCTCGTGCAAAGTCTGTATTAGCCGTACGAGTGGCTCATTAAGTACAGCGAATATCAATGGAGACAGCGGGCAGATCTGTCTAGTACCCCATCCCACCTTTCCACCGTCGGAGAACCTATTACCCATTTTCACTCTGGCTCGGCTGTCAGTGTAAAGTAATTGTGCCCATTTGAGATAAGTATCTCCCAGATTGTACCATCTAAGCACAGCCATCATATATCTCCAGTCTACTGTATCGAACGCTTTATGCGCGTCCAAGCTAGCAAATGCGCACTGTTCATCCCCTTTCTGGGCCGGCTCCAAAAGTAGGAATGCTTTGCCTATATTAGTAGTGGTAGTGCGTCCCCCCAAGATCGGGTGGACCAGCATCCCACCCACCCTAGCCAGGCGATGAGCTAAAATCTTCCCCAGCAGCTGAGCGTCCACATTTATCATCGATAAGGGACGATATGATTCACAGTCAGTTACATCACAGCCATCTTTGGTAGAACAACAACATATGCCTCCCTCAATGTGTCAGGGAGAGCCCCTCTATCAAATACCTTCCGGTACATATTTAATAAGGGCTTGCTTAACAACTCCACATATTCCCTGTAAAACTCAACTCCCAAAGTATATCTGTTTCATCTACTGGAGCATTTATTATTTCCCGCATCTCAGCATCTACTTCTGGCAATCGAGCCGCATCTAATAATGCCGCCACTCCATTCTCATCATACCGTCCCTTCTGAGTATATAAGTCTGAGTAAGATTATGCAAAGCGTTGCAATATCTCATCATGAACTATAAGGATAGTTCCCTGTGTATCCTTTATTGCAACCATTGCACTCCCAGTTCGCTCTCTGTTTACCAGCCACGCTAGCAGCCACCCTGGAACATCATCCTGCTCATGCTGTATTTTCGTATATATTTTGTAGTCATGGCAAGCCAAAGTTTCATATGCCTCATCTATAGCTCCCTGCAATATGCAAAGTTCTGCCCATACCTCATCCATATGTGGTGCCTGTCGGTCAATGTCACCAATCCCGTGTTCCAGTGTCATCACAGTATGCACCAATGATCGCCTGACCCCATATGTGGCCGCCATGCTCTTACCCCTAATAGTAACTTTAAAAGCCTCCCATAGTATCCCTGCTGAGGCGACAGTGCCTGTCTCAATCTCGAAGAATTCTCTCATCTCCGCTCGGATAGTTTCTCTGTATGCCTGGTCATGTCACGCATGAGCAGGAAACCTCCACATGGGAGGCGAGCCACCAGGACCTGGGAACGCAACATGCCATCAGGGGAGAATGATCCGAGAGCGTATGGTCAAGGTACTGTACCCTGTCAAGCTCAATTGCTTGATAGGAGTGTTTCAACAGGTAATTGATCCTCAAGAACATGCCGTGATGTGGAGAATAAAAGGAGTACCCCCTGGTTCGGCCATGCCCTGCAACTCCACCAAATGTAATGTATTCATGGTTTTCAACAGTGCCTTAGACGCTCCACCTAATGGGCGCTGTGCCTGCCTGGAACCGTCGAGCTCCTAATCCAGTATACAGTTATGGTATTTCATCCATGTAATATTATAATGAGCATAGGGGGCCAGAGTTCTTGTCAGTCCCACAAAGAAATCAGGGGTGTCCAAGTTGGGCGCATATGAGGTAAAAAGCACCATGGGCCTACCCCCTATCTCTCCCACCATTCCAATGTACCTCCTGTCTGAAGCTTTCGTTTCTGCCTGGACGCGCAATTGTATGCTGTTGTCCACTCCACTTATATCAACACTCCACATGCGCAGGAGGTAAAGTTTGACTACCATAATCTCTCCCCCCTCCCCATTTAGCCCGCAGCTGGTCTACTTCTCGGGGCAGGAAATGTGTCTCCTGTAACATAAGTATTTAAACTTACTGCCTACGGGTATAAGACCATATTTTATGCCGCTTAACAGGATTTTGAATGCCCTTCACATTCCATGACAATATTGGTACCCCCATCATAATTTGAAGTCAAGTCATTCCTCCGCCTCATCAGATACATCAAATAATGTCTACAGAGAAAAAGCGGACGTTCTCCCTCTGCATGGACAATGGTCAGTAAATCTTACCTCCCCCCTCCTGGGTGGCATACCCCAACTTGGCCTCCACAAAGATCATCATAACAAAACCGTCCTCTCCAACTTGTGTGCAATCAACCTCCCCTAAAACAGCCCACCATTCCCTGGGACTCCCAGTGTTGGTTCTCTCAAAGACAACAACGCTGTTTACAACAGACATTCTAGAAGCAGCTTACCCTTCTCCGCTCCGGTCAACCCTTTCCTGATCTCAATCGTATGTCATTCCCCCTCAGCGAATTAACAGAGTGAGAATCCCTTCCCCTTCATAGAACCCAGTCATCTCTTCCTAGTGATTGAACCAATATCAACTATAACTGATCAATGATTTTCAACAAACTGCATAGCTTCGTCTGGTTGTTAAAAATAATATCTCTTGCCCTTCCAATCAATTCTCAAGCACGCTGGAGGAAGCTTATCTCTCAACTTTTTTTTAACTTGAAGGAATGATTTCCGTTTTTTTAAGTGACCATCGAATAGTCTGAATAAAATGAAAGTGAAGCACCATTATACTCTATTTTTCCCTGCGTGCGCGCCGCTGCTAAAATCTGAACCTTAACTCTATAGTGCAGCATGTGCGCAATCATCATACGGGAAGGAGCACCAGGTTTAGGTTTGCCACCAGGAGTTCTGTGGTACAAAAGGGGGTGGCGATGGACAGAGCATCAGAACCAATCAAACACTCACACCCAGTCAACAGATCTGGGTTTGATCCATCACCGTTCTTTAGCCCACTCTGCCACCCCCAGTTCAGACATGGCCATATGCAAATCAGTCTGACCCTGTGCCTCATGGGAACAGTCCAGCCCGAACTGCCAAGCCATGCCTTCCCTGGACCGGAAACAAGCTTCCTAGGACCGGTTTCTGGCATTTCAGCCGTCTTCAGCCAGGCTTGCTTGAATCCAGTGGCAAAGTGAGCAAGGGACTCACGTCTGAGCATACCCTGCCAACTTATGGCGAACAAAGCGGTACAAAAGGGGGTGGCGATGGACGGAGCATCAGAACCAAACAAACACTCACACCCAGTCAACAGATCTGGGTTTGATCCATCACCGTTCTTTAGCCCACTCTGCCACCCCCAGTTCAGACATGGCCATATGCAAATCAGTCTGACCCTGTGCCTCATGTAACAGTCCAGCCCGAACTGCCAAGCCATGCCTTCCCTGGACCGGAAACAAGCTTCCTAGGACCGGTTTCTGGCATTTCAGCCGTCTTCAGCCAGGCTTGCTTGAATCCAGTGGCAAAGTGAGCAAGGGACTCACGTCTGAGCATACCTTGCCAACTTATGGCGAACAAAGCGGTACAAAAGGGGGTGGCGATGGACGGAGCATCAGAACCAATCACACACTCACACCCAGTCAACAGATCTGGGTTTGATCCATCACCGTTCTTTAGCCCACTCTGCCACCCCCAGTTCAGACATGGCCATATGCAAATCAGTCTCACCCTGTGCCTCATGGGAACAGTCCAGCCCGAACTGCCAAGCCATGCCTTCCCTGGACCGGAAACAAGCTTCCTAGGACCAGTTTCTGGCATTTCAGCCGTCTTCAGCCAGGCTTGCTTGAATCCAGTGGCAAAGTGAGCAAGGGACTCACGTCTGAGCATACCCTGCCAACTACTGGCGAACAAAGCGGTACAAAAGGGGGTGGCGATGGACGGAGCATCACACCAATCAAACCCTCACACCCAGTCAACAGATCTGGGTTTGATCCATCACCGTTCTTTAGCCCACTCTGCCACCCCCAGTTCAGACATGGCCATATGCAAATCAGTCTGACCCTGTGCCTCATGGGAACAGTCCAGCCCGAACTGCCAAGCCATGCCTTCCCTGGACCGGAAACAAGCTTCCTAGGACCGGTTTCTGGCATTTCAGCCGTCTTCAGCCAGGCTTGCTTGAATCCAGTGGCAAAGTGAGCAAGGGACTCACGTCTGAGCATATCCTGCCAACTTATGGCGAACAAAGCGGTACAAAAGGGGGTGGCGATGGACGGAGCATCAGAACCAATCAAACACTCACACCCAGTCAACAGATCTGGGTTTGATCCATCACCGTTCTTTAGCCCACTCTGCCACCCCCAGTTCAGACATGGCCATATGCAAATCAGTCTGACCCTGTGCCTTATGGGAACAGTCCAGCCCGAACTGCCAAGCCATGCCTTCCCTGGACCGGAAACAAGCTTCCTAGGACCGGTTTCTGGCATTTCAGCCGTCTTCAGCCAGGCTTGCTTGAATCCAGTGGCAAATTGAGCAAGGGACTCACGTCTGAGCATACCCTGCCAACTTATGGCGAACAAAGCGGTACAAAAGGGGGTGGTGATGGACAGAGCATCAGAACCAATCAAACACTCACACCCAGTCAACAGATCTGGGTTTGATCCATCACCATTCTTTAGCCCACTCTGCCACCCCCAGTTCAGACATGGCCATATGCAAATCAGTCTGACCCTGTGCCTTATGGGAACAGTGCAGCCCGAACTGCCAAGCCATGCCTTCCCTGGACCGGAAACAAGCTTCCTAGGACTGGTTTCTGGCATTTCAGCCGTCTTCAGCCAGGCTTGCTTGAATCCAGTGGCAAAGTGAGCAAGGGACTCACGTCTGAGCATACCCTGCCAACTTATTGCGAACAAAGCGGTACAAAAGGGGGTGGCGATGGACGGAGCATCAGAACCAATCAAACACTCACACCCAGTCAACAGATCTGGGTTTGATCCATCACCGTTCTTTAGCCCACTCTGCCACCCCCAGTTCAGACATGGCCATATGCAAATCAGTCTGATCCTGTGCCTCATGGGAACAGTCCAGCCCGAACTGCCATGCCATGCCTTCCCTGGACCAGAAACAAGCTTCCTAGGACCGGTTCCTGGCATTTCAGCCGTCTTCAGCCAGGCTTGCTTGAATCCAGTGGCAAAGTGAGCAAGGAATGTAGTAAGGACTCCCTTAATACGTACATACATTGTTAAGTTAGCATAACCACGTTAGATGTTAGAAAGCCATCTTGCTGCTTTTGCGCACGACACTGCGTTCACATGTTATTGCTTAAACAAACTGCTGACTCGAGCTTTGCCTCACACGAGAGCAATCTGTTGTTACCATCCAGAGCTCTGCGCAGCGACCTTGGTCTGTACATGATGTGACAAACAGTCTGGGTTGTTAGACAATGCATGTTTTCCACTCTAGGTTGATCGACCCACTATTTAGCCATAACACACAGGCAGCTGCAAAATACCTGAAAGTTGGTGCTTTTAATATGGCAGCCCTCATGTTTAGTATTCAGACCGAAGACGAGCCTTCCTGCGAGAAGACTTCTGATGCTCCTGTGATGTGATTTCACTAAGCTGATCTTTGAGGTATGGGGTCCCCTATTCAAGCCTAAGAGCCCTTCTATTAGCCTAATAATAATATTAGCTTCTTGGTAAAGGGAAGGTGGTAGTATCCACTGTCATTATAACATGATCACCCCTTTTATATTCTATGGTATTGTAACGATGCTGATGGTTTTGATCTTAATCATTTGTCTGCTTGTATTAGCCAAAGTACTGCATCTTAGGACACGTGGTCTATAAAAATAAACTCTTTTTATTTTCACCGTGTCTCTGTTGATTCTTGTTGTGGACTGATGTAAGAATAATAAACGAACAGGTATTTCCGATTCCCACCATTTCTGAGAGTATACTGAGTCGCTTGTTCTGGGTTGTCTTTTCATTGGGATCGCCGAGCTAAACCTCGGATAACGAATGGGACACTTATGCTAGCCGGATACTGGGTTCTGGGTTCTGAGGTGAGTTTCTGGTACACCACAATTCACTGAGGTCCTGGGGTTCTACGCATAGTTCTGTATATAAGCAGAATCCCTGCAACATGGCGCACGTAACGTTTGGTCTATGAGTTGAAACGCCTTAGTAGTGCTTATCTTAGTCCACAACACCTTCATTCTTGTTTCCGGATAACAAGTCTGACGGATTTAAACCTACCTATTTCTATTGATATAGGTTTCTTCAAGCTTGATCATTAAAAAGGTTATTGAACCCTTGTGCTACTGAATACTTCAAGTGTAGCTTGTCCTTATGGCGGTAGATATTGCGGCGCATAGCCGTGCAGCTCTGAAACGTCATTTGACGCAGTATGGGGTGCCGGACACTGGTATGAACGTCATCTTTGTGGTGGGAGCCGATGCGGCTCATCCCTATGAGTTGTTCTACTCTTGGGTGACGATTCCGGCGGTGAGTGAGGATGATAATACCTTTCATTCTTACACTGCCACTGCCGTGCCAGCGAACTATACACCGTATAGGACACAAGAAATACCAATATCTGCTTGGCAGCATCATATTTGGTTTAATGGCGCCCTTCCCCATGTGGTTATACCGCCGAGAATGGGCCCTTTATCAATTGCAGGGGCCACTTGGCCGGTACTAGCCGGATTTACGCCTCATCCCCGTTACCTCACGGTGACGGTGGCTGAGTTGCGTGTACTACACACTGCCCTTATTACGGTATATAGGGCGTTAGTGCAGTACGTGTCACGCAATATGCAGGCGGGGGCGCCTGCTGTTGCGGGGCAGCCTACTGACCACCACGCGGTGGTCATTAGTCCTGTTATGGTTAATTCTGTTATGGGCAAGCGCCCCCAAACTAGGGATGATTTCCCCTTTTGGCTTGCTGAAAAATTTGACCAAATAGAAGCGGTATACCCGAATACGTCTCCTGTGGAGAAACACAGGATCCTCACCATTAGTTTGCCTAAAGACTTGGTCCCCCACATAGATGATTGCGTTACCTGGGATAAGGTCTTTGCAGCGACGTACGCACAGTGCTATGGCACTCCGTCTATGTTGCAGCTGCCCTCCGTTATGAAACGTGTTCAAGAGAACCACAGTGCGGAGTCTGCGATAGAATTAGGGATGCGGCTCCTCGGGGAGTTTGACCTGGTGGCTACCATGATAATGGGTAACCTTAAGGGTGATGCTTTGCAATTCCAGGTTCGTAATGAAC
This sequence comes from Triturus cristatus, assembly GCF_964204655.1. Lineage (NCBI taxonomy): Eukaryota > Metazoa > Chordata > Amphibia > Caudata > Salamandridae > Triturus > Triturus cristatus. The sequence goes on from NC_140593.1 coordinate 1,218,142,099, forward strand.
TGAAGAAAGTTGCTGAGGAGGATAAGCCGCAGGAATTTGCGAAAATAATCTCAGGTGCATACAGAGATTTAGGTCGTAGCTCTTTAGGAGTTAAGCCTGTGATCAAAACTCCCGATTTTAAGCAGCAGGGTAAGGCAGAAGCCTCTGGTAAGGATGACCGGCCAAACTTTCCAAAACAAAATTGGCGGTCTAAACAACAGGGAAAGCAGCAGCAGAAACAGGGTTCTCGGCCTGCCTCTCCCGTTCAGTCAAGTAGTGAACGCACTTATGATCTGCGAGATCGTGCTACTATTAAGTCTCCTGATAGATTTCAGGTTTCTGAACAACGTTCTCCTCATTCTTCACAGGAAACATCGGCTTCACAGTCCGGTGGCGGAGGCGGTGGCAAAGGTCGGGGTGCACCACAAACACGTGACCAGCCCCGACAGACTGAGGGTAAAGGCAAGCAGGACGAATTTGCACGACAAAGACCGCCGTTTCAGAATAAGAAAGTGGCGGCTCTGACGGCAAGGTATGCCTCAGATAGTGCGGACACAGCTTCGGAACCGGACATGGGCGCTGATGCTACTGGACAGCGCAGCGGAAATTACCATAGTCCGTCAAGCTCTGCGTCCATTTCTGGCGGCGACAGCAACTGATATAATGGTTACTGTTGAAACAGCCGACACCAGAGTGGCTCCCCCTGACAGACTTTATGAAATAGTCTTATTAATTGAGGGCGACATACAACGTACAATAAAAGGGATTTTTTGGGATAATCTGACTACCACCTATGATATCCTCCTACCGGAGGCAGATTGGCCCCCAGCTTTCATTTTAGAAGCTCCTAGAGGGGAGGAGGTAATCCTCCCGTCCTTTGCGCACACGGTGCCTAAGGGCCAGGCTGAAGTGTACGCTGAGGAGTGGGAGCTGGCGCTTGCGCCGGCGGTATATCGTACTCAGGTGGGATGGGACCGGTTGTCCCCCTGCCATGAGATTCCATTGCGGTCTATGCCCCAGCCTCAACCCCAATATCCCATGCGTCGTGAAGCTAGGCCACACGTCGCGGCGATCCTTGAACAATTGGAATATCAGGGTGTTATTGAAACTTGTGTGTCTCCTATGAATAACCCTTTGTTCACTGTAACGAAGCCTGACGGCTCGTACCGTTTAGTTTTGGATTACCGGCCCCTAAATTCCCATTGCCGGACCTGCGCGGTACAAAATACACATAGCTCGGCTCTTGTCGACAGTCTCGTGCGTAAAGGATTTAAAACGACACTTGACATTTCCAATGGCTTTTTTAGCCACAACCTGTCCACACTGAGTAGCCAGTGGACGGCGTTTACTTCGGGCGGCAAACAAAAACAGTTTACGAGATTGGCCATGGGCTACAAAAATAGCCCTGGCGTCTTTTCCGCTCGCGTGGTCTCTCTCTTAGAGAGAATAGACCCCGACGCATACTCCTACGTTGACGATATCTACCTCACGGATGATGAGCTGATGCCACATCTGTCTCGAGTCGACAATATTATAGTGAGTTTTGCTGACTATGGCTACAAATTTAATTTTGCGAAGTCTCACATCGCGGAATATACAGTGTTGTTTTTGGGCTACGAGCTCAACAATGAGGGTAAGGGATTAGCTCCTCACTTTCTGGAGAAGTGCGCATGCTTGCGCGCTCCTACAACGCTGAAAAAATTACAATCTCTTCTGGGCTTTCTGAATTTCGGACGTACGTATATTCCTGATTATGCCCAGCGTATCAAACCGCTTTATGCCTTGGTACAACCTTCCTTTTCAAAGTCTAGCTGGAAGCTGGAACACTCTACTATTCTACAGTCTTTACAGGCTGATCTTCTTGCTTCACAATACTTGCTGACGCGTGATAACCGCACTAACCTGGTAATAAGAATAGTACCGGGCGCCGTGGGTTTCACGTATTTAACGTTTAATGAGGGCGATACAGTCCCCATTGCGTATAAATCACACTTGTACACCTCTGCTGAATTACGTTTTTCCACGGTCGAGAAAGTTCTGACTGCTGTACAGATGGCGATCCTTAAAGAACGCGCACTGTCGCATGGGAAACAGATTCTGGTTGTAACACCGTATCCTGCCCTAGAGGCAGTGACTAAAGCAAGTGTACCAAATTCTAAAGCTTTGCATCCACGGTGGATACAATGGGCAACAACTCTGACGTCGCCAGATGTCACTTATATCTTTGACGCCTCATTACAGACTCAGGAGTACTTGCAGTATGAATTCGTTCATCCGGCTCCTCTGTCTTAGCGCCCGCTCGAAGAATACCATTGTGTCATATACACTGACGGCTCGGCGCAGCCCGCGATTGGATCAAAGCACGCTTATTCTGTGGCTTGCGCAATTGTCGTAGGTACATTCGTAAATGGTGAATTCCAATCTGATGCAGTGCATACGCAGTCATTGGGTGATTGTACCGCGCAATTGGCGGAGCTTCGGGCTCTGGTGCTTGCACTGGAGTTTGCTGATCCCCGTGTCACGACTTTAATAGTTAGTGACTCTTTTTATTGTGTCCAGTCATACAATGACAACGTACACTTCTGGTCTCAGAATGATTATCGAGACACCAAAGGTAGCACAATTAAGCATAAACTGCTTTGGGTTCGAGTGGCAGACTTTAAAGAGCGTCTCCCACTCGTGAATGTTATTCACACTCTTGGTCACCAACGACTTGGTGTCCATGCCGTCGGTAACAGCTTGGCTGACGAGGCGGCAAAACCGCAGTGGCTACATACTTGGTGGCAGCAGTTACAAGATCCAAAAGTAAGATTGATGATGACATCTTGGCAGCTATTGCTGCTACAGAGACGGGAAGTGATTACCCGAAGGGTTTTCCTTCTCGTTATTTTTATCACTTAAGTCCTGATAACGTCCCGTTAGTGAGGATTAACGACGTTGGTGACAGAATTATTCCCAACGCGGACTGCAGACCAGCACTGATTCTAGCTGCACACGAGGGGTTGGCGTCAGCCCACGCCGGTGTGTCCGCTACTATCTCTCTGTTACAACAACGTTACTGGTGGTTTGGTTTATATAAACAAGCGCGCGCTTATGTTCTTGATTGTGACATTTGCCAACAGATTAAACCTTCTACTGTTGCGCGTCCACCACAAACACAGTTGTATATATCTAATAAGCCATTTGGTTGTGTTTATTTAGATCACTGCGGTCCTTTTTCTTCTGATACTGCGTACAAGTATATCTTGGTTGCAGTGGATTCGTGCACACGTTTTCTCTGGGTATGGCCACAAAGGAGTGCTGATTCACGGACTGTCATCAGGGATTTGCGTGTCTTTGTGGGAACTTTTGCGTGTGGTACCTTCCATTCTGATCAGGGCCCTGCGTTCGCCTCTAAGGCTTACAAGGAGGCTATGAGAAATTTGGGGGTCCTAGTCAAATTTTCGTCCCCCTACCGACCTGAGGGTAATAGTGTGGTGGAGCGAATGAACCGTGACTTAAAGCAATCATTGACAGCACGTGTTTTAGGCACAGGCCGGAACTGGCTAGCCCATTTGTATAACGTCCAACGTGCACTTAATAATCTCCCTAGAAGGTCTCTGGTTGGGCGGACCCCGTACATGATGCTCTTCGGAATCAGAATGTTTGTTCCAGACCTTGATGGTCTAGACATGGCGGCGTCGACCGCACCCTTTGACGTAGATGATCACTGTGCTGTTTTGCAGACTCTACAAGAAGCCAGAGACTCTCTTTCGAAAGAACACTTGCCCTCCACATCTGAAGCTGAGGTTCAGATTCCGGTAGTCGGCTGGCTACCCCGAGTTGGAGACCTGGTCCGTGAGAAGGTGGAGAACAAGAAGGAGTTCGGCCCCTCTTATCGTGCACCAGTTCCAGTGCTTGGAGTGCAGGGTACAAGAACAGTCATTTTACCTCCACTTCCTGGTCGAAAAGAGAACAGGTACATCTCTATTGACAATGTCAAACTTCAGCGAGTGGCCGATACTTCTTAGTCTGACTCCAGCAGTTTCATGCCAGACGATGCAAAGAAATTCAATGTTGGTTCCTGCTTCTACCACCTTGTCTGATGTTGCCATCGAGATGCAGTCAGTTACTGATCCCCTGTTAATACCACCGGCTGGTGGTCTGCCCGACGAGACTGAGTATGCTTATCCTACAAATGGTCACTCGCCTGTTTTACAATCTACGGCGCTTGACCAGTCCAGTTTCTCCTTTGACACTAATTCATTGCCCTCCACCCCCCCTTCGAACATTGCTGTTTTTGCTAGTTGGTTTAAAAGACATTTTTTGGTTACCCCTTGGACATACATCTGGCTATTGCTTTTCAGTATTTTTTTGTTTATGTCCATTGGATTTGTAATAGTGTTTTTCCGTCTGGTGGATGGCCACTATCTCAAAGAGAGATCAGCAATTAGACTTATCAATGGAACTTTGGCCCCCCACTCCTCGTCCCACATCATGAAAAGGGACCAGACTTTTGTGAATATTACTGCCTGGCCCGTCATGGATGGAATCGCATGGGATGCTGTTAAATTTCAAATTCATGGGCCTACAGAGGTCATTAATGTACCTAATGTATTTCGTGTTTCTATGGGTGATGTAGTTAAACAGAACATACGTTCTGATGATTGGGATGTACACGCCATTGAGGCACTGTTTTCAGATTTGAAATATTATGCCGCTTTTGATGCTGAGGATTTGTATGAAAATGCGGCTAATTATGCAGAACAGTATTGTTTTCAGCATTATGGCAATCACTTCCTGCATAAAGCGAATACATTTAGAAATTTAGTACATTTTACCCAATGGGAACACTGTCCCACCCCCTCTTTTGGCAGTTCACATACATTAGTTGATAAGTATACTTATTTTACTGATTTCAGTGTTTCAGACCCGGCATCCTTTTATTTTAAAGTTAAGCCTGAGTCTGCCTCAAAGGTTAGACTGACACACACCAAATTGCTTTATTCTAAGTCCTTTATGGATGAGTTGTCAATCAAAGGTTATGATCTATGGAAGGCTACTATTGATCTTAAGTCGGTTTGGGGTTCCAAACCGTGGCAGGTTCAGGGAACTGAAGCTTTACACCGTGCCTGTCTAGTACCAAATCATATGTTGTTTTTAAATTCAACCATCTTCCAAACCACCTGTTTCAGATTGGCCACTTCTAAAAAACCTAAATTCGCCTTCTGTGCCGGATCTGGGCGCTTACCCAAATTGGGATAATCACACAGATCTGTCCCTTCCTGCTTTGCAGTCATTAGTTTCTAATACATCTTTCAATATTTCGAAATTTAGTAGTGAAGGATGGTTAATTTGGCAAAGCAGTTCTGATACCTGTCAACGTCGTTTTCTAGGGCTGAAGCCGGGGTATACTCAGGAACGCGTAGACCCACGGTTTGAGTCGTCACATACAGTAACTACATACTCTGTAGGGAAATTATGTCAGTCCTGGCTGCGACATTCCACCTTGGCATCTGTCAAAGTTAATTTATCAAAATTACATGACAAAATAGATTTGAATGATTTTGTTAAAGGTCCTGTGGGTGGCAGATCCAAAAGATGGGCGTATGCTATTTACAACGAAGTATGGAAATTGTCGCAAATTGAGGCAGCTTCACGATTGAGAGCTATTGATCAGGCTAATATGGAAAAAGTATTAGCAGTTATTGATAACAGCATTAGCACTCTTTCTTCTCGAATGTATACATTAGATAATATTGTTTCTTCAATTGTTGATATTGTGCATGATGATATGTCTGTATTGTATCATGGTCAAAACCAGTTGCGTTCTGTTATGCAGTTTGCATGGACATTACAAACATTGAAGGCAGGGAAGGTCCTTTGGGACTATCTGAATACGACATCATTATTTCTTCCCTTTAACCTTACTGACAAACAGCAGTTCATGTCCATGAAAGATGCTTCATATTCCTTGTTACATATTGAAAAGTTGGAACCGTTACCTTTCTCTGTGGCGGAATTGGATTCTGCAGTGTGGTTATTACATGGGTTGATAACTCTCCCGTTCGCCCTTTTTAAGTTTACCTCTTGTATGAAACACTATGCTCTGGGTAGATATGAACAGCTGGGTACCGCTTTCATACATGAGGTCTGGTCCCTCCCTTTTACGTATCGATGTACTAGAGACGGTACTGAGGTTTATCTGAAAGGTGAGGAGTGTACGACGACACCTGATCATTCTGTAGTATGTAGGCACATTCAGTTGCACGGTGCGTGTAATGTGAACGCCCCGAATTTGGCCTGCGTCCTCAAAGGTATCCCTGTACCAGTGATTACACCATCTTTCACGCTGCTTGCAAACGGTAGTTATTTACTTTTAAATAATGAAGCTTGCTGCGGGATGTTAGTCGGAATCCCATATATAGTAACTGTATCGCAGAGGGTTGTCTGCTGCAATAATGTTCTGTTTCCTCCCCCGCATGGGCGGCTGGATGCTTCCATCTGGCCTTCGATTCCAACCTTGAAAGCAGAGTTCAACAAGATGAGCAGAATAAGAGCGCTATTGTCCCAAAAGGAGGTGCCATTGACTTCCTCCCGGGAAACATTTGTCCTTCACGTAGCAAATACGCGCACTGAGGTACAGGCGCTTTTGAATACTGACCTCCCCCTGCATTTTGGAGCTTTGATCCAAACAATTTTCAATGCCTCGTCCACGACCGGCCTGGCTCATTTTTTTAAACTTGTGGGCTCGGGCCTCGTGACCTCTTTCCAAACTATTTTTGGTGTGATTCCGGCATTTTTTCATTCTATTTTCTCGAGCGTCTTTGGAGGTGTCCCGTTGATTCTGGCGCTAGTGGCAGGTGTGCTCCTTTTACTTTTCATCCTACGGAATGGCTGCTCTTTCTGTGCCACACGACAGCCTGTCCCGTCTGCAGCTTCTTCGTGACAGGATGCTTGAATACTATGGCGTCCTGCCATTGGAGACTTTGAGCCTGGCATATGGATTATCCTTCCGGTATTCCTACTTCACCTGCGTGCAACCTGTCTTTCACTGCCTAGATTGTCCCTTTGAATGGCCTATGGATTTGTGCTTAACCAACATGGTGTCTCCGGACCCGGATTATGATCGACTGATGAGGCCCTTAGTGTCTCACGAGTTCGCCTGTTCTGGTGTTCGGATTATGGCCTGCGGTGCGGCGCATGGTATCCTGGGTACTTGGGACATCGCGAGGGCGGCATATGACTTCTTGGATATGAGTTATTTGGAAGTACACGCTGGTTGCCCTCTGATGGTGCTAGAGGCTCCGCTAATGGAAGAACATGTATGTTCCTTTTCTTTGATTAACTGGATGGCTGAAACCTTCAGTGGCCGTGCCAATGATTTTCTGCTGGAAGCAGTGGCCACATATGCTGCATATACATTCATGGATTGAGTGAACTGTCGTCCACTGTGTTTTTCCTCACGTGTCTTGAACAGTACCTGTGCCTCTGCACTTCTGCCTGGTGGGGCGTTTTTTCATTTATTTCTCACCCCCCGCTGCACGTTTGAGGTTTTTTGTTTTTTCTTTCCAGTTTTGGTTTTTTCATTCTTGGACTTTGCCTAAACTGAAACTTGTTTTTTGAATTGGATACGCCTTGTTCTGCTCTGTCGCACTTGAACTCTGCGTTCTCTCTTTTCTTGCATACTAAGTAGTGCTTCGATCAAGGGGGCATGTAGTAAGGACTCCCTTAATACGTACATACATTGTTAAGTTAGCATAACCACGTTAGATGTTAGAAAGCCATCTTGCTGCTTTTGCGCACGACACTGCGTTCACATGTTATTGCTTAAACAAACTGCTGACTTGAGCTTTGCCTCACACGAGAGCAATCTGTTGTTACCATCCAGAGCTCTGCGCAGCGACCTTGGTCTGTACATGATGTGACAAACAGTCTGGGTTGTTAGACAATGCATGTTTTCCACTCTAGGTTGATCGACCCACTATTTAGCCATAACACACAGGCAGCTGCAAAATACCTGAAAGTTGGTGCTTTTAATATGGCAGCCCTCATGTTTAGTATTCAGACCGAAGACGAGCCTTCCTGCGAGAAGACTTCTGATGCTCCTGTGATGTGATTTCACTAAGCTGATCTTTGAGGTATGGGGTCCCCTATTCAAGCCTAAGAGCCCTTCTATTAGCCTAATAATAATATTAGCTTCTTGGTAAAGGGAAGGTGGTAGTATCCACTGTCATTAGAACATGATCACCCCTTTTATATTCTATGGTATTGTAACGATGCTGATGGTTTTGATCTTAATCATTTGTCTGCTTGTATTAGCCAAAGTACTGCATCTTAGGACACGTGGTCTATAAAAATAAACTCTTTTTATTTTCACCGTGTCTCTGTTGATTCTTGTTGTGGACTGATGTAAGAATAATAAACGAACAGGTATTTCCGATTCCCACCATTTCTGAGAGTATACTGAGTCGCTTGTTCTGGGTTGTCTTTTCATTGGGATCGCTGAGCTAAACCTCGGATAACGAATGGGACACTTATGCTAGCCGGATACTGGGTTCTGGGTTCTGAGGTGAGTTTCTGGTACACCACAATTCACTGAGGTCCTGGGGTTCTACGCATAGTTCTGTATATAAGCAGAATCCCTGCAACAGGGACTCACGTCTGAGCATACCCTGCAAACTTATGGCGAACGGGGCATGGTCAACATGCAGCTCTCCTTCCACATTTAGTCCCAATAGGACATTAGGAAACCAGTCCTTCAAAAACCGTTCCACAGACGTCGTCTCCGTTCCCTTTGGTAACCCAAGAATAAGCACATTATTTCTCTGTGAGCGATCCTCTAAATCAGTAGTTTTAATTTCTTGTTGATGTATGCGGAGTTCCTGATCCCTCAACTGACTAGTATGTGTGCCCAATGTGTCCTCCACCGTGTCCATCCATGCTCTCAGATCTTTAACTCTTTTGCGTAGCTTATCCATGTCGAGACGCAATAAAGTCACTGTTACTGCCACACCATCTATCTTTTCAGTGATTGTCTTGTTCCCCTCCATCAAGTTCTTGATTCCTAGATTAGAAGGTGGGGTAGACTTCCCCTCCACGTTGGTCTAATGTGCAGCCGCAGCCTGTGCCATCATGGCTATACTCTCCCCTAAGGCGTTGCAATTTTTGGAGGCCCTACCTGAACCTCCTTTAAGTTTAGGCAGTATGCAAGCATGGAAGAGCCTCTGCTCAACCCCCACAGCCCAGCCGAAGGTGCAGCAAACAAGACGTAAACCAGGGCCATAAAGTATGGTATGATTACTCCGGACCCGCACTATTCGGCACATAAAATGGATTGTCACTTAGCTCCTTCCGCACCCTAGGCCATCTCCAAGAACAGCTCAGTTCATCAGCAGCCACATGGGATATATTCAGGAGACTGGACGGCTGAGTAGGGCAGCTCCACTTCATAACTGCACTCAACTCCATCCGCCACTCAAAGGAGCCATGGGGCTTGCAGGCCAAGTGCAGACTGTTTCAATGCTGTAGATTACAAAGTGTCGCAATCCAGGATCGGCAATATGTTTGCCTGACAACCCAGGCCTGGGAACAGGTAACGGGAACTATAAATGGGGCAATGAATTACACACGCACTTGCTGTCTGGCTTGGGAGATTAACCATGTGCGGTTCCTCCCCTTTTATTAGACCCCGCACGCCACGCCTGGCCCTCGGATGTTGTGCATATCACATTCAGCCGGCTGGCCAGAGCACAGGACCGCTGACCCACTACATCCCTCCCCAACTTGGATCTTTGAAGTCAGTTCCTGAAATTCGGTGAGCACCCGTGGCACCCTAACAGCAGTCTCAAGGAGTTCAGCAGGCAAAGTCCTGAAGGTGTTGATTAGGCCTAGGATTTGGTCTCAGGCTGTAAGGATGTGGCTGGCTTCGGATAGCTCACCTCGCTGAGGAGAAGTTGGCTGTGGATCTTGGGGCGCCACCCATGATTGAGCGGAACTCGAGGTCCTGGTGTCTTCATCTACTCGCCATGGGGTACCTCTGTCATGGTTCAGCGGACTCTGAGAATCCGGTTCGGGGGATACAGGGGGGACTTCTTTGAACCATGAGATATTTTGGGACATTTCGTCGCTCCCTTTGTGGGCGGTTACCATGGCGTCATTGTTGGTTATTACTGTCTGGGTGCCCGGCTCATGGGCGGTCTGGAATTATCCGCCGGGTCAGTGATCTTTGAGTATGACTGTTGCTCTTGGCAGAAGAGACCGGAGTATGGCACGGCATTTGACGCTCGCTCGGTTGTTCTGCCATTCCTGCCTGGCCTGTATCTCTTGGGCATTGTGAGGTGGTGGCCCCCACCCCTGGTGCATAGGGATCAGGTCTCTCCTCGATCCTTTGAGCATGAGTGTCTAGGAAGTTTGCAGTGTCGTGCAGTGTGGGGTACTCCTGTATTCCCAAAGGAATTTGTGGAGGCATTGTTCGGGGTCCACTTGTTCCACACTGGTAATGCATAGCATTTTGTTTAATGTACTCATAAACCGTTCCACATCCCCGTTGGCTTGGGACCACTGAGGGGTGATCCGCCGGTGAGGGATTCCTTGCTGATTGAGAAATGTGGCAAACCCAGCTCCCTGGAACGGTGGGCTGTTGTCGCTCCGGACTTCAGTAGGGAATCCAAATGTTGCAAATACTTTCTCCAGGATGGGTGCCACGTGAGTGAACGCAGTTGATGGAACAAGTTCCACAACGGGGTACTTGGAGTGGGCGTCTACCAGGACAATCATGCTCTTCCCTCCTGGGAAGCTCCCAAAGTCTATGCTTACTTTCGACCACGGGGTCCTGCAAGCCTCTTCTGTGATTACCGGGGCCGGACGCTTTGGCATGCATGTCATCTGGTAGGCCTTATAGCGCCGTACTAGGTTCTTGACCATTGTTTCGAATTCTGGGAACCAGACTTTTTTCCCTCGTCTTGCCTTCATTTTGGTGATGCCCTGGTGGCCATCATGGGCCAGTTGGGTTGCTCGTTGTCTCAACGCTTGAGGAATTACCAGCTGCGGGCCTCGCAGGAGTAACCCGTCTTGTGTGGCACTTAAATCGCTCCTCACCCTCCATATCTTAGTCAGTTCATCACGGTCTACTGGCGCCCACGCATTGGCTTGTTGGAGGTACGTTTTCCAGGATCCTTCCTGGACCAATTGGAGAGTCCTGGTGTATATTGAGTCTTGTTCAGTGGCTTTCTTGATTTCTTTGTGTGTCCATCGCCTGAGAGCATGCGGCAACAGAGACCATTCTGATGTACTGTTCTGATCCTTCTGTATCGTTGGCCTCCTCCTCAGGGGATGGGTGTCTCAGCCAGGTTTTTCGCCCCGGATCGACAGACCACTTCCATCTGGTAGGGCTGGTGTTGGACAGCCCATCGTTCGATCCAGCGAGGCGGGTGAGAGCTGACCCCTTGAAGAGGTGAAGCAGCGGCTGATGGTCAGTCACCACAGTGAATGGTTGGCCCGTCAGGTACAGATGGAAATGATTGCAGGCCCATTTACTAGCAAGCACCTCCCGATCGTTCTGAGCATACCTGGCTTCGGTGGGGGTTAAAGACTTGCTGGCGAATGAAAGAGCTGCCCATCATCCTGGCTCCTGCTCTTTGGATAACACCGTCCCTAGACCTACTGGACTGGCGTCCACAAGTAGGTCTGTGCGCTTCGCTGGGTCGAAGTAGGCGAGTGTGGCTTCTACCAAGAGCACGTCTTTGATGCTTCGAAACGCCTCTTCCTCACACGCCCCCCAGGCTCACTTGGCGTCCGTTCTCATGAGGGCCCGCAGCGGCTCGGCATGGGTTGCGAGGTCCGGAATGTACCGTCTACAGTAAGTGGCCATGCCGAGGAAACTCCTTAATTCGGTGGGTGTGGTCGGGTCTGGGGCGGTTTGATCACCTGCCACTTCCGCGGATCCACCTGGATACCTTCCTGGTTGAAGACGTACCCAAAGAACTCCAGTGAGGGTTGGGAAAGTAAGCATTTTTCTCGGTGGAGTTTCACGCCATGCTCACTGAGGCAACACAGGGTGTTCCTCAGATGCCTGTGATGGTCAGCAGCAGCGGCAGAGTGGGTCAAAATGTCTTCACTGACATTGAGGACTCCGGATAGGCCAGAGAGCAGTTTGCGGATGGTGTTTTGGAACACCTCTGCAGCCAAGGAGATTACAAAATGTAGTCGCTTGTACCGAGGCAACCCTAGGTGGGTGCTGAATGTTGTAATATATCATCTCTCTTCTGCCAAGGTCAGTTGGTGATACCCTGTGTAGGAGAGTAGGGTCTGCTTTCTATGTTCACCCCCACTTTTTGCTTTTGCTTTACTGGTTTTCGACTTAGATGTGGCTGTGGGCCTGCTAATCAGACCCACAGCCCTGCTGTTCTCTCTCTAAATTAACACTATGTACTTTAGGTGCATAACCCATTTGGATAGGATCACCTTATTGGCCCCTGTACAGTGTACCCTAGGTACCCAGGGCATAGGTGTACCCTAGGCCTACCAGGGGCTGCAGCATGTATTGTGCCACCCCTGGCCTGGCCTTCCATTTTGACACAACTGGCTGATCACTCAGCTGGGGCAAGGTCGTGTAATCACCCCTTGCTTAGGTGTAGTATTCCTATGCCTAACTTACATATAGACACATGTGTACCTATCAGTCACTCCTATGGCAGGCCTTGACAATCCTGGAGGCAGAGTGCTTGGTAACATGTGAGATGGTGCTCTAGCATGAGCTGAGCCTGTCTGCAGCTTTCGGAACCATGTCCTTATAGCTGTTCTATGATATAGCCTACCATATACTCTTAAAGTGCCTTATAATCTTAGACGGTTATGGTAACTATGGTTTGGCTTTATCAAAGCATGTCGTGTAAGGTGTCTAACACTCGGGAATAATACCCCCATGCCATTTCTGGACATGAGAATATTATTCCCCCCTTCTAGAGGGAAAGACATGTTAAAATCATACTTCAACTGTTAGCCTCTGACCAAAGCCTCAGCATCACAAAATGGATGCTGCTGCCACGACACAAGTCTGACCTCCTGCTGCTGGGAGTGATCCCAGCCAGGGAGGCCTGGACAATAGGTTTCCTGCTTGGGGAGGTGCTAGCACCTCCCCAGACAGCCTTTAGTGTATTGGGGCAGGGTGGGCTGAAAGGAATGAGACATGCCTGGGGCACACAAGGTGTTCCTTGCATAGTCCAGTTCAAACCGGCGCTGGGGCACTCCAGCCCCAGCTCTGGCGCGAAACTGGACAAAGGGAAGTGGGTGTAACCACCCCCTCCCAGGTCCCACCCATAAGGCGTGACCTAGCAGGTATCCCAGCCCCCCAGATTAGTATAAGAGTGGGAGTTGGGCCTCAAGACTTTAGATTATCCTGAACCTGCAAAACTGAACAGAAACTCTGGACCTTCGACATTCGACGAAAGAAGAAGACTGAAGAATCTCCCTTGTAGCCAAGGAGTGGCTACCCTGTGCAAACAGGCACCATCAAGTGACTACCCTTTGCTTTGTGAAACGTTCGACGAGGAACCGACTGCAGAGCCCGACCAGAGCCTTGATTTCCAGACTTCTCCGACCCTCATCCACATCTGCAGCAGAGCTGAGATCCGTGGAGGCGACGAGCGACGTGGGACCGGCTACCTGGGAAAAGTGGCTAGTAACTTACAGCGCAGCTTCTGAGGTACCCTCGAAGTTGTGCACCGGGGATTGAGAAGCCCCAACCCCAAGCACCATCTGCACCGAAGACCAGCCCCCCACACTCCACGAGTCCTGCGTGGGGCCCTTCAGCATTTTCCTGCTTGCCGCGTCTGTCCGGTTGCTTGCCCGCTGGCTAGTGGCCTTTGTGACGACGCTCCCTGAAATCTTCTGTGCTGGTTTGGCTCCTCCAGACTGGCTCCCGCTTCTCTGCAAAGAAGAAGCACCCCAGACCTTCCTGGTCTGCACCAGAAGCAAGTCCCTTGTTCTTCGTGGGTTCCGCTTGCCAAGGCTTGGTGAGTCCTAGTCCAACTTCGACGCCGCCGACAGCAAGAGCCTTCGTGGGACAGCTCGCCTCCTGGCCCTGGTCGTCCTCGACGCTTCCTGGTCCTCCTGGCTGCAGCGACAAGCTTCACCTTCCCCTGCAACTCTTCACGACATCGCCTGGTTCCTTCCTGGTTCCACGTGGTCACTGGCTAGTGACCTTGACTCTGTCCCCTCTGCTTGCAGGTTTCTTCTCTTCTTGATCCCAGCCTTGGGATCCACCGGACACTCTTCACTGACTGCCTGTCAGCATCTTTCTTCAGGCATCCATAGGAGTCGACGACGAAAACGACGCATCTTCACCCCTATGCACCCGCAGCCTGTGGGCTAGGTAACTTGGGTACTCCAGTGCTCATCAGGATAGTGACTATCCTAGTGTCTAGTTTTCAAGTCTCAACTTCCTAGCTACTCCGGAAGTGTCCTAAATCTATCTATTTCTAAACTGTAACATTGCTATTGACTTTTACGCATTACGCGTGAGTGTTTCCACTCTGCACACGAATCCCGTGGGCCTCCCACTCCCTAACTAACGCTAGTGTAGTGTAGCCCCAGCGATTCCCTAGGCCTAGGCCTATTCTATTTCCGTGACAGTGGTTCTTATACCACTTATTTAGTATATGGTTTGCGTGGCCCCTAGGGCCTAACTGTATTACTTACCTGTGTGACTTACTGTATGCATTAATAAGACTGTGTTGTACTTACCTCTAAACTCATAAAGAGTGCTGAGGGTTTGCTTAGAATAAATACACTTTATTTTATATATATATCTGTTGTGGTGTCCTTTCATTTGGTATTCAAGGGATTATATATGGTATCACAGCTGGATTCACATGCCATTCAGAGTTTAGCCTAAGACTGCTCTTGTCCATGCTACCACTAGGATAGCTGGTCTATAAGGTTGACTTTACAACCAATCACCATAAGGGTATTTGGACTGATATAAGGTGTACACTATAACTAGTGACATCATACATCAGGCCAACTTCTCACATTGGTGAGCAGCGGTTGGGATCTGAGCTTGCTGTTGTAATACCATTGTAATCTTGAGATACTAAATTGAAAGATCACACAGATATTGTCTAGGTACATATAACATAGATTATTATACTTAAGTCCTACTGGACTTTGTAGTTGTAGGCTGAAGGGAATAACACACCCTGACTACAACTACTAGAAAGGTTTAGTAGATACAACTAGTGTAGGTAGGTGCACACACCACACCCTCACTAGATCATGCCTCTGGGAGGAGATCAAGTAGATGCTCTCTCAGGAGGGGCAGGTCTGCAGAAGACCCCCTCTAGGTATGATACCTTAACATTCCAGGAGATGAGACAATTGTGTACCTCCAGAGGAATAAAACAGGGTGCAAACCCTACCCTCCTTCAGTTAAGACAACTCCTAGAGGAGTATGATGCTCAGAGGGCATCACAGGAAGGTGCCCTAGGCACAGAGGAGGGTCTACCCACCACAGAGGAGTCAGATGGGCCTTCAGATGGGGAGGTAGACAGCCAGAGCCAAGTAAGGAGACTTAGCCAGGCTAACTTAAGTTTACATGGGAGTTTGCATGGGGTCCCCCCATACAGACCCACAAGTAGACATTCACAGAGAAGCAGGAGGGACAGATCCCCTTCAAGGGAATCCATCCACTCCCATGTCTCTAACACCTCTAATGCTTCCTCTCACAGGGGAATGACTTCACCTGAGAGAAAGGAGCATGCAGCCAGAATGAGGGAGGCTAATCTGAGGATTCAGAGGGAAGAACTTGCCCTTGCCAAAGAGAAGCTTGCTCTGGCTAGAGAACAAAAGTTAAGTGGGTTAGAACCCACTGGTGGCAGCAACATTCCTAGAGATAGAGACAGGCACTATGATAATAGAAACCTGAGCAAGATTGTCCCTCCCTACAAGTGTGGGGATGACATCCACAAATGGATAACTGCTTTGGAGAGAGCTTGCAAAGTACAGCAGGTACCCCAAAGTCAGTGGGCAGCTATCTTGTGGCTCTCCTTCTCTGAGAAAGGAAGAGACAAGCTCCTCACAGTTAGTGATGAGGATGCAGATAATTACACTGTCCTGAAGAGTGCTCTGATTGATGGGTTTGGCCTAACCACTGAACAATACAGGTTGTTGTTCAGGGATACCCAGAAGACACAGACTCAGGACTGGACTGACTTTGTAGATTGTGCCACTAAGGCTCTGGAAGGCTGGCTATTGGGAAGTAAGGTTAAGGACTATACAGGATTGTATAATTTGATCATGAGAGAACAAATACTTAACAACTGTCAAAACCAGCTATTGCATCAACACCTGATTGATTCTGATCTGACTTCTCCCCAAGAATTGGGAAAGAAGGCAGATAGATGGGTCAGGACTAGAGTTAAGCAGAAAAACCAGAACCAGGGCGGTGATCAGAAAAAGGCAGACCAGAAGGGTAATGAGCAGAAACAAAAAGACCAGAAGTCTTCACCAGGCCCCCAAAAGGCTCAGGGGGAGGGTGGTTCCAAAAAGGATAAGAAGAAAGAAGGCCAAAAGAAACCATGGTGCAACTATTGTAAGTCTACCTCACATTGGTTTAGTGAGTGCACCAAAAAGGATAAGCCCCCAGCCACCATTGCCCCTAAGGCAACTGTACCCCCTAGTTCAGCTGTAAGTGGTGGTTCCCAGCAAAAGGGTGTAGTAGGGTTAACCCTGGGAACTGAGGAGGATTCTGGCCTAGTCAGAGTGCCTACTCAGGCTGTCCTGATCTGTGATGGGGACTTAGCTTTGTCCTCTACTGTAGGCCCCAGTAACCTGGGCAAGTACAGACAGACACCTTTTATCAACCAAAGAATGGCTCAGGCCTACAGGGACACTGGGGCTAGTGTCACAATGGTGACACCTGCTTTTGTGGACCCTGGACAGATCATACTAGGTGAGAATTACCTAGTGACCAACGCTAGCAATGCCACTACCTCCCATAGTGTGGCTATTGTTAACTTCTCCTGGGGAGGGGTAACTGGCCTCAAGAAAGTTGTTGTTAGTTCAGACCTTCCTGTAGAGTGTTTACTGGGCAATGATCTTGAAACTTCAGTTTGGTCTGAAGTGGAGTATAGGACCCATGCAGAAATGCTGGGGATAGATGCACATGTCCTTGCTGTGACCAGGTCACAGGCCAAAAAGTGCAACACTGAACAAGTGCTGGATCCTGAAACTATGGACCAGTCACAATCCAAGAGAAAGAGCAGTAGGGTTAAGGCTGTGCCTTCCCCCCTGCCTCAGGTGGTGGATCAGCCCTCCCAGGAGGATGATTCTGAGAGCCCTGAAGGAACTGTCCTAGAAGAACTTGAACCTGATCAGGTTGAGTTTCTTGGGACAGGGGGACCTTCCAGGGCAGATCTGAGGCAGGCTCAATTAGACTGCCCCTCTCTTGAACCCCTCAGACAGCTGGCTGCTGCTGAGGCTGCAGGGAATGCTCAAGGTACCCATAGAGTGTATTGGGATGAAGGGCTACTGTACTCAGAGGCTAGAGACCCCAAGCCTGGTGCATCCAGGAGGTTGGTCATACCACTGAAGTTCAGAGGCTTCCTTCTAACCTTGGCCCATGATATTCCCCTTGCAGGACATTTAGGCCAGAACAAGACTTGGGACAGGCTTGTCCCTCACTTTCACTGGCCCCATATGTCAGAAGATACTAAGGAGTTTTGTCGCTCCTGTGTCACCTGCCAAGCCAGTGGCAAATCAGGTGGCACCACAAAGGCCCCCCTCATACCACTACCTGTGGTGGGGGTCCCCTTTGAAAGAGTGGGCATAGATATTGTAGGACCAATGGACCCACAAACAGCATCTGGGCACAGATTCATACTGGTGATAGTGGACCATGCCACCAGGTACCCAGAAGCAATTCCCCTGAGGACCACAACAGCTCCTGTTGTGGCAAGGGCCCTGCTTGGAGTATTCTCCAGAGTGGGCTTTCCAAAGGAGGTCATTTCTGACAGAGGTGCCAACTTTATGTCAGGATACTTGACTGCAATGTGGAAGGAGTGTGGTGTTAACTATAAGTTCACCACACCCTATCACCCACAGTGCAATGGGCTTGTTGAGAGATTCAACAAGACCCTAAAGGGAATGATAAAAGGATTACCAGACAAGCTTAGGCGAAGATGGGACATCCTTTTACCCTGCCTTCTGTTTGCTTACAGAGAGGTCCCACAAAAGGGGGTTGGCTACAGCCCTTTTGAGCTTTTGTTTGGGCATCCTGTAAGAGGACCCCTGTGTTTGGTGAAGGAAGGATGGGAGAGACCTCTCAGACAACCCAAACTAGACATAGTGGATTATGTACTTGGTCTCCGCTCCAGGATGGCAGAGTATATGAAGAAGGCTTCTAAAAACCTTGAGGCAAGCCAAGAACTCCAAAAAGCTTGGCATGACCAAAAGGCTGTACTGACTGTTTACCAGCCAGGACAGAAAGTGTGGGTGTTGGAGCCAGTGGCCCCAGCAGCACTCCAAGACAAATGGTCTGGACCCCACACTATTTGTTGAGAAAAAGGGAGAAGTCACCTACTTGGTGGACCTTGGGACTCCCAGAAGCCCCCACAGGGTGCTTCATGTCAACAGATTGAAGGCATATGTTGACAGGGCAGACATGGGGCTACTCATGGCTACAGATGAGGGGCAGGAGGAAGAGAGTGACCCTCTCCCAGACCTGTTGACTCAGAACCCTGATGATGGCTCAGTTGATGGTGTGGTCTTTTCTGACAGCCTCACTGTCCATCAGCAACAGGACTGCCGACAAGTTCTGCAGGCCTACAGACATATGTTCTCTCTGACCCCAAGTCAGACAAACTGGTGCACCCATGAGGTGGACACTGGTGACAGTCTGCCTGTGAAGAGTAAAATCTACAGGCAACCTGACCATGTCAGGGACTGCATAAAAGTTGAGGTACAAAAGATGTTGGAGCTGGGAGTCATTGAACCTTCAGAGAGCCCTTGGGCTAGTCCTGTAGTCCTTGTGCCAAAACCTCACACCCAAGATGGTAAGAGAGAGATGAGGTTTTGCGTGGATTACAGAGGTCTCAATGCTGTCACTAGGACAGATGCCCACCCAATACCTAGGGCAGATGAGCTCATTGACAGACTGGCAGCTGCTAAGTTTTTGAGCACATTTGACCTAACAGCAGGCTACTGGCAAATCAGACTAGCTGAGAGTGCAAAGGCCAAAACTGCTTTCTCGACCCCAGGAGGACATTATCAATTTGTGGTAATGCCCTTTGGGTTGAAGAATGCACCTGCCACTTTCCAAAGGCTGGTGAATCAAGTCCTTACTGGGTTGGATGATTATTGTGCAGCTTATCTTGATGATATTGCTGTCTTTAGCTCCACCTGGGAGGATCACCTGGTCCACCTGAGGAATGTTTTAGAGGCCCTGCAAAAGGCAGGCCTCACTATCAAGGCCACTAAGTGCCAGATAGGGCAGAGCAAGGTTGTATACCTGGGCCACCTAGTTGGTGGGGGTCAGGTTCAACCACTGGAGAGCAAGATCCAGACCATAAAGGACTGGGCTCCTCCAACTACCCAGACTCAGGTTAGAGCTTTCTTGGGCCTGTCTGGGTACTACGGAAAGTTTGTTAAGAACTATGGGTCCATAGTGACACCACTTAATGACTTGACCTCCAAGAAGATGCCAAAGAAAGTTCAGTGGACAGCAAGCTGTCAAAAAGCATTTGATGACCTGAAGCAGGCCATGTGCAGTGCACCTATTCTGAAAAGTCCAGACTACTCCAAAGAGTTCATTGTCCAGACAGATGCTTCTGAGTTAGGTGTGGGAGCTGTTCTTTCACAACTGAATGTAGATGGTCAAGACCAGCCCATTGCTTTTATAAGTAGAAGGCTGACCCCTAGAGAGAAACGTTGGTCAGCTATTGAGAGGGAGGCCTTTGCTGTGGTTTGGGCCCTGAAGAAGCTGAGGCCATACTTGTTTGGCACTCACTTCAAGATTCAGACAGACCATAAGCCCCTCTTGTGGCTAAATCAGATGAAGGGTGAAAATCCCAAACTTCTTAGGTGGTCCATTTCCCTACAGGGGATGGACTTCACAGTGGAACATAGACCTGGGACTGACCATGCCAATGCAGATGGACTCTCCAGATATTTCCACTTAGAACATGAAGACTCAACTGGTCAAGGTTAAGTTTGGGGGGGGGGTTGTGTAGGAGAGTAGGGTCTGCTTTCTATGTTCACCCCCACTTTTTGCTTTTGCTTTACTGGTTTTCGACTTAGATGTGGCTGTGGGCCTGCTAATCAGACCCACAGCCCTGCTGTTCTCTCTCTAAATTAACACTATGTACTTTAGGTGCATAACCCATTTGGATAGGATCACCTTATTGGCCCCTGTACAGTGTACCCTAGGTACCCAGGGCATAGGTGTACCCTAGGCCTACCAGGGGCTGCAGCATGTATTGTGCCACCCCTGGCCTGGCCTTCCATTTTGACACAACTGGCTGATCACTCAGCTGGGGCAAGGTCGTGTAATCACCCCTTGCTTAGGTGTAGTATTCCTATGCCTAACTTACATATAGACACATGTGTACCTATCAGTCACTCCTATGGCAGGCCTTGACAATCCTGGAGGCAGAGTGCTTGGTAACATGTGAGATGGTGCTCTAGCATGAGCTGAGCCTGTCTGCAGCTTTCGGAACCATGTCCTTATAGCTGTTCTATGATATAGCCTACCATATACTCTTAAAGTGCCTTATAATCTTAGACGGTTATGGTAACTATGGTTTGGCTTTATCAAAGCATGTCGTGTAAGGTGTCTAACACTCGGGAATAATACCCCCATGCCATTTCTGGACATGAGAATATTATTCCCCCCTTCTAGAGGGAAAGACATGTTAAAATCATACTTCAACTGTTAGCCTCTGACCAAAGCCTCAGCATCACAAAATGGATGCTGCTGCCACGACACAAGTCTGACCTCCTGCTGCTGGGAGTGATCCCAGCCAGGGAGGCCTGGACAATAGGTTTCCTGCTTGGGGAGGTGCTAGCACCTCCCCAGACAGCCTTTAGTGTATTGGGGCAGGGTGGGCTGAAAGGAATGAGACATGCCTGGGGCACACAAGGTGTTCCTTGCATAGTCCAGTTCAAACCGGCGCTGGGGCACTCCAGCCCCAGCTCTGGCGCGAAACTGGACAAAGGGAAGTGGGTGTAACCACCCCCTCCCAGGTCCCACCCATAAGGCGTGACCTAGCAGGTATCCCAGCCCCCCAGATTAGTATAAGAGTGGGAGTTGGGCCTCAAGACTTTAGATTATCCTGAACCTGCAAAACTGAACAGAAACTCTGGACCTTCGACATTCGACGAAAGAAGAAGACTGAAGAATCTCCCTTGTAGCCAAGGAGTGGCTACCCTGTGCAAACAGGCACCATCAAGTGACTACCCTTTGCTTTGTGAAACGTTCGACGAGGAACCGACTGCAGAGCCCGACCAGAGCCTTGATTTCCAGACTTCTCCGACCCTCATCCACATCTGCAGCAGAGCTGAGATCCGTGGAGGCGACGAGCGACGTGGGACCGGCTACCTGGGAAAAGTGGCTAGTAACTTACAGCGCAGCTTCTGAGGTACCCTCGAAGTTGTGCACCGGGGATTGAGAAGCCCCAACCCCAAGCACCATCTGCACCGAAGACCAGCCCCCCACACTCCACGAGTCCTGCGTGGGGCCCTTCAGCATTTTCCTGCTTGCCGCGTCTGTCCGGTTGCTTGCCCGCTGGCTAGTGGCCTTTGTGACGACGCTCCCTGAAATCTTCTGCGCTGGTTTGGCTCCTCCAGACTGGCTCCCGCTTCTCTGCAAAGAAGAAGCACCCCAGACCTTCCTGGTCTGCACCAGAAGCAAGTCCCTTGTTCTTCGTGGGTTCCGCTTGCCAAGGCTTGGTGAGTCCTAGTCCAACTTCGACGCCGCCGACAGCAAGAGCCTTCGTGGGACAGCTCGCCTCCTGGTCCTGGTCGTCCTCGACGCTTCCTGGTCCTCCTGGCTGCAGCGACAAGCTTCACCTTCCCCTGCAACTCTTCACGACATCGCCTGGTTCCTTCCTGGTTCCACGTGGTCACTGGCTAGTGACCTTGACTCTGTCCCCTCTGCTTGCAGGTTTCTTCTCTTCTTGATCCCAGCCTTGGGATCCACCGGACACTCTTCACTGACTGCCTGTCAGCATCTTTCTTCAGGCATCCATAGGAGTCGACGACGAAAACGACGCATCTTCACCCCTATGCACCCGCAGCCTGTGGGCTAGGTAACTTGGGTACTCCGGTGCTCATCAGGATAGTGACTATCCTAGTGTCTAGTTTTCAAGTCTCAACTTCCTAGCTACTCCGGAAGTGTCCTAAATCTATCTATTTCTAAACTGTAACATTGCTATTGACTTTTACGCATTACGCGTGAGTGTTTCCACTCTGCACACGAATCCCGTGGGCCTCCCACTCCCTAACTAACGCTAGTGTAGTGTAGCCACAGCGATTCCCTAGGCCTAGGCCTATTCTATTTCCGTGACAGTGGTTCTTATACCACTTATTTAGTATATGGTTTGCGTGGCCCCTAGGGCCTAACTGTATTACTTACCTGTGTGACTTACTGTATGCATTAATAAGACTGTGTTGTACTTACCTCTAAACTCATAAAGAGTGCTGAGGGTTTGCTTAGAATAAATACACTTTATTTTATATATATATCTGTTGTGGTGTCCTTTCATTTGGTATTCAAGGGATTATATATGGTATCACAGCTGGCTTCACATGCCATTCAGAGTTTAGCCTAAGACTGCTCTTGTCCATGCTACCACTAGGATAGCTGGTCTATAAGGTTGACTTTACAACCAATCACCATAAGGGTATTTGGACTGATATAAGGTGTACACTATAACTAGTGACATCATACATCAGGCCAACTTCTCACACCCTGCGTTAAGGTCTAATTTGGAAAACCACCTGGATCAATTGACATCTGCAATTATGTCATCCATGGTGGGCGTGATGTGATGCTCTCGCTTGATGGCACGATTAGGTAGTCTCATATTAATGCAGAGGAGTATAGCCCCCAGTCGTTTGGGCTTCTCTACGATCACCATTAGGGACACCCATGGCATTGGTCCCAAGACCTAATCCTTCCTGCACGGAGACGTCGAGGGGGCGTTGCAGTGCGGCTGCTGTATGACTCGGAGCACTCTGACTTGGCCGCACTCACAGCAGGCAGCCGACGCGCATGCCGCATTTTCTCTCACATTGGGTGCCTCCGCGTGGTTGCCGACGTCACTCGCGGCAGCTGGAGGAGCGCTGGACGCAGTCTTGAAACAGAGTCCTCAGCACGGAGTGTGGAATACGGCTCCCCTCATCACCAATGTCGCGACACAGAATCGGCAATACGGTGGCCTGACAAACCAGGCCTGGGAACAGGCAACTATAAATGAGGCAATGAATTACACACGCACTTGCTGTCTGGCTCGGGAGATGAACCACGTGCGGTTTCTCACTTTTTATTAGACCCCGCAGGCCACGCCTGGCCCACGGATGTTGTGTATATCTCATTCGGCTGGCCGGCCGGAGCACAGGACCGCTGACCCACTACACAAAGCACCAGTCAATCCATTCAGAGAGTTCAGGACTCGAAGCAGCATATAAGTAGTGGAGGGCCACGACTTCTCCGTCTCACCTCCTCCGCTTCACGTCCTGCCCGGATCACAGTCTGCACGGCCCTCGTCTCAGGCCGCTGCCGAGAACCTGCATTACACCCCTGCGATTCGGCTGCCAAGGATCAGCCACCGCCGCCGGTCATACCGTCTGCCGAACTTGCCTCCTCGAATCCAGATGAAAATTCTCCTTTCTCGACAACCGCTATGCGAGCCTAAGGGCTTCAGCACACGAGCCCGAGGGGCCCAGCAATCCACTCCAGGCCTCCACAGCCGCAACCCGCTGGCCCGGCTGTGACAGTCAGCGAGGCTCATGAATCCTGCAAGACGAAGGGGTCAGTGGGAAGCACATCGGGTCCCTTTATGCTCTTGTTTGTAGTATCCAGCTGGATACATTCTAGTGTTTCAAGGCTGTAACCCACACTAAACACCCACCCACCACAGGCGTCACCAGTCAGGTGACCCTGAGAATAAAAAGGTCCGAGCACACGTGCTCAGCGCCAGTTAACTACCCTCAATTTGGTGTCTGTGTGCTCCTTTATAAAGTATGTGGGCCTAGCCCCCCCACCACTTTACAATGGCGACGAGTGGGTCTTATCCCATGTGTGCAATGGCTTCGCCTCCCCTGGTCCTGGTGGGGGAAGTGTGAGGCCGATGAAGATAAGGAAAAGGGGGAGAGAGAGCTGCCTGCATGAAGAGCACCCCCCCAACAGCCGAGAAGCGGCTAATCGCCTGCGGGGCATGTGAAGAGCCCAGGCATGAAGACGGTGACAGGAGCTCACCCCGCACTGCTGCGAAGACCCGCGGGGCGTGCAACATGCACCGGGGGGAAGGCGAGGAAGTCGGGTGCCCACCCCGATCCCGTAGTGCCTGCCGCTGGATGCACCCCCCTAACGACCAAGCGCCAGATGCGCCGCACTGTCTGAGGGCGTGCAAAAGTGCCCTGGGGGTGTGAAGAAAGCAGAGCAGGTGCCCACCCCACGTAGGAAGAGCTGCAGACTGCCGTGGCAGGCGAAGAGGCCCGCGGGGCGCGTGAAGTGCCCCGGGGCGAAGGTGAGGAGTTCGGGAGCCCAACCCGCTCCTGAAGTGCCTGCAGGACATCAACATCACATGCGCCCACCCACTGTGACGAAGCGCTGTCTGCGGGCGTGTGGAGAGCCCAGAGAAGTGGAGGTGTCGAGCGGGAGCCCACCCAGCGAACCAACAAGTGTGAAAAGCCCGCGGGGCATGAGGTGAGCCCGGGCAGGTGTAAGCGTGCACGAAGCCGGAGTATCACCGGCGGCGACTTCAGCCCAGTGCGCACCCGGGGACAGTAAAATGAGACTCCGTCACCAGCCCAAGCCCCCCCTGCACAGCGGGTAAAATGTGCGAGGATGCGGGGGCGGGGTGGAAGTAGAAAGCGTTCTGCCCGCAGCCGAGCGGAGCGGCACCAATAAAAACCTCTGCGCAGCTGAGAGGTGTTATGACCGGCTGTGGGGGCAAAGCGCATGGAGTGACACGGCACACCCAGCGCTGCCCCAACAAGTGAAAGGAAGCAAAGCGTGAGCGGCTGGCCACCGGGGACTACGCACAAGATGCAAGGAGCTTTAGAATGACGCTTATAGAGACTGAGGATGCCCGTCTGCTTTCCTCCCTCCCGCTTTTCCCCCTGACCGCCGTAGGCATTGAATGCAGTAAATAAACTCCCTGTGGGGGAGCGGGAGCAAATGAGATGGTGATTGGCCGCCCCCTGCACTGAACGACCGCCCAAAGCCCAGCACCGGCAGCGATGAGAAAAGGCCCGGAGTGAGGAAAAGACTGCTGGTGCCTGTGAAAGCGCCCTCTACCATCTAGTGGACACTTTTGGTACTGCAGCAAAAGAGGAACACAAGCCTGCAGCAAGCCAAAGATACATTGCAGCAAGACAGGGCCGGCTGGCAGCTGCCTGTAGCTGAACGACAAAGAGCATCTGTGAAGAGAAAGAAAGAACCTACCTGGCAAAGACGCAGGAAGGACTAAATAATGCGCAAAAGTGAACGCACAGTAACGCTGATATGCTAGAGTGGTGCCAAGCCACGACACTGCGAAGGAGAAAGTGACAAAGAGCAACAAAGCACCACGAGTGTGAGATCGCAGCACAGGGACAACTGTGACTAGCCAAAGCGCAGGAGGACAGCAAACTGGCACTCCGAGAAGGGAAGAAGAAAGCAGTGACTAGCGTGCACAAGTAGTGACCAGGAGCAGGTCGACGGAGCGGTGGCGCAGACCACCAGAAGCACTGAACCGAGCCGAGACCGACAGAAAGTGTAGCGGCACCTGATGGCCACAGGTGTCGTTGCAGCAGCAGGAAGAAGAAGGAGCACCACCAGACAAACGAACGGTGGTTCAAGAACTCAGCACCAGGCAAGTACGAAGATGCGCAAGAACAACAGACACTGCTCCAGGAACAAAGGAAGTAAAGGAACGCGAGTGCACTCAGTGAGATAACAGAAGAGCGCCATCAGAAGTGTGCTGCAGCAACGTGAGTGCGGAGAAGAAGAAGAAGTGGTTGCACGGACCACCAGAAGCACGAAGACCCAGAAAGAGAGAAGAAGCTGACCAGCCAGATGGTCGCCAGAGAAGAGAAGAAGCTGACCAGCCAGATGGTCGCCAGAGAGAAGAAGAAGCCGACCAGCCAGATGGTCGCCAGAGCGAAGAAGAAGCCGACCAGGCAGATGGTCGCCAGTGAAAAGAAGAAGCCGACCAGCCAGATGGTAGAAAAGAAGCAGACCAGCCAGATGGTCTTCAGAGAGAAGAGACCTGACAAGAGGTCTGATCGGAAGAATTGAGAAGAAGTCCGTGAAGTGAGTGTCTGAAGGGATGTCCGCGAAGAGGACCCCAGGAAAGGTCTGCGAAGAGGACCAGAAAGAGACGGACGAGAAGTTCAACATCAGTAACTAGAAGTTGGAAGGAATGAAAGGAAGAAGGTTACGACGATCGGTCCAGTCACAGAGTGAACAGAAGACAGTGTCCTATTGCTGGAACAAGACCAGAGGGAAACATGTAGAGTGCACACTACACGGAGAAGCCTGGTTAGGATGGGAAAGAATGCGAGAAGACCAGACCGCGTCGCAAAGGAAGGAAAGAAAAGACAGAGCGTGAGTGGCAAGACGCCATGAAGAAAGAAGAGGAGAAGAGGATGACAGGATGTCAGCCTATGAAGGAGGAAGGTACAGTGGCACAGCGCCACAGGGCAGACAACCAACACAGGCGTGCAAAGGAAGAAGAGGCGAAGTGACTGGGCAGAGTACTCGCATCATCAAAGAAGAGAACACCCCAAGACATCGGACCGCCGCCTACTGCCCCATCAAAGAATAATGGTGAAGTCACCAACACCACCAAGGAGCAGCACAACACCTAAGGGAATCCACACCCTCCAGGCAACCGGAGTCCAAGAAGGCAAGCCACCCAGGAACCGTCTGTGCACACCTGTCAGTCTGCAGCATACCGAAGTAGAGCACAACCAGCCATTAGAAGATCCACCCCTTGGGATAAAGCAAGACTAGGCCGTGGCCCTGTTGGGAGTTCTGAAGCGACCCTTACGCGCAGCCTACACGAAGGCCTGTACAGCCCACGTGGTCAAGTGAAAATCCAGGGGCAAGGGGCCTTGGCGGAATTCCAGTGAAATGGGATTCCGAATGGGAGAGATGTTCGGCAGCAGCTCCTCGACATGCGCAGGATGCACGGAGGCCGCAGCTGGAGACTGGTTGCCCTGCGACCATGAGAGGAAGACACGGAACCAGATTCCTGACAGCGAGGACACCGAGATGAACACATCACCCTTGGCAGACACATGAGCGACTTGGCTGTGAGTCCCGTTGGCAGTTCGGAAGCGACGCCTTAGCGCGGCTCACGCGGAGCCCGCACAGTCCACACGGTCCCATGACCGCCCAGCAAGAAAGCCCACCCGAAGGCGCCGGTGAGAAAGGGGCCCAAGTGAGAGAGGCAAGTCGGAAGCAGCTTGGACGTCAGGATACTGGAACATCTAGCACGTCGCCTCCAAGCAGGAACCTCACGACAAGAAACATCACAGAGTGGACATCATCACAGCTCCCAGTATCCTGATGAAAGACTCATGTACATAGACATTGTTCCTGATAGACCAGGTTGGTCTCAGGTAGTTTGCCAAGGCGAACCCGAACGTCACGAACAGTGGTAGTCCAAGAAATCCAACACAGCCGGGCCAGCGGCCTGAAGATAATGCCACTTGTGATATATGCATTTTGGGGTATCTGTTTTCTTTGCAGGTTGGACTTCGTATTTTTCCTTTTATCCAAAGTTGGGAGGGATGTAGTATCCAGCCGGATACATTCTAGTGTTTCAAGGCTGTAACCCACACTAAACACCCACCCACCACAGGCGTCACCAGTCAGGTGACCCAGAGAATAAAAAGGTCCGAGCGCACGTGCTCAGCGCCAGTTAACTACCCTCAATCTGGTGTCTGTGTGCTCCTTTATAAAGTATGTGGGCCTAGCGCCCCCACCACTTTACATCGTTGACCGGAGCTCCGATCGAGGGGCCATCTTGGCTCTGCCAATAAACATTTTTTGAGCGGCAGTAAAGGTTTTGTGATCTACATACACTTATGCATAAATGTCAGTAAGTGATTGAAAGTTTGGGACAGAATCCGTGCACAGTTGTTTAATGTTGTGATCACACAAATTATTCAGGGCGCTGGCAACAGCCAATGAACCTAGTCCAGAGGCCGTCTGTGGTTTTAAAGCCATGTATCCAGCTCGTTCCTGGGCAGCCTACAGAGGGGTGAGAGGACAGGGACTTAGATGAAAGAAGACATCTTTTGGGAGGTGTGAGTCCTAATCTTCCTGGCAGCTTCTTGGCGCTCGAATGCTTGCGCCACTCATGCATCTATTTTCCTCCCCTCCTCACAGCACATCTCAAACAGCAGCAAGTGACCCAGTGCATTACCAGTACTCACCAGCAGATGGCACTGGTTCCTTGTGAGTTACTCAGAACAGCTACTTCCCTTCCCTGTGAGCTCCAGGGACCACCCCAGGCTTGTCAACGTATTTGACCGAACAAGAATAGCTTCTTCGAGATTTTGGAATGGTAATTAGCATAATAAGCATCACTGAAACTGACGTCACGTGGCGTTTGGCTTAGGTGTTTCACCAAAGTGTATAACCTTGTTTACATTTCACATACATCTCTCCACCAGCCGCCACCCGCTCCCCTGTCTAGAATGTGGCATGCATTCCTTGCGAGGAGACAGACACTGCCATGATGGGACTGTCCTTTCGAGCATGGAATATTTTCAAACTGAGCTGGATCGGCTAAACACTGTCAGGTAACCGCGTGGACCTAGTAAACAATGTAAAGCCGCCTTCACTCTGGCATGTGGCTTGCAGATAATATCCGGCGTTGGAAACGTTTCTGACTCTGAACACCGGCACCTGCACTTCCATGTGTCACTGGGAGAGAGAAACCAAGCACTGTTAGTTAGGTGTCCGGTGAAAAATAATTTTACAGCCTTTGAGGCAACATTCAAAGCAAGTTCATATTTGTGCTGACAGAGATAGCATAAATGTATAAACTATTTGTGGCTGACAGAGCAGGAATGCCGTATTTGATTTTAAGTCTCGGCTAGCGCTGTCTCGGAGAGACATGTTGTGTCCTATCTGTGGGCTGGCAGGCCGCCCATCTCCTACCATTGGTAAACGTCAGCGTCGCTCTCATTTTCTTTGATGCCATTCGTCATGGCATGCGGGTGTCATGCCCTCTTCTTGTGTCTGGCCCTCCCATAGGTCCTCGACCGAGTACATGTCTCCTCACACTGCTCTCGGTTCGCAGAGCTATTTTTTCTTTGTTTTCACTCCATAGGAGTATTTGTGTTTTCAGGCCATCTCCCTTGTACGCACACACAAATACCACTTGCATGCATGTGTAAATAAACAAATATATTACTTTTAAAGTTGTTAAAACTCGAACAGCAGTTGTTTCTTTTTTTTGCATGATCCAATGGTATTAGAGCGCTTGTTCCGTCCTTCATCTTGCCATAGTGCGAACACAAGCTGATGGTATTGGAGCAATTTAAGTGGTCACCAGTTACATCGCACAGTGATGCATTCATTTTTGTCCCTGATCCTGCTTCAATTGCGTTTTTTTTCATGTTGTTGCTTGCCCATCTCCACATCCCTCCTGTTTCCCTGCTTAACCCATGCTCTCACGCTCCCACTACCTCCCTCGTCGCTGGAACTTGTTATTGTTTTGTACGATAGATACTGCTAACACCAGCTGATGGTAATAGAGTGCTTTCAGTGCTCACCAGTTACATTACACAATGACACATTCATTGTTGTATGCAGGGGGAAGAGTAAGTGATTTGCCCAGAATCACAAATTGTTCAGTCGGCCTTGGGTTTCGAACCTGGTTCACCGGTTCCCCTGTTCATAGCTCCGGCTGTTACACCACATCCTTGCTTCACTTCAAAGCTCCTCAGCTGTTTCTCACTCTCACTTCCACATTTGTTCGGTAAGACCCCGTCAACACCCAACAAGCACTGGTAACGTCAATAGATCTTGGCAATGCCCAAGCAAATGGCCTTGTCAATGTTAATGTCTTGTAGCCATGTTGTCTAGCAGCACATCTGCTGTTCAGCATGGATGAAAGTCACTGAAAAAAGTGCTACACTGCACGTCATAGAGCTTTTTTGAGCTAGGAGGGCAGGACAATAAACTCAACATGGGGGTCGAAGTGACTTGGTGTCGGCTCAACATCCTGTGATTTTGGGCTTTCAGTGACTTTCTGCCAGACAGATTCAAATTAAGATGTGAATTTGCCAATTTTTGTAGGCAAATTTTCGCGAAAGTTTTCTATATGAACACACCAGGTCTCTCGCTAGAACCTAGCAACTCAGGTCTGAAAAAAACCTTTCTTCAACCCTCTGGTAAATATTATGTCTCCCGAGGTGATCTGCTTTAACAAGCAGTCATTAAAGACATTGAACTGGTTCTGATCTGAGCAGGTGGTAAATGTGTGCTGTGGCCTCTGTGAGAGATGAGGGGGTGTGGGCGAGGTTTCCACCTTTCTTATCGGCCTGCACTTAGAAATATAGGCCAGGCCAGTAAAACATGGGCAGGTGGCAACCCTAGTTGTGGGGAATAGGAGAAGCTAAGCTCTGGCAGGAAGGAGCATTGCATGGTCTCCTCTGCCAGAAAAAAAAATGGGGAAAGAGGCTCGGAAGCTGTTGCAGTCAAACCCTCATGTGATTTATTTCACTCAGATTTACCACCTGGGAAAACTGGGTGTATGAACGCTGACCCACTCATAATCTTCCTTCCTCATTATCAAGACTCTGGGTTTGGAGGGGAGGCATGTAAACACAGGGTTTGTTGCCCTTTACGATTCATAAAGTTAGAGCATCTTTTGAGATTCTGTGTTGCATTTTTATTACATGTTGTAGTCATCTACCCCTGTTGTCATGTGGCCGCTCTTGCCCAGCATGTTACTTCATTGTCAGTACAATGTGATCATCCTTACATCACCACTCTCATGTTTCCCCAGACTGACAAGAGAGCAGTCCCTCATCAGACACGATACAGTGACAATTGTGTGGACCATCCACTCAGGGGCCCCAACGGATCCATGCCCCCATCATGTCTACAACTTGGGAACACCACAAATCAGCTACACCCTCACCCACATCATCAACACTTCCATCACATATGCCATATTCCCAGATGACTGGAAACATTCAGAAGCCAAAGCCCTCCTCAAGAAACCATCAGTCGACCCAAACCAACTGAGCAACTTCCTACCCATCTCCCTTCTCCCCAATCCAGCCAAGGTGACTGAGAAGGCCATCAACAAGCAACTCTCAGCCCACCACCAGCTGGACAACAGAAAGAACCACAGTGCTGAAACCGCACTCATTGCAGCCACCAACAACATCCAGATGATCCTGGACCGAGGAATAATAGGGGCCCTCATCTTGCTCGACCTCTCCACAGTTTTCAACACTGTCTCCCACAGCACTTTAACCAGAAGACGCCATGAGATTGGCATCCAAGGAGCCACACTCAATTGGATCGGCTGCTTCCTCTCAGGAAGAGCCAAAATGGTCAGATTGCCACCCTTCACGTCCGAGACCAAGAAACTGATCTGCGGAGTCCCCAATGGATCATCTCTCAACCTCAACCTGTTCAACATCCACATGACACCGCTCGCCGACATTATCTGATCCCAAATCATCACCATCATCTCCCACACAGACAACACCCAACTCATCATCTCTCTGATGGACAAGACAACCACCACCAAAACCAACTTCACTGACTGCTTGACTATGGTAGCAGAGTGGATGAAAACCACCTGCTTGAAGCTCAGTTCCGACAAGATGGAAGTACTGGTCTTTCGGAATTAAGGCCTCCCCATGGGACTCCACCTTGTGTCTGTCAAAGCTAGGACCACCACCAACACTCACCAACCACGCAATAAATCTGGGAATCATCCTAAACAGCAAGCACAACATGACTGCACAAGTCAATGCAGTGAGCTCCTCCTGTTTTCACATCCTACGCATGCTACGAAAGATCTTCAAGTGACTGCCACAGAACACCAGGTGGACTGCCACGCAAGCACTCATCATAAGCAGGCTCAACTACAGCAACGCACTCTGTGTCAGAATCTCCCAACAACTCCTAAACAGACTTCGAACCATCCAGAATGCCGCTGCAAGAGTCATACTCAACCTCCCACACCGCAACCACATCACATCACACCTCAAGGAGCTTCACTGGCTCCCCATTCACAAGCGCAGCCAATACCAACTTCTGATGCACACATACAAAGCCTTACACAACACAGGACCAGCATTCCTGAACAGCCGCATTTCCACCTGACCTTCAGGCAGCCAGACATACACATACGTTCTGCCTCACTCTCACTCGCACACAACCCTTGCATCCGCAAAACCAGAGCAGGAGGTTGGTCGCTCTCCTACAGTGCTCCTAAAGCATGGAAAGACCTTCCTCAACACATCAGAATCACCTCCTCACATCTTGAGTTCTGCAAGAGGCTGAAGACCTTGCTCTTCGAATAACTCTGCAGGGACGACACACCTCCAAACCTGCTCAAGCGTCTGGATACCCACACGGGTTATTAGTGCACCATACACATCTGCATAACATAACAGTCCAGGTTGTGTCTTGGCATTCTGGGACTTTTAGTCTTGTGTATCTCTTTATAAGACGAAGACTACGGGGCATAGTATCAAGAACGTGTGATAATCACCGCAAAAGTAACTTAACGCAACCTACCACATCGCAGTCTATTGCGGGAAATTTACGCCGTGTTAACCAAGTATTCACAACATGGCGGTACCATGCGATAGTCGCCAGATAATGCGTCAAATGGCCGCGTTAAAAACAACGCATGCCGCAAAAATGCAAAAGCTGCGATGAGGCCAAGCGCGATACAAAAAGCTGCGAAAACCAGCCACAGGCCTGCAAATCCCACGCGTCTGGCGGGAAAATGCACTATAAAAGAAAGAAAAAAAAAACACCAAAACCAATTCAAACTGCGTAGCACCATAGATGCACCCGGACCGAGTGCAGAGGACAAGCTGAACTCCACAAGCCCCACGGAGGACCAGCACGGAACCCCGGAGTCGGGGAAGGGCAAGGAGAAGAGGAAGGGGAAGACGGGGTTCAGTCCGCAGGAAGACTGGATCATCACCACGGAGGTGATGGAACACCATCAACAACTGTTTGGCACTGGCAACCCAAACGGAAATATGGCAGGCCATCGTCACAAACATCAATGCAGTCAGAGTGTCGAGGAGGTCATTGGAGGAGGTCAAGAGGAGCTGGCATGATGTGAAAAGGCAGACCAAACAGAAACTCGCCGTCAACAGGAAGGCAGCAATGGCGACTGGAGGTGGGAGTCCTGCGACACAGGAAGAGCTGGATGAGCTGGAGGAAATGGTGGCCACAGTCAGCAGTGTGGAGACGGTGGCAGGAGTTGGGTGCCTGGACACAGCTCGATACGACCTGACCCAACAGCAACAGGGTGGGTAACGACCAGGGACTGGGGGGATGTGGGCAGATGTGCACAATGGCACACATGCACAATTATGTGTGGCACACTGCACACCCACAATGATCGTGGAACATGTCCCTGATAGCCTTGGCACACTGCAGCACACATAGAAACACCAAGTAGGCCCCCATCCACAATGTGCACAAAGGGCCCCCCTCCCTATCACCAATATCGCAACCTACCCATGCACATGTGCTGAATCCAGCAAAGCAGCGGCTCTGTGAGCCACACTGACTATGCAAGTGACACTGCATGCCCGATAGCATGACAGCAGCCAAAAAACATGACATGATTCACGAATCGACATGGAGGTGGCCCAGTGCAGATCACATCCGTAAAGGAGCAGGTCACACTCTGACATATCCACGTGCACCCACAACCCATGCCGTACAATACATGCAGCAGACGAACAATGCACCAGGCCACAAAATCTGTCCAAGAGCACATATGACCCAAGTCAAAAACATTTCAGCCCCCAAAAAGCACACAATTCAAAGGCACCCCGCCTCAAAGTGAGAAGGGTGCACAAAATCAGAGCTGCAGGGCCAGCTCCCCCACAATGCAGCACACACACATAGCAATCACAGAACATCAGCAATGACGGGAATGTGGTACAAAGTACAACACCAACACCACAGGACAGAGCCCACAACAGATTAAGCTCGTGCGTAGTAACTGTCCACTCACATCTGGCATTGCCTGACACTGTGTGATGATAATGTACGGGTACTGCTACACATCCATCATGTAGTCGAAAAACACACTGACTGCCATCAAATGGCCAGCTCCACCAAAACAGTCATAATGTAAATTGGCATGCAGTCTGAATGTAAACATCTGCAAATCTTCAACATACATATGAAACTCAGTTAACCTGCATCTTCCCTTTACATTGCAGAGGGACAAGCAACACCTCGTGCAGAGCACACCACACTTCCCATCAGTGATGATGAAGAGGACAAACCGCACATATGTCAGGACACCCTCCAAAGGATAATGGACAGCCTCCGCACCCCATCCCCAGGAGCAGGGCAGGCCAGCAGCCTCGAGGAGACCCCACCACCTGCACAGACCACACAGCAGGAAACACACACCACCACGGCTGTCTCCCAGGACCCCCCGACCAATACATGGAATTCCAACGGCGTGTGTTGGGTAGCCAGGTGGAGTTGGCTGATCAGCTGTGGGTGGGTTTCGAGTTCGTGGCAGCCAAACTTGATGCCATACGTGGGTGTCTGAGTCCCATCAGGGACCACGTACAGTCCCTATCGGACACCCCCTGCATCGCACCATGCTCCACCACAGACCTTGGCTGACCTCACTGGGGCCAATACTCGGATACAAGAACTGTCTGGTCAGACAGGCACCAGCCATGACAGCACAGAGTTGGCACAGCTGCGGAGGGCAATGGAGACCATGGAGCAGATGCAGGCTGGACGTCTGGCTGCCACGTCTGGACACCAGCGAGTAGTAGCTGGGAACTTCAACGCCCTGCAGTACATCATCTTGCCATTGATTCCACTTAGCCTGTCACAGATGGCTGCAGCGGGAACATCGACACACACAGCTCCTAACCCTGATGTGTCAGTAGCACACAGTGATGCAGCCCCATCACCTTCGCAGTCTGATGTGTCAGTGGCACACAGTGATGCAGTCATTACCCCGCCACACACACCGAACACATCGGACACAGAACTCGTATCAGGGGAGTAAGATGGGGATGGTAATTACTGTGTGAGGAAGGAGGCAGTAGCATCCATCACCGCCATGTGGCCTGTCCCTGCCTGGTTCTGACCTATGCATCCTGCCCTGGGACAATTCCTTCCACTGACCCCTGGAACACTCTGCAACATTCATCCGGACCCAGACACGGACTGCCATATCTTCTCTGCTGGACAATTACACAGCAATACTGCTGCGGACTGCACTGCCCCTCTTCCAAATCACTTTTCAATCCCCAAAGGACTCTGGTTGGCCTATGTGAGGAAGACGAAGCGGCGATAACCCGGAAGTGGGGACCCAACGACCCACACACGAGTTTGCCGGAAACAGGCAGCAGTCTAGTGTTGCCTCCAGAGGGGAGGGAGGAGTCTACGATGAAAGCGGAAGAAAAAGGCCCGGAAGATGAGGAGGCGTCGCGTCGGTGGAGGAGAGGAGGCGGAAAACTGTAGAGACCGAAGCGGAGCAACGGAGGGCGATAGGAGCGGAACAGCGGAGGACGACCGAAGCAGAGCAGCGGAGGGCGATAGGAGCGGAGCAGCGGAGGACGACCGAAGCGGAGCAGCAGAGACTACAGGGACCACAAGAGAGCAGCTGGCATCAAGCCAGCAGCGTGCACTATGCACTGCCAACATACCCGGCGAGCTGAGAGAGGGAGAAGACGCCCCGGGTCCCAACGCCACGGTTCTGGGAACAGGACGTGGCATAAGGCGAGTGTACCTCAAGGGATCGCTCTGGTGGGGGAGGTGGGAGGATACTGGGAAATAAAGCACCTGGGTGAGAAGCCTAGACCCCTGCACCAAAACCCCACAGATAAAACGGTGACGCTGGCACTGAAGAAAAGTGAGGCAAAAAGAACATTTATTTACCCGACCTGTTCTCTATTTTCTTCCCCCCCCCCCTTTTTGCTTTTGGCTACTGCAAGCAAGAAAGAAACGCAAGAAACCACTGAACCGAAGCCCTAGAACCTGGACTTGTCTGGGAGAAAACGTACCTCTATACCGTCCGTTGTTTGTTTTCTTTAAGCATATCAAGGATAAACATTCCACATTTGTTTCTTCTGTGACACAACAATGAATTCCTTCTGAACCCCCAAGGTGTCCTGCAGTCCCTTGAGCCCCTAGGGGAGCACCTCGATGTGGTCACTGCACACGAGGAATTGTGCAATCTCCCATGCACAACTGCCACCACATACGCAGTATGTCAAGGCATCCCATGAACGGCTGTCTCGGTAACACTCCTGTTCATGATCCAACAGGGGGCGCACACACAAGTCATAGTCCAATTCATCTACGGTTGTGTTGGATAGGCAGACATCCATGGGACACTCGAATGTGCATGTTCAGCAGTGGAACCAGGGCTGGACGCAGACGACGTAGGCAAGGCGGGAGCTCAGCCGGTAACTGATCCGCAGCACTGCCAGTGGCAGTGCGCACAGTAAATGCAGCATACGTGCACGGTACTGTTCCACGTGACGGGGGTTGTGCATGTGCCCGGGATGGCCTGCCATTGCGTTGATGCGACTCGTGGAACCGGCACTCTTCTGAACTGCGGCAGTTGTGTGGAGGATAAGCCACAGCTCTGAGCAATGATTCAAATGTGTGTGCAACGTTGGGGAGAATGGGTTGCTGTTTCCGTGAGTGTCAAGGGCATCCCATGCGGGGGTACCTCAGGCAGGGGCTTCTGTGTGTGGGGTGTGGATAAGTTGGATAGTTCATTTCCGCAATGCGTGGTGTCGGAGTCGTCCCCATCTGCCATGGCATCTCTCTCAGGGTGCTCCTGCCGCGTTCAGGACCAAGGTCAGAGGTGCAGGTGTCCTCCCGCCTTCTGCATTGGAACAAAGGAGCTTTCACCCCAAATGTTTGTCTGACCACTACTAGCGTTTTTGGATTGTGATGTGGCTTTGGCGCTGAGATTGAGACAAGGCCTTGGGCTCATGGTGTAGCGATGGCGATACACACACACAAGTTGGCATGTGGAGCCAGGTGCCCGAGAGGCCTTGCGCTGCTTGTGCAATCTCACTCTGTCTCTCTTCCTCACTCTCTCCCTCCATCTCTCCCTCTCTTTCCTTTGTTGGGCGCATGACACACCTTCTTCTCTTCGATTTTGTCTTCCAGGCTGTGTCCTACAGATTGTCCAGTGAGGACCCGCTAGGACTCAACCAAATGGTTGTTTTGGCTTTTGTTTGAATGGTGTTTTGTGTTGATGACTGTATTGCTGTATGACTGATTCTCCATTTTCTGGCCACATGTATGCTGATTTTCCTGTTTGTGCGACATCAGGCAAAAAAGTTTGTTTTGGGATCCGTAGTGCTGGTGTGCAGTTTCTTTGTCCGGGGTGGGGGGGACCCGGGGGGGTTTGCGGGCCTGGGTGTGGTGTTGGTGGGTGTTGTGGACCTCTTGGGTGTCCGTGCTGCATAGGCAGTTGCTCTGGGGCATCTGTTGTTCTTCATGTGTGGCTATGGGCTATGCTTGTCTGGTGCCGGTTGTGTCCCGACTTTGCACCAGGTCAGAGCAGCTGTTAATTTCCTGGGGCTAACGCGCCTTATCGCATGTTTTGTGTTATCGCAGATCTGGCTGGTCATTGAGAATGTTGCGGAGTGATGTTGTCGCTGCTTTTTGCTCGGGAACGCCTACTCTGCATCTCATTAGCGATAGTTGCCGGGGTAATCCGAGGCGATGTTTGTTGCGGATGCTAACACCGGAAAAGTGGTGCTGTAGGCTGTTTGCACCGGCTTGTGAATGGGGCGGTAAATTTATCACAGCTTTGGCTGCGCTAAAGTGCCGTTAACTTGGAGATTGCTCCTTGAGAATATGGCCCTACAAGTACTAAAATGAAAGGAAAAAAAACCTTGACTGGACAAACTTCCCACGCACAGAATTAGGAAACATGAGTGCTCTACATTATGGTCCGTTGTCTGCATGCAGACGACTTCCCTATAGCTTCAGTGACACCTACAGCCAAACCCACACACTGACCACTAACCTGTATGACTCACATTGTCAAACACATGTGTTGGTGGAGGGATCGCTGGACCCAACTACAGCAGAACAGGGAGTATCGAAAGAGAAAGCAGAGACATCACCCCTTTGCAAAAAAAAACAAGCTCCCAGGAACTCAACAATGAATCAAGATTATGGAACTCAAACTCTAGAACACTCCTGTCGTGAAGGGAAAGGACTTTCAAACATCTATATGATGGAAGGGAAAGCCCAGCCTTCCTCAAGGAGGGCACCCTTCACCAAACATACAAATGGCCACCAGTGGTGCTCCGCAGCTGTGCAAAGGACATGTACCATGAATGACATCAAATAAGAGGGATGAGATTTTTGGACCTTTGCTTGCAGTCTCAAAGCCCAGAAGGCAGCCTAGTGTTGGCGCAGAATGTTTGAAGGTGCCACACCTGACGTGACGTAAGAGACAAGCATGACAGACACCTGCTCTGGCTGTTTTTATCGACAGTAACAGGGTGCTTCACCCATCCCCCAACGCCGGCTTTGCTCTGCCCCTGTAAACATGGCACCTGAAACTATCAGGAGTGTTTCCCCATGGGGCAGCAGGAAGGGCCTCTAGGTGGCCTGCATGTCCCACACTCTGCTGGCACCCGGGCTGGTTGGGTGCAGATTTCCAGATTGTCCTCCTGTGAAGGCCAGGTTGTCACTGCCCTCACCTGACCCTGGCTCAGACGCGGGCACACGCGCCAATGTGCAATCCTTCTGCCACTGCTGCAGGCCTTAGCGCTTCTAATTTAGGCTTCCCCACCGTGGAAGCTCGCTAATGGGATTATGTGCACTGTGGCCTGGTTTATGAAGAGTGACGGGGGTGGGGGGGGGGGGTGACTGCCAGCCAGAGAATGATGCCCAGTGGGTCAGGAGGTACACCCACATTCGGCCCCAGGGACGGGTTGGCCTGCTAAAAGAACCCCAACGCCCTTCTCCCCTTAACTTTAGACCATAAATGTCTCAATAGTAAATTTATTTGGATGAAAAAAGGATCCATCGAACATTGAGCCATTAATACAATCACGCAGTAGAGCATAAGAACAGTGACATCTCTCCCAATCGTTTTCTGGAAGACAGTTTTCCTTCCTCCAGCATAAGCATCATGACTGAAAGGTTCTTGCTGATTGGTTGGTGTCTTGGGCAGAGATGTTGGAAAAGAAGAAAGTTGTTTGATACTGAGACAAACTTTAAAGGTATCCGGGAATGCTCAATTGAAGCTCCTACAGTTCACCCTTTTTGCACAGGACGTACTTGACCCCAAGAGACATCAGCGATGGGCTCTGGACTGCTCGCGCCCACTGCCCTGGACATCGATAGACAGAGGAAGGACTCATACATGGCCTGGACCTGCCCAGCGATGGCAGAAGAAAATTACGGACGGAGGCCATAACCGCGACAACGGGCATGATAGGACTCCTAAACCCAGAGGGGTTCATGGATCTCTTACTAACATTAGCTTGGAGAAGGACAGCCATGAATTGGAAATCTACTACACATCAAACATAGCACATTGGAAAAGCAAGCACAACATTGAGCAGGAACTAAAAGTCCAGAAAGTACAGAACCAGCGCGCCAGAGGAGAATGGTAGAATCAGACATTGCTCAGGCATGGGACGGGTAGTACGGATTTTCCTCAGAGTTGGTGATGATTGAAACTCACCTGGACATATGCATATAGTAGGAATATAACTATTGAACAGCTATTGTTAAGGAAATTGAGCTCGTAAATGAGGGATAACACAAAACACTAGCAGATGACTCCAACAATGTGAACCCAGGAGTAGGGTTGGGGGACTTCTTACTGATAACCGGCCCATGCGAACACATAGAACATCTGGAATCGCCTCCTCTTCACACGGACTGACATCTGTAGATCATTCCCTTTCGCCGCCATCACTCACACACCCTGCACAGGGCGCCCGGACAAAAGGCGTGTGCAAAAATCCCTCTAAATGAAATGGAAATCATCCTGCCTTATCTAATCATGACTGAGCCACAAAAGGTTTTGCACCTTGTGTAAAGTATACTTTTGGCATAAATGGATTATTTGAAATCACTGCAGTTTATCTGTTAATCAGCTCAGAATGAACAATGAATACCCGGTCGTCGCAGTCGGAATAAGATGATATTTTTTACTCATCGTGACATTTGACTACTTGACAATAAACGTAAAAAAAACAATGAAACTTCTTTTAAAAGATAAGATACTTGCTGTAACTCTACGTTAATTTTCATTCGATATGAGGGCGGCGGCCATGTTAGGCTATCTGCTAACTTCCTTCATGTTTCACAATATTCTTTCTAAACATTCGTGATACAGTGTTGCTTCTACCATCGTGATACAGTGTTCCTACCACCATCGTGATACAGTGTTGCTACTACCATCGTGATGCAGTGTTGCTTCTACAATCGTGATACAGTGATGCTTCTACAATCGTGATACAGTGTTACTACTACCATCGTGATACAGTGATGCTTCTACAATCGTAATACAGTGTTGCTACCACCATTGTGATACAGTGTTGCTACTACCATCGTGATACAGTGCTGCTACTCCCAGGACAATGCTACACAGACTTGGGATTTCCCGTTGCAATGAACAGTTGCTTCCTTTGGAGTTTCTTGCAGGAATTTGAAATTACTGAGAAGTACTCTGAAAGTTGATTCATTTTACGAAAACAAACTTGAACTACTTTGTGCATTTATCTGTTAACATTTCTAAAGACTGTAAAGGTGGCTTGATCCTGTGGCAGAACAGAAAGCATTCCCAGGACCTTGAGCCCGAGAGATGGTGTGCAAAGTCTCTGATTTCTTTCTTATTCCAGTTCCCTTTCCCCATTTCACCCACCATCCCTCATCTTCTTGTTGTATGTGCTCACTGGGGAGGTGTGAGAGACGGAAGAATGCATCGCTCCCACTGGATCCAGAGTTGAAGGTTGGCGCTTTCTAACACCAACACTCAACAGGCATCTCCTTAAAACCCATCGTTTGTGCCACTGGGAAGGCTGGTGGAAGCGACCCTGCTCCCAGATTCAAAATGGGGAAATAGGACAGAGTCTCCCAGTCGAGAAGAGACTTTACAGGCCTTAATCTCTTGCTGGTGCCTTCTCTCCAAGGTCCTCTCACTGCTACAAAGAGCTGTTTGTTGAAACTGAGTTCTGTATGAAGTTCCAGGACTTATTCGCAAACGTGTAGGAGGGGGAGGGTACCAGTGTTGAAGTATGTTAACAAAGGCTCTCATCAAAGCTCTGCCCCGTGTTTGACACCGCGTGCTCTCCTGGCAGTAGAAGACTTTAGGGAATTTTCAACTCGCTCAGGAATTCTGTCCATTGGTCAAAATCCAGATCAACTGGAACGTTTTGTGTAGACGCCACTCAGAGCATTAAACTTACTGGTATATTCTTCTGGGTGAAAACAAAGGTACCTTTTGCATCAAGTTTTCAGCTCACTAAGCCATCTCGCTAGCAGCTCTGAGCATGTAAATATGATGTGTATCTGTCACATTGTTATCAGAGAAGACATATTGTTACACAAACTCACCTGGGTCTGAAGAAGTCACCTTCCAATCCACCCGCAAACAAAATCTCGCATTGAATGAAGCATATTTCAGTTGAGTGGAAACAATTTTAACTCACTTCTGGTTTCCACTCAAACTATAACAGTTATTAGCAATATTAAACAGCCAACAAAAGAATCGTAGATCAGAAATTACCTTTAAAGAATCCTTGAGTTTTGAAACAATGTAATATTACAGTGTTATCTTCAGTACACTGCCTTCTATCATTAGAATGGTAACAGAGCGCTTCAGTAATACACGTTACCTTATTGTACAGTTCTGGAATTACCACCGATTGTTTGTGGATAATAGAGATTTGCCGAATGACTGGCTTAGAAATGCATAGACTCATAATTGCATAGGATGACACCATTTTAGGTCCAGTTTCTGTATCAGACACTTGCAGAAAGTAATGGCCCTTGAAACTGAGGCTATTGTGAGGCAATAGAAAGCGCCAGTTTGTAGCAGGAACTCTTTGTTGTCTCCATGGAGTCCACGCTCAAAAGGTCTCATTTCTATGACTGGCTTTTCTTCTGTTTGTGGTATGCAACAGGAGCGCTGCACCCCTCGCCCCCAGGGTGTTACAGAAGACTGGGTCTCCTGCCTGCACACTCTCCCTGAGTGGCATAGAGATCTGGGCTCTTGCAAGCGTACATCCTGATTTGGCGACAGGTGCCATTACCTGTCCCCGTGTTGCCCACCAGTATGCACATGCGTTACTCATCCTATGTTCTTGACTCCATGTGGTTAGCGGGACCCAGGAACGTCTTCTTACATCACTCATCTTTCCCATTAAACATTCAGGATCACAGCTGTTGGGGTGCTGGACTCTGGTCCTAAGTGTCAATGAAATGGGCCAAAGATTCCCTGGTACTTTGGGGGCTTGTTGGTACCCACCATGGGTCATTCATTTGGGTGGGAATATGTGGGTAACACAGTGCTCATTTGGTCTTACAACCAGATGCCCAAAAGCCTTCTACTGTCAGGAGAGCGCGCGGTGGACTTCGAATCTGCCCTCGAATACTGGGGAACTGGGTTTGAGTCTCGGCAAGGACGCTGAACATCCTGTGATTCTGGGCAAATCACTTGATCTCCCCGTTCCTAACAACAAAAAATAAAAATAATGTGTTCTTATCTAATGCAACTGGTGCTATGTAAGGCGCTCTGATACTTGATTCGGATCAAGTAGGCACTATATAAAACTCTTTTAAAAAAAAATAAAAAGACCTCCCAAATCTTCCAAGCGAGATGTCCTAAGCCTTCTAGTGACCCCTCTCTCTGGCCCTCCTACACCAAGTGGAGGTGCTTCT
This sequence comes from Triturus cristatus, assembly GCF_964204655.1. Lineage (NCBI taxonomy): Eukaryota > Metazoa > Chordata > Amphibia > Caudata > Salamandridae > Triturus > Triturus cristatus. The sequence goes on from NC_140593.1 coordinate 1,218,185,411, forward strand.
GAGGTAAGCCCCTGCCCGCTGCTCCAGCCTTCTTTGAGGTCAGAAGGTTCCATTTAATTACCTGTAGAACAAGCACCACCCATTCTTCCATTGCTGGCGTACGCCTGGTCGCGAGCCGCGTTTGTGGAGGCCTGTGGTTCCATAGATGAGATTGCAATATTGGCATCCAGCGGTTCTTGTCAGGCTGCTGGCCTTGACAGGGAGGTGCTCTCTGTCCTGATCCACTTACCTCAGGAGCTCCTTCCTGTCTGTCCTCAGCGCTGCAGACTTCTAGCCGTGTTTGCCTCATTGGATGCTGTGTCTCAGCGCAACGCTGCTTCCAAGTGGCAGGATGCGCTGTGGAGACCCTTGCTCCATGCCATGGCTAACTTGGAAAAGAAGAGAAAGATGGATAACCTTGGTACTTAAGGTGTGTGGGTGTTTTCTAAAGGCCCAAGTCTATCATTTTCCATTCTTTAGCCCAGTCCAAGATGGCTGCCATTCATAATACTGGATATCAGCACAATCTAATGTGGAGCCCATTCAAGTGACGACTTGTAACCTCCTGTTTCCTGTTTTTTGCCCTCTTTAAGGCAGAACCTTTCTCTCTGTATGTGTCACTATGCAGCTGTTGTATTTTTTGGGCAGGTTTGCTGCCCTTTAGCCTTCATTTTTGTCCCCTTTTTTCTAAGCTCTGCTCCCAGCTGCTACTCTTGAGCCCTGGTTCCTCGTCAATGCTGTCTGGTGAAAGCCATCTTGCACGCACAGGAGAGCGTGGTTCGCAGATCATGACAAAAACTTGATGAGCGAAAAATTTATAAAGTACCTGAAGGAGGTGTGGAGGTATAAGGCAGATGCAGGGGTGTGTTGTTAGGGTTTATGTCTGCCCAGTAAACGCAGATGGAAGAAGCGACAACTAAGGAAGTGACAGTGGAGAGAAGATCATATATGTAATAGAGGTGCAGGGAACAACAGGTCCAGAAGGAGGCAAGAACAAAGGGTCTGGTGCATCAGATCACGGCATCCAGAGGGTAGAGAGTCATAGACTGCGGGACGTTAAGCCAGGGCTGACTTCAGGTATTGTCGGTGGTTCAGCATAGTGACCAGAACTTGCACATCCCTGTGCACCAAGACTAGAGGGAATATTGTCCTAGTGCACCAGAATGTCCCTTGTGCGACAGTTCTCTTTTATCCTAAAGACGTCCATGCATAATCACCAAACAGCTGACCTAGGGGCAATTTCCTTGAGAATATCAAATGCCACTTATAGGGAAGAGTTCCCCATATAGGGACCTTGACCATCCAGGTTGACCCTGGTTCTTTGGACGCTTTTTTATCTTAGGTTCTCTATGAACTTCACAAAATACCCTCCTTTTGTTCTGTCTGAAAGAACTCAGTTTATTGGGACCATCCTAGACACGGGCCACCCCCGAGCCTTCACCCCTTCCCCAGGAGATGTTGAGATGGCACCCAAGGTGATCTCTTTTTTAATACAGCCAGTGAAAGTCTATTGGTTTCAGCTGGCAGTAGGCTATCGGGTGTCCTGCAACAAAGTCTCTACAGGAGGCTGGCTGTAAATCAGCCCTAATACTGACACTGACAAGGTAGATAGAATTAATCTCAGCCACTGATAATCAATCGCTCGGGCCACATTTCAATCTGTCATTTTTCGCCCACCATACTATGCTAGACAAAGATCTGCTGTTGGACCTGACACTTTCTGCAGGGTCACCCCAGATTTTTGCCTCCCTCTGCCTTTCTTTGCTGAACCCGGTTTTGCTGGCATTTAGGGCTCTGTGCACGTTTTCCCTACTAACCAGTGGTAGTGTTTGTACTCTCCCTTCAAAACGTGATCAAATTAGCCTACACCTGATTGGTACATTGGTAAGTGCTAACTTTAGATTGGGAGTAGACAGAGAAATGATGTTTAAACTCAATTATTTATAATTTAAAATCCTCTTTAAAGCTATAGTCAGATTTCAGATTATAATTTTAAAAATGCTACGTTTAGAAAGTTGATATTTTCCTGCTCAACTTTTCTGAGGCCTTTTCAGGAGTTTCCAGCTGCCTGGACCTGTTAATGCCCCTCATCCCCCCAAGAATCTGTGTTGGGCTCAGACAGTGAACAATGGGGCCTGGGTGTAGCTGAGAAAGGGTCCTCCTGTCAGGATGCCTGGTGAGAAGCTGTACCCTGCCTTGATTACATTTTAAAAGACCTTCCCTGCAGCACACACAAAGGAACCTGACACCAGGCCTGCCCTTGCATTTGTTACCCTAAACAGTTTGGAGCCAGAACCAGCTCCACGGGAAGGACAAGGACTGACCAGAACCAGTTTTGTGGGTAGGTTGGGGAATTTCCCCACACAAAGGCTGGCACCAAGTATAAATAGAGGACCTTCAGAACCACCCATCAGAGCACTCCTGGACCTGAGGAAGATTCAGAAGATGGATTGCCCTGCTGCCAGAAGGACTGCTGTACTCCTTTAAAGACTGTGTTGGACCTGCTTGCCTTGATCCCAGGCTACCCAGATTGATTTAAAGGGTCAGCTGGCTGACCTCCTGTGTGAGCTACAGGGACACAACAAGCTTCCAGAGTCCTCTCCTGGAACTTCCCAGCTGAAAAGCACTAACTGGACATGCTGGGACCTGCCTGAGCCTTGCTATTGGCCTCTGCTGAAGTGAGACCTAATCCCCAAGAGGTGCCCCGCAGGTCGTGCACCATTGGTTGGCATTCATGAGAGCTCCTTCTGAAGTAAAAGGTGAAAATCCTGAAGTTGTGGCTCTTTATGACTGCAAACAGGGTCTCTACTGCCCGAGATGCAAAGTTCCAATGGGACCTGCTCTTTGTGCTGATAGCACCCATCTGCGACGACTGGCAATGCAAGACCTGCACTTTGCACTGACAGTGACCATCCGTGACAATCACCCAATACAAAGTTCCAGCGACAACCGAGTCTTCCTGCTACGGCAACGACTGTCCGCGACGCTCAACCTGCTCCTCGTGTGTGAAATCCACCATGCTGCTTCCACCAACGCAAATGGAACTCTTTATGCCGGACTTGAGAAGGTAACTGTTCAGTAGGACTAACCTGGTTCCTGTATCTGACCTGCGCTTTATCACGGTCCATCTGAACTTGTGACTTCCCCCCGGTCTAGCGCGACCAGACAACTGTGAGTGGACCGTTCTGCTTCTTGGCGCTATTTTAATTTAAAACTTTGAAATTCAATATCTCTGCTTCTACTGATTGAATGTTTGTCATTCCGGTATCATTAGATTTATTACAATTTACTAAATTGGTTTGAATTTTTGTTGTGTTGCGCTTCCACTTTATTACTTTTTATGTAATGCAGAAATACTTTATACATTGCCTCTAAGTTAAGCCTGACTGCTTCTGTGGCAGGCTACCAGAGGAATAACCACAGGTAAATTTACTGACTTTTGTGATTCACCCTGACAAGGACTGCGATCGTTTCCAGAGTGGGGTGTTCACCGCAAATTATTTCCCACAGCCTGCTTACAACTACACCTACCATGCACCTGGGCACGCGGAGTAATACACCCCATCTATCAGCATTGTGGCAAAGGAATCCACCTACATTCCTAAAATACTAACCAACGCACTCGGACGCTAACCCTGCAACTAAGGCGTTATCATTCCCGATACAGCTTTGCGTAGGTGAAGCCATGCTCCTACACCCTTTCCATTCACTCTCTTTCCTACTCACCTCTCCATACCAAGGGAACATACCTGATGCACAGGGACCATCATGGGGAAACCAGACGGGAAGCAAACGAAAATTCAGTTTGAAGCTCGCAAATCATCCAAAATACGGCGAGACTGAGGAAATCACGACGGATGCCCCCACCACAGGAGCGCCCACATCAACAGATGATCTGAAGGACCTCCTCCTCACCATAAAATCCAGTCTAACCTCCATAGAGGCCAAGATGGACTCCATGTGCACATGCCCCGACAACGCCACGCACAAGACTGACCAGCACGAGGAGCACATAAAAGAAGCCGAGCAGCGCATCTCGGACCTAGAGGACACCTCCAACGACAGCAAAGAGAAACTCCTGAATATGGAAAAAGTCATGAAGGTCATTGCCGCCAAGAATGAGGACTAAGAATCTAGATCACGCAGGAACAACTTGTGCATTCTTGGCGTGCCAGAGTCCACAAACACTGAAAAAATGGAGGAATATTGTTGGGCGCCTCCTCACCATGCTGTTTGGGAATGAAGCGTTTTCCGCGATGCTGATAGTAGAACGAGCCCACAGGTCATTAGCCACCAGACCTCCACCAGGAGCCCCCCCCAAGACCAATAATAGTGCGTATACTTAACTATCGAGACCGCGACACCGCCCTATGACTGGCAAGGGAGAAGCAGACATTATCTTTTGAGGGCACAGCAATATCAATATACCCAGACTTCACGATGGCTGTCCAGGAGGCTCACAGACAATTTCTCCTTGCCAAGAAGAAGCTTCAGCAAGCGAACATAGCGTATGCCATGCTATTCATTTAAAAGTCACCTACCATAACAAGCAGCATTTTTTTACCACTCCTCAACATGTAAATGACTTTTTAAAGTCCCTGCCTAAGACATCCTCCAGCCAAGCGTCGCCAAACAACTCGCACACCGCTGCGGACCTCTCAGACATACCAGGCAAGTTTAACAATAGATCGTGGACACCACTTGGTGACAGAGGACGTTGGCCCTGTGCATTATATACTGAACTCATGCAGCAACAAACTGATTGCATCGTCCTGCTGTACTGAACCCAGCGGTCATTTACACGACTCCATGCCAACAAAACGGAACACTCAGCTATATGAGACATTCTATTTGTCCCTGAGCACCCTCGTACCATCAAGGAGGCTCTGTGTCGCCCTCTAGCCTACAACCAATAGGAAATCCCTAAACTGATTTGGTATTTGGATGTTGCTAATGTTATTGTTTGTTTCCCGGTTGGGAGCACCGTTACGGGGAAGGCAGGGAAGGGTGGGAGGGCCAAGCACCACAGCAGGATTGGGCTGCTGATGTGGGAGGGGAGGAGGGGGGATTTTACTCAAGGAACACCACACTACAAAGCCGTAACGACAAACCACATTGACATAAATCGACTACATGACATAGCTATGACACTCAATGCCCTAAACCGACTACACCACCGGTACGACTCAGCCTCGCCTTCCTAGTTACAATCTCCTGACATGGAATGTGCGTGGCCTGGGTAACCCCCGGAAGCACAGGCACATTTTGGCGTACCTAGACAGACACAACATACAATGTGCCATGCTGCAAGAGACACACCTCAGTCCAGTAGCCTTACCCTCATTTGCGGCCTGATGGTCAGCTCACTGCAGCTTTTCCTCTTTCTCCACATACGCAAGAGGTACCACCTTACTGGTTAAACGTACTCTCCCATACACCGCCATAGGCTCCTACTCTGACCCAACAGTACGATACTGCATACTTTGGGGAGGACTAGATTCCCAATTCATCACATTCATCAGCTGTTATGGCCCAATACAGATGACTCCAAATTCTTTCAGAATCTGTGGGGGAAGATCCTAGACATTGGCTCAACGCACGTGGTCTGGGGAGGCGACTTTAACCTTACACTGGATCCAACAATGGATCGCTCACACCCACAGGCGCACCACTATTTTAACGCCACCTCAAAAACATTGTTACAGACCACGGGATGCTTGACGCCTGGCAACATCTCCACCCCAACAGCAGGGAAGGCACTTGTTACTCTACTGTGCACTCCTGGTCACGGATTGATGGGTGGCTTTTATCCAGAGGTCTGACATCCTAGATAACTTGTGTCACACACCTGCCGCGCACCTACTCAGACCACTCGCCTGTCCTGATGACTCTCACACCCCCCAATATAGACTCGCCATACAAATCCTGGCGCCTACCTACACATGCATTGTTAGATCCTGTTTTCAAATCAGAATTAGAACAGGAGATAGAGGACTTCTTTCCCCGCAACATACAGTCAGTGCCGCAGTACGCCACGGTATGGGAGGCATTCAAGGTCACCATCCGTGGGGTTTGCATTGCCAAGAGCGGGGGGATATTAAAAGATATCCTCTCTACTCTTCACAACTTGGAAAAAGAACTTAAGTGCTTAGATGCCCAAATGCACGAGACACCCTCCCCAAGCGTGCAGGTGAAAATAAGAGAGACCATAACTGAATATCAAGAGACCACGGAAAGAGAGAGTAAATTCAGGGGCAAATACCATCTGGCCCGGCAATATGGCGGGAAGAAAGACCAGGGAAAGTGCTCGCAGCAACAATCCGACCACCCAGATTTTCGAATACGATACTTGAAATACTTGATGACGAGGGCTACGCGCACAGGGATACCCCAGACATCCTAGCAGTATTTCAGAAGTTTTACAGCACATTATACAAGTCTCACAGGACACAGCCAGTAGACTTTACCCCTTTCTTTGAAGACACGACAATCGGGTGGCTAGGAGATTCCCAACGGGAGTATCTTTTGGCAGACTACGAAGACGATGAGATGAGAGCTGCTATCATGCAGTTACAGTCGGGCCTAGCCCCTGGCCCTGACGGCCTCATGGCTTCATTTTATAAAACTTTTAGCTCCGCCCTCATCCCAATCCTCCGGCAGGTCTACAAGGAAGCTAAAGATACAGGGACCCTCCCCCAGACGATGCGCAAGGCGCTCATCATCTCCCTCCAAAATCCTGGCAAACGTGCAGACCAGCGCGACTCATACTGGCCGTTCTCCCTCATCAACGTCGATGCGAAAATGCTGGCCAAGATTACCGGGACCCGCATCAGCCCCCTCATGACCGCTCTGGTGCAGCTGGACCAGTCAGGCTTCATCCCCGGCAGGGCTACATCGCACAACCTCCGCACCTTATTTGGAGTCCTGCAAGACATAGACCCAGAGACAAATGCGGTGGCCGTCTTTCTTGACGCAACCAAAGCCTTTGATTCCCTTGAATGGGATTACTTAGCGTTTGTATTACAATGGATGGGATTCCCTATACCCTTCCTGTCCTGGATCCAACTACTATGCACCAATTTACAGACCAGCATACTGATAAATGGTTACCGCTAACCAGCTTTCAGCATTGCTAGGGGAACGAGGCAAGGGTGTCCGTTGCCGTCGCTCCTCTTTGCCCTTGCAATAGAGCCACTAGCATCTAAATTACACCAACACCACAGAGAACACCCCTCATTTATTCTGAGCGACAACTGTTAATCTCACTATATGCGGTGACCTCACCCTCTACTTCCGCAATCCGGCAGACATCCTAAGCCCGATACTACGGGTACTGATACTTTTTGGGAGGCTCTCCGGCATCGGGATAAACTGGAGTAAATCTCAAATATTCCCTCTCACCGCGAAAACTCCGAAATTTGATCCAGATAACCCCCGCACCTGGTGTGCAGATGCAGTCACATACTTAGGCATTGTAGTTACTAGGAATAGGGAGGAATTGATGAGAGCCAACTACGGGAGAACACTAGATCTCCTGACCAACAAGATCACCAGATGGATTGCAATGCCAATCTCCCTGGCAGGCAGGATGTCGTTACTAAAAATGGTAATCCTCCCTAAGCTCCTATACTTATTTATTAACGTCCCATACGACCCCAGCAGACACTTCTTCAAAACTCTGAAATCTCAGCTTATCCGCCTCACCTGGGGAGGGAGACAACCGAGACTAAAATGGGACACCCTCACTAACCCATTTGCTGCCGGAGGATTTGAGATCCCTGACATGGAATTATATTTCCATTGCACAGACGCCCACTATGCAGCGTTGTGGATGGACCCTACATGCCCCACCTAGCGGTGGAACAGGGCTATATGGCCCCAACCCCATACTCGGTCTATCTTAGCTCGCCCATCATTCATAAGCGCACTACTCCGACCACAGTCGAGTGCACAACCCACACTTGGAGAGAATTGGCTTGCCGCCTCAAACTTGACTTATTATATTCCCCCTTGCTGCCTCTTCAGGGCAGACATGACCTCCCCGTCACACAGGAGGGAGGCTCCTGCCAAATGCTCCGAAAACTCTGGGTCTTAAACTGGGGTGACCTGTATAAAAAAGGGAAATTCCGCACTTAAGAGGAGTTCTTCGAAAGCAACCCGCTCACGGCTCTTGAACTTTTTCTGTATGTCAGGTTGTGTCAAGACGTCAAGTCCACTACCCCAGACTTCCCACATGAACCCCCCACCATGGGTCCCTTGCACAACCTCCTTCAAAAAGATTGTAGTAAGGACTCCCTTAATACGTACATACATTGTTAAGTTAGCATAACCACGTTAGAAGTAAGAAAGTCATCTTGCTGCTTTTGCACACGACACTGCGTTCACATGTTATTGCTTAAACAAACTGCTGACTCGAGTTTTGCCTCACACGAGAGCAATCTGTTGTTACCATCCCGAGCTCTGCGCAGCGACCTTGGTCTGCACACGATGTGACAAACAGTCTGAGTTGTTAGACAATGCATGTTTTCCACTCTAGGTTGATCGACCCACTATTTAGTCATAACACACGAGCAGCTGCACATACCTGAAAGTTGGTGCTTTTAATATCACAGACATCATGTTTATTATTCAGACCGAAGACGAGCCTTCCTGCGAGAAGACTCCTGATGCTCCTGTGATGTGATTTCACTAAGCTGATCTTTGAGGTATGGGGTCCCCTATTCAAGCCTAAGAGACCTTCTGTTAGTCTAATAATAATATTAGCTTCTTAGTAAAGGGAAGGTGGTAGTATCCACTGTCATTAGAACATGATCACCCCTTTTATATTCTATGGAATTGTAACTATGTTGATGGTTTTGATTTTAATCATTTGTCTGCTTGTATTAGCCAAAGTACTGCATATTAGGACACGTGGTCTATAAAAATAAACTCTTTTTATTTTCACCGTGTCTCTGTTGATTCTTGTTGTGGACTGATGTGAGAATAATATACGAACAGGTATTTCCGATTCCCACCATTCCTGAGTATGTACTGAGTCGCTTGTTCTGGGTTGTCTTTTCATTGGGACCGCCGAGCTAAATCTCGGATAACGAATGGGACACTTATGCTAGCCGGATACTGGGTTCTGGGTTCTGAGGTGAGTTTCTGGTACACCACAACTCACTGAGGTCCTGGGGTTCTACGCATAGTTCTGTGTATAAGCAGAATCCCTGCAACATGGCGCACCTAACGTTTGGTCTATGAGTTGAAACGCCTTAGTAGTGCTCGCGTTTGTCCACAACACCCTCATTCTTGTTTCCGGATAACAAGTCTGACGGAATTAAACCTACCTAGGTCTATTGATATAGGTTCCTTCAAGCTTGATCATTAAAAAGGTTATTGAACCCTTGTGCTACTGATAGTTTCAAGTGTGTGTTGTCCTAATGTCGGTGGATATTGCGGCGCACAGCCGTGCAGCTCTGAAACGTCATTTGACGCAGTATGGGGTGCCGGACACTGGTATGAACGTCATCTTTGTGGTGGGAGCCGATGCGGCTCATCCCTATGAGTTGTTCTACTCTTGGGTGACGATTCCGGCGGTAGGGGATGATGACACCTTTCATTCTTACACTGCCGCTGCCGTGCCAGCGAACTATACGCCGTATAGGACACAGGAAATACCAATATCTGCTTGGCAGCATCTTATTTGGTTTAATGGCGCCCTTCCCCATGTGGTTATACCGCCAAGAATGGGCCCTTTATCAATTGCAGGGGCCACTTGGCCGGTACTAGCCGGATTTACGCCTCATCCCCGTTACCTCACGGTGACGGTAGCTGAGTTGCGTGTACTGCACACTGCCCTTATTATGGTATATAGGGCGCTGGTGCAGTACGTGTCGCGCAATGTGCAGGCGGGGGCACCTGCTGTTGCGGGGCAGCCTACTGATCATCACGCGGTGGTCATTAGTCCTGTTATGGTTAATTCTGTTATGGGCAAGCGCCCCCAAAATAGGGATGATTTCCCCTTTTGGCTTGCTGAAAAATTTGACCAAATAGAAGCGGTTTACCCGAATACTTCTCCTGTGGAGAAACACAGGATCCTCACCATTAGTTTGCCTAAAGACTTGGTCCCCCACATAGATGATTGTGTAAATTGGGGCAAGGTCTTTGCAGCGACGTACGCGCAGTGCTTTGGCACTCCGTCTATGTTGCAGCTGCCCTCCGTTATCAAAAGAGTTCAAGAGAACCATGGTGCGGAGTCTGCGATAGAGTTAGGGATGCGGCTCCTCGGTCAATTTGACCTGGTGGCTACCATGATAATCGGAAACCTTAAGGGTGATGCTTTGCATTTCCAGGTTCGTAATGAACTGAAGCGAGTTGCTGAGGAGGACAAACCGCAGGAATTTGCGAAAATAATCGCAGAGGCATATCGGGATTTGGGTCGTAGCTCTTTAGGAGTTAAGCCTGTCATAAAGAATCCCGATCTAAAACAGCAGGGTAAGGCAGAAACGTCTGGTAAGGACGAACGACCCATTTTTCCAAAACAAAAATGGCAGTTTAAACAACAGGGAAAGCAGCAGCAACAGAAACAGGGCTCTAGGCCTGCCTCTCCCGTACAGTCAAGTAGTGAACGCACTTATGATCTGCGCGATCGTGCTGCTATAAAGTCTCCTGATAGATTTCAGGTTTCTGAACAGCGCTCTCCTCGTTCTTCACAGGAAACATCGGCTACACAGTCCGGTGGCGGAGGCGGTGGCAAAGGTCGGGGTGCACCACAACAGCGTGACCAGCCCCGACAGACTGAGGGTAAAGGCAAGCAGGACGAATTTGCACGACAAAGACCCCCGTTTCAAAAGAAGAAAGTGGCGGCTCTGACGGCAAGGTATGCCTCAGATAGTGCGGACACAGCTTCGGAACCGGACATGGGCGCTGACGCTCCTGGACAGCGCAGCGGAAATTACCATAGTCCGTCAAGCTCTGCGTCCATTTCTGGCGGTGACAGCAACTGATATCTCGGTTACTGTTGAAACAGCTGACACCAGAGTGGCTCCCCCTGACAGACTTTATGAAATAGTCTTATTAATTGAGGGTGACATACAACGTACAATAAAAGGGATTTTTTGGGATAATCTGACCACCACCTATGATATCCTCCTAGCGGAGGCAGATTGGCCCCCAGCTTTCATTTTAGAGGCTCCTAGAGGGGAGGAAGTAATCCTCCCGTCCTTTGCGCACACTGTGCCTAAGGACCAAGCTGAAGTGTATGCTGGGGAGTGGGCGCTTGCGCTTGCGCCGGCGGTGTATCGTACTCAGGTGGGATGGGACAGATTGTCCCCCTGCCATGAGATTCCATTGCGGTCTATGCCCCAGCCTCAACCTCAATATCCTATGCGTCGTGAAGCGAGACCCCCACGTCGCGGCAATCCTTGAACAATTGGAATATCAGGGTGTTATTGAAACATGTGTGTCCCCTATGAATAACCCTTTATTCACTGTAACGAAGCCTGACGGCTCGTACCGTTTAGTTTTGGATTACCGGCACCTAAACTCCCATTGCCGGACCTGCGCGGTACAAAATACACATAGCTCGGCTTTGGTCGACAGTCTCGTGCGTAAAAGGTTTAAAACGACACTTGACATTTCCAATGGCTTTTTTAGCCACAACCTGTCCACACTGAGTAGCCAGTGGACAGCGTTTACTTCGGGCGGCAAACAAAAACAGTTTACAAGATTAGCCATGGGTTACAAAAATAGCCCTGGCGTCTTTTCTGCTCGCGTGGTTTCTCTCTTAGAAAGAATAGACCCCGACGCATACTCCTATGTTGACGATATCTATCTTACGGATGATGAGCTGATGCCGCATCTGTCTCGAGTCGACAATATTATCGTGAGTTTTGCTGACTATGGCTACAAATTCAATTTTGCGAAGTCACACATCGCAGAATATACGGTGTTGTTTTTGGGCTACGAGCTCAACACTTTCTGGAGAAGTGTGCACGCTTAAGTGCTCCTACGACACTGAAGAAATTACAATCTCTGCTGGGTTTTCTGAATTTCGGCCGTACGTACATTCCTGATTATGCCCAGCGTATCAAGCCGCTTTACGCCTTGGTACAACCTTCGTTTTCGAAGTCTAGCTGGCAGCTAGAACACTCTGCAATTTTACAGTCTTTACAGGCTGACCTTCTTGCTTCACAATACTTGCTGACACGTGATAACCGCACTAACCTGGTAATAAGAATAGTACCAGGCGCCGTGGGGTTCACGTATTTGACGTTTAATGAGGGCGACACAGTCCCCATTGCGTACAAATCCCACTTGTACACCTCTGCTGAATGACGTTTTTCCACGGTCGAAAAAGTTCTGACTGCTGTGCAGATGGCGATCCTCAAGGAACGCGCACTGTCGCATGGGAAACAGATTCTGGTTGTAACACCATATCCTGCTTTAGAGGCAGTGACTAAAGCAAGTGTACCAAATTCTAAAGCTTTACATCCACGGTGGATACAATGGGCCACAACACTGACGTCGCCAGATGTCACTTACATCTTTGATGCCTCATTACAGACTCAAGAGTACTTGCAGTATGAATTCATTCATCCGGCACCTCTGTCTTTGCGCCCGCTCGAAGAATACCATTGTGTCATATACACTGACGGGTCTGCGCAACCCGCAATTGGATCGAAACACGCTTATTCAGCGGCTTGCGCAATTGTCGTAGGTACATTCGTAAATGGTGAATTCCAATCTGATGCAGTGCATACACAGTCGTTGGGTGATTGTACCGCGCAATTAGCGGAGCTCCGGGCTCTGGTGCTTGCACTGGAGTTTGCTGATCCCCGAGTCACTACTCTTATAGTGAGTGACTCCTTCTACTGTGTCCAGTCTTACAATGACAATTTACACTTCTGGTCTCAGAATGATTATCGAGACACTAAAGGTAGCACAATTAAGCATAAAACGCTTTGGGTTCGAGTGGCAGACTTTAAAGAACGTCTCCCTCTCGTAAGTGTTATTCACACTCTTGGTCACCAGCGGCTTGGTGTCCATGCTGTCGGCAACAGCTTAGCTGACGAGGCAGCGAAAACAGCAGTGGCTACATACTTAGTGGCAGCAGTTACAAGATCCAAAAGTAAGATTGATGATGACATCTTGGCAGCTATTGCTGCTACAGAGAAGGGAGGTGATTACCCGAAGGGTTTTCCCTCTCGGTATATTTATCATTTAAGTCCTGATAACGTCCCATTAGTGAGGATTAACGACGTTGATGACAGAATTATTCCCAACGCGGACTGCAGACCAGCACTGATCCTAGCTGCGCACGAGGGGTTGGCGTCAGCCCACGCCGGTGTGTCAGCTACAATATCTCTGCTACAACAACGTTACTGGTGGTTTGGTTTATACAAACAAGCGCGCGCATATGTTCTTGATTGTGACATTTGCCAACAGATTAAACCTTCTACTGTTGCGCGCCCACCACAGACACAGCTGTACATCTCTAATAAGCCATTTGGTTGTGTTTATTTAGATCACTGCGGTCCTTTTTCTTCAGATACTGCGTACAAGTATATCTTGGTTGCAGTGGATTCGTGCACACGTTTTCTATGGGTATGGCCACAAAGGAGTGCTGACTCGCGGACTGTCATCAGGGATTTGCGTGTCTTTGTGGGAACTTTTGCGTGTGGTACCTTCCATTCTGATCAGGGCCCTGCGTTCGCCTCTAAGGCTTACAAGGAGGCTATGAAACATTTGGGGGTCCTAGTCAAATTTTCGTCTCCCTACCGACCTGAGGGTAATAGTGTGGTGGAGCGAATGAACCGTGACTTAAAGCAATCATTGACAGCACGTGTTTTAGGCACAGGCCGGAACTGGCTAGCCCATTTGTATAACGTCCAACGTGCACTTAATAATCTCCCTAGAAGGTCTCTGGGTGGGCGGACCCCGTACATGATGCTCTTCGGAATTAGAATGTTTGTTCCAGACCTTGATGGTCTAGACATTGCGGCGTCGACCGCACCCTTTGACGTAGATGATCACTGTGCTGTTTTGCAGACTCTACAAGGAGCCAGAGACTCTCTTTCGAAAGAACATTTGCCCTCCACATCTGAAGCTGAGGTTCAGATTCCGGTAGTCGGCTGGCTACCCCGAGTTGGAGATCTGGTCCGTGAGAAGGTGGAGAACAAGAAGGAGTTCGGCCCCTCTTATCGTGCACCAGTTCCAGTGCTTGGAGTGCAGGGTACAAGAACAGTCATTTTACCTCCACTTCCTGGTCGCAAAGAAAACAGGTACATCTCTATTGACAATGTCAAACTTCAGCGAGTGGCCGATACTTCTTAGTATGACTCCGGCAGTTTCATGCCAGACAATGCAAAGAAATTCAATGTTGGTTCCTGCTTCTACCACCTTGTCTGATGTTGCCATCGAGATGCATTCAGTTACTGATCCCTTGCTGATACCACCGGCTGGTGGTTTGCCCGAAGAGACTGAGTATGCTTATCCTACGCGTGGACCCTCGCCTGTTTTACAATCTACAGCACTTGGCCAGTCCCGTTTTTCCTTTGACACTAACTCTTTGCCCTCAACTCCCCCATCGAACATTGCTGTTTTTGTAAGTTGGTTTAAGAGACATTTTTTGATAGCCCCTTGGACATACATCTGGTTGCTGCTTTTCAGTATTTTTTTGTTCATGTCCATTGGATTTGTTGTAGTTTTCTTCCGTTTGGTGGATGGCCATTATCTCAAAGAGAGATCGACAATTAGACTTATCAATGGAACTTTGGCCCCCCACTCCTCATCCCACATCATGAAAAGGGACCAGACTTTTGTGAATATTACTGCCTGGCCCGTCATGGATGGAATCGCATGGGATGCAGTTAAATTTCAAATTCACGGGCCTACAGAGGTCATTAATGTGCCTAATGTATTTCGTGTTTCTATGGGTGATGTAGTTAAACAGAACATACGTTCTGATGATTGGGATGTACACGCCATTGAGGCACTGTTTTCAGATTTGAAATATTATGCCGCCTTTGATGCTGAGGATTTGTATGACAATGCGGCTAATTATGCAGAACAGTATTGTTTTCAACATTATGGCAATCCCTTCCTGCATAAAGCGAATACGTTTAGAAATTTTGTAAATTTTACCCAGTGGGAACATTGTCCCACCCCCTCGTTTGGCAGTTCACATACATTAGTTGATAAGTTTACTTATTTTACTGATTTCAGTGTTTCAGCCCCGGCATCCTTTTATTTTAAAGTTAAGCCTGAGTCTGCCTCTAAGGTTAGACTGACACATACCAAATTGCTATATTCTAAGTCCTTTATGGATGAGTTGTCAATCAAAGGTTATGATCTATGGAAGGCTACTATTGATCTTAAGTCGGTTTGGCGTTCCAAACCGTGGCAGGTTCAGGGAACTGAAGCTTTACACCGTGCCTGTCTAGTACCAAATCATATGTTGTTTTTAAATGCAACCATCTTCCAAACCACCTGTTTCGGATTGGCCACTTCTAAAAAACTAAATTCGCCTTCTGTGCCGGATCTGGGTGCTTACCCGAATTGGAATAATCACACAGATCTGTCCCTTCCTGCTTTGCAGTTATTAGTTTCTAATTCATCTTTCAATATTTCGAAATTTAATAGTGAGGGATGGTTAATTTGGCAAAGCAGTTCTGATACCTGTCAACGTCGTTTTCTAGGACTGAAACCGGGGTATACTCAAGATCGCGTGGACCCCCGGTTTGAGTCGTCACATACAGTAACTACATACTCTGTAGGGAAATTATGTCAGTCCTGGCTGCGACATTCCACCTTGGCATCTGTAAAAGTTCATTTATCAAAATTACATGACAAAATAGATTTGAATGATTTTGTTAAAGGTCCTGTGGGTGGCAGATCCAGGAGATGGGCGTATGCTATTTACAACGAAGTATGGAAACTGTCGCAAATTGAGGCAGCTTCAAGATTGAGAGCTATTGATCAGGCTAATATGGAAAAAGTATTAGCAGTTATTGATAACAGCATTAACACTCTTTCTTCTAGCATTTATACATTAGATAATATTGTTTCTTCAATTGTGGATATTGTGCAGGATGATATGTCAGTGTTGTATCATGGTCAAAACCAGTTGCGTTCTGTTATGCAGTTTGCATGGACATTACAAACATTGAAGGCAGGGAAGGTCCCTTGGGACTATCTGAATACAACATCCTTATTTCTTCCCTTTAACCTTACTGACAAACAGCAGTTCATGTCCATGAAGGATGCTACATATTCCTTGCTACATATTGAAAAATTGGAGCCGTTACCTTTCTCTGTAGTGGAAGTCGATTCCGCAGTGTGGCTCTTACACGGATTGATAACTCTCCCGTTCGCACTTTTTAAGTTTACCTCTTGTATGAAACACTATGCTCTAGGTAGATATGAACAGCTGGGTACCGCTTTCATACATGAAGTCTGGTCCCTCCCCTTTACGTATAGATGTACAAGAGACGGTACTGAGGTTTATCTGAAGGGTGAAGAATGTACGGCGTCACCTGATCATTCTGTTGTATGTAGGCACATTCAGTTGCACGGAGCTTGTAATGTACACGCTCCGAATTTGGCCTGCGTCCTCAAAGGTATCCCGGTACCAGTGATTACGCCATCTTTCACGCTGCTTGCAAACGGTAGTTATTTAATTTTAAACAATGAAGCTTGCTGCGGGATGTTAATAGGGATCCCGTATATAGTAACTGTATCACAGAGGGTTGTCTGCTGCAATAACGTTCTGTTTCCTCCCCCGCATGGGAGGCTAGATGCTTCCATCTGGCCTTCGATTCCAACCTTGAAAGCAGAGTTCAACAAGATGAGCAGAATAAGAGCGCTATTGTCCCAAAAGGAGATGCCATTGACTTCCTCCCGAGAAACATTTGTCCTTCACGTAGCGAATACGCGCACTGAGGTACAGGCGCTTTTGAATACTGACCTCCCCCTGCATTTTGGAGCTTTGATCCAAACAATTTTCAATGCCTCGTCCACGACTGGCACACATGTTGTATCCATGTTATACCGGACCACCCAAATAGACAGTCCTCGCACTACCCCCGCCGCGCAAATGCACTGGGAGGAGGAACTGCACCTCCTTTTAACTGACGAACAATGGACCTATTGCTGTCAGCAGACGGGCAAAGTGTCGGCTAGCAGCAGACTGCGACTGATCCGTTACAAGTATTTGCACCGGCTATACTATACGCCTGCAAAACTTATGCGCTTCCACTTAAGAGAGACTGACTTTTGAGACAGACGCGGTAGGGAGGGTGCTGGATTTTGCCACGTAGCCTGGGACTGCGCCCCGGTCCGACGATACTAGGGAGAGGTACTAGAGGCGCTCGAACAGATGACTGGAATTCACATACCTGGCTCCCCACTCATTGCGTTGCTGGTTACACTAAGGATCTTGATGCCCGATTCAGACGGTTCATATCACTGGCGCTTATACTGGCCAAACGCACAGTGGCATGCAGATGAAGGAGAGGGAGAGCATCTAAATTTAAAGAATGGTTAAAAGACCTGAAATTTTGTCAAGAACAACTGCATACATACGCTGAACTGTTACCACCCTCCTCACAGTTAAACACCCTAAAAATGTATCTCCTTGCACAATCAAACACTGATGATACTGAGAGGGGAGAGAGGGGAAACGATTGATCACAGAATCTTAAGGGGAATGTATGGAGTCCTGATGAATCCTGGAATTACTAGCAGCACAACTTTATCACAGCTCGCTGCGACCGGGAGCTGCAGTATGTCAGTGCAAATTCCATGTCATTAACAATATAGTCATCTGTAAATGTGGTAATGGAACGATTTGAAATGTCGTGGGAATGGAGTTCACATGTTTTATGTTTTTATTGTACAACAAAACCAAGAAAACAGATTCAATTTTAAAAAAAAGATCAAGTCCAAGGTGGTTACCATCCATGTCACAATATAAAATCCCTGCATCCCATTAAGAATTAGGGTAGCACACACTCACTCTAACCTGAAGACTGGCGTCTCCAATCTTAGATTTTGGTATTTTTCAGAAGCGCCTCCTTCTGCTATATCAGACTGCAGAGGCGCTTATTCTTAAGTCTACCAGTGTGAACATGTTCCATGAGTGGCTTCTCAGCCAGATCATTCTCAACTTCATCTTTGAGGCCTGCTGTCCCCCATAAATGGAAGTTTTTACTTCCCACCTAAACAAAAACATGCATGAATTGTGCTTTTAAGGTGGGCAGAGTCCTCGGTTCCTTGTGGTTTTTGCATTGTGATCGGCTGGTCAGAGAGGTTCCTTTATGCTTTCCTTGTAGCTCTCTTAACCCAAAGGACCCTCCACAAATGGAAGGTCAGTTTGAGAGGCTTGATCTGTCCTGTGGCTCAAGTCTGGTCTGACCAATGGTGATTCTGGAGCTCCTGCATCTTAGGCAGGGGCTTCCTCTGAAGTGATCTTTCTTAATGTGAGACCAAGACCGGATCTCCCTCCTGCCCGATAGTCACTAAGCTTGAACGCATGGCTCCTATGAAACCGATCGATTTGCTAATATGCCTAGCTGACATCAGTTTTGCTCCTATGGGACGTGGCCAGCAGCCTCATCTGCAGCCATATTAATCACTTTGGATGAGGAAAATGGGGTGGGTGCCAACCGACATGGGGAAGTGGGATAGGGCAGAACTTAGAGATGCGTGATGTGGATGATACACTGGGGTTTCTGCCACTATGTGTCATGGTACACAGAGCCTGGGAAGAAAAGAGACGCGAACCAGGAGAAGCAGAATCACAATCATGGTCCTTCATCTGTTTACTAGTCTCCTTCTCTACAGCACAATCCATAGTAACATACAGGATAAACCTGGATATGCATTTAAACTGAAGAATAAAATGGTTCGCTCTTAGATAACCATATAAATATCAATTTGAACACCTTGGAAATCAGGTGATGCAAGAATAGACGTGATGAAATAAGTGAAAACGGCACAGTGATCGGTACAGGTGAAAAGCAACCCCCAACAACATCGTGCAACACATTTGTAGATAATCATAAGCTCAAAGGGACTAGAGCATGTACAAGTGGCAGACAGATTTGTTGGATAAAGGACCTAACAAAACATTGTAAATTAGTCCAATACTAATACAGTAAACCAATCGTATAAAAATGATGTTTCGACTCATTTGGACAAATCTACAAGTCATCATCAGGACAGCAAGAGTGATATCAAACATCTGAAAGAGTTGTAAGGCCAATACTGTCCTTATGTCGCAAATTAGAAATGAGTTTGGCCCACGGAGAAAACAATTAATGAAGATAGTGCACAGTACTGAATCTTAGAAAGGGATTACTGAATTATCTCCACAAAACACAGATATACTAATTCAGATAAGATTTGTGTAGAAGAGTTGAGTTGAGTTGCAGCAGTGGCAGCATCCATCATTGTCCATCAGCAAAAACAGTGGTTTAAGTGATCATCTACAAATGTATTGCACACTGTAGTTTGATGTTTCTTTTCAGTTGCTCTGAGCACTGTATCCTCTTCACTTTTTTTTATCACATTCACTACAATACTGGATGAACAAAGAGAAGTACTGGCCTAGAGCCGACCCATTCCCCCATGCAGGAACCCTGCAGCATCAGTAGAGGAAGTCGATGTGCCAGGAACAGGACCTTATTGAGGTACTCTCCAAGACCAGGATGACGCCTAGGACAAGATGATAAGGTGAAGCTGCTGCCCTGAATGGAAGATGTGGAGTTGGACTAACTGTGTGGAAAGCAGTCGCTTTGATTGAGAGGATGAGAGCGGCAGAGCCTAGCTGAATGAGATCTGCGTGAAGAACTGACTCAAGGAAAGAGCTTGTCCAGAAGCCACAAGTATATTGACCTCTGCTGACCTGAGCCAAAACTGGACCAATCCTGAAGGAGTACGCATCATCCTGAGAGGATGGCAGCGAAGGACTGCCACTGCTGCTGAGCCTGCACTGGCCCCTCCACCTGCCCCCTGTACACCACCCTCGCAGTCCGGCAGTCAGCGCTTGGGCCTATTACCCAGTGGTGGACAAAGAGAGTGGCCATGAAGAAGTCACAACACCTGCTTTTGACTTTCTGGGGTGTCCATATGGTTTGACATCGAGTCCACGATTAACACTAAATTCCTCTTGTATACCAAGGATCTCCACCGTTTTTTCATTTCGCATCTCTGGTTTCACTGAACTCGGCCCATGTCAATCATCTCTCCGTGAAATATGGTTTTGGGATTACTACAAGTTTCAGTGTCACCCCAACTCTAACGGTGTCACTCCTGCTCCTCTTGAGTGCTCCTGGTTCCCTGGGTACCCCAGCAACAAAATACCTTGGCCTTGACCAGTCTTGGTTGACAACCACGAGGTGCCACCCCTTGTCCTAGCACCATAAGCAAATTTCTTTTTTAAGGTTTTATATAGCGCAAACTAGACCCAAAGATATCAGGTATCAGAGCGTTTCACATGAGCACCAGTTTTGTTACACAAGGACACATTCATTTTTTGGTAGGCACAGGGAGATTAAGTGATTTGCCCAGAATCACAGGATGTTGAGCGTCGTTGCCGAGACTCGAACCCAGTTCCCCAGCTTCGAGGTCGACCACTCTAGCCGTAAGGCTACATCCTCTCCACAGATATTAAGCTTCTTGCCCTACACTGACCCCAGACCCTGCGGTCTCGGTACACTCCACACCTCATTGACATGAGACTTTGCAATGCAGTTTTTCATCCAACTGGAGCTGCGCTTTCTGTGATGTTGTGTCCGTAGTGGACCTTTAGTGGGAGGTTTTGGTTTTGGATGCAGTTGCCATAGTGTAGTTTTGGGTCATGCGGGTTACCTTTCACTAAATTCTAATGATGTCTTTGTCCATTGTTAGGGAATCATGCTCTGCAGCTGCAAGTAAAGTACCTGTCCTGTGTGTAACCAAAGTGTGCACTGTTGCTGTCGGCGACATACCTACTGAAAGTGTTTCATCAATCAATCAATCAATCAATCAATCAATCAATCAATCAATCAGCGATTTGTAGAGCACTGCAAATCACCCCTGAGGCTTTCAAGGCACTGAAGGGAGCAGGATGCTGTGTTGTTATACTGTTCCTTCCAACAGCCAGGTCTTGAGTCCCTTCCAGAACTCATCGGAGCGATGAGGTGGCCTGAGGTGCAGGGAGACGCTATTCAAAGCCTTGGACGCCAGGTGCGAGAAGGAGCGTCCTTTGCTGTTGCTAGGGCGGATCCAGGGGCTTCAGGGAATCTTACACCATCCTTAAAAAGCATGGAACCTGACTATAATGAAACCCTTCACAAAGTACTAAATGTGTCTTGACTGATTCTTTTCTCCTGTTGAGAACTGTGATATTGTCAGCTGACTGTTGACAGAGTCGGTGCTGCTGCTGACACTGTCAGGGAGTCCCAGGGACTTTGCCACTCTGATCCATTTATTTCGGCTATTGCTGTGGATTTCTGAAGCAAACTGACTGAAATATCTTCAAACTCCCTTGTTTATTCAGAACCCATGCCTGCATGATTTTATTTTTGAATATTTTGCTCAAAGAGCCCAGTCCCCTAATGTAAATGCCGGTGGTGGCCCCCGGCTATGACCAGCATAAAGCAAGTACTGGATCATGCTTATGGAACCAAGAATCCTTGCTCGGTTCCTGCCCAAGCTATCATAGCGGGCTCTGAAAAACCCGTCCGATCCACCTGGAGGGCAGTAGGTCGCACAATCTGATCACTCCAGCAATTCAGGGAAGAACTCAAGACCCGGATGTTCGAATGCATAAACCACCACGCAGCAGCCAACATTTCCAGTGCCTCAAGACCTTCACAGGTGATCAGCCATGCTTTCTAAATGTTGCTTGATTGATCAAAAGGTCTTGAAGCCCCTATTTTCAATATCTTCTGTGAGATCCAGATCCCACTCCTCAGCTGTGGTGAACTTGTCAGTTCTCGTGCTTGTGGCAGACGTTCCTGCTACTCGTACGACGCCCCTCTTCCTGGTGCCTCAACAGTGGCACCCGCTGCACTGGGCAGTTCTTTTGGTGGGCTCTGAAGGTACCTGGGAGAAAGTACCACTGCGGTCTTCTAGTAACTCATAATGGGGGAGTGTTTAAGATGCCCCTTGTACCTCCCCTGTCACCTTCTAGGATGCACTGAGTACATGATGGATCTCTTAAGCTCTCGAGAAATCCAGAGGAATTCTGACCAAAATTCGGTTAATACAGTCAGTAAGAGCGTCCCGGCTTCAGCAGGAAACTCTGCCGTCTGCTTAGAACACTTTGAGATTAGTGCATATTAGAAGCCACAATTAGTGTCTAAAAACATATAGCGCCCGACTCACAAAGGTAAATTGAGGCGAAAGTCTAGCTTTCGGTAGTCACAAAGTGCACTTACGTGTATTAAAGTTAGACTTTTGCCTCAGTTAAACTAAAGTTTTCGTCTTAAATTTACCTGAGACTAAAAGTCCTTAGACTCAGTTAAACTCAAGACCAAAACTTAAGTTTAACTGAGACAAAAGTCTAACTTTACTAGTAGTAAAGGCGCTTTGTGAATACCGAAAGTTGTCAAGTTCGAGCCCATAGTGTTTTCCCTTGATGTGTGCGTAGACTGCTCTGTGTTTGGGTTGAGGCAGTATAAGTTGTTTGTGAGTTCTTCACCCGTTTGCTGTATACCGATTCGCACTCAAAGGATCCCTTGATGTGTGCGTAGACTGCTCTGTGTTTGGGTTGAGGCAGTATGAGTTGTTTGTGAGTTCTTCACCCGTTTGCTGTATACCGATTCGCACTCAAAGGATCCCTTGATGTGTGCGTAGACTGCTCTGTGTTTGGGTTGAGGCAGTATGAGTTGTTTGGGAGTTCTTCACCCGTTTGCTGTATACCGATTCGCACTCAAAGGATCCCTTGATGTGTGCGTAGACTGCTCTGTGTTTGGGTTGAGGCAGTATAAGTTGTTTGTGAGTTCTTCACCCGTTTGCTGTATACCGATTCGCACTCAAAGGATCTTATTTCCAGTCTTAGTACCCTAGGGCTTTCACAAATAGTGAAAGGTCCTACACATATAGCTGGTCATACACTGGACCTTTTATTTACAAATTCTCACAACATAACGGCCGACTTACCTAGGCCTGCCTTGTGGACCGACCACTACTTACTTAAATTTAATATTTTAACCACATCCTCTTGCCATACAAATTCTGTAGCAGAACAAACATGGTGTAGACTGCAGAAAAATATTGATCCGGCATCTTTTTCTGCATATTTTATCACTCCTTCGATGTCAAACACCAACTCTCCCAATGATGCAGCTACTCAATTAGATGCCGCAATCTGCCTGGCCTTGGATAAAATTGCTCCTAAGAAAAGAGTAAGAGGTCTTCATAAATCCTCACCTTGGTTTACCCCAGCTCTAAAAAACTGGCAGCTAGAAAGGCCGAACGTAAATGGAGACAATCAAAAAGCCTTACTGACCGTAATAATTACAAATTTTTACATAGACAGTACTTAGCTCATATTATATCGGCAAAAAAACAATACCTAGGGGAAAGAATAAATAAAGCTTCTAATTCTCAGAAAGAATTATTCAAGATTCTGAATGAATTCACATATCCTGCCTCTATGCAGCCCCCCATTGGTTGCTTCTTCAGGAGTGGGTTGATTCTCTGTCTACTTTCTTTGTAGAGAAAATTGACAAAATATATAGTCAATTTCCTCAAGAATCTGTTCAATTGCATTCTCAGAGCACAGAACTAAGAGGCTCCTCAGTGGCCTCTACTCTAAAATAAATTCTCAGAAATGTCTCTAGAAGAAGTTACCCTGGCACTTAAAAAGGTAAAATCAGGCTCCCCCTCTGATATAGTATCTTCCCAGATTCTACTAAAAATCAGTCTAGTCATCACTCCTTGTCTAACGAGGCTCTTCAACCTTTCAATACTACATTCACAGGTACCCATAAGATGGATGGAGGCCATAGACCTATTTTAAAGAAACCCAAATCTGATTCTGAACAACTAAACAACTATCGACCTATATCTCTTCTTCCTCTGTTTGGTAAAATCCAAGAGTCTTTGATAAATGCTCAATTAATTAAACATCTACAGAAAAATAAAGTGCTGGATCCATCTCAGTGAGGGTTTCGAGTGTTTCATAGCACCGAAACAGCTTTACTTGAAGTGGTTGATAGCATCAGACTCTCTCTGGACAATCGAAGGTCGGCCATCCTAGTCTTGCTAGATCGGTCGGCCGCTTTCGACACCGTTTCCCATTACATTCTTCTGGATCGCTGGTGTCGAGGGCCCTGCATTGGCCTGGTTCAGGAGTTATTTGAGTGACCGCACCTCCCGTGTCCAAATTGGTGTTTTTACTTCTAAGAGTCAACTTATAAATAAAGGTGTCCCTCAGGGATCTATCCTGAGTCTGACGCTCTTTAATTTATATGTATCTCCCCTAGCTAGGATCATCAAGGATCACGGCTTCGACACATTGTAGTATGCCGATGATACACAGCTATTAATCACTCTTGGCTCGGATGTCGCTTGTACCAAACATAGATTCAGACAATGCATGCTGGACATAAACAACTGGATGTCAACCAACAACCTTCAGCTAAATGCTAATAAAACAGAAGTTGTTCTTTTTGGCAATGCACAAATGTTATGGATAAATGACTGGTGGCCCCCTACCTTAGGTACCTGTCCTACTCCGAAAGAAACAGCCCGTAATCTTGGGGTAATGATAGACAACTCACTCTCTATGCGTGACCATGTCAACTTCACAACACGTACCTGTTTTTTTGTAACATATTTTTATTGACATTTTCAGAACTTATATACTGTACATTATTCAAATCTTTCCAGCAATTATGGCATAAAGTGCAGTATGCGGTATCACATATCATCTGTAAAACCTGACGCAGAATCAGTAGTGAGATGAAGTGATCAAATACGAGACAATGCGTGTGCCCCAGGGGTTCGAGTGAATAATATGTCGCTTGAACTAGGGTGTAAAACAGGTTTAAACTAGGGGAAGGGCATGGAAGTTCACCTCTGGACCTCGTAAACGAGTGCACGACCTGTCGTGTGGGTTTGGCGCCTCAATGAATCGTGCGTGGACCTCCTCGTAGGGTCGACCGGTAACATTAATAGTATGCACTATAAGGCTGTTTGAGACTGCTCAAGCGGGGCTGATAGTGTGTGTGCGTCGTTTGTAAGGTCCTCGCCCGGGGTCCACTGCTTGAATTGATATAATAACAAGGCCCATTCCATGGATATAGGGTTCTTGCGGACCCCTCTCACCTCCTCCTCCCGCAGTGTCTCCTCCTCCGCCGCCGCCCATTTAAGTGTAGCTCCCACCCAAGCTGCCAGTGGAGGGCCGGTGGGGGATCGCCAGTGCATGGCGATGCTACGTTTGGCTAATAGCACCGCGAGGGAGAGAAAACGAGTCCGCACCTTGTGTTGCTTATGCGCTCGGAAGATCCCTAGGGCGCTGGCCTCCCATGTGTTCATACAGGTAATCCCTGTAAGGTCACCCAGAGCAGTGTGTATGTGCTGCCAGAAAACTCGAATGATGGAGCAACTCCAAAACATGTGTTGGAAATCTGCACCCTGCGCGTGACATCTGGGGCAAAGGAACTGTGTGTCTGGGTAGTAACGTTGAAGGCGCGCTGGTGTTAAATAAGCTCTGTGAAGTATGTAGTATTGAATATTTTTAAAGCGTGCGTTTCTAGATACCTTCTTGGGGTACGCTAGAGCCCTCTCCCACTCCTTCTCGTGAAGCACGCGCCCAATTTCAGTTTCCCATGTGGCCCGCAAGGTCTCTAGTGGTCTAATGGTCAGCTCTCGTATGGCCTTATAGAGCCATGTAGTTAGATGATGACCCGCTCCCATGTGTAGAATCGTGTGGAGGACTGGATGTGCGTGCGGTTCCCCCCCCTGCAAGGTCTTGATATGGCCGGTAGCTATCTAGTAGTTGACGGTGGAGCAGGAACTGCCCTGGGGGCAGGTCGTATTCATCCACAAGATTGTGGAAGGGTCGAAGCTGCCCGTCCTCAAAAAGGGATTCCATCTCCGTCATGCCACAGGATGTCCACGTGCGAAGCACTCTGCTTGTGTAATAGTGTTCCCGGTTGGGCCATCCCACCAGAGGGAGCAATGGGGAATACAACGGTGTCCCCGAGGACATGCGGTGAATTCTTTGCATGCACCTCCGTGCCACTGCTACCTGAAGGGGGTACATACGTTTCGGCTTAGTGCCGGGGAGTAGTAGGCGACGTATCTCTGGAACAGATATCCGCCCCGTTATGGTATGCGTTTCCACAGTATATTTGTCTGCCGTCCAATGAGACAGCCACTATAATTGTGCAGCTAAAAAATAGGTCTCGAATGAGGGAGCACCCAAGCCGCCCTGCGTGGTGGGCAACTGCAGTTTTGTCAGCCCTATTCTATGTCTGGTGGATCCCCAAATTAACGTACTAAGGAGGGGGTCCAAGTCCCGAAAAAAGGTTCTGGGGGGATCACCGGCAGATTGGTGAAAAAGTATAATAGTCGTGGGACCATAATCATTTTGGCTAATGCCACTCGTCCAATTGGGGCCAGCGGGAGGCTCTTCCAAAAGCAGACTGCAGCTCTAACGCCTGCTAACGCCCTACGATGGTTACCCTCGAAAATATCTGTGGGAGAGTGATAGAGACGGATCCCCAAGTACCGAGGGGCATCCGCACTTCAAGGCACGTGTTGGGTACCCAGTCTAATCTCCTGAGGGGGAAGGCCCGGGTGCAGCGGGTATACCGTGGATTTGTCCCAATTCACCCGCAGTCCAGAGGCCGCCGCGAACTCCGTCAAAGTCACCCACAAGGGAGTCAAGTCGTCCGTGATATCTTGCACATATATTAACAGGTCGTCAGCATACAAAGAGACACTGTGCACCGTACCCGCAATAGGGCCAGGGCAAAAAGTAAAGGAGACAGTGGACATCCCTGCCTCATGCCCCTCTGGACCGCAAACTCTGCCGAGATATAGCGACCTAGGCGCACCCGTGATGTCAGTTTAGTGTACAGAAGTTGCGTATATGCGAGAAGGGTGGGACCAATGTCCGCTCGCTGTAGGACCGCAAAGAGATACTGCCATGTGAGGGAATCGAAAGCCTTCTCAAGATCCAGGATAAGACATGCCGCCCGGGGATAACTCCCTTGCACCTGATCTTGGATGTGGAAAACCCGGCGTATGTTCTGTGAAGTGCATCTGCCAGGTATAAATCCGCACTGATCCGGGTGGACCAGGGGACGGATTATTTGTAAGTATCTGTCTGCAAGAATCTTCCCGAGAAGTTTGCAGTCCGCGGATAGCAATGAGATGGGGCGATAGGAGGCCATTTGCTGCGGATCCCGATGCGGTTTTAAAAAGGTCACGAGTACGGACTCTCGCATAGATTTCGGTAACTCTCCCTTCTCAAGCGCAGTCGCCAGCATCGCCACCAAGCGAGGGACCAGGTGCACTACAAATGTGGAGTAGTATTCTAGCGGGAACCCGTCTAATCCTGGTGCCTTATTGCGGGCTAGGGCATGTAAGGCACGAGTCACATCTGCTGCTGTTATCGGCATCTCAAGAGCCTCCTTATCCGTTGAGATTTTCGGTATAGTTGAGGGAGCAAGGAATCGCTCCACTACCACTTGTGGAGTAGAGGCGGGGTCACGATATATCTTCGCATAGTAGTCGTAAAAAGCCCCAAGAATCTCGGCCTGGGAACGCACCAATGCGCCCCGGGAGTCTAGGATCTCGGTAATGGGCTTGCTATCCGAGTCCTGCCTGGCCAGCCATGCCAATAGAGTGCCAGTTTTGTCCCTCTCTTTATGCATCCGTGTAGCGTACGATCTGAAGTTATACCGACGGAGATCCACGAAGGCGGCCTGATACGCTGTTTTTGCTTCCGCTATGCGCTGTGTCTCTCCCTCAGATGCGGTATCCTGTTTAGTGAGTGCGGCCAGGTGCTGCTCCGCCTTGGTGAGCGCTTGTTCTAGTAACCGTTTAACTCCCGCTATTTGTTTCATGCACTCTCCCTGGGCCACGACTTTAAATGTGTCCCATTCTACCAAAGTGGAAGACGCTGAACCTGCATTAAGCATGAAATAATCCTGGATACTACGTTCCTGCTCGTGCCTGAAAACTTGGTCTGATAGACAGTCCGGTGGCAAGCGCCAGGTAGGTACCGGGGGGCGTGGGGGCCGCCAATTGAGCCGGAGGACGTGGGCATCATGATCGGAGATGACCCTGCCCATGTAGTCTGTGTGGGCAATTTTGGGCAATATAGCTGCTGAGCATAAAAATCGGTCAAGACGTACACGCAAATTATGTGGGATGGAATGGAAGGAGTACAATCGGGTCTGGGGGTGGCGCATGCGCCATGCGTCGGTAAGTGACCAGTGTGTAATCCACACCCGGAATCTAGCAGTCTGTCTGTGTGCCGGTGAGTGCGCCGCAGGAGGGTGCGAGCGGTCTAAGTTTAGGTCGAGCGTGCAATTGTAGTCTCCTCCCAGGATCCAGGGGAGTGAGGCAAATGGGGCGAGAACCCCGGTGAGGTGATCCCAAAATTTGTCTTGTTCTACATTGGGGGCGTAAATACTACCAAGAAGTACCGCCTGCCCGTCTAAGAGGCCCTCCAGTAGTGCATATCTGCCGTCTTTATCCACCACCCTCCGGAGTTCCTGGAACGGGGTTCCTGGTCGCACCCAGATCAGTGCCCCCCGGGCAAACGCAGAATAAGTTGTGGCGCATATGGTACCCCTCCATTTCGCTTGTAGTTTCCCCACCTCTTTTGCAATGAGATGCGTCTCTTGTAGGAAAACAATCGGGGCATAGTGACGTTTCGCATACGAGTATACAGCATATCGATTGCACGGAGTGTGAAGCCCCCGAACATTTAGGGTGAGGATGGTAACATCCGTGTGCGACGTATTTGGTGCCATGTCTCAGTATCTGCGCGCAATGAGCAGGGATTGTGCCTATTGGGGTGTGTTAAACTCGGTCGGTCTAGCTGAATGAGGGTGCATGTACCCCACGACGCTGTTCGGCCATATGTGGTGTGCGGTTGGGTCTGGGTCATTCCATGCAAGGGGTCGGGATAATGCGGAACTGGGATACCCAACTGAACAATTGGGTTCGGGAATCATTCCCAATGCCAAGGACCCATCGCCAAACAACGATGCGTCCAAACCTGCTTACCCTCGTACGGGGGGGGAGGCAACAATGTATGATGGGGGCGGTGGCGTGTGGAGGCTGGGCCAGATGCGAGTCGGGCCATTAGTAGGATCAATGGACGTTGCTCTAATTGTGTCATAGGTTGAGCAGAATGCCTATAGCTAATGTGTGGGGCTGGAACATACTTATCTCTATGTTAGTCCCGGGTGTCCCATCTCACTTCACATGAGATCTTGATTGCTCATCAAGGATGAGGTCCGCTGTCTGAGGAGTGACCAGGGGGGGTGTCACCGAGTCTTCCCCTGACTCTGTTCCATCACTGTCATTCTCCCCCTCGGAGGTAAAGATATGTGGAGGTCGGTCTATGTCGTCCATCTGGGGGGACGCTCGCAAATCGATCACCGCTTGCAGGGCCTCCCTCCGCTCTTTCACAATCTGCTCGAAGTCAGGAGAGTCCTGGGTGCGTGATTGGGATCCGCCACTCCCCCCCCTGCGTGGGCGCCTTTGAGAACGCCTCCCGGGCTGTGACAACTTAAGGTTCGGGTCTCTTGTGGTTTCTGTCCTGGACTGCTGTGTGCAGTGCCGGTCCGCCCAATCCTGTGCCTCCAAGGCAGTAGCGAAAAAAACAGTGGAACCAGCATGGATGACCCTGAGGCGAGCAGGAAAGAGCAACGAATATTGGATATTGTTCTCCCGGAGTCGACGTTTCACGTTCAGGAATGAGGACCGTTGTTGTTGCACCGCTCTGGCATAGTCCGGGAACACCATGATCCGCTGATTGTCGACCTGCAGGGTGCCCGCTACTCGTGCCGCACGCAGAACCGCGTCTCTGTTCCTAAAGTGCAGAAACTTCGCTAACATCGGCCTTGGGGGCGCCCACGGCGGCGGTCTGCGGGCCGGGACCCTGTGGGCCCGTTCCATGGAAAAGAATTGTGAGCGGTCCTTTTCTGGGGTGAAGGATTTCACCCATGTTTCCAGGTACTGCAGAGGGTTCGTACCTTCAATTCCTTCGGGTAAACCCAGTACGCGAATGTTGCAGCGTCGCGACCGTCCTTCCATGTCATCTGTACGCTCCTCCAAGATGGTGAGTCGGTGTAGAACCTCCTGCATCGTCTTCTGGTGCGTTCCGATCGCTGGCTGTATGTCCACCATCTTCTTTTCTCCATCCTTCACTCTATCCGCCAGTTTCCGGTGGTCATCGCGGAGAAGACTTATGTCTGTCGTTAGTGTCCCGAGCCGCTCTTCCATAGACACTCTGGAGAGTTCAATAGCGGCGAGTACCTGGTCCAGCTTGGCGGAGATTGAGGGATCGGCCGGTGGCTCTGCCGCGTTCACCCACATCCGGGTCTTAGGCATCTCCTCAGGAGCCGTCTCGGGGACTGATGCTTGCTGGGTCCCTCTAGGTTTCCCCATAGCTGCCGCCGGGGTAACGCAGTGAGCCAGGCCCGTCCGCCGATTATGCGGGACACCGACCCCTCTCGGAAATGAGGGAGCCACTCCGTCAACGGCCCTGTCGCCACCAGAGACCGGCGTCCTCCACTACGAGCGTCTGCGCCCTCCTGCAGAACGCCCCAGCTCCTCTGGGCACTCCGCTGCACACCTCTCTCCCCTACCCCACGGGGGGGCTGTCGTCCGCCGCTGCAGGGGTCCCACCACCAGCTTTGCTACAGAGCGCGGCCCACTCCTGTGCCCCTCTGCTGAATGGGTCCTCGCAGGTCCGATGAAAGGGGAGCCCACCTCACTCCACTCGTGTTCTCACAACTCTCCCCCAGGCTCTTGCTCCGTGTTTTGTCAGCTCGAGTCGGGCGCCATCTTGATGTCAGGTGCCCCGACCATACACCGGGATTCACCAGGGTCCACCATCTGCCGCACACCCACCGCCAACGTCGTGGTTGTTATATGCCACGTGGGAAAGGCTTCATCTCCCACCAGTGCTGCAGCGCTACTTCAATCACGGCGCCTGCCCCTGCGCCGGGTCCGCGCCGCTCCAGAGGTGGCTGCCTGTCGTCAGCGTGCCGATCCCTGTCCGGTGAGGGACGCGCGCTCAGGAATCGCGGCGGACACTGCCACCGGAAAGGTCCGTACCGATGGTGCTGGCACTGTCAGGGCGCTCCGTGCGGCAAGTCACTGTCGATGCCAGCGTCCGGGTCCTCGTACGCTTCCTCTAGCGCGGACCCCCGAGTCCCATCGCCGCCATCTTGCGGCTGCGAGCCCCGGCCCGGTGCTTTTGTCGCCGCGGCTGCTCAGCTCCCTTGTTTGGCACCGGATCTCCGCAGCGGTGAAGTCCAGCCCCGCTCCGGTGTCTGGAGCTGTGATTGCGGACAGGAGCAACGTCTGTGAGCGGACAATCTTTTGGCCCGATCGCGGAGCTCTAGCAGGCTGCGACCGCCATGTTAGCCTGCTTGGCCACGCCCCCTTCACAACACGTACCTGTTACGGGATAATGCATGCCCTTCGTAAAAAATTTCAATGGGTTCCTTTGTCTTCCCGTCTGCCACGGATCCAGGGTCTGATTGTCAGTCGCCTGGATTATGGGATTGCTCCATTGGCTTCCATTAATTCTGAACTCCTTCATAAGCTCCAGGTTCTGCAAAATACAGCAGCCAGACTGGTTTTAAATCTTCCAGCCCGTTCTCCCTCTGCTCCGAGTTTGAGGTCTCTTCATTGGCTGCCTATCAAGAAGTGAATAGACTTAAAAATTTGTTGTCTTGTCCATAAAACCCTAAATGAACAGGACCCTCATTATTTGGCAACTAAACTAAAGAGATATCAGCCTTCTAGGACACTTCGCTCTGCTAACAAATTCCTATTAATAGTTCCGAAGGTCCGAACAGTTAAGCATGACAGTGAATCTTTCTCGAAATTGGCCCCCACCCTCTGGAACTCTTTGCCTATACACCTAAGAACAGAGGTTGAGCATATAAAGTTTCGTAAGTCCCTAAAGACCTGGCTATTCTACATTTTATTTTACTCCTAGCCATCTTCCTGTCTGTTCCTGAGTCCTGGCAAAGCGCTATGAGACCCTTGGGTGATATATGCGCTCTACAAGAAACAGTACATAGACATAGATAGAAATATATATTAGGAACTGTCACCCGCCACTAGAGATGGCTTCAGGCACTGTGGCTCGTCTGTGTTGCGTCACTTTTTTAGGTCTCGCCTGGCTATCGCGTAAGCGATCGCCCAGCTAGACTTATGTAGGGGCTTCAGAAAATGCTCCCAAAGTCTTCCCAGGCGGATCGGGTGGCGGTTACGTGCACAACCACGCGCATTCCATTTGCCACCAGCTACTTCCTGCGCGTGCGCCGCCTCACACATTCAGAGAGATTTAGTAAGGGGCACAAGACCTTAGGAATGCGGTTTATGGCCAGTGCATGTGAGGCATTCAAGCGCGAAGCTGGCATCTGGCATCGGACTTGAAAGCAGCAGACTGCTTTCGCCAGCGCGCGCTCGGCCTCACTTCCTGCATATCCTCTTACAACAATTAACTTTCGTTATAACTCACACCCCATATGCTCGTTCCCTCCTTCCCTTCCTTTGATGTCCGCTTTTCTTGTTGTTTACAAACCACGCCACACACTGCTGCACGCCACACATTGCTGCACGCCACACACTGCTGCACGCCGCACACTGCTGCATGCCGCACACTACCGCACGCCACACACTGCTGCGCACACTGCTGCATTACACACTGCTGTATTACACACTGCTGCATTACACACTGCTGCATTACACACTGCTGCACGCCTCACACTGCTGCATGCCACACACTGCTGCACGCCACACACTGCTGCACGCCACACTGCTGCACGCCTCACACTGCTGCACGCCGCACACTGCTGCACGCCGCACACTGCTGCACGCCTCACACTGCTGCACGCCGCACACTGCTGCACGCCGCACACTGCTACACGCCACACACTGCTGCATGCCACACACTGCTGCACACCACACACTGCTGCATGCCGCTGCACGCCACACACTGCTGCACGCCACACACTGCTGCACGCCACACACAGCTGCACGCAGCACACTGCTGCACGCCGCACACTGCTGCACGCCGCACACTGCTACACGAAACACTGCTGCACGCCACACACTGCTGCACACCACACACTGCTGCACGCCACACACTGCTGCACGCCACACAATGCTACACAAAACACTGCTGCACGCCACACACTGCTGCACGGCACACACTGCTGCACGCCGCACACTGCTGCACGCCACACACTGCTGCACGCCACACACTGCTGCACGCCGCACAATGCTACACGAAACACTGCTGCACGCTGCGTTACTCACTGCTGCATGCTGCACGACACTGCTGCACGCAACACACTGCTACATGCCGCACACTGCTGCACGCCGCACACTGCTGCACGCCGCTGCATGCCACACAGTGCTGTATGCCTCACACTGCTACACGAAACACTACTGCACGCCACACACTGCTGCACGCTGCACGACGCACACTGCTGCACGCCGCACAGTGCTGCACGCCTCACACTGCTGCACGCCACACACTGCTGCACGCCGCACACTGCTGCACGCCGCACACTGCTGCACGCCGCACACTGCTGCACTCCACACACTGCTTTTATGCGAGTTTATGCTACTGACATTGTAAATGACAATGCCTTTTATTTGTTTTAAAACCAAAACATAAATAAAAGGCATTGTGATTTTACAATGCCAATAGCTCAAACTCTTATAAATGCGAGACCTATTGCATTGCAAATGCTTGTACTATATGAGAAACCCGGGCAGGATCAGAGGTGGCCAGGCAAATGCAAGACTGAAACCACCAACATTTTTTATTTTATTTACAAATCAATACAGCAAGCTTTCCACTGGGGAATTGCTTCCACGTGCTCGAGGGACACAAATGCACAGATTCACTATGACTGCGCTGTTGTGAAGTGATGCACAGTGACACAATGTGGCGCATTGGTATTTAATTTCCAGCACTGGAGGTATTATGCGCTAAAAAGGAGCCTTTTTTGTGAGTACAAAAAGTGCTTTGTGTCACGGGGGTGGGGGTGGGGGGGGTGTTACAGGACCTTTACTTTGACAGCTCAGTGCCAACAACTACAGGTTTTAATGCTCTTGGAGCAGGCGGTGAAAGGGGGGAATGTGTTCATTTGAAGGAAAAAATCGAGAAGAAAACCCCGCACTGCACGTGTGCTGCAGGGCACTGCATGTGGGCTGCAGCGCACTGCACACACCCAAGGAGTGCTGTCTCGCATCTGCATTTCTACAGGAAGTTCACGTTTCTCTTGGTGATCCTGTGCTGGACAGCACATCACCTCTGCACCGCAGCGGGGGGCTCAGCGCCGTGAAGGCAGCCTAAAGCGCCAACACGGGGGATGGCAGCAGGACAATCTTAGTGCATAGGGCTCCGTTTTTTTCTCTTTTGTGCTCAGCGCAGAATACGTGGAGGCTTCTGTGCGGTGCATGAAAATATAAATACATCGGCTCAGTCAAAATGTATCCTCTGAAAACATTCCAGTGGTTTACGCGTGTGTTGTTGAACGCCTTAAAACTGCTTGTTTCTTTTTTTTTTTTTTATATATATGAACATGCAGGGGTAACGTCTCTACCTCACAGAACGTGTATTAACGTGAACAACTTTGATGTTCACTTAAAAGCGGTCTTGCACGCGCCGTCTTCCGGTCTGATGCCGACGCAGCCAATCACCTTGCAAGTAAACCGGAAGAGAGCAGCAAGTAGTGCCTCGCGGGGCCTGCTCTGAGGCTTTGTGGCTTTCCTTCCGTGCACGAAGATTGTGCTCCAAGCGCCTTGGGGATCCGCAATCAGCGCACTTGCAAAGTCGCTAAACCCGCAGATTACGCCTCTCCCACTGTGATTAGGCGCCGCAAAGGAGCTTGCACCCAGCTTATCCCCTGTCACCTTTTCCCGCGCACTCCCACCACGCCGTGATGGCCCCTGGATAAGACCCTCTTAGTGGACTTTCTGTCTTCAAATACGATTATCAAAGTACAGAAAAAAATAATAAGTTGGCTCCAGCCGGACCCAACACCTGCTTCCCCCACTGAGGCCAGGGTATATATATGGGGCCCACCCTGCCCAGGGGCCTGTACTGGTAGGGGAGGCACTCTGTCTCGCGCGCGCTTGGTACCAAGCCTAGCCCGCGGTCGCTGGGATCAGAATTGAATAGATTGTCCCCTCTGCTGTAGCACATTTTTCCTTCACCACTTGCTCTTCCCTCAGTTTCCAGCTGTTGAGTCGGACCGGAGAGTCGCTGGCCTCATCATGATGTACAAAGTCAACCGAGTGATGGACGCAGAGATGTCCGATGACTTCTTCATCCCGATCCCGTTGGACACGACCAACATCACCGCCCTGAGCCCGTTCCTGGTGCCCCAGACACACCTGGGCAGCCCCACCCTCTTCAGGAGCATGGCCGTCTTCATGTTCTTCGTCATTCTCCTGGGCATCCCCATCAACTTCCTCACCATCCTCTGCACCGTCCTCTACAAGAAGCTGCGCACACACTTCAACTACATCCTGGTCAACATGGCGGTGGGCAACCTGCTGGTCATCTTCATCGGCCCTACCCTCTCCTTCTACTCTAACTCCCAAATGTACTTTGCGATAGGGCCCCTGGCTTGCAAGATCGAGGGTTTTGCCGCCACACTTGGAGGTGAGTTGTCACAAGGGTGACGTTGGCGGTAGTAGAGACAGGCATTTGGAGCCCTGGTGACATCATGAAAAGTACTAACCATGACCAGTCTTCCTGCTCACTAGTAGCTGAAGAGTGAGTTGGCATGATGATACTATCTTGTGTTTTTGCATTGTCTTTCAATCATAAACGTGAACCCATGCAAAGATAGAGACGGGAAGTAGCGGAAAGAGGTGGTGTAGACGGCGGCCATTCATTGGCTCTACTGTGCACTTTGAGTGTGTAGAGGAGATTCATTGGCTCTACTGTGCACCTTGAGTATGTAGAGGAGATTCATTGGCTGTACTGTGCGCCTTGAGTATGTAGAGGAGATTCATTGGCTCTATTGTGCGCCTTGAGTATGTAGAGGAGATTCATTGGCTCTAATGTGCACTTTGAGTATGTAGAGGAGATTCATTGGCTCTACTGTGCACCTTGTGTATTTAGAGGAGATTCATTGGCTCTACTGTGCACCTTGAGTATGTAGAGAAGATTTATAGGCTCTATTGTGCGCCTTGAGTATGTAGAGGAGATTCATTGGCTCTACTGTGCACCTTGTGTATGTAGAGGAGATTCATTGGCTCTAATGTGCACTTTGAGTATGTAGAGGAGATTCATTGGCTCTACTGTGCACCTTGTGTATTTAGAGGAGATTCATTGGCTCTACTGTGCACCTTGTGTATGTAGAGGAGATTCATTGGCTCTACTGTGCGCCTTGAGTATGTAGAGGAGATTCATTGGCTCTAATGTGCACTTTGAGTATGTAGAGGAGATTCATTGGCTCTACTGTGCACCTTGTGTATTTAGAGGAGATTTATTGGCTCTACTGTGCACCTTGTGTATTTAGAGGAGATTCATTGGCTCTACTGTGCACCCTGTGTATGTAGAGGAGATTCATAGGCTCTATTGTCCGCCTTGAGTATGTAGAGGAGACTCATTGGCTCTACTGTGCACCTTGTGTATGTAGAGGAGATTCATTGGCTCTATTGTGCACCTTGAGTATGTAGAGGAGATTCATTGGCTCTATTGTGCGCCTTGTGTATGTAGAAGAGATTCAGTGGCTCTACTGTGCACCTTGTGTATGTAGAGGAGATTCATTGGCTCTACTGTGCACCTTGTGTATGTAGAGGAGATTCATTGGCTCTAATGTGCACTTTGTGTATGTAGAGGAGATTCATTGGCTCTAATGTGCACTTTGTGTATGTAGAAGAGATTCATTGGCTCTACTGTGCACCTTGTGTATGTAGAGGAGATTCATTGGCTCTAATGTGCACTTTGTGTATGTAGAGGAGATTCATTGGCTCTAATGTGCACTTTGTGTATGTAGAGGAGATTCATTGGCTCTAATGTGCACTTTGTGTATGTAGAGGAGATTCATTGGCTCTAATGTGCACCTTGTGTATGTAGAGGAGATTCATTGGCTCTAATGTGCACTTTGTGTATGTAGAAGAGATTAATTGGCTCTACTGTGCACCTTGGGTATGTAGAGGAGATTCATTGGCTCTACTGTGCACCTTGTGTATGTAGAGGAGATTCATTGGCTCTAATGTGCACTTTGTGTATGTAGAAGAGATTAATTGGCTCTACTGTGCACCTTGGGTATGTAGAGGAGATTCATTGGCTCTAATGTGCACTTTGTGTATGTAGAAGAGATTAATTGGCTCTATTGTGCGCCTTGTGTATGTAGAGGAGATTCATTGGCTCTACTGTGCACCTTGTGTATGTAGAGGGGATTCATTGGCTCTACTGTGCACCTTGTGTATGTAGAGGAGATTCATTGGCTCTACTGTGCACCTTGTGTATGTAGAGGGGATTCAGTGGCTCTATCATGCATTGTGCGCCTTGAGTATGTAGAGGAGATTTATAGGCTCCATTGTGCGCCTTGAGTATGTGGAGGAGATTTATAGGCTCCATTGTGCGCCTTGAGTATGTGGAGGAGATTTATAGGCTCCATTGTGCGCCTTGAGTATGTAGAGGAGATTTATAGGCTCCATTGTGCGCCTTGAGTATGTGGAGGAGATTCAGTGGCTCAATCATGCATTGTGCGCCTCGAGTTTGTGGAGGAGATGAGTTCGCTGTGCGCCTTGAGTATGTAGAGGAGATGAGTTCGCTGTGCGCCTTGAGTATGTGGAGGAGATGAGTTCGCTGTGCGCCTTGAGTATGTGGAGGAGATGAGTTCCGGGAGCTTCTAAACTCTGTATTCGTCCTGCAGATCAGATGTCCACTTCAGTCAGCCAGTGTCCAGCTTGCAGTCAGAAGTCACCCATGCAGGGGTGGACTATTCAGTGCAGCTGCCACCACACAGTACTGTGGGTCCATTGTCTGCAATAAAACACCTGCCTTACTTATTTACTTAGTTATTTATAGGTTTTATATAGCGCTAGCTAGACCCAAAGGTATCAGAGCGCTTTACATATTGTTCCGGGTCGTTACATAAAAGAATATAAAACATAAAACGATCAACAACATAAAGGTAATTCTCAAAATAAACATGTCAAGGGAATCGATTATGCAGTCAAGAAGGTTACAGGACATTAAAAACAGGATTGAGGCGAAGGGCAAGGAGGAAGCTGAGAACCATCAGAATCATGCGCCTGCGTAGAGGGTCCAGAAGGATTGCGGGACTTAATTGGGAGCAAAGCTTAGTTAGAATGAGTATTAAAGTATTTGTTGCGTAGAAGACTACTGGCATTCAGTGCTAAAATTACAAATGTACATCAAATCACAAAAAAGATTATCAATTGTCTCGGATAGGCTAAGAGGCCCCAGAACTCTGGCCTACAGGGTACTCTGTGAACGTCAAAGGAATATACCGCTTTTAAAGATTCAACGCGGTTAAACAGTCCAACCTGTGATGCCTTCCCTCTTTAACATACGATGTGCACAATAAGCATGCCAGGGCTTCTGCCTTTATATAATAAACAGACCAGGCATCTGAAGACTTAATCGGTCTTGCCACCACATCCAACTGTATTGAGAATAGATATTCCATGAGGCAAAAAGTTGAACACAGGCACTCTTTCAGCGGAAGCAGCCAGACCCGGCCCAATCACAGCTGATCTCAAAGGAATCAACGTGTGGGCAAAAGCAAAGCCTCTCGCTCAGCAGAACTCCTGGAAACTCTTTGTTGAGCACACCATGTCCAGCAGCAGCTGTGGCGCTCAAGCCAGACCCAAAAAGCGTCGATACCACCCACGAAGCTGCACTGAGAGAGCTCTGGGTGCCCTGTACAGAATCAGAAGACGCCCCAAGGCTGCCCTGACTCAGAGCTGGGAAAGATGCACAGACATCATCAGGCAGGCCCTTTTGCACTTCAGTGCTGCCCCAGACCTCAACTTGTCTCTTCCCTCTGGAAACAAGATACTGCTCTGAAGGGCAAACCTCCACTGTGGATAAGCTCAGCCAATTGAAACATAAGCCGAGGAGGGCCGCTTCTAGGCGCATCTATACATTGAACACGAGGGGGCAGATTTAAGCCCCTTGCGCCACTTTTGCGTCACTTTTAACATGGGAAAAGTGACGCAAAAGTGGTGCAAGGGGCTTGTAAATCTGCCCCGAGTACTCTAGGAGACTGGGGGTCGTGCTGTTTACACTACTTTCAACACCGCAGTAAAGCAAGTGTCTAGACCTCCAACCTTTCCTATAATGCGGACGCTTATGTTCAATTAGGGGGTGCTCGTTTAACTAGCTCCCCTGTTACTTGTTGCAGAACCCCGGTCTAGATCTTAAAGGGTCATTCTGCACCTCGCATCGGGAGAACCCCACCAGTGAGATGGGGTACTGGGATGGGTCTGTCCTGGACAAGCTACCTGGAGGAGACCCCACTGCCATCAGCACTAGGACAACAAGAATTCTGGCCCGGCTATAGAAACATTCTGCAGCACACATAGAAAGAGGAAATCACCTCCAATGATTGTTTTTGTTCCGGAAGGGCTCCATTCCTGCACATAAACAATCATTGCAACAATGCTGTTCTTCAACGTCTGTGTGTGCTAATGCAGCACACATACAAGTTGAAAAACTGCATTTTCTAGATTGTTTTTGTGCAGGAATGTAACCCTTCCTGAACAAAAACAATCTCCCCACGACGCAGGCATTCTTGCACCATGGTGCGGGGGTGCCTGCGCCGGCGCATGGCAGCAGTTTGTGCGCCAGCGCGGGGGGAAGCACAGATTTGCGACATATTCTTGTAAATATGTCGCATCCGGTGCTTTGAAAGTGACTCGGTACGGCACAGCCAAATGGCTTGCGGAACGCACTGAGTCACTTTCCTGTAAATCTGCCCCAAAGTGCTTAAATATCCGTGTACCATATATTCCGTAAGACAGTTCTACTCAAGTTTGCTATATTAGAATCTGACAGCAGTGCAGAACGGTACAGGCGGCGGCGGCTTGAGGGATGGTGCATCTATCTTTCGGCATTTAAAGCTCCCGCTGGAACCCTATGTTCAAACAGACATGTCTCAACTATGGCCAAGCCGAGTCGAGCGCTCCTCCTAACCATGGTCATTTATCATCTCCACAGTCACCTACACCTTGTGCATTTGAACAATTTACTTCAAGAGTTTAAGTCACTTACCTTGCATAGCACGTATACAGCGTGTCCTTACTAGCTCAAAACTGCCCCAGTTTGCAAATTGGGGCATTTTTTTTTTTTACTTTCGTAGTCTTTTATTTTGGTGCCTGGGCTTATTTTCTGACCCAGTCCAACCCTTCATGGGATGGCAGCTTTGAGCGCCTGAAGAAGGACATTAAAGATGGCGTCAGGTCTGGGGACTCATTCCTGCTCTGAATGTATTCCACCATTGCAGTGAATCTCAACCCCGGAGGAATCTAGTTCACATCACATCACTGCAATAAAAGAAACTCGTTTTGAAAATCGTATTCCTAAATTCACCTCTTTAACTGCGCATGGATCCTTCATGTCTCCAAAGGGATGGCTCCCAGAGCAGGCGGGCCCTCTCAGAGCTGAAAGCCACACTTTGGATTTCAGCATGTACAGACCATGGCCCAAACTGAATTGACACAATTTTACTTCACAAGGAATGGAATAAATATATGTTCTCCCCTTTTCAGGTGTTTCAGGCACAACTGTCAGTTCTTTTTCTGTTCCCCGGACAGCAGCATTGGCGCTATGATCCTGTGATCCGGGCTGTCCGCTGTTGTGACAGTAGGACACACCGACCTGGAGGGTCTGTGCCCCAAACAAGTAATGTGTTACCCCATGACTGCGAAGGGGTTGCTGTTGGGGAACCGCCCTGACAAAGGTGCCTCAACAAGGGATTGTGTTAGACAGTGCTTAGTTTGAGCCGGCGGTTGCCGGTGGGGGCCACCGGAACAAATTTTTGGCGACCGGCAATTATATTTCCTGATCCAACATTTCACGAGAGAAAGGAGATGGAAGAGAAAGACAGAAAACCCATCACAAAGAGAGAAAGCAGGAACCTGCAAGAGTGAGGCAAGAGGAAAGGGGGCGTCTGGCGGTGGATTGAACCACTCTGAGGACGATTTAATACCACACAGCCTCAGTATTCGGAGCGCTGGGGCTGCCACCGGCTTCTGAGCACTGGCACTTAGGCCCTCTTTTACAGAGGATTGGCATAGGGCAGCGCTGCAAGGCTTCCTGCTCCGGTGCCCTATGCCAATGTGAAAGGGCAGGAATGCACCGTAATTATGAAATTTCATGCTTTGGGAGGCGTGCGGATTTAGCATCCCCAAGGTTTACATCACTTTGTAAATCTGGGGCAGCATCTAATTCCATGGGTGCTGTGTGGGAAACCCCCTGCAGCGCCCCGAGAACACCTCCCTGGGCACAGACTAAGGGGACGCAGCGATTTGTGCTGCAATGCCTTACTCAGGATTTATGAGGCCACTCAAAGCCACGCAAAGGTGGCTTTGTGTGTCTTCATAATTCTTTGTGAGAGTCCTGTGTAATGCATGTACCACATCATGTGGTACAAAAGTGATGCAGGGCTCTCATATATAAGCCCCTTATTCTTCAACAACTGAAGCACTGTTTGTGTGTCTGCACCGGCGATTGCCGTGAGAATAAAGCAACGTGCTTGTTTATGAACTAGACCTGTGGCTTTACAATATTGAGGGGCATATTTATCAAAAAGTCCCACAGCACAGCAAGCAACCTTGAGCTGCATGACAGGGAACGGGCAGGAATGTGCTGCATCTAACACTAACTGTGCATTCTTGTCTTTTCCCAGAGGTGTGCACAAAGTGCTGCCTTGCGCCAATGCACGCACCCTTGCACTATACTGCAAGGGTGCCAGTTTTGTAAGCAGGATTTTTTTTTCTGCACAATAACAATCCTGAGAGGTATTTTCCTCTTTCTACGTGTGCTGCAGAACCTTCCTGCACATAAGCAATCCTGAGAGGCATTTTCCCCTTTCTACGTGTGCTGCGGAACCTTCCCGCACATAAACAATCCTGAGATGCTTTTCCCTCTTTCTACGTGTGCTGCAGAACGTTCCTGCACATAAACAATCCTGAGAGGCGTTTTCCTCTTTCTACGTGTGCTGCAGAACCTTCCTGCACGTAAACAATCCTGAGAGGCCTTTCCCTCTTTCTACGTGTGCGGAAGAACCTTCCTGCACGTAAAAAATCGTGAGAGGCATTTTCCCCATTCTACATGTGCTGCAGAACCTTCCTGCACATAAACAATCCAGAGAGGCATTTTCCTCTTTCTACGTGTGCTGCAGAACCTTCCTGCACATAAACAATCCCGAGAGGCATTTTCCTCTTTCTACGTGTGCTGCAGAACCTTCCTGCACATAAACAATCCCGAGAGGCATTTTCCTCTTTCTACGTGTGCGGCAGAACCTTCCTGCACATAAACAATCCCGAGAGGCATTTTCCTCTTTCTACGTGTGCTGCAGAACCTTCCTGCACATAAACAATCCCGAGAGGCATTTTCCTCTTTCTACGTGTGCTGCAGAGTGAGGATGTAATTAGGAGATAAATAAAGATATTCCTCCTCGGTATGCCTCCCCTGGAGATGACCTACCAGTCATGGTATATCTGGGAATGCGCCAAAATCCATGGGTGTTGTGTGGGAACGTGCGGCCCTTGCGTGGCTTGAGAAATCTGTTTTATGAGTTGCATCGCTCTTGCGCCCAGTTGCGTGGTGCAAGGGCAACGCAATGGATTGGTAAATATGGCCCTGCATTCATATGATTTTAACTCCGTTGAAATATGAACTTACCAATAGCATCATATGGGCAAATATTGTGTTTTTTAATAAATGTTCATGCGGTCTTGTCACTTCGGTGACAAGGTGTGTTGTCTGTTTCCTGGAGTAAAACTTTTATTTTGAAAGAAACTTTTGGAATGAACCATGCTCTCGGTGTTCAGTGGGTGCTGCTCGCCCTTTTATGGGGAGTGGGTGAGGACTGCAATGCCACAAGACCTGGGTGGGCATGGGCTGTCGCTATGGCGACCTCAGGCAGTCCTGGTGACGCAGCCTGAAGCACGTGCTGCGCCTGTCTGTGTCAGGGTGCACCCGAGGGGTACAGCCGCTGCATGTAAATCACAACACCCTCTAAGCGGAGGATGGGTTCCGGAAGAGGGGGGCCAGCACATTGTTTTTTCGTTCTCTTCAAACACGTTCTGCTGTTATTGCTCAC
The DNA here is from genome assembly GCF_964204655.1 of Triturus cristatus. Lineage (NCBI taxonomy): Eukaryota > Metazoa > Chordata > Amphibia > Caudata > Salamandridae > Triturus > Triturus cristatus. The sequence continues at coordinate 1,218,228,907 of NC_140593.1, forward strand.
GTTATTCTAGGAAATAATGGGGCATATTTGTAAGTGGAAAAAAGTGGTCAAGTGCACACCGGTTTCTTCAAACGTTCCTTTCTTGAAATCTTATTGCTATTCTTTCACTTGTGCGTGCAGTCTGGAGGCGCGATCTGCCCTAGTATCACGCATTAAGAACCCAACAAAGCCTCCTTTCCAGATGCACAGCTTGGGGCGTTATCCATAACAAATATACCACACTTTTGTCCACATTCGATTAACTTTATTCCATGTACTCCAATCTTTCATATTTCTCATTTCTTTTGTCTTGTCACATGTGAGGTCCTTATGTATTTCACTGTTTCTACTGCGACAGATATGCCAATCCAGGCCTTTCTGAGGCATGAAGCATACATAAATATTCCTCAGTCAGTTGATCTTTGATACCCAATGCGTTTCGGACTATTTTGAGTCCTTCGTCAGGGGTCAATACAAGTTTAAAACAATACCATTAGATACGTCAGAAATACTAACGTATCTGTCATTCCTTGCGCCATCATATTGCAAGAAGGGTGCAGTGAAAACTGTTGCATCGCTGTTTTCATGGAACGATGCAACAGTTTTCATAAATAAGGCCCAGTGTTTTTAGCATGCTGGTTTGTTTTTCCAAGGAGTGTCATTTTTACCCATTAACATCTATGTTGAAAGGCTTGCTCTGCCCTCTTACTCACAGAGCGATTTAACCTTTGTGGCCTAAACACAAGGAAGGCATTTAGGGCCATATGTAGAAAGCAAAATTGAGATCGCAAACGCCGAAATTCGCCGAATTTCGGCGTTTGCGATCGCAATTTTGCTAAGTGGTATGGAGGAATGCAAATCTGCGTGCAAAATAAGGAATCGCTAAATTTGCGATTCCTTATTTTGCAATTGCATTTAAGGAATCGCAAATTTTGCAATTCCTTAAATGCAATGTAAGAAGCACCAAAAAAGTGCAATTTGGCCTTAAGGAATCGCAAATTACCACCAACTACAGGTTGGTGGTAAATTGCGATTTCCTTCAAAAATGCATATTTTTGCATTTTTCAAAGTGACATGTGGTGCACACACATGTCCTTAGGGCATGTATGTGTGCCACATGTGCACCCATGCTCATTTCAGGGGTGCAACAGGGTGTCCTTTTGACACCCTGGCACACTTGAAATTGCATTCTCAATTTGCGATTCTCTAATTGAGAATCGCTAATTGAGAATGTCTTCCCATTCATTCCTATGGGCCTCTAGGCCCATAGGAATGAATGGGGAGGTATTCCTTAATTGCGAATTGCAATTTGCAATTCGCAATTAAGGAATATGTAGGATTCGCAAAATTGTTTGCTAATCCTACCTACATTCCGTTTTGCAATTCTCTAATTGCGATTCCCTAAAAATTGCAATTAGAGAATCGCAAAACACGTTCTACCCACATATGGCCCTTGGAAACGAAATAATATTTTGCATTTCAAAAATCAGCAAAGTGGCACTATGATGTATAACACCATCAGGCAATCCTGTTCTTATGGACTCAAAACACCACCATGAAAAAAAACCTTGGCTAAAATACCAGAACTGGTCGAAGGTGTGATACGTGATATGGAGCCACTTGTCTGACATATTTTAAAATGTTATAAAGTTGTCCAGTCCATTTCAAAAAGTGGATAGGTACTTTCACACATAAAACCAACAAACTGCTCACTTATGTCATGAGGGTTGTTGGAAGGCGTTCCCCGGGGAGGCTGCGGAATATGTTCCCGACCACCCGGAGGCCCACCTTTCCCAGAGTTAGGCCGAGCAAGAGCGGAGAGGCCCTTCCTGGAAGGGTCTCGTACCTAGGATCGCACACGCTGCACTTACTCTCTTCGGATAGAGGGACACCACACAGGAATTCTTTGCAAGACAATAGACTTTATCGTTAGTTGTCAGGGATCTTTATGATCCGGAAGGCAGGAGCAGAATTAGTGCCACAAGCGGCAGCGATCTCGTGATGAGGGATAAGGGGTAGCGGGACAGTCTTTGAATCAGTGTCTCTGCGGAGTATCCGGCGCACAGCTCTCAATCCTCGAGCTGAGGGGATGTTACTTCTCTCGGCAATCTCTGCCGATTCTCTTGGAGGAGCAGGCCGCGAGTCACTCAGCAGGCACTGGAAGTTCGTAGTTCGGGGAGCCGCGACGGCGTCAGCAGGGCTCAGGTGGTTCAGAGTTCGGGGAGCCGCGACAGCGTCAGCAGGGCTCAGATGGTTCAGAGTTCGGGGAGCCGCGACAGCGTCAGCAGGGCTCAGGTGGTTCAGTGTTCGGGGAGCCGCGACAGCGTCAGCAGGGCTCAGATGGTTCAGAGTTCGGGGAGCCGCGACAGCGTCAGCAGGGCTCAGATGGTTCAGAGTTCTTCGGTTTCGGGGAGCGATCGAGCCGCGACCAGGTCAGCAGGCTCTCGTCAGTCCAGGTCTTCTCTGCCTCCTGTCCCTTCAGCACCCCTTGTTATACTCCCCCTCCTCTTTGAAGTCCGGAGTCCTCGCCGAGAGGGGTCTTGGTGCCTGGGGGCGGTGTGTCGGGATTTCCTGTCGCTCGGCCCTTTGATCTGTTCAGGTGGGTCCGGGAGGGACTCCAGACACCCAGCAGGCGAGGCGGCCGCTCACCGGGGGCCTGGTGGTCGATCGAAACCTCCCTTGGGGAAGAGACCAGAGGTGTGACAGGGTCGGCGCCTCTCGGTCTGGTTTGGGGGGTTTCGCTCTCCCTCGGCCGGGCATGCGTGTTGGGGATCTGGCCGGCCCTCGGAATGTTGGGCCACGGGGGCCGGAAGTCTGTGACATCGAGGTTCGGCGCGGTTGCAGGGTAGCTTGCTGGTCGGGAGGGCCCACGCCACGAGGCCGGTCTCACACGTGCCCCCCCCAGCTGAAAGGCGGGAAGAACTACCCATCCACTTGGGGGTTCTCCTCGCTGAAGCGGAAGAATCGGGACAGGCCGTCCGCGTTGGTGTGGTCCGTCCCGGGGCGATGTTCCACAGTGAAATCCATCCCTTGGAGGGAGATGGACCAGCGTAGCAGCTTGGGGTTTTCCCCTCGCATCTGCATCAACCACCGCAGGGGTCGATGATCTGTTTGTACTTGGAAGTGTGTCCCGAACAGGTAGGGCCGTAGCTTTTTGAGGGCCCAGACTACTGCGAAGGTCTCTCTTTCAATTGTGCTGCACCGCTGTTCTCGGGGCAGCAACCTTCGGCTGATGAAGGCTATGGGCTGATCTATGCCTTTGTCATCGTACTGTGAGAGGACTGCCCCGATGCCGTGTTCCGAGGCGTCCGTCTGGACCACAAACTCCTGGGCGTAGTTAGGGGCTTTAAGCACCGGAGCCGTACACATAGCGGCTTTTAGGGCGTCGAACGCTTTCTGGCAGGGGGGAGTCCATTGTACTTTCTTGGGGTGTCTTTTGGATGTTAGCTCTGTGAGGGGGCCTGCGATGCTGCCATAGTTCTTAATAAACCTCCGGTAGTAACCGGTGAGGCCCAGGAAGGCCCGGACTTCTGTTTGGGTCGTGGGGGGTTCCCAGGACAAGATGGCGTTGATCTTTGGCTGGAGGGGGGTGACCTGTCCGCTTCCCACCTGGTGCCCCAGATAGGTTACGGAGCCGTGCCCAATTTGACATTTGCTGGCTTTGATGGTGAGGCCGGCCCGGCGCAGAGCCAGCAGGACTTGTCGGAGGTGCTGGAGGTGCTCGGTCCATTGGGAGCTGAAGACCGCTATATCGTCGAGGTATGCTGCGCTGAACCCCTCTAGTCCGGACAGGACCCTGTTCACCAGCCGCTGAAAGGTGGCCGGGGCATTCTTCATTCCAAACGGCATCACCCTAAAGCGGTAGTGCCCATCCGGGGTGGAGAAGGCGGAGCGCTCCTTGGCTCCCTCGGTGAGGGCAATCTGCCAGTATCCACAAGTTAGGTCGAAGGTGCTGAGGTAGCGAGTGGCCCCGAGGCAGTCAATGAGCGCGTCTGCGCGGGGGATAGGGTGAGCGTCCGCTCGGGTGACCGCATTGAGTCCTCGGTAGTCCACACAGAATCTCAGCTCGGGGGCGACACCAGGGGCAGCCGCTTTCGGGACCACGACTACCGGGCTGGCCCATGGGCTGTCGGAGGGTTCAATCACCCCGAGGGCTAGCATCTTCGCTACCTCAGTCTGGATGCAGGTCCGGACCTGATCAGGGACCCGGTAGGCCCGGTGTCGCACTGGCGGGCTGTCGCCGGTGTTCACGTCGTGGACACACCAGTTGGTGACCCCAGGGGTCAGGGAGAAGAGGTCCGCGAACTGCCTTAGTAGCTGGCGGCAGTCGTCGGACTGTTGGGCTGTGAGGGCGATTGATAGTCTCACCCCCTCCACGGAACCATCGGTCTCTTTTGCCCCCAGAGGGTCTGGAAGGGGCTCGGTGTCTTCTTCGGCCCCATCGTCGGTGGCCAGGAGTAAACTCAACTCCCTCCTTACAAAGTGGGGTTTGAGGCGGTTCACGTGGAGAACCCGGAGGGGGTTCCGCGGGGACTGCACATCGACGAGATAGGTGACTTGGCTCTTCCGCTCGACCACCTTGAAGGGTCCAGTCCATTTATCTTGGAGAGCGCAGGGTTTCACCGGGGCCATGACCCAGACTTGTTGGCCCGGCTGAAACTCGACCAGCGTAGCATTCTGGTCATACCAGCGCTTCATCTCTTCCTGGCTAGCCTCGAGGTTCGCCTCTGCGAGTTCTCGGAATTTCCGGGTCTGGTTGCGGAGTGCCAAGATGTATCGGAACACATCTGGAGGGGTCCCCCGGGGGAGTCGTTTCCCAACCCTCCTTGACCAGGCTCAGGGGTCCCCGGACGGGGTGTCCATATAGCAGTTCGAATGGGCTGAACCCCAGGGATTTTTGTGGAACCTCCCGGTAGGCGAACAGGAGGCAGGGGAGGAGGACGTCCCATCTCCGGCGTAGAGGTTCTTCGAGGCCCATGATCATTCCTTTCAGTGTCCTGTTAAAGCGCTCGACTAGGCCATTCCCTTGGGGGTGGTACGGGGTGGTGAACTTGTACGATACTCCGCACTGCTGCCAGAGGGACCTCATGTATCTGGAGATAAAGTTCGTACCCCGATCACTCACGACTTTGCGGGGGGAACCCCACGCGGGAGAAGATCCCCATCAAGGCCCGGCCCACCACGGGGGCCGACACGGTGCGGAGGGGGATGGCTTCGTGGTAGCGGGTGGCATGGTCCACCAGGACGAGGATGAACCGGTGGCCCTGGGCGGTCTTGGGGTCCAGCGGTCCCACGATGTCGATGCCTACCCACTCAAAAGGAGTACTGACGACGGGGAAGGGTTGTAGCGGAGCCTTGCGCTTCCCCCCACTCTTTCCGCTGGCCTGGCACGTGAGGCAGGACTTGCAGTGGGCCTCCACATTCGCTCGCATCTTGGGCCAATAGAAGTGGGTGACGAGTCGCTGGTAGGTCTTATCTTGGCCCAAGTGTCCGGCCAGGGGTACATCATGTGCCAGGCCCAGGAGGAGACTTCGGAAGCGCCGGGGTACCACCAGTACTCAGGCCGATCCCAACTCGGCCGACTTCTGTTCGCTGTACAGGAGGCCATTTTCCCAGTATACCCAGTGGGTGCCGGTCCGGTCGCCTGCTGCTTGGGCCTCGGCCTGCTGTCGGGGTCCAATGAGGGAAGGGCAGGTGGATTGTTCTTGACAGAATTCTTCTCGGGAGGGCCTCCTTCGCCGTGCCACTGGGCCATTTCCGGCAGGTCCCCGAGCTCGGTCAGGGGTTCGGGGTCGGAAGGCACGGACCCCTCGTCGGGAGCGGTCGCTTCTTCCGGAAGGGGGTCGTTGGCCTCGGGTGTCGCATCCGGGACCTCGGGGATGGTGGCGGTGCTCCGTGGCATGGCCTCCCCCCCCCTCGGAGGAAGGCACTCTGAGAGTCATTGAGCGCGTGGTGGCGCATACCCATTCGGGTAGGCCCATCATCTCGAGATGGGCTCTTCGTTCCACTTGTCCCCACGGGGAATTCTCAAGGTTGTTGCCCAGGAGGCAGTCCACGGGCTGGGAGGTTTGGACCGCCACTTTTAACTTGCCAGTGACTCCCCCCCACTCGAAGGGAACTAGGGCCATCCGGCAGAGCCTCTCGGAATTGTCTGATGATATGACGGGACAAAAGGCACCGGGCAGGATTTGATCTTCGGAGACCAGGTGACAATGAGCCGCCGTGACACTCGCCCCGTGTCCCGGAGGCCCTCGACGCTTTGACCGTTGACCGTCACCTGCTGTCGGTACTTCTTCGTGTTGGTGGGTAGGGACGTTCCGGGGACCATCTCCCGGTCCCCCAGGGAGACCAAGGCCATGGCGGCTGGTTCCCATTCTTCGGAGTCTTCCATCTCTTCCCCCAGGGCTACGGAGGCCATTTGTCGAGCCGGCGGGGTGGTTGTGGCGGTTCGCTGGTACATGGGACATTGAGGGTCGCTGGCGTAGTGTCCGGTCTGTTGGCAGCGGAAACAGGTGATCCTCACTCGGGGCCCCGGCCTCCCCGGTGGCCCGGTGCTGGCCGGAGGTGGAGCTGGAAAGGGCGGAGGTTGTCCTCTGGGGGGGCTGAGCGGGGATCCCCCCGGGAGTTCCCTTGGCCGGCCTTGATTCCCTCCGCCCCTCTGGCGGGGGGGTCCCTGACTGTGGCGACCGTAGTCTCCCACGGGACCCCGGGAGGCCCGGGTGTTTACCCACCGGTCATCCTCGACGGCCAGTTTTCGAGGGTCTGTGAGTTTGCTGTCCAGGAGGTGCTGGCGCAGTTCTACAAAGCAATTAGCGGACAAGTGTTCCCATGCGATTAGGTCGAACAGCTCCTCAAAGGTGGAGACCTTGCTGCCCTTGATCCACCCGTCCAAGGCCCGGCTGTAAAAGTTCACGTATTCCACCCAGGTGGTACCGGGTATCTTCTTGCAGTCTCTAAACCGTTGTTGGTACATTTCCGGGGTGAGCCCATATCTGGCTACTAGGGCCTCTTTCATGTGACTGTAGGAGTTCATCACCGGGGAGGGCAGGTCCAGCAGGGTATCTCTCCCCTCGCTCAGGAACCTGCCCCACAGCCCAGCCCCCCAGTCTTTCTGCGGGACTCGGTGGGAGGTCATGGCGACTTCGTAGGCTTTGAACCATTGCTGGATGTCGTCGTTCTTATAGTATTCCTTCACCACATCTTTGGGGATGTGGACCTTTGGTTTCACGGTGGAGGAGAGGGGTTGGGTTTCCGAGGGTCTGGCCTCCGCATTCTTATCCTTGAGCTCGATCTCTTTCAGGCTACGTTCGTGCTCTAGTTGGAGTTTTCTTTCTTCGTGTTCTCTTTGTCGTTTCTTTTCCTCAAGTTCTCCTTGCAGGCGTAACTGTTCTACCGCCAGCTTCTTTTCGGCCAGTTTTAGTTCTCCTTCGATTTTTAGTTTTGCTAGCTCTAGTTCGTGGTTGCGGCCCCTTTCTCGGTCCGCTAGCTCCTCTGGGAATAGGCCCCCCTCGGGGGCGCCGTTCCTCCCCGGGGTGCTTCGTGGTTCGTTAGGAGGCTCTCCTTCTGTTTGTGTCCGGGGAGTTCCCGCCTCGACCCAGGTTTTTAATGCTCCCTGGAAGTCCTCTTTCGTGCTTAGTCCGGTGGTAGCGATTCCAAGGTCTTTGCAAAATTGTTTCAGTTCTCGGTGCGTATAAGATTCCAACTGGTCCTCTCGGAATGTCGTGCTCGGGTTGGTGCCTGCGGCACCTAGGGAGGTTTCTCCTTCCATTTCTTCTTGGTAGTGCGTTAGCCGTCCACTGCACGATCTCTAGGTGTTGGCTCGGATCCCGTCGCCTGCCACCAAATGTTGGAAGGCGTTCCCCGGGGAGGCTGCGGAATACGTTCCCGACCACCCGGAGGCCCACCTTTCCCAGAGTTAGGCCGAGCAAGAGCGGAGAGGCCCTTCCTGGAAGGGTCTCGTACCTAGGATCGCACATGCTGCACTTACTCTCTTCGGATAGAGGGACACCACACAGGAATTCTTTGCAAGACAATAGACTTTATCGTTAGTTGTCAGGGATCTTTATGATCCGGAAGGCAGGAGCAGAATTAGTGCCACAAGCGGCAGCGATCTCGTGATGAGGGGTAAGGGGTAGCAGGACAGTCTTTGAATCAGTGTCTCTGCGGAGTATCCGGTGCACAGCTCTCAATCCTCGAGCTGAGGGGATGTTACTTCTCTCGGCAATCTCTGCCGATTCTCTTGGAGGAGCAGGCCGTGAGTCACTCAGCAGGCACCGGAGGTTCGTAGTTCGGGGAGCCGCGACGGCGTCAGCAGGGCTCAGGTGGTTCAGAGTTCGGGAAGCCGCGACAGCGTCAGCAGGGCTCAGATGGTTCAGAGTTCGGGGAGCCGCGACAGCGTCAGCAGGGCTCAGGTGGTTCAGAGTTCGGGGAGCCGCGACAGCGTCAGCAGGGCTCAGATGGTTCAGAGTTCGGGGAGCCGCGACAGCGTCAGCAGGGCTCAGATGGTTCAGAGTTCTTCGGTTTCGGGGAGTGATCGAGCCGCGACCAGGTCAGCAGGCTCTCGTCAGTCCAGGTCTTCTCTGCCTCCCGTCCCTTCAGCACCCCTTGTTATACTCCCCCTCCTCTTTGAAGTCCGGAGTCCTCGCCGAGAGGGGTCTTGGTGCCTGGGGGCGGTGTGTCGGGATTTCCTGTCGCTCGGCCCTTTGATCTGTTCAGGTGGGTCCGGGAGGGACTCCAGACACCCAGCAGGCGAGGCGGCCGCTCACCGGGGGCCTGGTGGTCGATCGAAACCTCCCTTGGGGAAGAGACCAGAGGTGTGACAGGGTCGGCGCCTCTCGGTCTGGTTTGGGGGGTTTCGCTCTCCCTCGGCCGGGCATGCGTGTTGGGGATCTGGCCGGCCCTCGGAATGTTGGGCCACGGGGGCCGGAAGTCTGTGACATCGAGGTTCGGCGCGGTTGCAGGGTAGCTTGCTGGTCGGGAGGGCCCACGCCACGAGGCCGGTCTCACAAGGGTTTACTCTTTCATTCACATTATGTGTTAAAACAAGCATTGACAGTGCAAATTGTTTGTATGCTGCGTAGCGGAAAGTTTTATACTGAGTTTGACAACACAACAAAGGTACAACATGAATAGCAGTTGCGCAACCTTCCCTAAAACAAAGAAAAAACCCAACAAACAGGTGACAATAGCAGGGAAACATCACACTGTTCTGCCACACATAGAAGACTGACTCAACAGAGGAAGCTAACATACCGACGAGGGAGTGAAAGAGGGTAAAGGGCTGGTGTATGCTTTCCACACACAGACAAGAAGTACAACACTCTTGGAAAAACAACCAAACCTCTTATGGAATTACCATACATTCATGTGCTCCCATAGGACGAAGGACCCTCACTTGCCTCGCGTGGTATGGTTCATCACCGGGTTTCACAAAATGTGTTTGCAAATCGGGTAGGAATGACAGAGTCAAAGAGAGTCTTTGTGCTGAGGGAGTCCTCAGGCAGAGCACCATGTTGGTCCCCTAGATAAGGAAAAGGGTCCTTATGTACTTGGGTGTCAGGGATTGGTGTATGCTTCAGGTACAGAATGTGCCAGCTCTGTGCCCAAGCTACCTGCTGGGTGCCTGCCCACCCAATAGGGAGTCCTTCAAGAAGCCCTGAGAACTGCTAGCTCTGCCCACTGGTATGCCTGTGCATTGCCAGCCAGTCTTTGACCACCCTGTGCATAGGCTGTTCTGTGCAGAAAACAAACTCTAGTGTGAACATGAGCTGTGTACACAGGGCTGGACTGGCCGTAGCGGGCATCGGGAGTTTCCTCGAGAACCTACAAGGATGGGGGGCAGTTTTGCAGCGGTGGGGGGCAGTTTTGCAGCGGTACTGCAATATCGGCCACCAGTAACAAAACCAGCAAGCAAGTGTTTCTAACCTCTCTGGGCCATGCAGTGCTTCCCAGGGAGCTGGTCTGAGAATATTGCCAGGGGTGCTTTGGGTTCCCAGTCTGGCACTGTGTGTACAAGTGCCTGGCATGTGGTCAGAGAGACTGCACCAACGAGGGTGGGAGGGAGGCGCTGCGGGACAGGAGGTGGCATGCCAAAAGCACCAATCTTCCGAAGGCAGAAACGACATTATCTGGTGAGGGGCTCACATTAGAGAAGAGGACACAATGGAGGCGTGAGTGAGAGTTCAAGGGTTACATAGGTCTTAGTGACAGCTGCAGGTTCGCCTATTGGGAGTGACATGCACCTTGCTGCACCACCTCGCTCTTCAAATGTGAGTGTCACTTCTTGGAGCACATCATTCATTGTTTTTGGTCTCACTCCTGGCTGTTCGTTTCATGCAAGAGCCACTCCTTGGTGCAGTCTCTTTCATTGTGATAATTGTGAGTCTCACTTCTTGGAGCACATTCTCACTTATTTGGTACAATTCCAAACCTAGTAGACAGCTAGGTACAGAAGGAGAGAGGAATGGAGAGACGGAGAGCGCAAGAGAGACGGGGTTTTGAGAGAGGCATGAGAGAAAAAGACAGATAAACTGAGAGTACTGCAAAAGAAAATGAAAAGTATGAATTTAAATGGTTGAGCCATCTTGACCCAACCTGCCCCATCCCATTGGAATGGTCACTGATTCTTAGCTACGTATGATGGCCCTTGATGCGTCCATGGTTACTGCGGAATGGTAAATTAGGGCAGCGCACCACTGCCCAAATCCAGCCACTGTGCTTGTCTTCTACAACCTGCTGTTGGAATACTCAGTGTTTCACAGCTGTCTCTGGAGGTCTTTGATGCTTCAGAGGCAACAGTCGCTGTTTCACAGCTGTCTCTGGAGGTCTCTGATGCTTCCGAGGCAACAGTCGCTGTTTCACAGCTGTCTCTGGTGGTCTTTGATGCTTTCGAGGCAACAGATGCTGTTTCACAGCTGTCTCCGGTGGTCTTTAATGCTACCGAGGCAACAGTCGCTGTTTCACAGCTGTCTCTGGAGGTCTCTGATGCTTCCGAGGCAACAGTCGCTGTTTCACAGCTGTCTCTGGTGGTCTTTGATGCTTTCGAGGCAACAGATGCTGTTTCACAGCTGTCTCCGGTGGTCTTTAATGCTTCCGAGGCAACAGCCGCTGATCCACACCTGTCTCTGGCAGTCTCTGATTCTTCAGAGGCAACAGTCCAACTCTGGACTTCCATTGGAACAGTCGCTGTTTCACAGCTGTCTCTGGTGGTCTCTGATGCTTCGGAGGCAACCGTCGCTGTTTGACAGCTATCTCTGGTGGTCTTTCACCCTTCCATTGGAACATTCACTGTTTTGTAGCTGCCAGCTGTGGTGTTTGTTGCTTCCATTGGATCAGTCACTGTTTTGTAGCTGCCTGCGGTGGTGTTTGTTGCTTCCATTCGATCAGTCACTGTTTTGTAGCTAGCTATGGCGGTTTCTGATGCTTGCGTTGGAACAGTCACTGTTTCGCGGATAGCAGTGGCAGTGTTTGTTGCTTCCATTGGAACAGCGATGTATGTTGCTTCCACTGGAAGAGTCACTGTTTCGTAGCTACCTGCAGCGGTGTTTGTTGCTTTCATTGAAACAGTCACTTTTTCATGGATACCTGCGGTGGTGTTTGATGCTTCCATTGGAACAGTTATTGTTTCATACCTGTGGCATTGTTTGTTGCAGTGTTTGTTGCTTCCGTTGGAACAGTGTAAGAAAACAGGGCTTTTTGCAGATGTCGCCCCACTTGGTGCCCCCATTTGGACTACTAGATGCTAGTTTTCGACTCTGACAGTGCACTGAAGTCTGCCAACCAGCCTCCAGTGCCAGTGCTCTCTCCCTAAAATTGACATATGTAGTTGGCATCCCCAATTGAAAGAGACCATAACCCCCTTGTAAGTCCCTTTTAGGTAGTTCTGTGTTACCCAGGGCATGGGTGGTAGAAGGGTACCCAGGGCCTGTAGCCCTGTTTGTGACACCCCGAGTGACCCAGGTAAACAGATGACAGCAGACCTGTTATGGCAGATTGCAGGAACAGTGTTAACTGCTCGATTTTGACTTTGTCCTCGCCATGTGTGACAGGGTCACAGCACTGCCCTTAAGCATATGTCAATCACCCGTAAAGAAGGAGAAGGTCTCTTCTTCCCACAAGGCAGGGTGCAGAGTGTAGACATGTAAGTACAAGCTTATATGTCTCTATAGTGGCTTTACCATTAAAGTCCATTATAAGTGATAGGCGGTACATAGGATAACATGGGACTTACACCCAGGCATACCCGAGTTGCTAGCTCTATTATAGTACCACCTAAATATGTCGAATTTGGTGTTAAACAATATGCCTCCTCTCCCCTGACACGAATCTCGTAAGGTAAGAAAGGTGGCTACCTAGTGGCTACCCACCTGGTTACCCTAACTGAAATATGCTTTGGCTGGCAAACCCGGGTTTTACCACCCCAGCTGCCACCATGACAGGTTTCTGACCTCCTGCCAGGCAGTGTGAACTCTCCCAGGAACCCGAACAACGGCTTGAGCAGGAAGGAGGTCACACCTCTCCTCTCCCAGGTGGCCTAGTGAAGTGACACATCAGAACGGTGAGCTTCGAAGGCTGCACCACCACTGATATGCATCTGGGCTGTCCCCCTGAGAAGGACACAGTCCTCCCCCTTGCCCCAGGCATGGCTGGACCCTGGCAAGGCGTGAAATTAGGTATGCAGAAGGTGTACGCCTCCAGGAAGGCTGGTTACACCTCCAGGATGAGCAGGATGATCTGTACACCTAAAGTTCATTTCTGCCACCTTTTAGGAGGGCAAAACTAGTGGGCTCTGGGTAGAAAAGGCGACCCACACCACCGGATGTAGTCACCTCGGGCAGACTAGCAGCAGGGACTAGCTGCCCATTGGCTACTAGCTCCAACACCCCTAACCCCCACAAAATCTAGGATTTAAGGGACTCCCCTGACACCAGAACCTCAGATCTGAGCCATCTACTTCAAAGAAGGACCAAGAGGTGACCTGTGTTAATGACAACAGGACTTTGCCCACCAGCACAAAGCAAAAGAGGGGTATGGTGTACCTGAGGCAACAGGCTTGGAACTGAGTGAACGACTCTGATCCTTGGCTAAAACGCGACAATCCCGAAGTGAGGGACCCTTGTGGAAGCCAGAACCACCCTCAGACTCCCCTGGATTGGTGGGACCAGTCGCCTGCAAAGTGTAGGTAAAATTACTCTCTGCATCTAAAGAATAGCTGGCCATCGGGTCCTCTGAGGAATCACCCAAATGTAAATGGTGAAGTGCATTCTGGGAGTTGTAGTCTGGCTTTCACCAAAGTTACACGCCACTACCGCACTCCCCTCGACCGCAAGGCGTTGAAGTTCCTTTTCATTACTTTTACTGCTACCCAGGGCGTGTTGGCTACCAGTCATGTAACTGACCACTTAACTCAATGCTACAATAAGAGGGCACTTCACAACACCTGCTACCGACATCAGTAACGACCCTGCTCTTGTGTATTTGCACCCCCTTTCTGCTGGCACCGTCCCTATGGTAAAAGCATCTTGGGTGCGATTCCCGTTCAAAGACCACTGATAGCCAGGACAATCACTGCACCCGGACTCCCCGGGACAGGTCAAATTGAACTTACTATTGGGCCCTGGTCCTGGGACCTCAAAGACCTCTAACCTACGAGGGTACAACATCACTCGACCCCTAAGTGACCGATTGCCACTAGCATATTTTCCCATTGACCGTAATGTTAAATGTCTGCACATTTTAATGCATTCTCTCTGGTTTTATGTATGCGATTTAGTTCATTTTGGTATCTAAATTTGCATAAAAAAATATACTGTTTTTATACATTAGTGTTGGATTTTTCTCGAGTCTTGTCAATTATTTATGTATACTGCAAAATACTTAACACATGTTCCTCTAGTAATGCTTGACTGCTCTTTGCCACACTACCAGGACTGAGCTAAGGATTATTGTTGTGAATCCAAGGATCCCCTCTGAAGCTTTGTGATAATATTGCATGGTAAGGGCACCCACCCATACCACATAATATTCCACTTTCCTATAAACAGATAGGGCCCGATTCACAGAACTAACTTAAGACAAAATCCTAAACTTACTACCATTTTCGTATTCACAGAATGCACTTACTCATTTTGGTATTCACAGAAGACACTTACTCACTTCGATATTCACAGAAGTTAGGAGTCCTAACTTTAGGACTCCTAAATGCCTTCTGTGAATACCGAAAGTCTTAAAATTAGGATTTTTCTCAGTTTAGGAGTCCTAAAGTTAGGACTCCTAACTTTACTACTACTAAACTGAGAAAAATCCTAATTTTAAGGCTTTCGGTATTCACAGAAGGCATTTAGGAGTACTAAAGTTAGGAGTCCTAAGTTTACTACTACTAAATTGAGAAAAATCCTAATTTTAAGACTTTCGGTATTCAGAGAAGGCATTTAGGAGTCCTAAAGTTAGGAGTCCTAACTATACTACTACTAAACTGAGAAAAATCCTAATTTTAAGGCTTTCGGTATTCACAGAAGGCATTTAGGAGTCCTAAAGTTAGGAGTCCTAACTTTACTACTACTAAATTGAGAAAAATCCTAATTTTAAGACTTTCGGTATTCACAGAAGGCATTTAGAAGTCCTAAAGTTAGGAGTCCTAACTATAATACTACTAAACTGCGAAAAATCCTAATTTTAAGACTTTCGGTATTCACAAAAGGCAATTAGGAGTCCTAAAGTTAGGACTCCTAACTTCTGTGAATACCGAAATGAGTAAGTGCCTTCTGTGAATCCCAAAATGAGTAAGTTCCTTCTGTGAATACCAAAATGGTAGTAAGTTTAGGATTTTGTCTTAAGTTAGTTCTGTGAATCGGGCCCTCACTGTTTTGTAGCTACACGTGGCAGTGTTTGATGCTTCCATTTGGAACAGCATTGTTTCATCCCTGTGGTGGTGTGCGTTGCTTCCATCGGAACAGCATTGTTTCATCCCTGTGGTGGTGTGTGTTGCTTCCATCGGAACAGTCGCTCTTTCATAGCCACCTATAGCTGGTGGCTTTCGATGCTTACTGGGGATGTTAGATTATGGCAGTAGACCACTTCCTAAACCTGCCGAATGCTCTTGTCTTCTTCTGTCTGCAGTGGGACTGGTCCACATTTTGTATATATCTATGTTGGCATTCAATGCTTTCCATAGATAGTAAATAAATACAGCATGACTTATGCGCATAAACCCTAAGCCAGGGAATTTAGCAAGTAGAGAGTTAAGTGAGGATGCCCGTGGTTTACTGTTTGGCGATGGCATGGTGAACTCTTTAACAAATTATTTGCGTACCTTCACGATCCAGGATAAGGCGCAGATCTCAATGAGGAGAGTGTTTGCAAGCAATAGTTTTTACGGACGGGCTGGTAGGAGAGGGCAATCTACCAGCCGTGCAAACTACAGAGCCCAATATAACCCGGGCTATGGTTATTATAGAGTCCAAGGAGGTTCTCAATTTTTTCAACAAAGGGAAAGGTCATGAGGTTGTACAAATAGAGGAAGGGGTCACATTACCAGACAAGGACAGAACCAGGGTGAGTATGGAGATTGTTTCTGTTTCTATCCTGAACAGGTATAGGAGGAAGATGAAGGTATTTCAGGGAACAGTGGAAGACAATTACACAAGAACTATAGCGGGTTATTCAATAGATTTCGTTACAGAACCGGTTCAATTATACAAACCTCACAAATTGGTTTTCAAGAAGAGCTAATGCAAATAGTACAAGAGGAAGTTTTATAGATGTTGCAAAAAAATGTAATTATACAAGTGGGCGAAAAAGAGAAAGGGTTTGAAAGTATTTTGTACCTAGTGGAAAAAAAGGACAAAGGGTGGAGACCAGTAATAAACCTAAGGAATTTGAATCAATATGTGGTGTATCAGCATTTCAAGATGGAAGGAATTCATCTTGTAAGAGATATACGGCAAGAGAAGGATTGGATCTAAAAGATGCATATTTCACAATCTCAGTGGCAAAAAAGAGTCCGAAGTTTCTTCAATTTCGTTGGAAAGGTCAATTATATCAGTTTCAGAGTTTACCATTTGGGCTTTCATCGACCCCATGGTGTTTTACAAAGGTGATGAGACAGATAGTTGGTTTTCTAAGAGAGAGAGGAGTAAGAATGATCGTTTATTTTGACAATATATTATTGATGAGTCAGGAGATTATAGAATTAGAAAAACAATTGGTTATGGTGAAGGGTTGGAGAGTTTAGAATTTGTGGTGAATACAGAAAAGTCAATTTTGAGACCAGTGCAGAATTTAGAATTTTTAGGATTTGGAGTAGACACTGTATCAAGTCAGTTTTGTCTTCCGGAGAAGAAGGTGAAGAAGATAAAGCAGGAGGCACAATCAGTAATGAGGAAAGAAAGGGTGAAATTAAGAGATTTAGCACGAGTGATTGGCTTGCTATCTTCATCAATCTTTCCAGGGCCATTACATTATAGGGCCTTACAACGTGGTGGTACGGAGACGAGACATCAATTTCCATGGAGGCAAAGGAGGAGTTACTTTGGTGGAAAGAGAATTTGGAAATCTGGAATGGCTGAGCAATTTTTGGGATAGCTCCAGATTTTGTGTTAGAAACAGATGCGAGCAATTGAGGTTGGGGAGCGATTGATTTAGGTCTGGACACGAGGGGTCTTTGGACTCCGTAGGAGAAACATATAAATTGTTAGGCAATGAAAGCGGGTTTGTTCGCTTTGAAGAGTTTCTAAGCAGGATTACAAGGGAAGTCTGTACTGTTGAAGATCGACAATGTAACTGGTGTAGCATACATAAACAGACTGGGAGGAACAAGGTCCAAGGGATTAGTGGATTTGGCAAAGGAAATATGGGTGTTTTGTTTAGAACAAAAGATAGGATTGAGAACGGAATATTTCCTGCGAGAACAAAATGTATTAGCGGTTTGGAATTCAAGGTACATGATAGATTACAGCAATTGGAAACTGAAAGAAGAAGTATTTCAGAAAATATTAGAGGTGATGGGTCCTTTGGAAGTGAATCTGTTTGCTTCAAGGTTGACCAACCAGTTAACAAGGTATGTGAGTTGGAGACCGGATCCAGGGGCAATGGCAGTGAACACTTTTGTACAGAATTGGAAAGAGTTAAAGGGGTATGCGTTTCCCCCATTCTCTATGATCCAGAGGGTTCTAGTGCATGTGAGAAGGCAGAAATGTCAAATTGTTTTGGTTACTTCCTTTTGGAAGACTCAACCATGGTTTCCATCGGTGATGGAGTTGGCAGTGTAGGAATCTCTTTTGGTAGTGGCCTTCAAAGGTCTTCTAAAGAACGTGGAAGGGGGGAGAGCATCCGTTGGTGGAATCGGATTCTCCCAGCCTTCTAATATAGAAGATATCAGGTGTTCAGGAGCATTCAAGGAACTCTCAGGCACAGCTGCAGAATTACTCAAAGAATCTTGGGCCCCGGGTACAAGGAAGAGGTATAGAGGGGCATGGAAGGTGTGGCCTAGTTGGTGCATGGAATGGGGTTTGGATCCCTTGGAAGCTGATGACGTTCAGGAAGCAAACGTTTTTGGCTGAGTTATTTGGAAGAGGAATGCCTTAAAGAACAGTAAATTGTTACAGATCAGTGGTGTCTGATTGACATTCTCCCATACAAGGTGTAACAGTTGGTAAAAGTTCATTAGTGTGTAGGGTGATGAAAAGTATTCGATTGAGGAGACCCCCGCATCCGAAGTATAAGACTTTATGGAATGTGGATTTAGTTTTAAAGTTGCTTGAAGGATGGCCAATCAGTAAGTATTTAGGGGCAAGAGAATTGTCTAGGAAGTTAGCTTCCTTGTTGTGTCTTATATCTTTTGGGAGGGTTTCAGATGTGAAGCGCTGGAATTATCTCATAGATTTTATCAACTAAATGGAGCCGTTTTTTAGATATGCAGGAGGACTAAAACCATGTCTGGTTCTGTCTTCTATCCTATGTTTGATGAATATCCGAAGTTGTGTGTGGTGTGTTGCCTTAAAGAATATGAGAATAGATTGTTGGAGAAAAGAGCTGCAGGGGTTGAACAGGTGTTGATTTTGTATGTACAGACTTATAAGGCAGTTTGTAGTGCATCAATTGCAAGATGGGTTAAATGTGCATTGAAAGAAGCAGGTGTGGATGTATCCAAGTTTACGGCCCATTCAGCGAGAGGAGCAATGGCAAGTAGGCTGTGTATGTTGGGCGGAAGATTGGAAGATATTATGAGAGCAGCTGATTAGTCCTCTGCAGACACTTTCAGGAGGTTTTATTTTAAATCGATAGATCATGTTTCAAAATGTGTTTTACAAAAGCTTTGAACATACATAGTGCTAGCCTCCTGTCTTGACAAAAAATTGCGATTCTAAAAGGCTTACTGTATAAAGAATCGAGATTTTATCAAAGACAAGGATGCTAGCATTATCCCTCCCACCCAGCACTTTTGTGAGGTGTGGTGATTGTTGGATTTCAAAAAGTATAATATGTTATGATTAGGATTATGTTGAGAGTTCTGGAATGAAGAATTAGGACAAAGATGGGGAGAAATTACATGTTTGGTTTTGTATTCTGTAGAGACTTGAAAGAGGATAGCCGGAAATAAAGAGCGAATAGAAAAAAGAAGAGCAAACTAAAAGAGGAGGAAGATGGACGTCGCATGCTATTAGTGGAACTGAACATTATTTCAGTGGCGAATAAAAGTATTATGCATAATGCTAGCCTCCTTGTCTTTATTAAAGTCTCGATTCTTTATACAGTAAACCTTTTAGAATCGCAATTCCCTTAGCATTCTGTTCGAGTCTCTATAAAATACGCTTCCTGTTTCTGTTTCCTTCCATATCATACAGGTATGGTCAGTCTGTGGTGTTTAGCTGTGGTGGCCTTTGAGCGATACCTGGTCATCTGCAAACCTGTGGGCGGCTTCACCTTCCGAGAGAGTCACGCGATCATGGGTTGCATCTTCACCTGGATTGCAGCATTCACAGCAGCTGGCCCACCCCTGTTTGGCTGGAGCAGGTACATTTAACTTCTGCCAGAAGACAAGGTCATGAAGAAACAGGCAGAATTTGCTCACAAATTTCTAATAGACACACAGGCACTAATGACAGACAGGGAACACAGCAATTCAGACTGCCCATTTCACAGAATAATTCCCTACCACAGACTCCCCTAGTTATCCTGAATTTCCCTACCCGACACACCACTAGGAATGTACTTGTGCCAAACATCCACACTATTTTGAGAAGGGTACTTTGTTTAGAGAGGGTTAGAGCAAGTGAGGGGTGTAGCTGCTTTACAAAAGTAAGGCTCTTCTAGGGGTGGACGAACAATGGAGTGAACATTGCTTGAGCCTTCCACTTTTGGGGCTGGGTGGGTTCTGAGTTGCAGGAGTTTGATCTGTTCATACATGGGCTGGAGGATTAGTTTACAGAGCCTTTCACCTCTAGGGTTGGATAGTCAAGGTGTGGACATTGTTCCAGACCTTTGAAGGTCTAGGGTAGGATAGTAAAGGGTCTGAGCTTTTTAAATGTTTACAACCATCAGACAAACATTAAACACAAGGCAGAAGGCTCTGGACATTGTTGTAGAGCCTCTCACCCCTAGCACTGCATGCTTAATGATTTGTAGAGCACGCAGAGGGTTAGAGCTTTTCACCTGCCGACCTGAGTGGTGACTGGCTTGTATATGGTGTATGGTTTCACGTCTAGCTCTGGCTGCCCTAACCCAGAGCTTTTCACGCATAGGACTGCTGCATGGTCTATATGTGATAAAGGGGAAAAAGCCTGCATCTTCTGTGGCTGTATGGCGAATGGCTGGTTCAGGGTTAGCCATTCCCCTTTATATCACTGGTTTAAAGAAGACCCAAATCAAGAGTTATCAAGCATTACTTAGCGAGTACTATTTGGTGACTGTTGAGTATCATGTAAAATGGTGTTTGTTTCGTTATCCTACCTCCCTGTGGGCTTGTGACACCTTGAGTCTAACCCACTTCACCAAGGGTAGGCGTTGGCACCCTTCTCGACAGTCTTGGCACAGAAGCCAATGACTGCATTGCAAAGTCCCTCCAGAGTGGTGTTGGGATACCATGACATGGGTTGCAGTTGAGCTGGTTCTGCTAGGGCCCATGGTGCGCCTGTCCACTGCGTGCAGAGGATGTCCTTTTCCAAAACCCTCCACACAGCACCTTTCACAAACTCTTTACCCTCACACCTGGGCTTCCATGTGGGGAACCCTTCTCTCAGCATCTTGAGAGTACTGCAATTCCTTCATTGTCTCAAAAGACCCTAGAGTGGCTAGGCTGCATGCATGAATTTGATGGCAACATTGTTGGCACAGATTATCTGAGAAACTTTTGAGGTAAGAGTATTTAATATTAAAAACATCTGTTGAAGTCAATAGTATCTGGAAGTTGATGGCCTTCAGCAGGTGGTTGCAACTCGTCAGCTTTCCAGTATTTTTGGGACACACAGCCTTTTCAGTGAACAGTGGTCGAAGGGCAGACGACAGAATTGCCATTGGAGTCTTGGGCAAATTGGAACTCAAAGGCATTGAAGAAGATCAAAGACATATGTCATGAACTTCAGCAATGATTGAAGTTACAGTAGATACCGAGATGGGCAGTAACTCTAGAATAACAATATATTTGGAGTGACTGAAATGGCTGAGGAAATACTTAGATGGGTGGTTGGTTCAATGTAGTGATTTGTGTAAGACTGAGATCAATGGCTGGGTTAGAGAACGTGAGCAAGGATACCTTCATAATGTTGAACTAATGCTAGATACTTTGATGGATGGCTAATCTACAGTGTGATATGTTCAAGGTCTTGGTTTGATACTTCGATGGATGGCTAATCTACAGTGTGATATGTTCAAGGTCTTGGTTAGATACGTCGATGGATGGCTAATCTATACTATGATACGTTCAAGTGCTTGGTTAGATACTTCGATGGATGGCTAATCTACAGTATGATATGTTCAAGGTCTTGGTTAGATACTTCGATGGATGGCTAATCTATAGTATGATACGTTCAAGGTCTTGGTTAGATACTTCGATAGATGGATAATTTACAGTGTGATATGTTCAAGGTCTTGGTTAGATACTTCAATGGATGGGCAATGATATGTTCAGGGCCTTGGTTAGATACCTTGAAGGCTGGCTAGACACAATACAATACACTCATGATCTTGGTTAGATACCTCAATGGATGGCCAGTCCAGAGTACGATACGTCCAGGGTCTTTTGTTGGATGGCTAATCGACAGTATAATACGTTCAGGGTTTTGGTTAGATACCTTGATGGGTGGCTAGTCCACAGTATGTTATGGTCAGAGCCTTAGTTTGAGACTTGAAGGGTGGCTAGTCCACCATGCACTACATTCAGGGTCTTGGTTAGATACCCCATTGGATGTCTAGTCCACAGTGTGATACGTTCATGGTCTTGATTTCATACCTCAATAGATGTGTACTTCACAGTACAATATGTTCAGGTTCTTGATTAGATATCTTAGTGGATGGCTGTTCCACAGTACTATATGTTCAAGGCCTTGGTTGGATTCCTTCATCAAAGGCTACCTCATAGTGTGATACAGTCAAGGTCTTGGTTCGATACATTGATAGGGGGCTGGTCCACTATACGATACGTTCAGGGTCTTTGCTAGGTACCTCAATAGATAACTAGTCTACAGTACCATACAGTCAAAGCCTTGGTGACATAGATCGATAGGTGCCTAGTCCACGGTATGATAACATTAGGGTCTTGGTTAGCTACCTCAATCAATGGCTAGTCCACAGTACCATTCGTTCAGGGTCTTGGTTGCATTCCTTCATCGATGGCTACATCACAGTATGATACCATCAAGGTCTTGGTTCGATACATCGATAGGGGGCTGGTCCACTAAACGATACGTTCAGGGTATTTGATAGGTACCTTGATAGATAACTAGTCCACAGTACCATACAGTCAGAGCCTTGGTTACATCCATTGATAGGTGACTTGTCCGCAGTATGATAATGTTAGGGTCTTGGTTAGCTACCTCAATGGATGGCTAGCCCACAATACCGTAAATTCATGGTCTTGCTTAAATCCCTTCATCAATGGGTATATCACAGTATGATTCCGCCAAGGTCTTGATTCAATACATCGATAGGGGACTGGTGCACTATACAATACGTTCAGGGCCTTTGCTAAGTACCTTGATAGATGAGTAGTCGACAGTACCATACAGTCAGAGCCTTGGTTACATACATTGATGGATGGCTAGTCCATGGTATGATAACATTAGGGTCTTGGGTAGCTACCTCAATGGGTGGCTAGCTCACTGTACAATAAATTCAGATTATTTGTTAGATATCTTAATGGGTGGCTTGTCCTTAGGACGATACACCCAGGGTCTTGGTTAGATAGTTTGATAGAAGGCTATTCCATAGTGCAACCAGTTCATGGTCTTGGTTCGACATATATATATAAATGGGTGGTGAGTCCAGAGTATGTGTACATTCAGACCTTAGGTCAAAAGGCTGGAATCATTTCATAGATGGTTCAGGAATTTCCTTTCTTTCTTGGTCGCAGGTACATCCCAGAGGGCCTGCAGTGCTCCTGTGGCCCAGACTGGTATACGGTGAACAACAAGTGGAACAACGAGTCCTACGTCCTCTTCCTCTTCTGCTTCTGTTTTGGGTTCCCGCTCTTCATCATCATCTTCTCATATGGCCGGCTCCTCTTCACCCTTCGTGCTGTAAGTGCACTGGTTTGAGTATTGACCAGTTCTTATGTAAGGAGGCCAAGACTTGTCCTAAGCATTGCTACCTGTGCTGGACAGGCTTTTTTGTGAGCAAAGCTTGTTCGGCTGATACTGTCTGTGTTGTGCTGGCTCTGTATTTGCAGGAGAAGTGTGTGAGGCTGCTAGTCCTGCTCTGTGGGTGAAAGAAGCTTGGACTAAATGTAAATGTATGTGTCTTGTAAAGCGCACTGCTGCCCTGAGGCGTCGTGGCGCTGTAGACCGCTGGGGAACCCGTCCTGGCTATCCCTGTGAGATGGTCCCTCCTGGGTATCTCCAAGGTGAAACCAGGCATCCCCGGCGAATGTGGGGGGCCGTTGTGGAGATGAGGCAAGCTAATGCCCAGAGTTGCCGAGTGTGTTCCTGGTTAGAGTAGGTACCGAGGCGAGAATTATCGAGTCCGTTTTGACCCTGGTCCACGACCCTGCCGCGTCAGGAATTGAACCCTGGTCCCTGGCCGATTCTCTGCTTGCGGATCTGCCGCCTCTAACCAGTGAGCCACACCTCTCCACTGTACTTGAGATAGAAACCTGACCATGACTGTTTGTGTGCAGCTGCTCTTTGTGCTTGGACCATGTCCTGTCCCATCAGAAGCATTGCAGGGCTGCTGAGATGTTCTGTAGCTGCCATGTTAACAGTATGCTAGCACCTTAGAGAAGTGATGGTAAGATTATAGCTGTTCTGGTAGACGAATAATAGTTCCCTCCTGAAAAGAGCAGGTGGCCTCTCACACCACCAACCAGAATGCACTGTACCAGCAGGGAAGGGGATAGAGGGGTTTAGTGTCCACGGTTATTCTAACCCCCCACTCTGCTCAGACCACAAACTTGTAAAAGTACCTTCTTCGGCTGCACAACCTTACACAATGTCATGCGCAATTGATCTTCATGGTCATACCAGCGAAGCGTTTTACTGTATAAAGGCCATTGCCGTTGCTCGTGCTTGCCAAGGAAGGGACCTGTACATATTAAGCATTTCAACCAAAGACTGGTTTGAATTCAAGCCACAGCATTTAGTTTTAAATCTTGGAAATGGTGCTCACTAGACAGAGCGTGAAGAACCATCTTTTTTCACAAAATGTGTGCAGATCATCACAACCATCAGATGACTCTTGACTATGCAATTTTCATTTGGGGTGGCATAAAGAGTTATTTCATAAGCAGAAGGGAAGGGCGTTACTTTTAAAGTTCAACAAGTATTGTAGAACTCTGATGTGTTGTCTCTTTAAGAACTGATTCTATGGAGTGTTATGATATGGTATGGTATGGACAGCTGGTCAGGAGGCTACTGGCGAATGGCAGCACTGGAGAGTTTCTTCAATAAACCTACTATTAAATCTGTCCTGTGCTCTGGATTGCGTCTTTTATGAAAAGACCTCCTCTTCATCGCCAGTATTAGCTTCCCTTAGTAAAAGGTGAAATCCGTAGCACAGGATAGATTAAGTAGTTAGTCAAAGACAAAGCCAAAGTCCCCATCTCTGGAATAAGCTTTCATCCCATCTTCTCTCCATCGTCGAACATAAACATTTCCGGAAAGAATTAAAAACGTGGCTATTTGATCAGAAATAATTGAATAGATATGACCTACAGTCTACTGGAGTCCCGCAAGCGCCATGAGACCTTAAGGTGATTTGTGCACTCAACAAGTTTCTTTGACTTTGAAGTAGTTAGTAGGTTTATTAACACAACTGTGGTTCACCAGCAGCCTCCCGTCCAATTGCCCATATCATATTATAACATCTCAGTGCATTTGAGCACAGAGATGGAGGAAGAATGAGACAGGCATAAGACAAGGATGAAGAACTCGTCACATTGGAAACTGGGTTCTGATCAATGACACAATATCGTGGTAAACAATATCGCTGACAAAAATATTGTGTCAAAACTATCACTTTCCATAATATCCTGATCCTATACTTATAAAGTAAGTACAAAAATATCAGGGAAAAATATTGTTGACACTAATATCGTCCAAAAATATTATTATAATATAATATAAATAAGTTTAAACTAGTAAATGTTCAATATAATAATATATAATTTTAATATATTAAAAATTCAATATATTCCACTAATATGTATTACTACATATAAATATACACTTATATAAACACAGAAACACGTATATGTGTTTATATTTATGTAAATATATATATATTGTAACATAATTAATAAAAATACCCATTTTGCATTATATTTGATATTTGAAATGTATTAGTACAGTATATAGTACAATATATATATATATATATATATATATTCACTGAAAAAACCATAGGTTTCAGAGACGTTATAGTTAGAAATGAGCATTTAAAAAACCTTAGAAATTCACAGAAAAAACCATAGGTTTCAGGGGTGTTATAGTTAGCTGGCCATTTCACTCGCACAAAACCATTGAATTTCCTCCGTTATAGTGAGTTCTGCTAACTATAACTCGCGCGCCCGCAATGCACTGTTGATGATGTCACATATTGCATCATTCATGACATGGTCAGTGACATCACTGATGACATCACTGATGACATCTCAAATGACATCACTGATGACATCATCCACGTGACAATCTGATACACCTCATCTTACACTAGTATAACCTTTCATCACTCACTGTAAAAAACAGAGTACCACATTTGAAACCATTGACACACCAATACCAGTTATACCTACTCACTGATTCCTAAGTCTACACACACAACTACCCATTCATCAACAGAATCATCTATACATGCAGTCATTAATTAATAGAACACTATCAAATGCTCTTATACACATATATAGACATAGACACATCAGCAGTCATCTTAGTAGGTTATGCAATCATCCTACTCACTCATGAAAAAAATTAATCACACTTACATTTACTCACTTACACAATTATCCAACAACACCCCATTTATTCAAACATATAGTAACTCATAGTTAATATGTTAAAAAATCACCATTACAATTATACACTCATTCATATAGTAACTCTCACAATCACTGACTCTTACACATACTTATTTATATACACCAACTCTCACATACAATGCCTTTTATTTTTTTACTTTGTTGAAGATGTACAACTAAAACATATATCCGCTCACCAACACACAAATAAATACACTCAGTCAACCAAACAACTATTTCCACATGCACTCTTAAACCTATACACCTAGTCAATCAACCATTCACACATCTATGCATAGAGTTACACACACCCCATCCAACCACACACAAACTCAGTGTCCCATACAAATACTCACCCATCTAATCAATAACTAATATACACACTCATGTAGTTAGTGACCAACTGATGCAGCATGTTATACAACAACAGAGACAGTGATGCACACATTCACATAGTTTAGTTACTAATCCATGTATTAAGTGAGACACTTTTAATTACTCACTTAAACAGACGGTCAGACAGCTACTAAATCCTCCATCCAGACAGTTATATATCCACTAAATCTTCAATACAGATTGGTATATATATAATACATATTTAAATTTCAAACTAAACCACATTCACTGGATGATATAATCAGTGATGTCATTTGAGATGTCATCAGTGATGTCATCAGTGATGTCACTGACCATGTCATGAATGATGCAATATGTGACATCATCAGCAGTGCATTGCGGGCGCGCGAGTTATAGTTAGCAGACCTAACTATAACGGAGGAATTTCTATGGTTTTGTACGAGTGAAATGGCCAGCTAACTATAACACCCCTGAAACCTATGTTTTTTTCTGTGAATATATATATATATATACCTACATATATAAACATATATATAATCTGCATATCTATATAAATACAAATATAAATGCATGCATACATATACATATATGCATACATATGCATTTTATGTAAATGAAAGTTTGAAAAAAATTAATAAAAGCAAAGCTAAAAAGCCACCTAATTACAAACAGAATTGCTTTAACTTAAACGAGTGCGAGACCCATTGCATTTTCAATGCTTGTTTACTTTGGTTCCATCAAGAAGGCATTCAGATGCATCACACATGTGCTATAAATTCTGAATGTTAGCACTCTAGTTGCTCATTAGATCACTGTAGTAAAGCTACTGCTCACCAGGGAAGTCTGCTGCTGGTATTCAAAGTGCATGTTTCAGTCTGCATGTTGGAATTTTTTAATGAAATAGAAGAGGATTTAAGAAGTAAAAATGTGCCCTAATTTTTCTTTCTGCAGCACTAATCATAATTTCTATGGCAAAATGAACCCCCTCATTTTGTTCCTTTGCAAATTAAATGTTTTAAGTGTTACCACTTTATTCCAATCAAGATAGCTTCAGGTGTGCCATACGTTTGTCATAAGTAAGACTGTTAGCGCTCTAGTTGTTCTTTAGAACACTCTGGGACATTCTGTCATTGGGCTAAACTTGGGCTACATCTGGGTGATATGTGTGCTACATTTGGGCTCTTTTGTCTCTGGTGGCCATCTTGGGAGACTTATTTGTTATGAAGTTTCCTAATTTCCTCATTTACTACAGTCTCCTCAGTAGGAATGCTTTCAGTTTTTTACTTTGATTCCATCAAGAAGGCATTCAGATGTGTCACAACACATTTGCCATAAATTCAGAATGTTAGCACTCTAGTTGCTCATTAGATCACTGTAGTAAAGCTACTGCTCACCAGGGAAGTCTGCTGCTGGTATTGAAAGTGCATGTTTCAGTCCGCATGTCAGAATGTTTTAATGAAATAGAAGAGGATTTGAGAAGTCACTCAAAATGTGCCCTAATTTTTCTTTCTGCAGCACTAATCATACTTTCTATGGCAAAATGAACCCCCTCATTTTGTTCCTTTTTAAATTAAATGTTTTAAGAGTTACCACTTTATTCCAATCAAGATGGCTTCAGGTGTGCCATACGTTTGTCATAAGTAGGACTGTTAGCGCTCTAGTTGTTCTTTAGAACACTCTGGGAAGCTGCAGTAGAACACAAAGGAATCAACTGACAGTCTCTGCCCTTGTTGGATGTACATGTTTTACTGAGAATGTCAGACTTCATTCTCACATGACTGAGAAAGATAATGTGAATTTACAGAAAATATGCTCTCAGTTTAGCTTATTGATCACCTTCCAAACCTCTGTGGGAAAAGCATGAGAAAATAGTTTTCTCTCAAACATGATTCATGATATCCCAGCAGAAGGCTTTTTCACATGGTAATCACCTTAGAACACTCCACAATTCCTAAAATGAGTATGGTACCATCAACAAATTATGTATAATGTAACTAAAGTCTTAAGCCCTTCTATTAACTGCAATGCTTTATAATGAGGTGCTATCATGTATATTGGTCCCAAGATGGCTGCCAACACTTCTTGGATGAAGTGCTGACAGCCAATCAGATCTCACGGTGAAATGTGTGGTTAGGCTCTGCCCAGATATATCTATGATTTTACTTTTGATTTTCTCAGGAACTACTGAATGGATTTACACCAAAAGGCACGAGTGTGAACCAAGGACTACCATTTTGTCAAATTTGGTGTAATTCCGTTCAGCAGTTCGGGCTGTAGCTGCGATTAAAGGTTCCTATGGAAAATTGCATGGGGTAACATGTTTTGGAACCCCTTTTTTCTCGGCCCCTCTTGACGAATCACCCCGAGACTTTCAGGATAGGAGCAGACCGGAGCGCCCCACCAGTTTCGAAAGTTTCACGAAGATTCGTCAGCCGGCGCCAAAGTTATTCTAAATAGAATGTTGCAGATTTCCTATGGATAATAGGTCCTAACTATGACTACCTACTGGCGACCGCCAGTTGTTAATATATATATATACATCTATATACATATATAAATATATATTCATACTAATAAAGGTAAAATCTAAAAATTCTTATAATATAAAAATACATATTTCTATTAATTATGTTAGACTACATATATATGTAGTCTAACATATAAATGTTTATAAAACCTACATATACTATAAAATTTTAAAAAGTAGAATAAGATAAAATATATCAATAAACACAATCAATAAAATATCAAAAATTCAAACATTTATTTTACAAGAAATACTATAAAACATGAAAATACATATACAAATTAATAAAAAATAATGTATAATATAAAAATTAATAAATGCTAAAAACTCTATTTAACTAACATTATTAAAATTATTGGAGTTTCAGAATATTAAATATACTATTCCCACTCTAGTTTATGCAACAGTAGGGAAAGTGTTGGACTTTATAGTGGGAATTGTACATTTTACCCCTCCAGTCTGTGCAACAGTAGGGAACGTGTTGGATTTCAGAGGAGTGAAATTAACTATTTCCACTCTGTACAGCGCAACAGTAGAGAAAGTGTTGGACTTTGGAGGCGGAAATGTACTGTTCCCACTCCAGTTTCTGCAACAGCAGGGAAAGCGTTGGGTTTCAGAGGGGTAAAAAATGGATTCCAGAAGGTTAACATTTTCAAATCCCTCTCCAAACAGCGCAACAGTAGGGAAAGTGTGAAATTGCAAAGATGTTAATTTTATTATTCCTACTACAGTCTAAGCAAGAGCAGGGAAACTACTTGACTTCAAACACATTACAGATATAAATAAAACCATGAATGTAGAAAAAATATTAAACTTTTAATATAAATTTTATATATATATCGAGCCCACATTGCATGATGGAATTCAACTGAATACTAAAAATATTTTTTGCCTGCATAGAATGTGTCTACGAAGAAGCATTATTTATTTTAATATTCACAAATACGGCAGAAAATGTACCCAGAACTAAAGGGACAGTTTAAAGATGGCGTACACGGGCACGGACAGTGAGGAATGTATCCCATAGTCCGCTTTCCACCACGGCATCCTGACTGTCCAATGGGAAAAGGACAGATATGTCTAAATGTGGGGCTAATGCAATCACAGTAATATAGGCATTGATAAAGGCGGAAATTGCCGAAAGGCGTTTGCCGGAATAAAGCAAGATTTGAAATGGAACCGTGAGTGCTCCATTGTCTCCTTGGTGGGGGCATTTTGTTGGTGTAAATATTACGTGACATCCACGATCACGTTGGAGGCACCCGCCCATTAAGAAGTTCGCAGTGTTAGTGGGATATGTTGGAAATATATATATATATATATATACACACACACATACATAAAACAAGAATAATTAATTTACATAATTACTATTCATTAAAATAATTATCAGTTAATAAGTAATTTCTATGCAATTATTAATTAATTGACTTCCCATCCTTTACTCCCAAGCAGCCAACAACCTCACACAGTGGATCACCAACTGCGCTGATGACCTCGCACCTCTGAAAAACCATCCCAGCAGGCCCGGCAGCAAGAAAGCCTCCTGGTTCAACGACGACCTCAAGAACTCCAAGAAGAACTGCCGTACCTTAGAGAAAGCCTGGTGAAAAAACCCGACTACAGACAACATGAACGCCCTCAAGCACGCCTCCCACAAACACCACCAGCTGATCCACACCACCAAGAGGACAGCGTTCAAGGAACGACTAGACAACAACTCACACAACAGCAAGGAACTCTTCAGCATCGTCAAAGAGCTCTCCAACCCTAGCGCCGGAAACAACAACATCACTCCCTCACAAGACCTCTGCGACTCACTCACTTCGTTCTTTCACCGCAAGATCGCCGAGATACACAACAGCTTCGGCGCACAGACCACGCACCCAACCACCGAACCGACGACCCCCACCACCACCCTCCGCGCCTGGACCCCGGTCAGCACCGAAGACCCCATCCACACGATAAACACCATCCACTCCGGATCACCAACCGACCCATGCCCCCACCAAGTCTTCAACAAGGCCGACTCAGTCATCGCACCCCTACTCCGGGACATCATCAACTGCTCCTTCAACACCGCCACCTTCCCGGAGAGCTGGAAGCACGCCGAACTCAGCGCCCTCCTGAAGAAGCCATCAGCAGACCCCTCCGACCTCAAGAACTACCGCCCCATCTCGCTCCTCCCTTTTCCTGCCAAGGTCATCGAGAAGACCGTCAACAGACAGCTTGCCGCCTTCCTCGAGACAAACGGATCCCTCGACCACTCGCAGTCCGGCTTCCGAGCCAACCACAGCACCGAGACCGCCCTCATCGCAGCCACTGACGACATCCGAGCCCTGCTCGACAACAGGGAAACAGCGGCCCTCATCCTCCTGGACCTCTCCGCAGCGTTCGATACTGTCTGCCACCGCACCCTAGTACAGCGCCTCAGCAACATCGGAATCCAAGAGAAGGCACTAGATTGGATCATCTCGTTCCTCGCCGGAAGAACCCAGAGAGTCCGCCTCCCCCGTTCAGATCCGAGGCCACCGAAGTCATCTGCGGCGTTCCGCAGGGATCATCACTCAGCCCGACCCTCTTCAACGTCTACATGAGCCCCCTCGCAGCCATCGCACGCCAACACAACCTCAACATCATCTCCTACGCCGACGACACTCAGCTGATCCTCTCCCTGACCAACGACCCAGCCACCGCCAGAACCAACCTACACAAAGGGATGAAAGACGTAGCCGAGTGGATGATGAACAGCCACCTGAAACTGAACTCAGACAAGACGGAAGTCCTCATCCTGGGATCATCACCCTCCGCCTGGGACGACTCCTGGTGGCCCCCCGCCCTGGGCAGCGCACCCAAACCTACGGACCCCACACGCAACCTGGGCTTCATCCTGGACTCCTCCCTCTCGATGACCAGACAAGTCAACGCCGTCTCATCGTCGTGTTTCAACATCCTGCGCATGCTCCGAAAGATCTTCCGATGGATCCCCACCGAAACCAGAAAGACGGTCACCCAGGCTCTCGTCACCAGCCG